>NC_136409.1:134500833-135149166 GCF_051521515.1 Lactuca serriola
TCACTTTGTTGTTAGAGTAGTATGCGACTCCTTCATCATCAGAGTTGAATAGAAATCCCTCTTGATTGTCCTTGGCTTCTTCTTCAGACTCGGACTCCTTACCATTAACTTTCGATACCAAAGCTAATGGTCCTCCAAGACTCGGTTTACTTTCTTCAATAATGTCATAGATCTCGCTTTCATGAGCTTTCAAGACATTATACAGATTTGCAAGAGAGTAACCATCAAAGCTTTCTTGAGTTTTAATCATCATTCTGATGTTTTTCCACTCCTTTCGTAAGCCCATAAGAAAAGTGAGATTGAACTCCAGGGACGAACGAGTCACTCTGTATCGAGAACACTTGAAAATTAGTTCATTCAATCGATCATAGTACGATTCGATTGATTCATTGTATTTTTTCTTGAATTTCCTAACTCTAGAAAGGACTGCTTTACTGAACTCTTCTTGGTCTTTTCATTACCTTGATACTTCTCCTCAAGGTATCCCAAATCTGCTTGGCAGTAGAACATCCACGAACAGAGTTGTAAAGTACTGGTGCAAGAGCACCACATAATTCACGTAGACATTTATTATCATTCGCCTTCATCTCGTTCCCTTGAGTGATCATATCATCATTCATAGTAGCAGTTCCAAGAGTAACAAGCATCTTTGGAAAAATGGACCTTTATTGATGGTTCGCATCAAATCTTCATCAATCCCATTCAGATTGTCTTCCATCCTTTCAACCTATTGCTCATAGTACTCGGGAATCAGCATCATAATCTTTGTTGATGATCCGAGCAAGTGAGAGAAATTCATCATTGTGTTCAGATTGAAGTTCGTCACTTTTGTACGGACTTATAAGAAAGAGGAATTTAGATTTAAAATGAGATTTAAGAAGGAAATCAAACAAAGATTAATCCGAATTAATCGATCTAACACGTTGAGTGCATAATTTATTCAAAACAATTGATTAACACAAGTTTCCTGATTCAATTTGCAGAGGTATTTGAATTGGAAAGAGCGATTCAAAAAAGATAAAAAACAATAAGAAACTTCAATCAATTGAAAGAAGCATGCTCTGATAACAAATGTAGTGTGTTAGGATTGATTATGAACACAAATGATTAAGACATTCAAAGATGTAAATGAACACAAGATGTAAATAATATATGTTTGGCTCGATTAAGTCTGAATGTGTACACGAGTGATTGACAGTACAAGTGAGAATACAACAAGTGTTTAAATGTTACTCTACCTATGCACCTACCCTATTTATAGGATACATCAGACTCACAAATAGTTACAAGGACTAAACATCAACGTATCCAAATAACAATGCCTTATAAAATAGATATAGTGATATATATTCGACCCCTACAAAAATCTCTCAACAAGTGTGTACAATCAGACCTCCGTCTTCCCACGATCCTAAGAAGTACCTGAAACACATATAATCAACAACTGTAAGCACAAAGATTAGTGAGGTCCCCAAGATATCGCATACAACACAACACATAAACAACTATGGGTTATCAGCAACCCTGCAGACTACACAAAGTCTCAGTGGGCAAACAGCATGCCCCGTGGGTCATCAGCAACTGTGGAGAGTACCCGAAGTCTCATTCACACATAAACAACATAACACAATAATAACATCTAGACCTATCTGGTTATCACATATACAACTATTCTACCATGCACGTAAGAATAAGTGAGGAGACTCACCTAATATTGATGACAAATAAATCTCACACCCGAAATGCCGGAACTAGACTCCGCCTAATAACACGATAATTAACCCTAATTAATAATTTAGGTCCATAACCCAACTCACAAATCCAAACCCCACAATTATGCTCCTTAAGGGAAAAAGACCATTTTCCCCTTTTATGGTCAAAACCCTAAATATTTGACCAAAAGTCAAAGTTAGCAAAACCCAACCGTCCAGCGCGTACGTTGGGCGTATGTTCCTTATGTGCTGCATACGCAAAGAACAAGGTGAGTTGGGGGCCAGGCCTGGCTATTTTGGGCATAACAAGAAGTATGTTGGGCATATGTTGTTTGATCCTAAAGTTCACACTCCACAACATCTTAATCATTAATGCAGGCAATCCGAAAATAGATCTGACTCTCGTAGAATGTCTTACTCCATAAAGTCCATAATTTTAAGCCTTTTCACGACTTAAATAAGCTTAAACCTCAAAACCCTAACTTAAACCATACTCAAAACCACCATACTCTTGCATGGAAAGAAAGGGACCTTCAAGCAAGCATTTTAATGATTCTAGATGACCTAAAACACATGAAAGGACAAATAATATGCTCTAGAGTACACCATACTCACAAAGATCGAATCTTGAGACAAAAAGGTGTTGGGTTTTGAGCATTCTAACACTCTTATGGTGTACATGCAACCCTATAAACCTTGGATCTATGTTTTCTCTATTATACATGCAAATAAGAACTTTCCAAGGCTTTAATCCTAACTAGCATACTATGAGGTAACTATACTACAAAGACTAGTTAGATGACATACCTTTTGGTGTAGCTTGATGCCTTCAAGCTTTAAGAGCTTAGCCCCAATAGTGTGGAAGCCTCAAATGGAATCACAAATCACCAAAACACCTTGGAAGACTTTAGAGAATATGGATACTTGGTTCTCTCTAGTGAAATTGGCTAGCCCTCTTAGTGTACCCACACTAGTGCCCATTTCACCAACCAAGGACATCTTTATATAGTGTGGAGGATTAGTCTTAAACCCTAATACCCATGACCTTTCATTTCATAGGATCCATGGGTTAAAGCTCCACGGACTATCCATGAAGACTTAGCCCAACCTAAATGAACTTGGCCCACTACACATATATATCTAAGAGTCCATATTTAATTAGTTCATTTTGATCACTTAATTAATTATAAATTAATTCTTGATCAATACTAATTAAATAATATGATTATATTAATATATTAGAACTTATAATATATTAATATAAATCATAAATATACTATTCTCAAAATACTATCTATATAAATTGTGCCAGTGAAGTGCAACCCAAATGGGCCATGCCGGGTCGGGTCAAGTACATACCAAATATAGTTATGGACTTAGACATTAATCCAACAGTCTCCCACTTGGATAAGTCTAAAACTATTATTGAGTATGACTTCAAAACCTAACTGGCAATCGTAGCTCTTAAAGCTGCTATCGAACTCTGATCTTGTCAACAAACTTGTCCATTAGATAAGGGATCATATATTCCTCTATTCTAGATATCATATGGACTGAGACATGGATTATAATCATTCTCTCTATCCATTTGTTGTTTCCTGATTTCTGATTCATGATGACTGACTGATTGAACAAATCAAATCAGTCCTGGCTTGGCCAAGCACTCACATGTATCATCATTAAATCATCGAGGGGCCCACAGATATCGCTTTTATCTCGAAGGTAAAAGGAATGGATAAACTTCGACTCATATGGCTTGTTCTACTACTTGTTGAATCATACACAAAGGCACATTTTATAACACCGAGTTACCGAATTCGTTTTCGTGCAATCAATGTACAACCAACTCATATTAACAACTCATATCTCTAGGTTTGAAGAATATAAGATATTATCATCTCATGATCACTCGTGATAAAATCCATGAAGTGATTCCAATGAGCGCGGGTTGAATCCAATACTCAGAACTTATGAGCACTCATGACAGTCTTGATTCATATCTACTTCCAACATATGACCGACTGTGGATGGTTTGAATAACTTAGTCATTCCGGAAGAATAACCTAGTTTATTCTGGAAGTCAAAACATGCAAAATGAAACACAAGAATAATTGAATCTAATATGGTATCAAACCCTATGAATCTAAATAAACACTTTTATTTATCACCATACTGATTACTCTTTATTCATTGTTTCAGTTTTATAAACTTTATACTTGAATTAAAAACACTAGTTGTCCCATGTTCCAAGCATGTACACTATGTTTTTCTTAAACAATAGCTTTGCCATACACCAAGTATGCACTCTATGTTTGTCTATGATCCTTACTTTGTGAAGTCGATCAATTAAACATAACTCCAATGATTCTCATTTCACAGTCCCAATTCCTTACTGCAAATGCAAGAATTCCAACTTCATGCCATATACTGAAATCTGTTAGATTCTAAACTTATATGCATTGATCCTCTTGTAATGATTATGCACAAATTCACAAAGACTTGGCAACAATCATTACAGAGTATTCCAAAGGAGATCAACTCCTTGGAAACATCCTTCTTGCATTAAGTTTCCTAATCTTACAGATTGAATACTTTCTAACTTTGAACCATTTCCATATTCCATTTTGACTATCACTTCGGAACAAGAGTTGCCTCTTTTCAGACTATGTCAATATGGTCCTTCCAAAGTCAACACTATAACAACCGAAAAATACAACCAATTTTAAATTTTCAAAAAAAACACCTCGATTTCATTAAATCTTTACAAAAAGGTTTTCAATACATTATTTAACAGAGTATTTCCCAGGTCCATTTCATAAAACACCAACGCGAGGAACGGTACGATCACACCTTTGCCTTGCCACAGTCTCCTGAGAACCTGAAAACATAGAACCACAACTGTAAGCCCGAAAGCTTAGTGAGATACCCCCAAAATACCAACCACGTATACGCCCTTCCAGGCCACGACCTTCCGGTCTAAAACATATTGCCTTCCGGCCCATAACATATTGCCTTCCGGCCCATAACTTATTGCCTTCCAGCCCATAACATAAACAACATACATATCATAACAGAACATAGAACAGCCATGCATATCGGGTCAAACCCCAGTCCAAACAACCCTGCGTACATAACATTCAATCATAACAGTTCACAGTCAACAAATCGATCAAACAGATCACATAACATATCATCACCCTAACCAGGATACCGAGCTAACCGATCACGAACATAACATCACCCTACGTCTCAGGCAAAATACTACTTACGCACATACGCCTTTCCAGGCCATGACCTTCCGGTCCACATAATATATAATGCCTTCCGGCCCATATCATAATGCCTTCCGGCCCACAACATATAATGCCTTCCGGCCCATAACATAATGCCTTCCGGCCCATAATACGCAATATCATAACAACAGACAACTACCCGGATTTCCATCCGATAAAGGGTCGGCCTTGGTGCCTTAAACCCCGTTGATATAGTGAGGATAACTCACCTCGCGATTGCCGACACTCTTAACCGAAGAAGCAGACTCTCGAATCACCAACTCACCGCAAATCCCGAACTAACCATCATCACAAAATAAACATAGGGTCAATCATACTTTCACTTATCAAGCCAAGACCAAAGTCCCAATCTCACACAAAATCCCACATTGGCCCAATTTACCAAATTGGGCCCACCTCACCAAATGGGCCTAGATCCAATATCCATAATATTAATTGGGCCCAAAATACTCTATTCATACTTTCCAAACTTGGCCCAAACACCAACAACCCACAAATGGCCCAACACAAAAGCCCAAAAGGAAGTCCACAGGAGGAGTACACGGGGCGTACTCTCCTTGGTACGCGGGGCGTACTGCAGAGATCATCAAACTGAAAACGGGACATCGGCCCTCTACGCGGGGCGTACTTAAGGTTACGCGGGGCGTAACTGCGAGATCTATTAGGTCATTTAACATCTTAATGGCTTAAGCTCTTAAGCCCAAATTCCAGATCCAAAGGCCAAATATGATCAGGAATCATAAAGTCTCAAACTTTATCACTTGGGACGTCCTTTAAGCTCTAAATCCAAGGTCTTAATCCATTAAGACCTACATAACTCATACAAGAAACAACTACAGCCCTTGGGACCTCATCTTTATCACTCAAGACCTCTCCAAAGGTCTGAAAGGACAGATAATCTTGGCTAAATCGAACTATGCAACAAGATAAGGACTTTTGGGACAAGAATGATAACAAAGCTTCAAAATACAAAGATCTATGCAATATGAAGGTCAAGCAAGAAGCTTTATACCTTAAACCAGCTCCAAAGGGTGTTATTACTTCAGATCTACAAGCTCCACACGTTCTTCTTCTTCCTTGACAACTTCCCTTTTCTCCTTCAAGCTTTTCTTTTGCCAACAAGAGCTTCCCAAGGTCAAACACTCTCAACTATGGAGGGAATACGAGTTTTAGGGTTCTCTGAGGTTGAAGATGAGTATAAGGAGGCTGAGGGATGAACCAACATGTTCCTTATATAGCGGCTGACCCTAAAATTAGGGTTTGGGTTCCTGAGAGTACGATGGGCGTACCTCCCTGGTACGCGAGGTGTACTCACCCGGCCAACGCGCATTACACATACACTTATGATGGGTGTACGTCCAGCTTACGTTGGGCGTACCCAGCCACCTTTCAAAACCAGAATCATACATGCATGGGACCATCTCCTTCTCATTACACAAAAGGGCTATGAACAACGTTCAACTTCAAAACACCTCAACTCCTCTAATCTAAACCCGCTCCCAAATAACTTCACATTCATGCGAGGGCAACGAGAAGCCCAATACCACTAACACATAAACCCGTCCGAAACCTTCTCGGATGAAGCTCATTTCTCGAAAGGGACCAGAATTACCCTTCCTCTTAAATCTCAGTGACTTATAATTGAACACTCGAAGAATGGGGTGTTACAATTCTCCCCCACTTAAATTAGGCTTCGTCCTCGAAGCCTGCAGCAACTCTAATTCAGAACTTCCCCTGCAATGCACTAGCTGGCACTAACCAAACCAGGTCCCTCAATGTACAACCATCGACACCCGAAACTCACTTCCTCCTTTCTTGCGGTGTTCTGACCACCGTCTCAAGCTGGGCACCGACTGTACCCTCTGATAATCACACTCAACAACCGAGAATTACCCATGAAGCATCACTGACCCAAATCCCAACAATCACTCGACCCATAAGGGCTAGAAAGCCATGAACCATCGGATCCCTGATCCGAATCCTACTCTATCCATTCCGTGCCGACGGAGAGACCCATTCTCAATCTCAGAGCAACTCCCACGAGTTCTCCTCTTGCAATCACATACACATGCTGAACTTTCTCCAGCACCCTCAGGTTGGGAAAACCTGATACACTGATGATATCCTCCAACACCCCCCAGGATGAACCACTAATACATATCCAATACCCTGATCAGAATCACACTGAGAGCCCAAGACTCTCTCCCTGCATCCCCTTCCGAGTCTTTTGGCTCTACATCTGTGGAATTCCTCCCGCGTCCTCAACAGACATCCCATTATGATGTCATTCCATTCCATCATCGCAATCACGCTGCTCAACGACCACCGTCGGACCACTCCGATCATAACTCCACGCTGCCGCTTTCACTTCCGTGAATTTACTCTTCCTCTCGGAGCTACACTCCTCTCTCTCTCCTCACCAAGGAGATCCACTTGGCTGCCTTGTCACCACGACAAGTGCGACGGTGCTCACCCAACGCTGCACCACCCCTTTTATAGCATAACCACTATCCATGCAACACATATGCCCTGAATCTGCTCGCAAGGACTCTCGAGTCCATGCACCATCTCTACTAATCAAGATCAATACTCGGGGCCAGACCTTCTAGTGCTAACACATCGCGACGTACTCAATCCATAATCTCAAACTGATCCAACAATACCTGCAGAGTCTTCAGCATAACTGGACCGCCTCACCAGGCCTTCAGTCCATCTGGACCACTTTCAGAACCTTCAGCCTATCTGGACCGCTCAACTAACATCCATCATTCCGAGCTACATCTCTGGGAAATCCTCCCATGCAAACTGTTCTAGCCCCCTAGGGGTTCCGAACTCTATCACCATCATACATACTCGTTCCCGGCCCGATCCCAGGCCTTCCACAATCAAATGCCCTAGGTCTGTATCCCGCCCCGCATGCCCGATACTTACTCATACCAGCCTACACTCTGGGCTGACAGAACACTGCTGAATCCCAAACAGCTAAGCAACCTCATATGCTCAACGATCTTCCGGAGAATTTTCCAATTCTCCCCCACTTAGGGTACTGACTATCAACCATCGGTCGCCATCACCGACCTCCCAAAACAACTCTGCACAAAACCAACACTTATACGCGGGCTGATTCCCATTAGCTCAAACAACCTTCACAGAAATCACATTCCCACACTGATCAACCTGCTCGAAAGAAACTCAATCTGTATCGAACCACTCCTCAGAAAGCAGATGCTACCCAGCCTGCAACCCAATGTCGGGTTTCCATTAATAACCCTCATGAATGATAACCAACGGAATTCCCAAAACAATAACCTATAACCAAAACCACCACCCGCAAAATGACGAATACCACATCGAAAACCAAACAAAATACCAGCTCAAAAACAATACACCACAATATCACAAGATAACAAAAGAAACATACCCGCAGCTGCATCCGGCATTGCTCTGACCTCCTTTGCCGCAAGCTGATAAGCACAACCCTGAGCCCTTGGGGGCTCCGCTCCACCCTGACCTCCACCTGTGATCCTCAAAGTGGCCGGTGCTGGAGCCTGCACCGGTCCTGCAGCAAGCTGTGGACAGTTGACCCTCAAATGCCCAACCTGATGACAATGATAGCAAATCCTCAAATCCCGAACTGGCGCTGACTGCCGACAATCCCTCGCATAGTGCCCCTCCTTTCCGCACTTGCGACATGCACCACCGGACCAACAAACCCCGGTGTGACCCCTCCCACACTTCCCACAAGTGTGGCTGCTCAAATCCCCCACTCTAACATCAACGGTCTTGGACCTTTTCGGCGCCGGTTGCGACTACACCGGAGCCTGCCTCAGCTCACGCAACTGCAACTCAATCTCTAACTCACGCCGCCTAGCGGCCTCCTGCAACTCCAACAAGGTCTCGCACCTCTGCGTAGACACAACTGTCTGATGTCCCTCTTGAGTATGCTCAGATATCGAGACATCTGAGCCTGCTCCGAAGCGAACTCTGGGCAAAACATCACCCTCTCAGTGAACATTCTGGTGATCTCCGTCACCGACTCCGAACCCTGCTTTAGCTTGAGGAACTCCTGAGCCAATCTTTCTCTCTCAACCCGCGAAACATAACGAGCGTTGAACATCTCTCTGAACTGATCCCATGAAACCGCAGCCCTCTACACATCCGAATACGACCCCGTGGTCAATCTCCACCAATCCTTTGCCCTGAGCCTCAAAAGGTTTAGAGCACACCTCACCCTCTGATTAGCAGGGCATGAACACGTGAAGAAACACCCCTCCACGTCCAATAACCATCTCATAGCAACAATCAGGTCCTGAAATCCATCAAAGGTGGGAGGCTTCGTATTATCGAAGTCCCGATACTGAAAACCCCGACTAGCTCCTCCCCCTACCGCTGCTACAGCCGCTGTAGCCGCCGCGACAGCCGTCTCAGTGAGAGCTGCATAACGCTCATCAAAATACTCAACCATGGCGATCTTAATTGACCCAAACAGTTCTGGCACTCAGCCCAGAACAACTCAGCAATCTCCTCACGCAGGATCTCACGAATCCTCGCATCCAACTCGCTCGTGCTCATCTGACCGATAACCTTGGGCGGTACTGACCCGTCCGCAACTCCTTCTCCTGCACCCGATCCTGACCTGGATCCAATCCCATCATGCCTCGAAATCACCATATTGTAATAACCACAAAACCTCAGGCACTTCCCACTATCCCGGGAACCAACTCTCAACCCAACCCTAGAGGTCATGGTTTCCCTGATACGCGTATGGGTCCTGTGCTTTCAGTAGTACGGGCCCATACTACCTTCCACACCTACCCATATTTGTATGAAGTACTACCACAACACCCTAGCGATAAATATACATAGCAAGCGCTCGATCCTCACTCCTAGAGGAACACTGGAAATCTTCAACAGAGGAAAACCCTAGGCTAGCAGGCATCACATAACAGGCAACATCATCATGAAATCCTGAAGATCCCTAGCCTACCACTAGCATGTTGTTCTATCAAGCTCAAATAGACAAATATCATGTATGGTATCTTGGGGTTACTTACTGGCTCCGGCTGATCGTACCTCCACGTCCTCCTTTTACTTAATTTGAAAACCATTTTAATTTCTCTTTTTAAAACCCTCCTCGATTTGAGACCGGAGTCACACGAGTGTTCCTCCAATTCACTCAAACCAAGGCTCTGATACCAACTTGTAACAACCGAAAAATACAACCAATTTTAAATTTTCAAAAACACACCTCGATTTCATTAAATCTTTACAAAAAGGTTTTCAATACATTATTTAACAGAGTATTTCCCAGGTCCATTTCATAAAACACCAACGCGAGGAACGGTACGATCACACCTTCGCCTTGCCACAGTCTCCTAAGAACCTGAAAACATAGAACCACAACTGTAAGCCCGAAAGCTTAGTGAGATACCCCCAAAATACCAACCACGTATACGCCCTTCCAGGCCACGACCTTCCTGTCCAAAACATATTGCCTTCCGGCCCATAACATATTGCCTTCCGGCCCATAACTTATTGCCTTCCGGCCCATAACATAAACAGCATACATATCATAACAGAACATAGAACAGCCATGCACATCGGGTCAAACCCCAGTCCAAACAACCCTGCGTACATAACATTCAATCATAACAGTTCACAGTCAACAAATCGATCAAACAGATCACATAACATATCATCACCCTAACCAGGATACCGAGCTAACCGATCACGAACATAACATCACCCTACGTCTCAGGCAAAATACTACTTACGCACATACGCCTTTCCAGGCCATGACCTTCCGGTCCACATAATATATAATGCCTTCCGGCCCATATCATAATGCCTTCCGGCCCACAACATATAATGCCTTCCGGCCCATAACATAATGCCTTCCGGCCCATAACACGCAATATCATAACAACAGACAACTACCCGGATTTCCATCCGATAAAGGGTCGGCCTTGGTGCCTTAAACCCCGTTGATATAGTGAGGATAACTCACTTCGCGATTGCCGACACTCTTAACCGCAAAAGCAGACTCTCGAATCACCAACTCACCGCAAATCCCGAACTAACCATCATCACAAAATAAACATAGGGTCAATCATAC
Source organism: Lactuca serriola (assembly GCF_051521515.1). Classification (NCBI taxonomy): domain Eukaryota; kingdom Viridiplantae; phylum Streptophyta; class Magnoliopsida; order Asterales; family Asteraceae; genus Lactuca; species Lactuca serriola. The sequence continues at coordinate 134,511,954 of NC_136409.1, forward strand.
TTTCACTTATCAAGCCAAGACCAAAGTCCCAATCTCACACAAAATCCCACATTGGCCCAATTTACCAAATTGGGCCCACCTCACCAAATAGGCCTAGATCCAATATCCATAATATTAATTAGGCCCAAAATACTCTATTCATACTTTCCAAACTTGGCCCAAACACCAACAACCCACAAATGGCCCAACACAAAAGCCCAAAAGGAAGTCCACAGGAGGAGTACACGGGGCGTACTCTCCTTGGTACGCGGGGCGTACTGCAGAGATCATCAAACTGAAAACGGGACATCGGCCCTTTACGCGGGGCGTACTTAAGGTTACACGGGGCGTAACTGTGAGATCTATTAAGTCATTTAACATCTTAATGGCTTAAGCTCTTAAGCCCAAATTCCAGATCCAAAGGCCAAATATGATTAGGAATCATAAAGTCTCAAACTTTATCACTTGGGACGTCCTTTAAGCTCTAAATCCAAGGTCTTAATCCATTAAGACCTACATAACTCATACAAGAAACAACTACAGCCCTTGGGACCTCATCTTTATCACTCAAGACCTCTCCAAAGGTCTGAAAGGATAGATAATCTTGGCTAAATCGAACTATGCAACAAGATAAGGACTTTTAGGACAAGAATGATAACAAAGCTTCAAAATACAAAGATCTATGCAATATGAAGGTCAAGAAAGAAGCTTTATACCTTAAACCAGCTCCAAAGGGTGTTATTACTTCAGATCTACAAGCTCCACACGTTCTTCTTCTTCCTTGACAACTTCCCTTTTCTCCTTCAAGCTTTTCTTTTGCCAACAAGAGCTTCCCAAGGTCAAACACTCTCAACTATGGAGGGAATACGAGTTTTAGGGTTCTCTGAGGTTGAAGATGAGTATAAGGAGGCTGAGGGATGAACCAACATGTTCCTTATATAGCGGCTGACCCTAAAATTAGGGTTTGGGTTCCTGAGAGTACGCTGGGCGTACCTCCCTGGTATGCGGGGCGTACTCACCCGGCCAACGTGCATTACACATACACTTACGCTGGGCGTACGTCCAGCTTACGCTGGGCATACCCAGCCACCTTTCAAAACCAGAATCATGCATGCATGCCATGCATGCATGGGACCATCTCCTTCTCATTACACAAAAGGGCTATGAACAACGTTCAACTTCAAAACACCTCAACTCCTCTAATCTAAACCCGCTCCCAAATAACTTCACATTCATGCGAGGGCAACGAGAAGCCCAATACCACTAACACATAACCCGTCTGAAACCTTCTCGAATGAAGCTCATTTCTCGAAAGGGACCAGAATTACCCTTCCTCTTAAATCTCAGGGACTTATAATTGAACACTCGAAGAACGGGGTGTTATAAACACTATACTTCCAACTGTCCTTGAGCAACCAATCCTTGGTAAACCTTAGATTGTCCTCAACAATTGCTTAATCATTTTAGTCATATCCCATTCTAGACCTTTTCCCTTCTTAATGCCCCAAGCATTTGGAAATTTTCAGAAAGGATGAATATAGCACATGTAATCGATCCTATATCCGAAGCATATGGGACACGATTCATGATGTCTCACATAAAGACTAAACCAATCTTTTGCTATAATATTTCCATTTCTATTTGCCAAGTTCTAATAATTCAGATTATGAAAAGGGATGCCGTAATCATAATCGAATTTTAGAACGCAAATAATGAACCCATACATAGAATTTCCTTATGTTGAGCCATTCCAACATGAAATTCATATATATTCTTGACTAAATACGATTAAGACCTCAATCTAAGCTTTTAGATTTGAGATGAAGTATAATTTCCTCTTCCTTAATTATAGCAAAACAACTTTTCCCAATTGAGACCTTTTGTTTTCTATAATTAACATTGCTAACTTGCAACCTTTATCATGCTCCCACTAACATGATGATTAATAGCATAAGACTTATGTTCCCACTAGCTTCGACATGTACCCAAAAATCAACTGGACTTCTAGAAATCAATACTTTAATGACTTTCTTACCAAAGTTCAGATTTCTGATACTAGATTGCCTTGGTAAGACTTTATCAATATCATACACTCTCTTAGATAGCTCACAAGTGTGTCTAAACAATTTTAGAACTATGAAAGGGGATGTCGTAATCATAGTCTAAATTGTTTAGACCTTTTGCCATTTCTCATAAGTCAATGTTAGTGTGCCGGTTAACCACACACGCTCCACTAACGACTTTGAGAACTGTAAAAGTCACAATTGCTATCTACTTAAAATCTACTTAGTGAAAGAGTTTCCTTACCATCATTTTCATGAATCGAAGAGAAACCTTATGACACTTAGATTTTATGGTGTAAGCGTTCCTATCCATGTGAATTTGTCAAAACCATAACCACATGACTAGGTTAGTGACAAATCCTAACTTATATGGATTGAACTTGTGCAATCTTAACTTCTTGCCACCTGGCAGCTCAAGGGCCTGCCATTGCTTCCAAGTAGTTATCCAAACAATTGAGAACATGTAGAACTCAAATGTATAGCCAATTTAACTGGAATGGGCACAGAAATGTCAACACGATAGGTTATAAACCTCTAGTTGTGTGCTAGTGATGAAATACAGGTTTTTGTTCTTGATTACTTCTTGAAACCCTTTCAGGATCTTTTAGACTCCCACTGTCTCCTTGACCTATAAGACTTTCTTGCCAAATACTCAAGAGATAGTGTGTGGATTCTAATCAAGACAGACACTTAACACAATTAGCCTTAGTTGATCTTTGTTTTATCCAAAACATCACAACTTACCAATTTCAAATGTACAAGAGTAGAAAACTTTTACTCTTACATTTGACAAGTGTTTTAAACCTTTTTTAAGACATGTCACTCAAGTTACAATCTTAGAGTATAACTCTATGAACTGTTTTCGAATGAAGTATGAATCATCTTCCTGATTTAACCACTTCAACAATTCATAACTCCTCTTCTTAAGTCTCAGAATGTACTTAGAGGATGAATTGTGATAAGGTCTCAAAATCATTAAGATGATCTTAAAACATGATACTAAAAGGACTCTCCCATCTTTTCAGATTTGAGAAACTTTTATCCTTCTGCCTAATTTGATTCTTCTTATTCGTTCTGTCATACATTGAAAATTTTTCCAATGCTTTAGAATTATACTTAAGCTTGTAAGTATAATCAAATTTACTAAACCTTAGTAAATCATGACGAATAGTCTTATCCATCTTTTGTGGTGGACTTTGACAAGTGCACAAGAAAGTGTACTTGATCCCTTAGTCCTTCTCTTGACTCACACATCCATGTGAACAAGCAGTTAGTCTTAATTTTCCAATGCTCGAAAGTTCTCATTCATCATACTATACAACTTGCATGATTCTAAGTTTCTATCCAACTGAAACTTAGGTGATGAGAATCTTTTCTTATTTGGTAAATTTAGACACTACCACAAATGAAATACTCAAATTCATATTTCCAATATTGCTATCAATGGAATCATATAAACAACATCTTTTTTTTTCAAATGCCATTGTAAGGATATTTTTTTAAAATAAATAAAATTAAAAACTTTTCTTTTATTTTAAAACTTTGCGGAAAAAATAATCCTTACAATGCAGATGTATATGAAAACTTATTGTCATCTATTCCTAAGCAATCTATCATAACTCTTAAGCACGTGCTCAAAATTCTGATCACCGAACCATGCGATCGAAATCCATCTTCGCGATCAGAATCAACATATACTTCCTTTAAGTTTCTTTACATTTCTTTGATTCTTAAAACATCAACATGTGACCCAGCCACATCATGTAATAAGAATCTCCAAGTAGGAACTTAATAGAGTTAGACCATGGACTTTACCTGAAATAAAGTCAAACTTATTGACTTTATCATCCTTAGGTAAGTTTGGCAGCTTCATAACCAAAGCCCCTTCCTTTGGCAATAGAAATATATGGATCCTTAGGCAATAGTACATGGGACTATCTCATACTTAGCCTTTCTCTTTACCATTTGGTCAACCAAGTTGACTATGGCCAATCCCTTTCCATTAGGAAGAGAATGCATTTATGGATTTCCTGTGTCACTATTGTCCCTGTCCATAAAGTTTTGGGAAGTTGATCTCCTAATCAAATTTGCTTTACTAGTACACTAAATCATTTCTGATTTAGCAGAACCAAGCAAATAGATAGGATCATTAAGGGTCTTGTCATAGTCTATCTCATAGGAGTCCCAAAGGAACTCACTATGTGACTTAGAAAGTGATTGAACCACTAAATTTCTCAAGACTTTGACACCCAACTCTCCCGGCTTGTCAGCATGTGACTTCATCTCCAAGATGTGATCACACCGAGACCTTGCCTTGCCAGTAGGGCTTGAGTGACCTTGAACTTGTGGGTTAGGGAGAATAATTGGAGGAGGTGGAGGAAGTGAAGTTACAAGATATTTGGGAAGATCATAGATGTCTGAACTTGACATCTCTTGGGAGATATTCGAGATAGTTGATTTAAAGTCCTTAATATAACACCGAATATGAAATATTAAGGCTAGGACCTAACAAAATATTTTATAACTTGGAAGAGGGATGCCGTAATCCAAGCTATAGAATATTTGAAGGTAGGTGAATGACGATTCACCAATTTCCACCATGAAAAACAAAATAATTAATTAGGTTTTAATTGGATTTGAAATTCCTAGATCTTTGAGATTCATTGAACTGTTTAATGGCATGTTTCAATCTCGAGTGTGCCCTTCAGGTTTTGTGACTGGGATGCCGAGGATCACAAAACAAGGTGTGAAGTAACCATGCAAATTACTTGGTACCCTTAAGTGTTTACCCCTCAATCGATGTGTCGGTTAACCACACACGCTCCATCGATACTATGATAAACATTAAGTTACCCTTTGCCTACCTTGTTAAATACGAGTTAGTGTGTCGGTTAACCACACACGCTCCACTAACCGACTTAAACAAAGTGCAAAGTGTAATTTCATGGATTAGCACCTTATTCACATTTTCCTAAGTAACTAAGATTGGGTATTTATAAATGGTTTAGTTACTTAGTATTTATCATTAATACTTTTAATGAAGGGAGAATTATAGTCCTTGTCCTACCCGTTCGGCTAACGACCCTCCACCAGTCAAGGAAGCGGTGGGTGAGAGTGGACACCCTTTAAACTGCCATTTTATAGGCAGTAACCTTATACCCCCCTTATAGCCCGGCTTCGTGAATGAGGCCTACTAACGGTAAGACTGACTTGCTCTTATACATATATAAATATTATTAACTTATAATATTATAAAGTATAAGGGTTGAATTTTAATTCTCTAAAATTCTAAGGGCTTAACTTGGAATTAAAGTATTCATAAAAGAAAACTTTTCAAATTCCAAAACTTGACGGCAAGTTTTGAAACTATTCAAAACTCTTGGATTTTCATTACTTATGAGTTCTAATTAAAGTATTAAAACTTTTAATGAAGAAACTCTTGGACATCCATAACTTGAGGACAAGTTATGGAGCCATAAAAACTATTTATAAGAAAAGACTCTTCATTTTTTTTTGTAACCTAAGACATTTTTATGAGTTTTTAAGATTCATAAATGTGACTTTTCATATAACTTGAGGACAAGTTACAAAAACACATTTTATGAACAACTTTTAGATTAATTTGTATTGAAAACTATTAACACATATTTTTCATTAATCTAAAAAATAAATCACAAAACAAGGTAACACAAAAAAACTTTTGGATTCCATAACTTATGGAGTTTAATGTTTCTTTTATGATGAAACTTTTCATGTTCCATAACTTAAGAACAAGTTATGGAATTCTTAAAAAACATTAAGACCAAGTTTTGTAACTCCATAAAAAACTTTGAATCAATTTTTTTTAAAACCTTTTCGTATCCATAACTTATGGAGGTTTCAAAAAACTCTTTAGATCAAACTTTTAAAACTAATAAAATAATCATATAATTTTATCTTTTACTAAATTTGACCTAATTCAACTCATATAGAAAATGATTCAAATTTTACAAATAATTAGTTTTTCACAAAAACAAGTAATTATCTTAAAATTTGACAAACGTCATGTTTTTTTCCTTTTTTTCCAACTTTGAAAATAAAACATTTGCATTAATATAACAGAAAACAACCTGGCTCTGATACCACTGTTGGGTTTTGAGCATTCTAACACTCCTATGGTGTACATGCAACCCTATAAACCTTGGATCTATGTTTTCTCTATTATACATGAAAATAAGAACTTTCCAAGGCTTTAATCTTAACTAGCATACTATGAGGTAACTATACTACAAAGACTAGTTAGATGACATACCTTTTGGTGTAGCTTGATGTCTTCAAGCTTTAAGAGCTTAGCCCCAATAGTGTGGAAGCCTCAAATGGAATCACAAATCACCAAAACACCTTGGAAGACTTTAGAGAATATGAATACTTGGTTCTCTCTAGTGAAATTGGCTAGCCCTCTTAGTGTACCCACACTAGTGCCCATTTCACCAACCAAGGACATCTTTATATAGTGTGGAGGATTAGGGTTAAAACCTAATACCCATGACCTCTCATTTCCTAGGATCCATGGGTTAAAGCTCCATGGACTATCCATGAAGACTTAGCCCAACCTAAATGAACTTGGCCCACTACACATATATATCTAAGAGTCCATATTTAATAAGTTCATTTTGATCACTTAATTAATTATAAATTAATTCTTGATCAATACTAATTAAATAATATGATTATATTAATATATTAGAACTTATAATATATTAATATAAATTATAAATATACTATTCTCAAAATACTATCCATATAAATTGTGCCGGTGAAGTGCAACCCAAATGGACCATGCCGGGTCGGGTCAAGTACATACCAAATATAGTTATGGACTTAGACATTAATCCAACAAAAGGTTCATAATAACCCATTTAAGATATATAGAAAGAAACACACCAAGGTATAAACTTTTATACCTTCAAAATATGTACAAGGTGAAGTAGTTTCTAGATTCACAAGTTTGCAAGCAACACCACCTTCTTTAATAGCCTTCTTCTTCAACAAGATAGCACAAAAATCACTAAAGAGCTTCAAAATCTTCACACACAAGGATGAGACTCAATATTAGGGTTTGGAAAGAGTGGAGGTTGTCCCTAGAAGGTCCAAGGGAGGTATAATGTTGATTAAATATGGAGCAAATGTCACACCCCAAAACCAAGAACGGCGGAAACGTTCCGGGTGGAGGACGTCATGTACAGTATCACAAACAATGTAAAGTAGTAAACAAGCAACAACATCATCCATTTAATTAGAAGTAAAGTTTTAATACATGTGTGTTCTTTCAATGTAATAAGACACCAAAAATACAATCAAAATAAAAGACGAGTCTTGTATGTGTTGGGTTTTGAGCATTCTAACACTTCCTAAGTGTACATGCAACCCTAATAAACCTTGGATCTATGTTTTTCTAAGATACATGCAAATAATTATTTTTCCAAGGTTCATATCCTAACTAGCATGGCATGGGGAACATGAATCAAATAAAGCTAGTAGAAATGCTTACCTTGAAGTTGTAGTTGATTGCTTGGAGTTTTAGAGCCTAGCACCAATAGTGTGGATGCCTCAAGTGGAAATCACAAATCACCACAAACTTGGAACTTTGAGAGAATAAATACTATTATCTTGAAATCGGCCTCACCTCAACAAGTGTCAACTAGTATGATTTCAAGAACCAAAGCCTCCTTTATATAGTGTGGTGGATTAGGGTTACATCCATGTAAACCCTAATACCCATGTCTCTTCATTTCCATGAGATCCATGGGTCAAAGCTCCATGGAGTATCCATGGACTTTTCCATCCAAGCCTAGCCCATTCTAAATAAGCATTAGCCCACACAATATAAATATAGAAGCCCATATTTAATTAGTAATATCTTTGATCACTAAATTAATCCTAGATTAATTATAGATCACTACTAATTAAATAATATGATCTTATATTAATATATTAGAACTTATAATATATTAATAAATCATAACTTGTACTATTCTCAAATATTATCCATAAATTGTTTGGGTGAAGTGCAACCCAAATGGACCATGCCGGGTCGGGTCAAGTACATACCAAATATAGTTATGGGCTTAGACACTATATCCAACAGTATGTGCTCCGTCTTCTCAAAACCTGGCCATCGTACCTGTCTACTGGTGACCTGAGAATACAAGTTATTTTGAAAGCGAGTATCAGCCTAAAGCTGGTGAATTCATAAGTATTTAAGTGTCATTGTCTTGTTTTGGAAAACTGTTATGAATTCCTTGTAAATCTTTACATGAAACAATTGATATAAGTATGAAAACCCTAGAAAATTCCTTATTTCCTACTAGTATGAAATGTAGTCTTCTACCGAGACCTGAATGTTTTGCTATGAAAATGATAGTTTTTCCTTCTTTTTGACTATTACAAACAGTACTTAGCCTAACTCATCGTTTATGTGAATGTATCACAAAATAAATTAATAGGAATAATGTAATCATGTAATTGTTATCCTTTTGTATTAGGATTAACATGACATCGCAGAAAGCGAAATGTATAACCTAATGAACATTCGAAGATTGTTCAATTGTCCTCTGTAGCAGCAGCAGGGTGGAGGAAGGGTTAGTCCCGTAAAGGTACTCCTAGTATAAGTATTAACCGTAGGCATCCGTAGATGTTCATCGACCTCTGTAGCGAACAGTAGGCCTGAGGAATGGTTAGTCCTGTAGAGGTACTCCTAGTATAAGTAATAACCATAGGCATCCGTAGATGTTCATCAACCACTAGTGCTAACAGCTGAGATTCGGAATGGTTAGTCCCGTCTAGATATCCCGTTGAACTGGGATAGGCAGGACAATTTACACAGAAGGTACTAATAAATCATCGTAATGAATCGAGGTACAAGTATCCATGTAAATGTATACAGGAAAATGTATCTACCTAAAGGTACTCATGTACTATATTCATGTAAGGTACTCATGTAATGTATTCATGTAAGGTACTCATGTAATGTATTCATGTAAGGTACTCATGTAATGTATTCATGTAAGGTACTCATGTAATGTATTGTATAGACTCATGAATGAACTGACTCTGATGTCATTCCTTGTAATAGGAATAATGTTTTGTATCTTCTAACTATCCCTATAATAGTTAACTGGAAGGTAATTGGTTGTTCAAGTAGGTTAAAAATGGTTTTGTAAAACATCTAAGAGTTTTGAACAATAACTAACAATGAATTGATGTCATTTTAATAAACATTTCAAAAGTAATACATTTGATAACAAAGTATTTTTAAGATAGAAAACCATTTCAAGCATCACATTTTGTAGTATGTGAAATCTACTGGATGAAAACACAGTTATAAATACATATGAAAGATTTGATAACATGTTGTTTTCTACTTGTATTCCCCCCTATTAAAGCATTTAAAATTATTTAAACATTGGTTAAGGGGTATGAACTCACCTGTAGATGGTAGTTTGGATGTACTGAATGATGTAGGATGGCTAGGTGACAAGTGAAGACTTGTTCACACTCAATGATCCTAGTTAACATATAATCACACATATATGTACTCAATTATACTTTAAACCACTAATTGACAAAGTTAAGACATCCCAAGGCATGTAAAACACCTTCTATAAGTGCTACAAGCCATAAGGATTGCATCTAAGTGCTAAAGGACCTTGCCATTGTGTTTGGGGCTCAAGGGTAAACTCCCTTGGAGTTTACGGTTTTCATGACCTTGACCTAATGAGTTTACGGTCGTAAACTCCTCTTCTTTTTACCATATGTTGTTTTGAGGATTTGCAAGTCCTTATAGGCATTTCTACTTGGTGGTTTGGACTTTGGAAGGGACTAGGGCAACAAAACACCCCTTGTTAGGTGTTTACGGCCTTATGGTCATTTCTCTTTGGGTTTACTACCTTAAACCCATATGGAAATTGGTATTGTTATGTTTTCAAGTCCCTAACTCATCAAGGTAATTGTCTATGTTAGATTTTAGGCCTAAGGAAGGAACATGGCCCAAATAAACACACTAAAGGGTGTTTACAATTTTGGGAGCTCCCCAAACTGTAAACACATGATCATGGCATTATTTGGTGTTTTTCTTGGTTTAAACTCATCAAGGGAAGGTTCAAACATGATAAGGAAGTCTTACACATCCAACTAGGGTTTAGATTTGTGACTTAGGCACACTTTGGTGCCTAATATGGTGTTTACGGCCCAAGAACCTTCTTGGACCATGAACACCTTGTTCCTTGTGTTCTTGGCATATTTTCTTGATGCTAACTTGTAATACTAACTCAATAAGACTCAAGGAGTGAAGTACTTACTATAAGGAAGCTTGAAATATGCTAAAAGTCCAAGAACACTTAGTGTGTGTTCTTGGTGTTTTTGGAAATCTAATCAAAACACAAAAGTGAATGGATGAATTGATGCACAAACACTAGATTAAGTGTTTAATCAACTTGAAATGGATAGAACACTTACAACTTGGAAGATCTTGAATTGTTTCTAGTTTGCTACTTGAGAGGTTTTCTTGAGTTTACTCTTTTGGGAGTTTACTCTTTTGGTTAAATGGGGAGTAAACTCATATTGACTAGACTTAGGGAGTAAACTCATGGATAAGCATGAGTTTACGAATTTTGGTATGATTTTTTGACCCAAACATAATAGTTTGGCCGGGAACATCTAAGACGCGAGGTGTTTGCGGTTTTTAAAATTCAAAACCCGAGACGGCACTTTCTCACACCTGTTCGTTTAAAGAATAATATTAAAATAATCAAACGAACTCTAAATTTGTTAAAATAAGAAATGATGACATTAACTTATAATAAGAAGTGATTTACTTCTAGGGTTTGACTGAATGAAAATTTCGGGTTGTCACATCATCCCCCCGTTAAAGGGAATTTCGTCCCGAAATTAAAGTCTAAGCAAATAAAGTATTTATAGGTAACTAAGGAAAAAGATGAGGATATTTTCGTTTCATCTGATCCTCTCATTCCCAAGTGAATTCAGGTCCCCGTTTTGCGTTCCAGCGAACCTTCACAATCGGGATACGGCTTTGTTTCGTTTGTTTGACTTCTCGGTCCATGATCTCTATTGGTTCCTCCACGAAGTTGAGGCTCTCGTTGATCTCGATCTCGTCGAGTGGAATAACAAGAGTCTCGTCAGACAGACACTTTTTCAAGTTCGATACGTGGAAGGTAGAATGTACGTTACTGAGTTCACGCGGTAGATTGAGTTTGTAAGATACAGGGCCGATTCTTGCGAGAATCTCGAAAGGCCCTATGTATCTTGGATTTAGCTTTCCATGCTTTCCGAAGCGTATCAAGCCCTTCCAGAGTGAGACCTTCAATAGAACACGGTCACCCACCTGGAATTCCAATGGTTTCCTTCGCTTGTCAGTGTAGCTTTTCTGTCGGTCTCTAGAGGCTTTCAATCGTTCACGAATTTGAACGATCTTCTCTGTCGTTTCCCAAATGATTTCCGGATCCATGAGAGTGCTTTCGGGAACTCGTCCCTTAGCTAACTGGGTATCACCCACCTCAGCCCAGCACAGAGGGGATCTGCACTTCTGGCCATAGAGGGCCTCGAATGGAGCTGCCTTTATGCTCGTGTGATAACTGTTGTTGTAGGAAAATTCGACAAGGGGTAAATGGGTATCCCAAGCTTTCCAAAAGTCTATCACACAGGCTCGCAACATATCTTCCAAGTTTTGGATAGTTCTCTCACTTTGTCCGTCGGTCTGTGGATGGTAGGCTGTACTCATGTCCAACCTAGTTCCTAGGGAACTTTGTAGTGACTGCCAGAACCTCGAAGTGAATCTACTATCTCTGTCTGAGATGATAGATAAGGGAACACCGTGCAGTCTTACAATCTCCCTAATGTAAGTTCTTGTAAGTTTCTCCATCTTGTCTGTTTCTTTGATTGGCAAGAAGTGTGCAGACTTGGTCAGTCTATCGATGATGACCCATATGGAATCAAGTCCACCCGTCGTCTTGGGCAACTTGGTTATGAAATCCATAGTGATCCGCTCCCACTTCCATTCTGGTATCTCCGGTTGCTGTAGAAGACCGGAGGGTTTCTGGTATTCGACCTTTACCTTCGCGCAAGTAAGGCACTTACTTACGAAGGTAGCAATATTTGCTTTCATGTTAGGCCACCACTATAACTTTTTAAGATCCAGATACATCTTATCGGAACCCGGGTGGACGGAATAACGAGTGTTGTGAGCTTCGGTCATGACCAAGTCTCTGAAGCCACCGTGTTTCGGTGTCCTCTGATGTTCACAAAAGTACCCACTAATTTTAATATTTATAACCTAACAAACTTAGACTATCTATGCACTTATAGGCAGTGTACCTAGTCAGATTACAGTATAGTTTAGGTAAGTCGGGTGTCGATCACAGGGAACGGTTGATTAATTTAATATATTTGATTATAGGTTACAGGTCACATGAAAATAATAAAGAAAATGGTTTAATAAATCTCAAACTAACAATTAACAACTCTCGATAAGCTAACAGGAAAGCACATCTCTTCAGGTACTTTGGTTTAGATAAATTACACCTTAAAAACATAGACAATTGCATACACAAATTCATTTATTCATGTTCACCGATTCCTAAATGATTAGATTCGTGTTCACTATAACTAATCCTTTAGCAAACAAGTCAATTCAAACAGTGATCAGTTGATTAAACTAACATGCTTCCTAGTGTTCAGTTCGTATCAAGCAAGACTTGTAAATATAGTTAATCAATTTCGACATTTAATTAACCTCTTGTTGATGGTCATCAAACAAGGCTCACACATTAACTTACTTATTCTCAAATTAATTCTAGTTTCACATTCGTTATTTCTAGTCTTATAATCTCGATGGTCATCAAAAATCATAAGAGACAAGCAAATCAAGCAGATGTTCATACAACTTAATTCACTTAACAATTAACAGAAAATAATCATCATTAACACATGAGGATCTTTTAACAAGCTTGGCAAGATAAATTAAACACAACTAAACTATTTAATATAGCAATTAGTCTAATAATCAAAGCTTCATCCAATCATAAACACAAAGTAAAAGGTTTTTACACCCAAATCAGAAACTAAATACAGAAAAGTACCACAATGGAATGCTAAACATGGTCACGTTAGCAACCCATATGATTACCGACATGTATGCGCTCTCCAACCCTTCCGATCTCTGCTCCCGTTAGCTTAACGGCCTTTCGGCCGCCTTCTAGACCCTCAAAACGGCTTAACAGAAGTTAATTGTCGACTAAATTACATTAGAAATCGAATCCCCCCTCCTGGTTAGCTGAAAATTGACTTTTATAATCTTTGTGGCCGACCTAAGTACGTTGGGCGTACTTAGGATTACGCGGTGCGTACTAAGGATAATCACGCGATTAAACATATCCGAGGCAACCAAGTACGCGGCGCGTACTCTTTAATTACGCGGGGCGTACGTCGCTTCTGGTCACTACGCGGTGCGTACTGCCACTTTACGCGGGGCGTAATCCGCTTCTTCAGCATATTTAATTTCTTTTAGCTCCTAAGTTCGGTTTCCGCTTCGGTCTTTTCTTTTGTGCTTTATTGACAACGAATAGCTGCAAAACATAATTCAAACCATTATGAGTACTTTTTAGTTCTAAAATAGAATAAATAAGGCCAAAATATTAAGATAAAGTGCATAAAAATATATATAAAAATACACATATCAAAATACCCCACACTTAGCCTTTGCTTGCCCCCAAGCAAATTTACTTTAATTTTACCAATATTGCACTAAACAATCCATTTAAAACTCAGCCATTATGCCAAGACCTCAACGCATACATTTGTGTCTAAAAAATTTCCTAAAGTACCCCCCCATATTTTAAATACTCACAATCTTCATAAACACTCGCCCACTTTTTCCGAACAATGCTCATTTTATGCAACCCTCCAAATCCATCCGCAGAAAACCTCCTAACCTCAAGGTATTTTTAGTTGAGCAACCTAAGCATACATAATCTAGAATTACAATTATCGATACCACTATGGAGCTCTATTTGAATTCTTCATTTCTTTGACATTTGATATTTGATCTCTTTGAGTTCAACACCTTATTTGATTTGATTTCTGGTATCTTCAACTTTTGAATTTCTTGGAATTTTGATCTTTTGATCTTCACTTTAATTGCTCCAAAATTCTTCACACTTTACTCGTAATTCTCTCTCTTTTTTTTTCACATGTAACTCACTTTTTTTTTCACTCAAAACCTACATGCTTAAGCAGAGGCGCTCAACCTCAACCTTTATTGGTTAATGATAATAATTTTCCTGGATACATTTCAGGTTTAGGCTGCTAAACATATTGCATCCCTCAAACCAAGCGGGGTTATGTTTTTGTTCCATGATTTCACTAAAATAAGGGAGGCCACAAATGCACTATAACGTATATTGGCTCAACTAAACATTTGAGTTCTCATCGGATCATTTCATACAATATTAGCAAAAATTTAAATTATCACTAGATTTTTCTAAATTAAACTATTATTTCAAGTTTTTTTTAAAATTTTAAATTATTAAATTTTCCAAATCTAGCAATTTCATTTATTCTTTTAATTTTAATTTACTTTTACCAACCCCCTACCCCACACTTATTTCATACAATGCCCTCATTGTATGCTAAAACGAATTAAGAACATAAAAAGGAGAAAAAGGAACAGACTCCCCTGGGTAGTTGTGGCGAGATCGAATGGGGCTGCTACAAGTTGCTTCAAATATCGCCGAAAGACTGAAAACTGGAACTGCTGCTTCTGAATTTGCCGAAAAATAAAATCAAGACCGCCATCTTCGAAAATGTGGTGCAAAATATTGCAATTAAATGCAATGTGTAATAGCCATGATGTGGGAAAGTGTCGACCACGTCGTCTCGTCAAGAATGACATCCTCTTCTCGCGATGAAAAATCCCCCATAACATAGGAAAGTGTCAACCATGTCGTGGCAGCCGGGATGATACTTCTTCCTCACGTCGAAATAAAACTCTATGGTGTGGGAACTGCTCATCCATATCATAAGAGTCAAAACATTGTGAAAATGCCAATCTTCAAAACGATTGCTCACGAAATAAATATGCACCCCACACTTATGACAAATTGTGGGTCTTGACTATAATCTTCAACTCACACATGACTCTCTCTAGCAACAGTCGGACCTAGCTGCTGAACTTACTGCCAGCTTCCTTAGGGCGAAAATTCTGCAGAAATCTAAACAACCAAAGAGCATCAACATGGAAAACAAAAGTAAAACAAACTAAATTAACGTTTAATTACATACCAAATAAAAAAACTAAACTAATATAACACAAAATAAAAAAATAAAAGGATCACTCATCATCTCCATCATCATGTGGCTGTGTCCCAGAAGTACCGGCCCCATCAAATCGTGACTGGAATGGTGGTGGGTAGGGGACTGAGTACTGAAACCCCTGGTGGGCAAAGAATGCGTTCAACGCATCCCCATACCACCGCTGTTGCCTGTCCACATGTGCAACATACTCGCTAAGGCGGTCAATGCCCTAAGCTAGGTAGCGCATATCAATCTCTGGCTCAAGTCCCTGCTGCGCTCCCCGAGGAACAGGTCTACGCCGCTGGACCCGTCTCGGCTGTGGCTTGGCGGCACCCTCCTCATCTGCCACATCATCTGCCCGAACCCTCAAGACACCATCTCCACCCCGCTCTAATACGCGCATCGACTCTAACAGCTGAAGACTCATCAGCCTCATGTCGTGAAACACCATCGATCTCGTGATCTCACGCGTCAGCAACTGATATGACCGAGCTAACCGCGTGACAAAATGCCCTCCGCATATCGGGCTATCCTCCCGAAGTCCCCTGGCCCTCCGTCCCAAATATGCAGCTAACGCAACTGGAAGGTTCAGGTGCCTCCCTGGAGTAACTAGTGCCCATAAGAAATACAAGTCCGTCGAAGGCACTCTCTCACTATTCTTGTGATGCGTGAGAGACATAGAAATAGACCAGTGCAACATTCGGTATGTAGTAGACCGAATCATCCCCCCTCGAGCGGTAGATGGTGTATAAACTCCTCCCGTAATCTCGGCCCAAAAAGTGTTCTCGTTATAGTCTTCTGGCCGGTCCGTGAGACAGTCAGCAAGGAACGTCGGTAAGTGGACACTCCTCATCTCATCGGCTGTGTAAATACCAACCCGAGTCGCAAGCTCTATCACGCTGCATTCCCGGCTCACTCCCCCCAATCTGAAGGCAAAAGTTGTCCTGTCATCGAGTGCCTTCCTAGGATCATAGGAAACTGTAGCGTAGAACTCCAGCAAAAACTCCCGATATACAGGCTCCTAGATCCTGAACAAACGTGCCCTTCCCTGACACACAAACAATTCCACACCACTCGCGTCCGAGTGTGTGTATTGCAAAAATTCCTGGATCAATGCAACAAGTCCAGTCCTGGTAGCCAATTCCCAATCAAATGAGGGTGCAATATCAATCTCCTTTGTGAGAAGCAAACTCAAGTTGGTAACATAATGCGCCCGGGTAGCATCGTTCAGCATTTGCGGAAATTGTAAAAAACGATGATCGGTCACATCCTCGGGTGGGTTGGTTCTTTGCATTCTTCGAGCCATAATTTGCACAAACAAACACAAACACAAAACCAAACACCATTTCACAGAATTAACAACCTTTTAAACCAACAAAATGGAACTGGATAGGGACAGTACGCTGGGCGTACATCCAGCGTACGCTGGGCGTACGTCCAGGTTCACGAGTCTGTGTCCTGGTTCGCTTGCTTGTGCTAAAATCATAAACCATATCACAATTTTTCAAATTAACCAACTGTAAGCAATAAACACAGCATGACATATATATGAGGTATATCGAGCATAAGGTTTGCGTGGTCCAATCACAGTAGGAAAAAAAAAATCGGGACCACCCTTAAAAATCAATCCCCATAATCTCGTGTCTAGTGACAATACTCAACAGGGAATCATGTGTAGCATTCAAGAACTCGAAGTCAGTCAAGAACTCGAAGTCAACAGGGGTACGCTTGGCGTACGACCCCGAGCTCAAATCGATGGGTGTGGGACGGAATTTAGACCAAATTAGGTCCTAGGGTTTAGTTTATTAACCGAAATCGGTCCATTCAAGCCCTAATCAACACATGAATGTGCGAAATCGGCCCTAATCCGAGAAATATATAAACCCTAGTTTGTGAGCAAAGGCATTTTGCAGGTTTTTTCATCAAATTAAACACAAATCTAAAACATTGAGTAACCGAAAAAGCTTACTTGAGTGTCGAATTTGACAAGAAATGAAGATGAATAGAAAATCTTGGAGAGAGTTGTCATCACAGTTCGTGTGCGAGAGTAGAAGAGGATTGAAAAGAATAAAGAAGAAGTCAAAGGGTCAAAAGATATACCTGGTCGCCGTGTTACGCGGGGCGTACCTCAACCCCCTGAAATGTTCATCCGCGATCAGATGTTGAATTACGCTGGGCGTAATATAACTTACGCGGGGCGTAAGTTTAATTGAAAATTTCCTTTTTCTTTAATTTAACTTCCTTTTCTTTTTAATTATTTAATCTAGGGACTTAAAACTTATTTATTTTTTCCTTTTTAATTTCTTAAGCTAATGATGACTTCACGATGAGTGATAATAAAAAAACGGAGATGTCATAATCACTTATCTTTGTCAAGATCAAACAACAATGGTTGATCAAAAACCTTTGCATGCAAGAATTGGTTTGCGAAAACACCCACTTTCGGGACCCGTTAGAATATTTCATTTGTTTTCCTTGCACCTTTAACTAAAAGCGGAACAAGAAGTGACCTAACTAGTCAAGAACAGCAAAAGCTCGGTCTTCCACTTAACCACCACAATACGCCTTGCTATACTAAGCCTCATGGATTGAGTTGGACAAATCAACAAAGTAGTAGGCTAAGCAGGTCAAGAATTCCCTAATCGCTTTCATTCCCGAAACCCATGCAAAAAGTAACGTCAAGTATTGTGTACAATCCCAAATTCCTGCAAAATAAAAACAAGAACCTTCCCGACAAGTGAAATGATATCATCAAAAATCAAACTAAAAATAAAAACTAACTAAAAACAAATAACGAATAATCATATAAACTAAATTAATGACAAACCGTTCCCCGGCAACGGCGCCATAAACTTGATGTGCACAAAAGTACCCACTAATTTTAATATTTATAACCTAACAAACTTAGACTATCTATGCACTTATAGGCAGTGTAACTAGTCAGATTACAGTATAGTTTAGGTAAGTCGGGTGTCGATCACAGGGAACGGTTGATTAATTTAATATATTTGATTATAGGTTACAGGTCACATGAAAATAATAAAGAAAATGGTTTAATAAATCTCAAACTAACAATTAACAACTCTCGATAAACTAACAGGAAAGCACATCTCTTCAGGTACTTTGGTTTAGATAAATTACACCTTAAAAACATAGACAATTGCATACACAAATTCATTTATTCATGTTCACCGATTCCTAAATGATTAGATTCGCGTACACTATAACTAATCCTTTAGCAAACAAGTCAATTCAAACAGTGATCAGTTGATTAAACTAACATGATTCCTAGTGTTCAGTTCGTATCAAGCAAGACTTGTAAATATAGTTAATCAATTTCGACATTTAATTAACCTCTTGTTGATGGTCATCAAACAAGGCTCACACATTAACTTACTTATTCTCAAATTAATTCTAGTTTCACATTCGTTATTTCTAGTCTTATAATCTCGATGGTCATCAAAAATCATAAGAGACAAGCAAATCAAGCAGATGTTCATACAACGTAATTCACTTAACAATTAACAGAAAATAATCATCATTAACACATGAGGATCTTTTAACAAGCTTGGCAAGATAAATTAAACACAAATAAACTATTTAATATAGCAATTAGTTGTGACAATCGTCAAATTCTGGTCAATTCAAAGTCAAATAAAGTCATCAAGTCAAACCGGTCAACTCAACTAACCCTTGTGTACTAGAGTTTACGTTATGTAATTTCTAAACAACTCGCTATTCTATTGAGAGATCATAAATCGAAAAGTGCGTACATCTAGAACTCCTTAACCTAAAACTGTGGTACGTAGCGAGCCAAACCGATAAAACAATGTTGCATACTCGTCGGGAGTATGCAAGATCCTTAAACAAGTCTTAACGGGGTTTACGGACCTTGCATTGCGAAGCCGGACACTCACATTCGTCACACACGAAACCGCTCTCAATCGTTTTCACTCTATCTTTTCTTATCGAGAATCTCTCCCAAATCTCTCTAAGTATGTGAAATCTCTCCCAAATATCTCTTTGTATGAGAAATCTCTCCCAAATATCTCTTTGTATGAGAAATCTCTCCAAGAATGTCAAATCTCTCCCAAATCTCTCTAAGTATGTGAAATATCTCCCAAATATCTCTTTGTATGACAAATATCTCCAAGAATGTCAAATCTCTCCCAAATCTCTCTAAGTATGTGGAATCTCTCTCAAATCTCTCTCAAAATCTCTCTCAACTTTCTATAGTCACTCGGGGCATCCCGACCCTCGAATTTGGCGAAAACAGCCCAAAAACGAAAGTCTATGCGAAAAACGGACTTAAGGAGCCGAAACCACTCTTAGGACCCGAAAGTCCTCTTAGGACCCGAAAGTCCCCTTAGGACCCAAACCCTTCTGAGTCGAAGGCTGCTGAACCGAACCTCACTCAAAGAACCGACCCCGAAGGCTCCTGGAACCGAACCTCGCATGCCTCACCCGAACCCGAACCTTCGGTCCATTTCGGGTCAAGGTTCCCTCGGTCTAGTTCGCTTCTGACTTGCTTCGGACCGAGCCTTCGGACTGACCCCTCGCCCTTCGCTTCTCGCTTCTGGTTCGCACCTTTCGCTTCCGACTCGGCACCAGCAAGGACCGAACCTCGGCCTAGGACCGAGAGGTCTTGCTGGGAATGCTTTTCTTCCCGGTTTTCGACTAAATTTGCGTTTTAGGCCCGTTTTTAATTGTTTTAACACGGGATTTTCACCCAAAACTTTATTTTAACATATAAGGACCCATAATTATTAAATTATCACGTTTTTAAAGATAAAACCTTATCCAAAAAAGTGGGTGAAGTACAAAGATGGAGTGTTGACTTTCCTTTAAGTTATGACACAAGCAACCACTCCCATACCCACTCCATGTCACTATTCACCACCAGCCCATACCTTGTCACTTCCTTGTCCTTTTTACCTCTCTAACAAGTTATTCCCATGTTTTTGAGAGCTAGATATTTATCCTCTCTCCTCACTTCTCTCATTTTCTCTCATTTCACCAAGAATCAAACACCACTTTTCTCTCAAACTTTTTCTCTCCATTTCAAGTCTCCAAGGCTGATTTTCAAGCCTTATTCTTCTCTTTGTAAGTATGATTCATCCTCCTTATGATTATTTCACTTCTTTCTACTCAAATCATGGATATCTTACACAAACTCCATCACATTCTTGTTAGATCTTCGAACCATCAAGTGATTCTTCAAGTGTTCTTGGGTTGAACACTTCTTCTCTCCATCATCCATCTTCTGAAATCACTCAAGGTGAGTTCATACCCCTACATTTTCATGTTTTCTCAAGTTTTTAGGGGGGGGGGGGGAATACAAGTTAAAACACCAAAAACATAACCAAAGTTTTCTAACAGCCTTCATCAGAAAATTTCAACTCCATTCACGGACTGTTTTGGACAGCTTAAACATTTTAGTTTTCAAAACTGTTTTAGGTGCAAGTAGTTCCACTTCTTATCTTTAAATTGACTACTTGCACATCTCCACACGATTTTGCTACAATTTATGGTGATTTTTACAAAACCGCCTGTCTTTTCAAACACAAATCCGGACCAGTCTGTGAATATGAGCATTTTAATACCAGTTAAAGGCTTCCAAAAATCATGATAAAAATCATGAGTAAACTAGACACAATTTAGGAACTCTCAGAATTTACGGATCTAGTTTTCGACTTCGTATGATTTTTCTATGATTTTTCTAAAACAGTGCAGAAAGGTTAAGAATTAGTTAACAGCTTCTAACTTTCAAAACACTTTGTAACATGTTGAGCAAAGTGTTAAACCTTTGATAACTTCATATATTACATGTATTTCTTGTTATGATATATTCATATAATAGGAAATTACTTACTAAATTTATAAGAATCCTCCATTATAATCATTAGTACAAAACAAAGCAAGTTAAACATAGCTATATTGTACTATACTTTTGGACTTACATAGAAAGGGTTCTTGTACACCACAAATAAACATACTAAACTATAATGGGTATAGTTAGGTTGCATATACATTTCAAACATATTGACAAAATATAATAGGTATAGTTTATGATCATTTACATTATATAAGGTTTTCACATGAATGGGGTACATTCCAAAGTACCGGGTTTTCATATAATGGGGTACATTCCAAAGTACCAGGTTTTCATATAAGGGGGTACATTCCAAAGTACCGGGTTTTTTATACAAAAAGGGTACAGATACAAAGTACCGGGTTTTATACAAAAAGAGGTACAAATACAAAGTACCGGGTTTTATACAAAAAGGGGTACAGATACAAAATATCGGGTTCACATAAAATAGTTATTATGATATTAAAACTATATTTCATCTAGAATTGTTAGAATTCAACCATAATCGTTGAGCGTATATTCTTGAGTCATATAAGAATTTGGTCTTGACTGGCTTAGAATTGGTGGGGGCCGCCTCATCTCCTGTTCCTTGTTGGGTTGTGGACCTAGGGCGGACCCACTATATTCAACGTTTTATCTAGCTTAAATCTTATATAACTTATATACGTTGGACGATTATAGGGGAAATCTACGGGTCAATCTAGGGTTCATTAACACATCATATAGGAATATTCTGTTCACACTTAACTAAGAAAATATTGGATTTTCTGAAAATCAAACTCTATCGATTTTACAAGGAAAACGGTTTCTACTTCAAACAAAACTCTTATTAACTCACCAACTTAATTGTTGACACTTTTTCAAAACTACTTGTATTCTCAGGAAATCAGTGAAAGAGGAAAACTTCAGCGCCTTGAGGATGGGACGTTAAACCGTCAACAATTTACTTTTGTCATCATAATGTAATTGATTTTGAAACATGTAAACATATACTTTGGTGTAACTTTTTCAATTATATTTATGATGGTTGTATTTACTTTGAGCACTATTATACATGTTGTTGTGATACTATACATGAAGTCCTCCACCCCCGGACGTTTCCGCCATCCTTGGTTTGGGGGTGTGACAGATTGGTATCAGAGCATTGTTTATAGTGAACTCAGTATATCGAACCACATAAGATATACAAACTATAAATGCATTGGGACTAGAGTCTCTGATTTAAAGTTTTCAAAACAACTATACTTTTAGAAATAAATAGTTTCTTATTAAAAGTATACATGCATGCATACATACTAAGGTCAGCGTCATTCTAGAATAAAACAAAAGTACCGATTGTTGGATATCACAGGTAAGCTCAGGGATGTATGGTCAGTCTTGGGAGTGGCATAGCCTGATCAACTATGCTGGTCCGAGGAGTGATTAGCACATGCCCAAGAATGGTTGTGATATGGCAACAAGTCTAAAAACTTACCAACACTACCACAAAGAAATACCATAGGGGTATTTTGCGTTATTATAATTACCTATCTGAGAACTAAATAGATTTTTTTATCAATAGTTCAATAATTGCTTAGTGGACACATTAAAATTATATGTATCCAGGACGTCATAGACTTAGAATCTGTGGATCTTTGTTTTACTTCCTGTTCTCGTTGGATTGGGGATTTAGAGTTAGGGTCTCTTATTCGAAGGCCTATCCTGTCCCAAATACATGTGACTAGTATGCACTAAACAATGTATTGAAGTACCTGATAAAGATCATCTTATAATTATCTAATTAGTACGTCTACTTAGTAATTTCCATTTCTCGTGAAGATATCCTGGCTGAATTTCATCCCCACGACGACCCGTACTACCCTAACCATGACAATACTGAATGGCTCGGAGAGGAGCCAGAGAATGATTACCGAATCCCTGTGGATGGTCACCAAGCTGAAGGCTTTGCTGATGGTTCTGACTCCGACCCTGAAGTGGAGAACCTACCCCGATGACCCTTGTTCCAAATCCTAACCCTCGCCCGGTTTTTCAAGGCCCGACGCCTCCTTGGGTAGAGTGCTTGGAAACCTGGAGTGAAGAGCAAGACCAACCTATGTCGTTTAGTGGAGACCGAAGCTTCTACGACATAAGCAAAGGAAGCTCAGCAAATGGAATTCTTCCAATCCTGGTCCGTAGAGTTGCTCGAAACGAGATTCAGGGCAGAACAACTCTCCATCATATCGTAGAGGTCGATGCAAATACAAGAATGCATAAAATCCGGATCAATCGCCTTGAGCACCCTTGTGAGAAATCTGAGAGAGACCATGAAACCCTGCTGCAAGCACTGGCTGGATCACGAACCGAAGTCATAAGAACTCTGAGTACGCCAGAGGGTGTACGAAAGACACATGCTTGATAAGGAGCGGCAACTAGCTGAACTGAGGATTCACCAGAAGGATGACCGCCACCAGTAGTAGATACCTTACCTTCTTTCCATGTTAAAAAGGAATCGTTTTTCCTATCTATGTCCTATGTGGCATTCTCTATGAAACTATCTTGTGTTGTAGGTACTTTTGGTTAGGCCTTTTGGCGGCCAAAACTCTCCTGCTCCGGATGTGATGTGAGACCCTCTACAAGGTCAATTTTCCCAAGCCTGCTACATCTTAAACATCAATAACTTTGTCAGTCGGCTAAATCCTATGACACTCTTTGTTCAAATACTTCCATCATGATACCATAGGAATCTATCTGAAACTCACTCTAGTCAAGTTCTTGGACTAGAGTAACATAGCTCCGGGATCATTCCCAATTCTCTTTCAAAGGTTGGATCAAATTTCAAGGTTACACTTGGATACAAAACCTACTAAACTCATGAAATTCATTCATATGGACTTCCTTTATTAATTACATATAAGGCATTCTTAAATCGGAGCATAATGCAGAAAAATCTAATTCAATGACAACTGACTTGTCTTTGCTAGTAGGAACTTACCATCTGATCATTCTCTTGCAAATTTTATGACAGAACCATGCCACCAAGGAAAAGACCAAGACCTTCCAGAAACTCAGCACCGCCCCCTCCGCCACCACCTCCGGAGTTTGATCCTGTGATGTTTCAGGCTGCAGTAACAGCAGCCGTGGCGGCAGCAATGTCGCAAATGGGTACAAATGGTTCCGGCGGTTTCGGATCCGGGAATACTAACTCGAATCAGGGGGACAGCACGGGGCGTACTAAGGAGTGTTCTTACAAAGACTTCACGAATGGCAAACCCGATCCTTTTGACGGAAGCGGGGGCGTCATCGCGCTGATGCAATGGTTCGAAAGGACCGAAGCAGTCTTCGAAATCTGTGCTTGTCCCGAAGCGAGCAAGGTCAAGTATGCAGCATTCACCTTCATAAGAAAAGCTCTTACTTGGTGGAACGGCAGAGTTAAGTCGCTTACTCCTGCAGTGGCTAACTCTATAAGCTGGGAGGATTTAAAAGATTTGATGCTGAAAGAATATTGCCCAAGAGGCGAAGTGCAAAAACTGGAAGAGGAACTTTGGAACCTCAAAATGTCTGGGATGGATCTCGAAGCTTATACCGCCCGATTCAATGACCTAGCACTCCTCTGTCCTGCAATGGTCACCCCAAAGGAGAAAAAGGTAGAACAATACCTTTGGGGGCTATCATCCCATATTCATGATAGTGTATTGGCCTCAAGACCAACTACCTTCGACAGCGCCAAGGAGTTGGCACAACAACTCATTGACCATCATGCCGGCCGTGGCACTACGACAACCATGCCAACTTTTGTTGTTCATGCTGCCACAACCCTCACCACGCCAACTCCCATGAAACAATACGCTGGAACCCTTCCGAAATGCAACAAGTGTAACTTCCATCACGCTGGGGCTTGCCGGAAGATGCATTGCAAAAACTGCAACAGAGAGGGGCACACTGTCCGTTTCTGTAAGGCACCAGCACGACCCATCAACCAGGTCCCTGGCTTTGGAGTAAGCCCAACATGTTACAAGTGTGGAGAAACAGGACACTTTAAAAGGGATTGCCCAAGAACAAGAGATGTCAGTGGTGGTGGAAGGGTGCTTGCGATCACTGAGGGAGAAACCACCCCGGAACTACCCGCAAATATCAGTACGTGTTTCTAACATCGACATTTAAATTCTAAATTTCTTTATATGTTAAATCTAGCATCGATTAAAGCATGCATAGTAGTAATGCCAAAGATTAGACTGAGAGCGTAAACAATAAGAAACTCTAAGACCGTCATGTGACATCGGGCGGGTCAATTCTCACCATAATCAATTTCTTGTACCGCGAAAAGCTCCGCCATCATTCCTCCAAATTCTTGGATCCCCATTAAAAGTGCAAATTTCGGGATGAAATTCCCTCTAACGGGGGGATAATGTGACAATCGTCAAATTCTGGTCAATTCAAAGTCAAATAAAGTCATCAAGTCAAACCGGTCAACTCAACTAACCCTTGTGTACTAGAGTTTACGTTATGTAATTTCTAAACAACTCGCTATTCTATTAAGAGATCATAAATCGAAAAGTGCGTACATCTAGAACTCCTTAACCTAAAACTGTGGTACGTGGCGAGCCAAACCGATAAAACAATGTTGCATACTCGTCGGGAATATGCAAGATCCTTAAACAAGGCTTAACGGGGTTTACGGACCTTGCATTGCGAAGCCGGACACTCACATTCTTCACACACGAAACCGCTCTCAATCGTTTTCACTCTATCTCTTCTTATCGAGAATCTCTCCCAAATCTCTCTAAGTATGTGAAATCTCTCCTAAATATCTCTTTGTATGAGAAATCTCTCCAAGAATGTCAAATCTCTCCCAAATCTCTCTAAGTATGTGAAATCTCTCCCAAATATCTCTTTGTATGAGAAATCTCTCCAAGAATGTCAAATCTCTCCCAAATCTCTCTAAGTATGTGAAATCTCTCCCAAATATCTCTTTGTATGAGAAATCTCTCCAAGAATGTCAAATCTCTCCCAAATCTCTCTAAGTATGTGGAATCTCTCTCAAATCTCTCTCAAAATCTCTCTCAACTTTCTATAGTCACTCGGGGCATCCCGACCCTCGAATTTGGCGAAAACAGCCCAAAAACGAAAGTCTACGCGAAAAACGGACTTAAGGAGCCGAAACCACTCTTAGGACTCGAAAGTCCTCTTAGGACCCGAAAGTCCCCTTAGGACCCGAACCCTTCTGAGTCGAAGGCTGCTGAACCGAACCTCACTCAAAGAACCGAGCCCGAAGGCTCCTGGAACCGAACCTCGCATGCCTCACCTGAACCCGAACCTTCTGTCCATTTCGGGTCAAGGTTCCCTCGGTCTAGTTCGCTTCTGACTTGCTTCGGACCGAGCCTTCGGACTGACCCCTCGCCCTTCGCTTCTCGCTTCTGGTTCGCACCTTTCGCTTCCGACTCGGCACCAGCAAGGACCGAACCTCGGCCTAGGGACCGAACCTCGGCCTAGGACCGAGAGGTCTCGCTGGGAATGTTTTTCTTCCCGGTTTTCGACTAAATTTGCGTTTTAGGCCCGTTTTTAATTGTTTTAACACGGGATTTTCACCCAAAACTTTATTTTAACATATAAGGACCCATAATTATTAAATTATCATGTTTTTAAAGATAAAACCTTATCCAAAAGAGTGGGTGAAGTACAAAGGTGGAGTGTTGACTTTCCTTTAAGTTATGACACAAGCAACCACTCCCATACCCACTCCATGTCACTATTCACCACCAGCCCATACCTTGTCACTTCCTTGTCCTTTTTACCTCTCTAACAAGTTATTCCCACGTTTTTGAGAGCTAGATATTTATCCTCTCTCCTCACTTCTCTCATTTGCTCTCATTTCACCAAGAATCAAACACCACTTTTCACTCAAACTTTTTCTCTCCATTTCAAGTCTCCAAGGCTAATTTTCAAGCCTTATTCTTCTCTTTGTAAGTATGATTCATCCTCCTTATGATTATTTCACTTCTTTCTACTCAAATCATGGATATCTTACACAAACTCCATCACATTCTTTTTAGATCTTCGAACCGTCAAGTGATTCTTCAAGTGTTCTTGGGTTGAACACTTCTTCTCTCCATCATCCATCTTCTGAAATCACTCAAGGTGAGTTCATACCCCTACATTTTCATGTTTTCTCAAGTTTTTAGGGGGGGGGGGGGGGGGGAATACAAGTTAAAACACCAAAAACATAACCAAAGTTTTCTAACAGCCTTCATCAGAAAATTTCAACTCCATTCACGGACTGTTTTGGACAGCTTAAACATTTTAGTTTTCAAAACTGTTTTAGGTGCAAGTAGTTCCACTTCTTATCTTTAAATTGACTACTTGCACATCTCCACACGATTTTGCTACAATTTATGGTGATTTTTACAAAACCGCCTGTCTTTTCAAGCACAAATCCGTACCAGTCTGTGAATATGAGCATTTTAATACCAGTTAAAGGCTTCCAAAAATCATGATAAAAATCATGAGTAAACTAGACACAATTTAGGAACTCTCAGAATTTACGGATCTAGTTTTCGACTTCGTATGATTTTTCTATGATTTTTCTAAAACAGTGCAGAAAGGTTAAGAATTAGTTAACAGCTTCTAACTTTCAAAACACTTTGTAACATGTTGAGCAAAGTGTTAAACCTTTGATAACTTCATATATTACATGTATTTCTTGTTATGATATATTCATATAATAGGAAATTACTTACTAAATTTATAAGAATCCTCCATTATAATCATTAGTACAAAACAAAGCAAGTTAAACATAGCTATATTGTACTATACTTTTGGACTTACATAGAAAGGGTTCTTGTACACCACAAATAAACATACTAAACTATAATGGGTATAGTTAGGTTGCATATACATTTCAAACATATTGACAAATTATAATAGGTATAGTTTATGATCATTTACATTATATAAGGTTTTCACATGAATGGGGTACATTCCAAAGTACCGGGTTTTCATATAATGGGGTACATTCCAAAGTACCGGGTTTTCATATAAGGGGGTACATTCCAAAGTACCGGGTTTTTTATACAAAAAGGGTACAGATACAAAGTACCGGGTTTTATACAAAAAGGGGTACAGATACAAAGTACCGGGTTTTATACAAAAAGGGGTACAAATACAAAGTATCGGGTTCACATAAAATAGTTATTATGATATTAAAACTATATTTCATCTAGAATTGTTAGAATTCAACCATAATCGTTGAGCGTATATTCTTGAGTCATATAAGAATTTGGTCTTGATTGACTTAGAATTGGTGGGGCCCGCCTTATCTCCTGTTCCTTGTTGGGTTGTGGACCTAGGGCAGACCCACTATATTCAACGTTTTATCTAGCTTAAATCTTATATAACTTATATACGCTGGACGATTATAGGGGAAATCTACGGGTCAATCTAGGGTTCATTAACACATCATATAGGAATATTCTGTTCACACTTAACTAAGAAAATATTGGATTTTCTGAAAATCAAACTCTATCGATTTTACAAGGAAAACGGTTTCTACTTCAAACAAAACTCTTATGAACTCACCAACTTAATTGTTGACACTTTTTCAAAACTACTTGTATTCTCAGGAAATCAGTGAAAGAGGAAAACTTCAGCGCCTTGAGGATGGGACGTTAAACCGTCAACAATTTACTTTTGTCATCATAATGTAATTGATTTTGAAACATGTAAACATATACTTTGGTGTAATTTTTTCAATTATATTTATGATGGTTGTATTTACTTTGAGCACTATTATACATGTTGTTGTGATACTGTACATGAAGTCCTCCACCCCCGGACGTTTCCGCCATCCTTGGTTTGGGGGTGTGACATTAGTCTAATAATCAAAGCTTCATTCAATCATAAACACAAAGTAAAAGGTTTTTACACCCAAATCAGAAACTAAATACAGAAAAGTACCACAATGGAATGCTAAACATGGTCACGTTAGCAACCCATATGATTACCGACATGTATCCGCTCTCCAACCCTTCCGATCTCTGCTCCCGTTAGCTTAACGGCCTTCCGGCCGCCTTCTAGACCCTCAAAACGGCTTAACAGAAGTTAATTGTCGACTAAATTAGGTTAGAAGTCGAATCCCCCTCCTGGTTAGCTGAAAATCGACTTTTATAATCTTTGTGGCCGACCTAAGTACGTTGGGCGTACTTAGGATTACGCAGTGCGTACTAAGGATAATCACGCGATTGAACATATCCAAGGCAACCAAGTACGCGGCACGTACTCTTTAATTACGCGGGGCGTACGTCGCTTCTGGTCACTATGCGGTGCGTACTGCCACTTTACGCGGGGCGTAATCCGCTTCTTCAGCGTATTTAATTACTTTTAGCTCCTAAGTCCGGTTTCCGCTTCGGTCTTTTCTTTTGTGCTTTATTGACAACGAATAGCTGCAAAACATAATTCAAAGCATTATGAGTACTTTTTAGTTCTAAAATAGAATAAATAAGGCCAAAATATTAAGATAAAGTGCATAAAAATATATATAAAAATACACATATCAAGATCCGATCCATGAGGTATAAGGCTCCGCCACCCTTGACTTCCAAGTTCTTATCCATCCCTCTAAGGGATTCACCTGCCATGTTTTCAGGTTTCAAAGCGTCGAGCTGAGCCTCCTTAATTTGTGTGGACAAGTGTGAATGGATAGTTAGAGTCAAAGATTTGACTCTATGACCAGTATATTCTTTCTGACTCAGGGCGTCGGCTACTATATTGGCTTTTCCCGGATGATAACGAATTTCGCACTCGTAATCACTGAGTAGCTCGACCCATCGTCGTTGTCTCATGTTGAGCTCTTTATGGTCGAAGATGTGTTGTAGACTCTTGTGGTCTGTAAAGATCGTGCTTTTTGTACCATACAGGTAGTGTCTCCAGATCTTCAGAGCAACTACGACTGCTCCTAGCACGAGATCATGGGTGGTGTAGTTAACCTCATGTGTCTTCAGCTGTCTCGAGGCATAGGCTATGACTTTACCTCGCTGCATCAGAACACATCCGAGTCCTTGATTGGATGCATCGCAACAGACAATGAAGTCTTCTATCTCTTCGGGGAGGGATAGTATTGGTGCGGTGCACAAGGTTCGTTTGAGCATTTGGAACGCTCTTTCCTGTTTCTCTTCCCAGTTAAAGGCCACGCCTTTCTAGGTCAGGGTTGTAAGAGGTTTCGCTATGCGGGAGAAGGTCTGAATGAACCTGTGATAGTAGCCAGCGAGACCTAGAAATTGACGAATTTTTGTAGGTGTCTTCGGTGCTGACCAGTTCTCAATGGCCTTGATTTTGGAAGGGTCCACGTGTATTCCTTCTTCGCTAACAACATGGGCCAAGAATTCGACTCGCCGGATCCAAAATTCGCACTTGGAGAACTTCGCATAGAGCTTCTCCGCTCGTAATGTTTCTAAGACTCTACGGAGATGTTGACTATGTTCCTCCTTACTTCGAGAGTAGATAAGTATGTCATCAATGAAAACAATGACGAACTGATCCAAGTAAGGACGACACACCCTATTCATCAGATCCATGAATACTGTGGGCGCGTTAGTTAATCCGAACGGCATCACCACAAACTCGTAGTGTCCATAACGAGTTCGGAAGGCTGTCTTAGGAACATCCTCTTCTAACACTCGTAGTTGATGATATCCGGATTGTAGATATATCTTCGAGAAGTAGTTGGCTCCTTGAAGTTGATCAAATAAATCGTCAATGTGGGGCAAAGGATAACGATTTTTAATGGTAAGCTTGTTGAGTTCTCTATAGTTGATGCACATGCGAAACGATCCATCTTTCTTCTTGACGAACAAGACCGGTGCTCCCCAAGGTGAGAAGCTTGGTCGAATGAATCCCTTCTTGAGAAGTTCGTTAAGCTGACTGGAAAGTTCCTACATCTCGGCCAGTGCCAGACGATAAGGATATTTGGCTACGGGGTAGCTCCTGGCACTAAGTCGATTCTGAACTCGACTTGGCGTTGTGGTGGTAAACCGGGAAGTTCTTCTGGGACGATGTCAGGAAAGTCGCGTACTTCTGGGATGTTCTGAATGTCTTTCATTTCTTGACTTGTATCGACGACGTGTGCGAGGAATGCATGATATTCCTTTCGCAAGCACTTCTAGGCTTGAATGCACGAAATGATGCAAAGACTCATACTAGGTTTGTCGCCATAGATAACTAAAGTTTCGTTGTTAGGAAGGTTAAGACGAACTACTTTTTCAAATCACATGATGTCGGCACGAAGAAGACTCAACCAATCCATGCCGATGATAACGTCGAAACATTTAATTGGGACCAGCATGAGGTCTATCTTGAAAGTATGGTCATCTAAAGTTAAAGTACAACCTACGTATATGCAGTTAGTACTCTCCGTTTTCCCGTTATCCATTTCTACCGTGAATGAATTATCTAATGCACATGGTTTTTGTTTAAGCAGGTGTGCAAATTTGTGACTTACGAAACTTTTCTCTGCTCCACTATCGAAAAGTATGCAAGCATATGAGTTATCGAGGAGAAACGTACCAGTAACTATCGTAGGATCAGCTACCGCTTCCTCGTGGCCTAGGGTCATAACTCTTCCTACTCCTCCAGCCATCCCTGCTTTAGGGCAGTTCCTCTTGTAGTGGCCCACTTCGCCACAACCATAACAAGCTTGGCCCATACCGACGTTAGGAACCTGGGCGGCCTGAGCTGTTGGAGTTTTGCAGAAACGGACTGTATGCCCCTTCCTGTTGCAGTTAGAGCACTGCATCTCCTTGCAAGGTCCGTGGTGGTGGAAGCTGCATTTGTTGCACTTCGAGAGAGTTCCAGCATAAGTTCTTGCTGGTAAGGGGTTCGCAGAGACAATGGGAGCTACCGTGGCGGCATTGATTGCCACAAGTTGTTGTCTCTTGGAGGATTCTTGCGAAGCCCCCCTCTTCCTCTTGTTCCACCCCTTCTTGTTGTCGTTGACCTTTTGTGGTATGGGTGCAGGGATTGTTGGGTTCTGAGGTTTCCTGTGATCTATGAGAGATTGTGCCAGCTCCTTGGCACTATCAAAAGTGACAGGCTTGGAAGCTAACACACTCGACTGGATCTGGGGCGACAGTCCTCAGATATATCTCTTTATCTTCTTGCTCTCGAGAGCAACCATGTCAGGGCATAGGATTGCCAGATCACAGAACCTATTTGTGTAGGTCGATATGTCGGATCCAACCATTTGTAGACCCCAGAGTTCCTGTTCGAGTTTTTGCACTTCACCTCGAGGACAAAACTCTCTCATCAGCATGTCCTTCAAGTGTTCCCAACTGATGGAATACGCCACCACCAAAGTCAGATACTTAACATGGCCATTCCACCATGTTAGTGCTCTGTCAGAAAAGGTACAAGCTGCAAACTTGACCTTGTTGCCCTCCTGGCAAGCACAAATTTCAAAGACAGATTCCATCTTTTCAATCCATTGCCTTAACACCATAACCCCACCAGTACCATTGAAGTTGTGGGGCTTGGCGTTCGTGAAGTCCTTATAGGTGCATTCCCGAGGGTGTCCATGGCTTTCGCCGTGGTTCGAGGGAGGTGCACCTGTTCCCGATCCACTAGGGATAGGGGCGTTGATGGCTGACACAGCAGCTGCAACTGCGGCTGTGAAAGCTGCCTGGAACATAGTGGCATCGAAGGGAGGAGGTGGGTGAGGAGGTTGAGGTGGTGGTATCGGTGTTTCATTTTTTGGGTTACGTCTGGGATTTCTGCATGGCGGCATCTTTAACTATACGTTTAAAAGATGACGACATGGATAAGAATAAATGAATAATGAATGTGTCTCATGGACTAACTCTCCATAGTCCAACAACAAAATGAATAGTGGCTAAATGAAGATGATAGCATTTGGATAATAATATCCATATGATTAGATATCTGTCAATAATACTGGGATTACAGATTTAACAAGTTCAGGAAAAATGGCCTAGAAGTAGGCCTTACATCAACCAAGATAAGAAATTTTTGACAGACTATGACTAGATCAAGACCTAACAGGTCTAAGATTTACAAAGATAGGAAATTAGACCAAAGTTTTTACATAAACTAGGTTATATCCAAAAGATGAGTCGTCAAGATTCTATCGACGATGAGAATTGATAGCATAAGTTCTTGATCCCGACAGTAGACGTTTTATGTCCCTTATACGCATGTCAGCTCTCACTTGCTGAGCCCGAAGTTCCCTAACTTCAGCTTGAGTTTCAGCAAGTTCCCTCTGCAGAGCTGCATTGCGGACCAGAGTCCTTTCATGAGCAGACTCTAGTTGGCGAATATGGGCAGTGTTAACGCCAGAGTTGGCTTCAATATCCACGACTCGGTCGATAGTTGCTTGACCCAGTATCGTGTTCCTAGAAATCCTACGAACCATGATGGGTAGGACCCTGTCAGCAGATCCTCCTTCGATGAGGTTGTAGAAACTTCTATCTCCGTTGTAGGGAATGGGTTGACCCTGTTCCTGACTCCATCTATTCAAGTTAGTGGCGCACAGAGGTGTGGGTCCTTGAAATGTGGGACGAGGGTTCAGGTTTGGGTCTTGACCAGCTGGGGGTAGGTTGTTGACTTCAGGCTCCGACTCCGAACTATCGGAAAAACCCTCAGCATGGTGATCATCCAAAGGGATTGGGTGATCATCTTCTGGTTCTTCCTCTAGCCATCTAGCATTGCCTTGGTTCGGGAAGTACGAATCGTTGTGGTGAAATCCCGCCATTAAAATCTACGCGAGAAAAGGGATATAAGAAATAGCTAAAATATACGAACTGACTAAGATATTTACAGTAAGATCAAATACCCCTATGGTATTTCTTTATGGTTGTGTTGGTAAGTTTTTAGACTTGTTGCCACATCACAACCATTCTTGGGCATATGCTAATCACTCCTTGGACCAGCATAGTTGATCAGGCTATGTCATTCCCAAGACTGACCATATATCCCTAGGCTTACTTGTGATATTCAACAATCGTAATACTTTTGTTCTTGTCATTTTGACACTGATTTTAGTATGAATGCAGGCACGTATACTTACTTAAATATTTTATTATTTAAAAGTATAACTCTTAGACAGAGTGTTTTAATCCCAATGTATTTATAGTTAGTATATCTTTTATGGGTTGATATACTATATTCACTATAAACAATGCTCTGATACCAATCTGTCACACCCCAAAACCAAGAACGGCGGAAACGTTCCGGGGTGGAGGACGTCATGTACAGTATCAAAAACAATGTAAAGTAGTAAACAAGCAACAACATCATCCATTTCATTAAAAGTAAAGTTTTAATACGTGTGTGTTCTTTCAACGTAATAAGACACCAAAAATACAATCAAAATAAAAGATGAGTCTTGTCTGTGATCCGTCTTCTCAAAACCTGGCCATCGTACCTGTCTACTGGTGACCTGAGAATACAAGTTATTTTGAAAGTGAGTATCAGCCTAAAGCTGGTGAATTCATAAGTATTTAAGTGTCATTGTCTTGTTTTGGAAAACTGTTATGAATGCCTTGTAGATCTTTACATGAAACAATTGATATAAGTATGAAAACCCTAGAAAATCCCTTATTCCCCACTAGTATGAAATGTAGTCTTCTACCAAGACCCGAATGTTTTGCTATGAAAATGATAGTTTTGCCTTCTTTTTGACTATTACAAACAGTACTTAGTCTAACTCATCGTTTATGTGAATGTATCACAAAATAAAGTAATAGGAATAATGTAATCATGTAATTTTTATCCTTTTGTATTAGGATTAACACGACATTGCAGAAAGCGAAATGTATAACCTAATGAACATCCGAAGATTGTTCAATTGTCCTCTGTAGCAGCAGCAGGGCGGAGGAAGGGTTAGTCCCGTAAAGGTACTCCTAGTAAAGTATTAACTGTAGGCATCCGTAGATGTTCATCGATCTCTGTAGCGAACAGTAGGGTCGAGGAATGGTTAGTCCCGTAGAGGTACTCCTAGTATAAGTAATAACCGTAGGCATCCGTAGATGTTCATCAACCACTGGTGCTAATAGCTGGGATTCGGAATGTTTAGTCCCGTCTAGATATCCCATTGAACTAGGATAGGCAGGACAATTTACACAGAATGTACTAATAAATCATCCTAATGAATCGAGGTACAAGTATCCAGGTAAATGTATATAGGAAAATGTATCTATGTAAAGGTACTCATGTAATGTATTCATGTAAGGTACTCATGTAATGTATTCATGTAAGGTACTCATGTAATGTATTGTATAGACTCATGAATGAACTGACTCTGATGTCATTCCTTGTAATAGGAATAATGTTATCTATCTTCTAACTATCCCTATAATAGTTAACTGGAAGGTAATTAGTTGTTCAAGTAGGTTAAAAATGGTTTTGTAAAACATCTAAGAGTTTTGAACAATAAGTAACAATGAATTGATGTCATTTTAATAAACATTTCAAAAGTAATACATTTGATAACAAAGTATTTTTAAGATAGAAAATCATTTCAAGCATCACATTTTGTAGTATGTCAAATCTGTTGGATGAAAACACAGTTATAAATATATATGAAAGATTTGATAACATGTTGTTTTCTACTTGTATTCCCCCCTATTAAAGCATTTAAAATTATTTAAACATTGGTTAAGGGGTATGAACTCACCTGTAGATGGTGGTTTGGATGTACTGAATGATGTAGGATGGCTAGGTGACAAGTGAAGACTTGTTCACACTCAATGATCCTAGTTAACATATAATCACACATATATGTACTCAATTAGACTTTAAACCACTAATTGACAAAGTTAAGACATCCCAAGGCATGTAAAACACCTTCTATAAGTGCTACAAGCCATAAGGATTGCATCTAAGTGCTAAAGGACCTTGCCATTGTGTTTGGGGCTCAAGGGTAAACTCCCTTGGAGTTTACGGTTTTCATGACCTTGACCTAATGAGTTTACGGTCGTAAACTCAGAGTTTACGGTCGTAAACTCCTATTCTTTTTACCATATGTTGTTTTGAGGATTTTCAAGTCCTTAAAGGCATTTCTACTTGGTGATTTGGACTTTGGAAGGGACTAGGGCAACAAAACCCCTTGTTAGGTGTTTACGGCCTTATGGTCATTTCTCTTTGGGTTTACTACCTTAAACCCATATGGAAATTGGTATTGTTATGTTTTCAAGTCCCTAACTCATCAAGGTAATTGTCTATGTTAGATTTTAGGCCTAAGGAAGGAACATGGCCCAAATAAACACACTAAAGGGTGTTTACGGTTTTGGGAGCTCCCCAAACCTTAAACACATGATCATGGAATTATTTGGTGTTTTTCTTGGTTTAAACTCATCAAGGGAAGGTTCAAACATGATAAGGAAGGCTTAAACATCTAACTAGGGCTTAGATTTGTGACTTAGGCACACTTTGGTGCCTAATATGGTGTTTACGGCCAAAGAACCTTCTTGGACTGTGAACACCTTGTTCCTTGTGTTCTTGGCATATTTTCTTGATGCTAACTTGTAATACTAACTCAATAAGACTCAAGGAGTGAAGTACTTACTATAAGGAAGCTTGAAATATCCTAAAAGTCCAAGAACACTTAGTGTATGTTCTTGGTGTTTTTGGAAATCTAATCAAAACACAAAAGTGAATGGATGAATAGATGCACAAACATTAGATTAAGTGTTTAATCAACTTGAAATGGATAGAACACTTACAACTTAGAAGATCTTGAATTGTTTCTAGTTTGCTACTTGAGAGGTTTTCTTGAGTTTACTCTTTTGGATAAATAAGGAGTAAACTCATATTGACTAGACTTAGGGAGTAAACTCATGGATAAGCACGAGTTTATGGATTTTGGTATGATTTTTCGACCCAAACGAAATAGTTTGGTCGGGAACTTCTAAGACGCGAGGTGTTTGTGGTTTTTAAAATTCAAAACCCGAGACGACACTTTCTCACACCCGTTCGTTTAAAGAATAATATTAAAATAATCAAACGAACTCTAAATTTGTTAAAATAAGAAATGATGACATTAACTTATAATAAGAAGTGATTTACTTTTAGGGTTTGACCGAATGAAAATTCCGGGTTGTCACAGCAAACCCCTAAATTTAGGGTTTAGGATCTAAGCTAATACGCCATGCGTACCACATGTACGTCTAGCGTACTAGCATGAGTCCCTATTTCCATGGCTTGATCATATACGTTATGCGTACCTCATGTACGCCCAGGGTACGGGCTGAAATGCAAAGATTTTTGACACAAGGGACCAATAATGAAAAATACCATAAAATCAGATGTCACAGTCTCTTTTTGCTGAAGGATACTTAACCACCACCACCACTACTGGGCTGCACCACCAACATCACCGAAAATGTGCACAACCACCACTGGAGCTCTAATGAAAGCCGCCATTAACTACCACCTTATTTTCCATCCTCTGTTCATGTCAGATAAGTGCCACCTGCACTGTTTGAAATAACTCCCTTACCCTAATCTTCTTCTAAAACCCTAGTGTCGTCATCACCACTTGAAAACCTTTATGTCGTCTGAAACACTAGTGCAGTTGAAATTGATAGATCTATTCTTCTCTTGTTGAAACCAGAAGATGTGTGCTTCGCCCGTCGAACGCCTAAAACTAAGGTGGTGGTTGTATAGATTTGTTGAAGAGATGGACGGAAATTAGGTGAAGAGAGGGACAGCATGCATGTGCCACTTTCCGGTGGTTCTAATCTTCGATGGTGATGTTAACAGATGCAATGATGATGTTGGTTGCATGAGATTTGGCTTTTAGTTGATTCGTTGATTGTCTTGTTCGTCTATAAGAGAGAGGGAGAAAAATAGTTGGTTTCGGTGGTAGTCAATGGTTGTTTTTAGTGGAGAGGTGGTGACTGGTAGTTCAAAGAGGTGGACGGTGGTTTCCGGTGGATAAGTGGTGGTCGGTCATTTTTGATGTAAGAAAGAAGAAAGTGATTTTGGTTTTAGGGTTTTGAGAGTGAGCGTATTCATTAAAAGTGGGTGTGGGTGTAGTGGACCTTTTAAAAAATTTAATGAATAATAAACAAACAAATTAAATTCAAATATTTTTTAATAATTAATATTAATCAAAAACATTAAAATAATTGAAAAAGAATTTTGAAAAGGACAATATAATCATTTTATGTTGTTACGGACTAAGCAATCAATTTTTTGCGTTTTAAGATACGGTCCGAGTTAATTTTTAAAAACAAAAGACTGAACGTGTTTTTTGACATTTACACGATAGACGATTCATGTAATTTACTCTAAGGCATTTGATGTTCGGATTTGACTTGTGCACAAGTTTATTAAAAAAATAAAGAAATAATACTTTATATGAAATACTATAATTTTAGTATGTAATAAATTTAGCAATGACATAGCTTGCAGGTTATTTCCCAACAACTAAAAATGAAGTTTTTTAATACGAATATCTAGCAACGATTTGAATTATTGTTAATGTTGGTTGTCGCGTAGAGCGAGAGGTGAAGAAAATCGGGCTTGAAGTGATCTTGAGCCTAACACAAAAACTCTGTAATTGGGCTTCATATTAAAATGTGCAACTAATACCTAACCCCAAACCGGGCGTCAAGTAATAAGTCATGGGCCTCGGTCTTCTAAACCGTTTTCTTTTTGATTAATTTTAAAGACAATTAATATAAAAATTAAAATTTCTAACAATTCCACACCTACTATTCTTCCAGTGTATATATATATATATATATATATATATATATTGTGTGGACGTATGGATAATGCTATTCTATGAAAAGTACTAAAAGAATAAGTTTTTTTAGTAATGCAAATACGTTTAACCTCAAACAAATATCGTCATTTTCATTCATAATGAAGTTTCATTCTTACAGAATGTGACTTAATAAACATTCTGACAACATTATGATAAAATGAGAATAATAATAAAAAGTCTATAATAACCTTATAGACGATTTAATTAGTGAGAATGTGCGATAATAACAATAGTTATGTAAGATAGAACGTATTCGTATTATCAAACAACATATTTTCTTTATAGAGGTTATAAATGCCAATCCACATTTGAACCTATATATATATATATATATATATATATATATATATATATATATATATATATATATATTACAAAAGCTTTTTACCTTTGAAGGTACATTGCATCATGATAGCCACCATGAACTCCGAATTCCAAAAGTCCTATGAGGACATGTACCCGTACGAGATGCATCAAGACTTATTGGAGAGATACTACCAGAACGCGAGACAAGAGCGTTATGAGATTTTCACCAACATGATTTCCGCTAAGATGGGTCATGGAGAATCTCTTACCGTGCACCTGCAAAAGATGCAAAGGTATGTTGACCGCCTTCGCAAGTTAAATGTTGACTTTGGAGAAGACTTGGCGATCGACATGGTGCTTCACTCTTTGCCTCCGATGTACAATCAATTTAGGATGACCTACCACATGAACAAAGAAGAGGTCACCCTAAGCAAACTCCAAGGTCTCTTGAGGGTCGCTGAGAGCAACTTCAAAGACAAGTCTGTTGCACCAACTCCCAATCCGCCTGTTGCTCCTGTCTTGGCTATTGGTCAAGGAAAGGGAAAGAAGAGGAAGGCTTCGTCGAAGAACTATCGCAAGGTTAAAGCCCGAGATGGTGCCTCTTCTAGTGGGACCAAAGTTGATCCCGCTAAGCCCTGCCCTAACCCGAAGGAGGCAGAGTGCCACCACTGCCACAAGATAGGACATTGGAAGAGAAGCTGCCCAGAGTACCTGCAAGCCATCAAGGAAGGAAAGATCAAGCCATCTTTCGCAGGTATATACACAATTAAATCTAACGATTCTAATCATGCTATTTCTTGGGTTCTTGATACCGGTTGTGGTTACCACATTTGTTCTAATGTGCAGGGACTAAGAAGAAGTAGGGATGTGGAGCAAGGAAGGATTAATCTAATCATGGGGAACAGAAGATCGTCGCCTGTGACCAAGATTGGAGTGTATTCTTTAGTGCTTAGGAATAATTTGTGTTTAGATTTGAACAATTGTTGCTATTCGCCAAAAATGGCTAGAAACATCATTTCATTTCATGGTTTATATAGACAAGGTTTTAGATTTTCTTTTAATAATGAGAATGGTTCTATTTTGGCTTATCTAAATGGTGTCTTTTACTTTGAAGCTATACCATGTAATGGAATTTATGAAACCGTTATGATTGTTGATAACTTAGGAAATGATGTTTTGAACATAGATTCTTCCACGAGTATGGATAAAGCATCCTCGTGGCATTGTCGTCTTGGACATGTCAACAAGAAGCGCATAGCCCAACTCCAAAAGGATGGAGTGTTGGAATCATTCGACCTTAGGGAAGATGACACATGCGAGTCTTGTTTACTTGGAAAGATGACTAGGTCACCCTTCACGAGTACGTGTGAAAGGGGTGAGGGTCTATTGGACTTAATACATATCGATGTATGTGGACCGTTTAGATCAACCACGAAGGATGGGAACCGCTTCTACGTGACCTTTACCGATGATTATAGTAGATATGGGTATATCTATTTAATCAAGCAAAAGTCAGAAACCTTTGAAAAGTTCAAAGAGTTCAAGAATGAAGTGGAGAATCAATTGGGCAAGAAAATCAAGATGCTTCGATCCGATCGAGGAGGAGAGTACCTAAGTCTTGAATTTCATGATTATCTCAAGGAGTGTGGAATAGTTTCGCAATTGACGCCTCCTAGGACACCGCAGTTGAATGGTGTGGCAGAAAGGCTTAATCGAACCTTATTGGATATGGTTCGCTCTATGATGAGTCGTGCTTCACTACCTATCTCTTTTTGGGGGTATGCCTTAGAGACTGCCGCCCATATCCTTAACCGAGTCCCTACTAAGAAGGTTGCCAAAACACTTCACGAGATGTGGACAGGGAAAGCTCCCTCGTTGGCACATATCAAGGTTTGGGGTTGCGAGGCTTTCGTAAGACGAGATACTCACGACAAGCTCGAACCTCGAAGTGAGCGATGTATTTTCATCGGCTACCCGCAGACATCCCTTGGATGTCTCTTCTATAGACCGAAGGACAATGTGGTCTTTGTTGCGAGGAGAGGAGTTTTCCGAGAACGAGAACTCATAGGCCAAGGAGACAGTGGGAGGCAAATCGAACTTGAAGAGATTCAAGAGTCGATAGATGAAGGAACCTCTACCACTGGCACTCAACCCGAGGAGGAAACTCCGGTTGAACCGATTGACGAGTCCTTACCTCTTAGACGTTCTGATAGAGTTAGAGTTCATCCCCAGTTTTATGGTTTTCATATTACTACCGAAGGGGACACGTATATTAGTGATGGTACACTAATAAACCTTGATGAACCTAATAGCTATAAGGAAGCCATGGCAGGCCCGGAGTCTGCGAAATGGAAAGAGGCAATGGATAGCGAGATCCAATCCATGTATGACAACCAAGTTTGGAATTTGGTTGATTATGTGCCCGGACGTAAGACCGTTGGGTGCAAATGGATCTTCAAGAAGAAGACCGACGTGGATGGAAAAGTACACACGTATAAAGCGCGATTGGTTGCGAAGGGCTTTACTCAAACTCCCAGAGTTGACTATGATGAGACATTCTCACCAGTTGCGAAGATTAAATCTATTAGAGTGATGCTAGTTGTTGCCGCATTTCATGATTATGAGATTTGGCAAATGGATGTCAAGACCGCTTTCCTTAACGGAAAGTTGGCTGGGGATGTTTACATGGCTCAGCCAGAGGGGTTTGTGGATCCGAAGCATCCGAATAGAGTGTGTAAGCTTGAGAAGTCCATTTATGGACTTAAGCAAGCGTCTCGCAGATGGAATATTTGCTTCGATGAGAAAGTCAAAGAGTTTGGATTTGTACAAAAGCGAAGACGAATCATGTGTATATGTCAAAGCCAGTGGGAGTATAGTAAGCTTCCTCGTTCTATATGTCGATGACATATTACTCATAGGAAACGACATTCCGACTCTGCAGGAGGTTAAGTCCTGGCTCGGGAAGCGCTTCGCTATGAAGGACCTTGGAAGGGCTTCTTACATTTTGGGAATAAGGATAGTAAGAGAAAGAAGTAAGAGACTAATTGGACTTAGTCAGAATACTTACTTAGAGAAGGTACTAAAACGTTTTAGTATGGAGAACTTGAAGAAGGGAGAATTACCGATACAAAGTAATGCCAAGTTGAGTAAGACTCAAAGTCCGAGTACCGAAGCTGAGATAGCAGAAATGAGCCGAGTACCATATGCTTCCGTAGTTGGCTCAATCATGTACGCTATGACTTGTACTCGCCCTGATGTAGCCTTCGCTTTGAGCATGGTTAGCAGATATCAAGGGAATCCTGGCAGAGCACATTGGATTGCGGTGAAGAATATCCTTAAGTACCTTCGGAGGACGAAGGAATGGTTCTTAGTCCTCGGAGGGAGT
The DNA here is from genome assembly GCF_051521515.1 of Lactuca serriola. NCBI lineage: Eukaryota > Viridiplantae > Streptophyta > Magnoliopsida > Asterales > Asteraceae > Lactuca > Lactuca serriola. Next base: position 134,554,661 of record NC_136409.1, read on the forward strand.
GATGACTTGAAGGTGCGAGGGTATAGTGACGCCAGTTTTCAGACCGACAGGGACAACTACCGTTCGCAGTCGGGCTGGGTCTTTACCCTAAATGGAGGAGCAGTGACATGGAAGAGTTTGAAGCAGGAAACCGTAGCTGATTCAACGTGCGAATCAGAGTACATTGCAGCGAGCGAAGCGTCGAAGGAGGCAATATGGCTAAAGAACTTCATCGGTGATCTTGGAGTTGTACCTGCCATAAAGGAGCCTATGGAGATTTTCTGTGATAACGAAGGAGCGGTTGCCTTGACCAAGGAACCAAGGGATCATGGTAGATCAAGACATATCGACATAAAATATCACTTCATTAGACATCGTGTAAAAGAAGGACAACTCGTAGTAAAGAGGATATCATCAGAAGATAACCTAGCAGATCCGCTTACGAAGGGACTACGTAGGGTTAAGCACTTGCAGCATGCTAGGAGTATTGGTCTGAAGGATGATATTAGCATAGATTAGATAGTATTAGAAACGTGTAATAGATAAATGTAATTAACATTTGATGATTAAATAAAGGAGTTTTATTTATGAGTAATGTTACTGTCTTATGTTAATTGTTTAAATATTGTTTCACTTTGCATATTTTGACTTCCAGAATAATTGAGTTTATTAGGAATAATCAAATTATTCAAATTGTCCACAATCGTTCATATGTTGGAAGTAGATATGAATGAAGATTGTCATGAATTGGTATGTAGATTGTCTAAATGGTGTTAGACATTGCAAAGGATTGCTGCAACGTTCATGAGTGCTTATGAACTGGTTTTGAGCATTGGAACAAACCCGCGCTTGCTGGAATCACCTTATGGAATATGATATAAAAGGGTGATCGCAAGACGATAATATCATATAGTCTTAAAACCTAGATATATGGTTTGTTATTTGTTAATTGATTGTACATTGATAATGCGAAAACGCATCAGTAACTTGGTGTTATAAAACGCATTGTTGTGTATAGTTGGTTAATGAATAAGTAAATGCATATAAGTCGAAGTTTATCTGTAACTTTTATCTAAGAAGGTAAAAGCGATATCTCGGCCGCTCGATGATTTGATTTGACTTATGTGTCGGGCCCGGTCAGAACTGAATTGATGTGTTCGATTAAGTTCTATGTCAAATAAATCAGAGATCGAGAAACCTAAATGCTTGACTAACCATTCCATTGGATTGTCAGCATGATATCTAACAGAGGACTGTACGATCCCTTATCTAAAGGACAAGATTGATTAGATCAGAGTTTGACAGCGTCTTTGAGAGCTATGATTGCAAACCGAATTGTACTTGTGCATATAGTTACTAGACTTATCCAAGTGGGAGACTGTTGGAATAATGTCTAAGGCTGCAACTATGTTAGGCAAGTATTTGACCCAGTTGTGCATGGTCCTTTTGGGTTGCCTTCACCATAGCAACTTGATAGGATGATTTATTAAGAGAGAGTAAATATTATTAATATATTATGAGAATAATATAAAGAATAATATATTGTTATTTGATTAATATAAGTCATAGAATTAATTGGAATTAATTTGGTGACTTAAAGAGATTAATTAAATAAGAGGGTATAAACTGTCAATTGTTTGATAGTTAATTTTAGACTGTAAATCCATATAGATATAGATGGGACGGATTCTAGAAGCTAAAGGATAGCTAAAATCGTCCATTACTTATCTATGGAATGGATTTGGATAGCCTTAAGAGAAGATTATCCAATTAGGGTTTAGGTTGTAACCCTTAAGGAGTCTATAAGTATAAATAGACCCCATGGCTAAGGGAATTCGGTACTTCACCTAAAGTAGAGAAGCCCTGGCCGAATTCCTCCCCTCTCCTCTCTCCCAAATCATCCTCCTTGCTATTTGGTGTTTGTAAGCCATTAGAGGAGTGACAATTGTGACTCTAGAAGCTCCAAGACAACAAGATCAACAAGGAATTCAAAGGTATGATTCTAGATCTGTTTTATCATTGTTCTTACACCTAATTAGTCATTAGAAGTCTTGGATTCAAAGCATGTTTAATTAGAAAGCCTAGATCCAAGCATTAGGGTTTTGCATGCGCACATAGGAAAGTTCTTATGGCTAAAACCCATCAAAAGGTTCATAATAACCCATTTAAGAGATATAGAAAGAAACACACCAAGGTATAAACTTTTATACCTTCAAAATATGTACAAGGTGAGGTAGTTTCTAGATTCACAAGTTTGCAAGCAACACCACCTTCTTTAATAGCCTTCTTCTTCAACAAGAGAGCACCAAAATCACAAAAAAGATTCAAAATCTTCACACACAAGGATGAAACTCGAGATTAGGGTTTGGAAAGAGTGGAGGTTGTCCCTAGAAGGTCCAAGGGAGGTATAATGTTGATTAAATATGGAGCAAACCCCCAAATTTAGGGTTTAGGATCTAAGCTAATCACCCTGCGTACCACATGTACGTCTAGCGTACTAGCATGAGTCTATATTTCCATGGCTTGATCATATACGTTGCGCGTACCTCATGTACGCCCAGGGTACGGGCTAAAATGCAAAGATTTTTGACACAAGGGACCAATAATGAAAAATACCAGAAAATCAGATGTCACAATCTCTTTTTGCTGAAGGATACTTAACCACCACCACCACTACCAGCTGCACCACGAACATCACCGAAAATGTGCACAACCATCACTGGAGCTCTCATGAAGGCTGCCATTAACTACCACCTTATTTTCCATCATCTGTTCACGTCAGATAAGTGCCACCTGCACCGGAGATGTGGACCACTGGCAGCGATATGGACCACCGTTATAATTGTAGACCACTGTTTGAAATAACATCATCACCATCGTTTTCTCTCTCCCGTTCTGATCTCCCTTCCCCTAATCTTCTTCTAAAACCATAGTGTCGTCATCACCACTTGAAAACCTTTACGTCGTCTGAAACCCTAGTGCAGTTGAAATCGATAGATCTATTTTTCTCCTGTTGAAACCAGAAGATGTGTGCTTCGCCCGTCGAACGCCTAAAACTAAGGTGGTGGTTGTATAGATTTGTTGAAAAGATGGACGAAAATCAGGTGAAGAGAGGGACAACATGCATGTGCCACTTTCCGGTGGTTCTAATCTTCGACGGTGATGTTAACAGATGCGATGATGATGTTGGTCGCATGAGATTTGGCTTTTAATTGATTCGTTGATTGTCTTGTTCGTCTATAAGAGAGAGGGAGAAAAATAATTGGTTTCGGTGGTAGTCAATGGTTGTTTCTGGTGAAGAGGTGGTGACTGGTAGTTCAAAGAGGTGGACAGTGGTTTCTGGTGGATAGGTGGTGGTCGGTCGTTTTTGATGTAAGAAAGAAGAAAGTGATTTTGGTTTTAGGGTTTTGAGAGTGAGCGTATTCATTAAAAGTGGGTGTGGGTGTAGTGGGCATTTTAAAAAATTTAATGAATAATAAACAAACAAATTAAATTCAAATATTTTTTAATAATTAAAATTAATCAAAAACATTAAAATAATTGAAAAAGAATTTGAAAAGGACAATATAATCATTTTATGTTGTTACGGACTAAGCGATCAATTTTTTGCGTTTTAAGGTACGGTCCGAGTTAATTTTTAAAAACAAAAGACTGAACGTGTTTTTTAACATTTACACGATAGACGATTCATGTAATTTACTCTAAGGCATTTGATGTTCGGATTTGACCTGTGCACAAGTTTATTAAAAAAATAAAGAAATAATACTTTATATGAAATACTATAATTTTAGTATGTAATAAATTTAGCAATGACATAGCTTGCAGTTTATTTCCCAACAACTAAAAATGAAGTTTTTTAATACGAATATCTAGCAACGATTTGAATTATTACTAATGTTGGTTGTTGCGTAGAGCGAGAGGCGAAGAAAATCGGGCTTGAAGTGATCTTGAGCCTAACAAAAAAAACTCTGTAATTGGGCTTCATCTTAAAATGTGCAACTAATACCTAACCGCAAACCGGGCGTCAAGTAATAAGTCATGGGCCTCGGTCTTCTAAACCGTTTTCTTTTTGATTAATTTTAAAGATAATTAATATAAAAATTAAAATTTCTATCAATTCCACATCTACTGTTCTTCCGGTGTGTGTGTATATATATATATATATATATATATATATATATATATATATATATATATATATATATATATATATATATATATATATATATATATATATATATATATATATTGTGCGGATGTATGGATAATGCTATCCTATGAAAATTACTAAAAGAATAAGTTTTTAGTAATGTAAATACGTTTAACCTCAAACAAATATCGTCATTTTCATTCATAATGAAGTTTCATTCTTACAGAATGTGATTTAATAAACATTCTGACAACATTCTGATAGAATGAGAATAATAATAAAAAGTCTATAATAACCTTATAGACGATTTAATTAGTGAGAATGTGCGATAATAACAATAGTTATGTAAGATAGAACGTATTCATATTATCAAACAATATATTTTCTTTGTAGAGGTTATAAATGACAATCCACATTTGAACCTATATATATATATATATATATATATATATATATATATATATATATATATATATATATATATATATATATATATATTACAAAAGCTTTTTACCTTTGAAGATCCGAGGTTTTTGTAGAGGTTATTTCCAAAAATTTGTAAATTTCAACAATTAATTTCTCTTACATTTTTTAAATATTTTGTCCTCTATAATTAATGATATTCTATTTTAAATCCTGATTTGTTTTTATATATTTAGATTTTATTTTGACTAGTTAATATATATACATACTTAAAAAATTATATATATATATATATATATATATATATATATATATATAGTATTATTTTATAAAACATATTAGTCCTAGAATTTTAAAAGAGATAAGTGACAAAACTTTTTGTACAAATCAATTATACATAAATAAATCATTAATATTTGCTAAAAGTTTAAAGCCTTGAATTAAAGAAGATTATTAAGAAATTTAATTTAGAGCAAAATGACAATTTTAAAATATTAAAATTTTTGTATATAAATTAATTTACATTTGTTAAACTAGATAATTAATTTAGATAAAATATATGAACAGACAATATAAATATAAGGTCTAAACATAAGTATCTTATTTAAAAATGGTTATTTTTTATACATAATAACTACTAAAAAAATCTAATAATTATTTTCCCATGAATTTATTTGCCAAAAAAGTTGTTTATCGTTGCCGTTGCGCGAGTGTATATATATATATATATATATATATATATATATATATATATGGGAAAAGGGAATATACATTACAGCCCCACCTAAGATTAGGTACTAAACCTCTTGAAAATACATTGTTTTACTATATAAAGATTACGGTTAATGGATTCACGATTAATACTTCAAGATGTAAATTCAAGATCAACACAATAGGGTTTAGGGTTTAGAGTTTAGGGTTTAAGGTTTATGGTTTAGGTTTAGGTTTAGGGTTTAGGGTTTAGGGTTCGGGTTTCAGGTTTAGATTTAGGGTTTAGGGTTTAGATTTAGGGTTTAATAATGTTCACTTGGATGAAGTAATAAACGATAATTAAGGAAAGAAAACAGGGATTGTAAAAACGATAATGAAAGAAAGAAATGTTATGGATGATGATATATTTATCAAGTGAAACCAAACCGGGTATATGTAGAATGTTAAAATGACATATTTTAGAAATTTAGTACCTAAGCTTAGGTGGGGCTGTATTGTATATTCCGTATCCCTATATATATATATATATATATATATATATATATATATATATATATATATATATATATATATATTGAAAATACATCATTAGTGTAAATCATTTGAGGAACGTGACGTGTTACGTGTGTGAATAGGAAAATTTTGATAAAGAGTGTTTTTAAGGACTGTCTGTGAGACTGTGAACCATACCCCATCTCCAAATTAAAAATAAGGACTGATCCATGCCCAATAGGCCCAACTTAAATAACACCGTACTTTTTATGTTTTAATTCGAGTTATATCGTTTTTTATTACTATTTTCTGTTTTATTATATTTTATTTTTTCTTCTAAAGTGTAAATCTAATATATAAATCTGCTACGGAGTTTTTATTAGTTTGACATTTTTATTCTACAATTTAAGCCAGATATGTTTGAATACAACTTTTGTTATATAAATTTGTTTAACAATACCTCAACTAAGTTACACAAAAATAAAATAAAAGAACTGTAGAAATTAAATGTATTTAGCTTTTTTTTTTTTTTTTTTTTTTTTTTTTTCAAAAAGATAAGTAATAAACAAATTGCCACAATTTCTTTGGTTTTTAATGCACCAAAAGAAAGTCAAAGATTGCATTTTTAATATTATTTGCTTATAATCCGCATCACAAAAGCCTATTTCTGTGGGTATTATGCAATATAAAAAATAGTCTAAACTAGCGTCAATAAAATAAGGGCCCGAAAGAGCGTAGTTGACTGCATCTTCATCACATGTTATGTATCACCTAGTGGCTATTGTCTAAGTTAGTTCAATTTCATATATATTGAACACATGGTCAACCACAAAATCGATAATTTTGTTGGACAAATTGATTTATAAAGGTTGAACATTTAATTTGGAAAGTTATACATGATTGTTCTTTTTAATTTAATTAGTATAGATTGATTTAAAGAAATGATAAACTATATCATTTCACTAGCCTAGATTAACCTCTTTTAAAACTTATGTAGGAGGTCAATTACATAATACTAGGAATATCTTAAGTGTGTTAGGGTTTAAACTCTTGATCTTATGTGTGGAATTCGAGACCCCAACCACTAGATCCCATTACAGAGGTACATAATGACTTAATGAGTTAAGCCAAAAAGTTGAGCTTAATGTTTTATTACACTAGCATTTTACCTATTTGTGTTTCTTTTTATTCTTCCTCTCCCAACTCCTTTCACATTAAAATTAATGAATATTGTGAATTTGATTTTGAAAATGTAAAAGTAAAATGATCGTTTATTCTTATTTATACGATTTATTTAGTTTTGAAAAAAGCTTACTTTATACATGATAATTTTATCGATGCACACATTATGACATATTGAATCACTTTACATATACAAGACTTAATGTTGGTGATGTTCTTGTCCTCAACACATTTGATGTAATAAAGGTTTATTTGAGACAAAATGAGTTTAGTTTGGCTATGTTTCGAGAATGCAAGTGCACTGTGTATATTCTGATAACTAATATAAGCTTTGAAATACAGGGTTTGGGGATAATGCCCATGGTGGGGTTTCAAGGGAATCACCACAAGTGGGGTCTAAAGGTATCACGCATAGTAGGGTCCAAGAGGCAGAGCCACTAAGACCCGAAACATAATCCATATAATAAAAATGGACCCAATCATTATTTTTCGGCCAAAAACCTAAAGCTCATGTCTATTCCAAAGGACACTATGTTTCCTTCTAAAACCATCATCTTTTTCCTATAAATTGAAGATTTGGTCTCGTAGAAAAAAGACATGAAAGATTACATTGTCACTCTATCGTATTTTTGCTTCGAAAAACATTCAAACAACAAGGTATTATATGTTGTGATTGGGATTAAGCATGTAATCGAAATTGATTATTTTGGATTGTCTCACTTTTGAATTCGTGTAGCCTCATTCATAAGGACAAATTAAAATTTTCAAAAACCACGTTTAATACGATCTATGAAATTATTCAAATACATATTGATATTGGAATCCTATTTTCTAACACATTCATTATGCAAATAGAATGAAAGGATCGTAAGTTCTTATCATCTTACAGAAAGTTAAATTTTTTGAATATCAACTAAGAACATCTATAATATATGTTTTTTTATAAAATAAAAAACACTTTAAAATTTGAAAAAGCTATTGTTGGAGTTTTTTCAAATTGCTAATTAACAAGCTTTTTACATGAGTCAAAATTTCAACCAATCAAATACAAATAACCCTAAACCCTAAAAAGAACAATATAAAAACGATCTCCTATTATAAAAACTTTTTAAGTATTTTCATAAAAAAAATTATCTAAAAAACTCCCATGATCTTAGGGACATGTTCTTGAACTTTTAAAGAAACAAAAACATAAAATCAACAATTGGTTGTCATAATTAAAAGCCGTCCATTTGGTTTTCAATAATAACCATCTAATCTCGTGATCGTTTGATGTTGATTCTTCCGAAAAAGGCTGAAAATGACTTTTATTTATCTTGATCATTGAAATTGATTCCTTGGGGTTTTAACATACCTGTTTATTCATATATAGTTCTATGAAGTTAAGGTGAAAAACAGCAGTATCTTAAAGTTTGTCGACCCACATGGGTCCAAGGTTTTATATAACATCATAACTAAATCCAGTACATGGATTCAAGTCTAATATTCCCTTTATATATCTTTGTTATTTCGTTTCCATATTGCCTATATTATCATGATGGCAGAACTATATTCTTTTATTCAAGTATAATATTCACTTTATGTATGGTAAATTAGTAACGATTCATAACGAAAAATGTCATTTTTAACAAAGCATGAATCTATCAATATTGATTTTTTTTTTGTATACAGGTGTATGTATATATGTACGTATAAAGAGAGAGAAGAATTAATACAGGAGGTTGGAAAAGAAGTGAAGAGAATTAAAAACAGAATTAATTGGAGAACATGGAAATAAATGGGATTAATTGCAACGAAAGATGGCATTTACAATATACATAAAGGCAAAGGCAACCCCCCAAACTTTAAATATAAATAAAATTAGAATTGTAAAGGGTAATTAAGAGGGAAAAATAGTATTTAAATGAATGATTTAGTGTTTACTCTACACATATGTATATTAATTACCATCTAATAAATTTCTTTAAGTAAATTAATAATTTTTTATAATTATCTAAAATTATAATAATAAATATTTTCTTATTTTTGGTATATTTAAGACATTTATATTATTAAACTTACGTAAAGCAAAGAAATAGAGACTGGGTTCTAGAATTAAATATATTTAAAAAAAAGTTAAATAGAAAGATAAACATAGAAGAAATTAAATTTGTATTTATCATATTGACGTAATGGCCTCATTATTCTCAACTGTCTCAATAAATAATTGCATTTATTTGTTTTTAATGGTTTTCTCATTCTAAAATACATTACTCTTCTTTTTTCAATGCTTGAACTACCCCATCTCATTCCTCCTTAACTACACATTTACTATCATACATTTTCTTTTATTTTCTTAAAAAGCTTTTATCATTATTGTTAACAACCAAAAATAAATGTCAAATTTTAATTAATTATCTGAACTGCTAACTACAAAAATTATTATTTTTTAATTCCTTAATTGTATGGTATTTTTTAACTTGAATAATGTCATATATTTACATTTCTACTTCACCGCTTTATGCATTTTTTTACATTAAAACATTTTAAGTATGTATAATTGTGAAAATTATGTGAACAATTTTTGCCAAATTTGTGCCTATCAAATAGCTGTTCAAGTCCTTCGCATTTGAACGCAAAATCTTGTTTTAATTCCACATTATTATAATAGACGAAAGCTGATTTGTACACAATAATATCTTTATATACAACAATGTATTTTAAAATATTATATTGTATAACTCTATAAAAATAATAAAATAAAAAAAATTATTGTGTACAAATTACTTCCAAGATACAAATTCTTAAATCTTCAAGATTTAAGTGTAAGAAAAGGGCATGTCCAAAGGTTTCTAATATCATGTATGCCATTTTTTATTTGAAAACCAAGTATTTATCTATTGACGGGAGATTGACTCATTTGAAGGCGATTTTTGATAGTTTGAGAATACATCACATGTCGCTTTTCAAGGTCCCATACATGATCTTAAAGCTGTTGGAGGGCTCATTTTTTTTTTTCTTCTGGAGGTCAATGTAGGAGAAAAATTTTCATTGGGTTACCAGGACGAAAGTTATGCTAAGTAAGAAAGAAGGAGGTCTTGGAGTTGGTAGCCTTTTCATCTTTAATATGTGTCTTTCGTTTACATGAAGATGATAGTATTTTAGCATCAAGATACGTTGTGGGTGCTAGTCATAAAAGCGTTGCATGGCCCATAGGTTTTATTCGGTGGCGAAACCAGAAATTTTAATATGGGATGCAAACATTGTCAATATATTATATGTAGTTATCCAATATCTAGCTTTAAAAAACATGTTATAATCTCTTTAGTTGGAGATACAATAACATAAAACATTTTACAAATAATATATATATATATATATATATATATATATATATATATATATATATATATATATATATATATATATATATATATATATATATAACAATTTTTTGGGGGTACTGTAGTACCCCAACGCCCTCATCTAGCTCCGCCACTAATTTTATTGAGAAACCGATTCTAGAATTACTTACAATGGTCCTTGGGTTAATATTATGAGAGCCATGAATTACTTACAAACCAAAGACATTGACTTGTAATAATTTGCAAACTTAAAGCGGGTAACCGGAAAAATACCAAATCACCATTTTTTTCAACTGTTTGCCTTTGGTTTGAACAAAAACTTGTTTCGTCTCTAATCGAAATTTTTTGGATTTGTGGCCTATTATTCTAGGAGAAGGCAGAAAGAAAGGGTCGAGAATGAACATTGGGTTCGCTTAGTTAAATTGGTCCATGATTTTGTGTTTCATGGCCTTAAAGATTGTTTGTTTTTGACTTTCGACTTTCTGGGTTTAAATATCTTTATGTCCAATAGTCATAATAGAATGATACTTACTAAAAAATTATGATCATATAGGGTCACATCTTATATTCATAATAAAAGAGAAACATTAACTAGTTATATATAAGGAATGAATATATATATATACTAATAGGTTTTATGTAACGTTCTAATTTTCAAGACCAAAAATTTCATTTTTAATTAACTAACTTATAAAATAGTTTACTGAAAACGTCATCACTATCATATCAACCCATAATCTCATAAGTCAATTATCATAAACATGTCGTGGAATAATAATAATGTCCGAGTACAATCCCATGGATCTCAAAATGCGGAATCATATGTGCATGTGATGCGCTGCTACCGTGTCAGCTCCTTCCCCTTCGACGAAGAGGTACCTGAAACCAAAACTAAAAATTGTAAGCACAAAGCTTAGTGAGTTCCCCCACCATACCACATACTATACAATAACATATCAAGCCAGATATATATGGGTGTCGGCTTCCCCTTCGGTCTATCTCAACCGGATAATGACTTAGCATATCTGGGTGCTGGCCTCCCATTCGGTCTATTTCAACTGGATAACTGCCTAGCATATCTGGGTGTTGGCCTCCCCTTCGGTCTATTTCAACCAGATATCAGGGACTATTTCACCCCTACCATTACCATATAGAATCATAACATACTAGCACATAGAACATAAATAGATAATGGCACACAAACAATCATCTAACTACAAGCTTCTACTAGTGGGTCGACATTGTGGCCTTAGATCCACTTCTACTGGAAGGTAACTCACCTCAATGTCATGCAATAACTGAACTATCCTTGATGTCGGGATCAACTCATCTCACTCCTACACATAACAACCTTCCTTAATTTACCATTACATACTCTTAACCCTTACAATGGTTACTCAAGCCAAAGCCAAAGTCAAGGTCAACACCTTGGTCAAAGTCAACGTCTGGTTGACTCAACTCGCCGAGTTGACCCAACAACTTGCCGAGTCCCCAAATCCTCAAAACAGTAAAACCTCGACCATACTCGCCGATCCTTGCACGCACTCGTCGAGTTCTCCTTCATACCAAGTCGGGACATTCTTCAACTGACTCGTCGAGTTCATCCTTGAACTCGTCGAGTCCTCCTTCATGCAAGAAGAAACATTTAGCCCTGGACTCACTGAGTTCCTTATGAACTCGTCAAGTTCGTCTTCATGCAGTTGGGACTTGCCTTGAACTCGCCGAGTTCTGTTCTTGAATTCGCCGAGTTCCAAGATTTCCAGGTCCAGTTTCACATCTAACTTGTTGAGTCCCCTTTTAGACTCAACCAGTTCGATCAAAGCAGAAAAGGGTTGGGGAACCATACCTTGACTCGTCGAGTCCCAAGAATGACTCGTTGAGTCCCCCAGTCCATTTCCATACTGTTGATTTCAGTCGGGTTTAACACATCCAAAACATAGATCTAGCCTCCTAGGGTCCATAATACATGTAAAGTTACAAACCTGACGTTCATGCATGGGGTATTTGGCTCAAATGGCCCTAAAATGGAGTCTACAAGATGCATGGGGCTCTTATGGCAATAAAGTTGGTACCTTTATGCCATAGGAATCTTCAATGGTTCCATATATGAAGTCATACCCCTTTATAACCACAAAATACCGAATATGGCACTTCTAAGGCTTAGAAAAGGTAGTTGTGAACCCTAACTAGATATCTAAGAGATAGATGGTCAAGGTTTCAGATTTATACCTCAAATGAGTTGGAAATGTGCCAAAACCTCTGGATATTCTTGCTTCCTCTTGATCTCTCAAGCTTCCTTCTTCTTCTCTAACTTTAAGTACACACAAAAGGCACCAAAAATCTCAAGAACACTCAATAATTGATTAGGGTTTCGAGTTAGGGCTTCTCTGGATTGGGAGGGACGGTGGAGGTTGGGTTGGGACAAGATAAGGTGTTTAAATAGGGTGGAAACCCTAAATATTAGGGTTTCATCCATATAGTTCTACTCGCCGAGTCGGGCTCTCCGACTCGTCGAGTAGGTTACTTAAAACCCACGTCCAAAAGTCTAGTCTACTCGAAGAGTTAGGCCTCCAACTCGCAGAGTCCCAGTGTAAAAAAATACAATTAATTAAATTTAAATACATACCGGGAACCGAATGTTACATTTTATAGGCTAAAAAATTACATATGAATTGAAAACCTTAACCCTTAAGTTTACATGCAACCTATAAATGATCTATGTTTTCTCTAATTGATAGCAATAAAACATTGAAGATCAAGAAACCTAAATGTACCCTATAATAATCGAAATATACATACGATTAGGGTTTACATATCATTTGATTATTATAGAAAATAACCAAACAGATTCCTTCTTTAAGCTCTTGGAAAGCAAGTACCAAAAGCTTAATGCCTCTAATGGTTTGTACCCAAACCCTAACAATTAGAAGACTTGAGGAGAGAGGAGACGGGAGAGCAAAATTTCGACTCTTAGCTTGTGAGAAGGAGTTGACAAAAATAATAGGCAAGGGGTCCTATTTATAGCTGATACAAGGAACCATGGAAACCCTAATTTGAATATAATATCAACATTTCAAATTAGGAAATTATCCAATCCCTTATTTATCTATAAAGAATATTCCAGAAACCCTAATGATACCCTCCAAAACCATCCAAGGCCCGGAAGGTTATGAAATTCCCTTAGGTTTAACTATTGAACAATTACAACTTAAGTCTTACACTTTTAATTAATCAAATTAATCCCAAAATTAATTTCAGTTAATTTTTTTTATTGATTATTAATTAAATAATACTATCTCTAATTAATATAGTAATCATATAATATATTAAAAAAATCATTTATTGCTATTTATCAATCATATAATAAATCAATAAATCAACCTCTCTCTCCAAATGTCATTATACTCAATTACTACTTATGAGGGCAACCCCCAAAGGACTTTGTTTTCAATTTAACTATATATCAATTTGGTTATGGTCTTAGACACCTTAATCCAACAGTCTCCCACTTGGATAACTTTATAACTACAATTGCAAGTATAACTTCTAAATTAACCATCGAAGTGTGCTTTCCGAAGCAACTACAGAAATCTGATCAAATTAGATATTTTCCCTAATACAAGTGATAAAATATTCCTTCGTTCTTCAAGATATCGTATAGACATGAGACATGGATTAAATCAATCCCGTTGTCTAAAATTTTGTTTCCTAATTTCTTGGTTGTGATGACGTCATTAGACTACCAATTAAACACATCAAATCAGTCCTGGTTGGGCCGAACACTATAATGTCAACACTATATCACCGGGTAGCCCAAAGATATCGTTTTCCATTTGGGGCAAAAGGAATGAATAAACTTTGACTATATAACTGTATACATTACTCATTAAATCATACATGGCACTATGTTTTATAACATCATGTTAGTGATGCGTTTACGCAATACCAATGTACAACTGATTCATAAATTAAAAATTTTGGATATATCTTTTGAAGAATAAAAGATATTATCATCTTAGAATTAATCGTGATGAAATCCATGAAGTAATCTCTAAGTGTGGGTTTATCCAACACTCAAAATCTCTATTTTCTATGTACTCATGAACATCGTAACAATCCTATTGCAATGTCTAATCCCCATAGACAATCTACAATTCGATTCATGACACTGCTTACCTCCAAAAGTATGAGCAACTCTGGAATTCGAATAAACAAATCATTTAGGAAGTAAAACATACAAAATGAAACACAAGAATAAACAATTGAAAAAGGCAGTAACCATACCCATAAATAATTCTCCATTATTCAATCACCAAAATCAATTTCGTTTATTTTGTTACAAAGTTTCAAACTATCAACTAACTACTAAAACTAACATCATCTCTCAATCCAATGCTCCTAGCATGCTGTTTGTGTTTAACCTTGCTCAAAGCCTTCGTGAAAAGATCTGTATGATTATCTTCTGATGATAATTGCTTCACCAAGATATGACCTTCTTCAAACCTATATATATGATGTAATGGTGATTTATATCAATATTCTTGGATCTACCATGATCATTTGGTTCTTTTGTCAAACCAACAACCCCTTGATTATCACAGAAAAGTTACATTGGCTCTTGGATGGTCGGGACTACTCCGAGATTGCCGATGAAGTTCTTCAACCAAATCCACTTCCTTTGATTCCTCACTCGTCGCAATGTACTCTGATTCACTAGTAGAATTGTAACATCCCAAAAATACTAAGTAATTTTTTTTATTATTTTTCAATCAACTAAACCATCAATTATTCATTTCAAAATCAAAGTGTGATGATGTAAAAAATAGTTATCAGAGTACAAATCAAAACATAAAATGTGGAATGTTGGTGGATGTTATACTATCATCTCGGGCCATTCCCCTTCGAACCAAAGGTACATGAAACCATAACCATAAATTGTAAGCACAAACCTTAGCAAATTTCCCCCAAAATACCATGTTATACATACATCGGGTCTCGCCCAACATCCATCGGGCCCCACCCAATAATAGGCTTGTAAGATGTAATAGTCCCCACCAAACATATAGTGGGCCTCACCCAACATATAGTGCACCCCACACAAAAGTACATACAAATACATAGAAGAGTCACAAAGACAGTTAGCATACTATAAACATAATCCAATGGGCCGGCGTTAGTGCCTTCGACCCATAAATACTGTGAGGAGACACACCTCAATCTGAAGATAACTGAATCTTACACTCGATGCTGTTACAAAAGCTCCTCATACTGAACATATCAAAAACAAACCTAATTAATAATTAAGGTGATAACCCATGATTAAAGGTCCATTTCATACTCTCTCTTACTATGGTAAAATACCATTTTACCCATCCAAGGCTAGACCCCACCCCAACATGACCCAATGCTAAAAAATAACCAAATCACCTTCTGAACATACATAATGCATAATCTAGATCTACGCCATGTGTTGAGCCTTCCCATTGAAAACGGGGCAGGGCCACGCCACGCACTGCGTACACAGAGGTTACGCCCTGCATAACCGATCAGTTTGCCAACCTCCTCATTAAGCACTTAATAACTTAAGACCAAATATACAACACTCATATCTGACTCTAATGGACGTCTAAAGTTATAAAGTTTCCAACTTTATGCCTTTGCATGGCTTAATGGAGTCTAAAACCAAACCCTAGTTTCATAACATCCTCTAATGACTCCAAACCCTTGCATAGGTGAAAAGCAACCATCAAGATCCCATTTTAATGACTTAAATTCCTCATAAATAACAAGATATGACAATCATAAGCTAATGAGTAGCTTTTACTCACAAGAACCAAAACCATGGGACCAAAAGCATGCAAAACTCTACGCTAACCTAGATCTAAACCAAGGAATCATAAAGGTTCAAGCTTTGTACCCTTTGAGGTTTGTAAATGGGATGAAAGTTCTGGATCTTCAAGATTTTAGCTCACCAATGCTTCTCCAATGGATTCCTTCTTCATAAAACACATAGAAACTCACTCAAAATGCTCAAGATTCTCAAAAAGTAGATTGGGTTTCGAAATGAATGCTTTTGGGATGTGGAGGCTAAGATAAGGGAGGCCTCAAGGACTTAAGGTCCTTTAAATAGGGTCTCAAACCTAAAAACTAGGGTTTTAGAATCAGTGTGAGTACGCCCTATGTATACCTTATGTACGCCCATCTTAGGGCATGAAGTCTCCGCATTCCACTTTAATGACTTGCGCTCTACATACACCTTATGTACGCCCAACGAAAGGGCCAATTTTGCAAGGATTTGATTGTTTAAGCCTTGAATGAAAAATACTTAAGAACCGGGTGTTATAACTCTCCCCCACTTAAATTAAATTTCGTCCTCGAAATCATTCCTTACTACTTACTCTACCACACTCTATAATTTTTCCAGAACTTCCTGGATACTAATAAGGACTGAGAAGTATTTTTGAGTAGATGACCCTATTTTGTTATTGTTATCAAAGTCCCAATCTTAGCATAGATCACATATCCCAATGGAAAATCAAACCTTAATCCTATGCCCCTTACCAACTTTAGAGGATTCCAACTGCTCTACCCAAAAGCTAAAAACCATAAACAATATTTGACTTACCAACAGATAGAACCAGCTCACCCCATATCCATAAAGACTCTAATTCGCAACTTGAACCGAACAAAACCCTTCCATTCCTGGATCATCTTGCTGACAACTAGAAAAACAGAATTCCTGGCCTCTCATCGTGGCTAAAACATTTAATTTGAAAGTAAGGCGACTTCCAACTTGGGTCTCTCCCATATGTGTCAATTCCAAATGTTACTTGCATCTTGATAATCAAGGTTCTGTATATCGGACCTATCCGAGAGCTCCTGCATCCATGCTGACCTTCTACTAAACTAGGATGTAAAATGGCTAACCGATTGTTGAGGCTGACCGTCTTACCTATGGTCGCACAACGAGACTCCACCCAAGAGTCTGATAAAGGCTACTCTAGCCTAATTATCACAAGGATTCAATTCATTTCTCATGGAGTCTCCCTACTTTAAACATGATATGATACCTTAACTAAGCCAGTTACCACCGGGTCCCACTCTTAGGAGTCACACACTTACTACTTCACGATCAACCATGATACTATCTAATCCTCTAGGACGCTCAAGCTCACATATCACCCTAATCTCACTGTCATCCCATTACTGGTCTGGGGGCTTATGACCATTACTACCTTCCATGACCACATTGCGGCTAAGAGCATAGGCCAACACGTTGGCCTTCCCCGGGTGATAAAGGATCTCACAATCATAATCCTTCACCACATCAAACCATATGCGCTGCCTCATGTTCAGATTTGGCTGATCCATCAAATACCTCAGGCTCTTATGATCTGTGTAGATAGTACAGCGGACCCCATGGAGGTAATGTCGCCAAATCTTGAGGGAAAACATCACTTCCCCCAACTCCAAATCATGTGTAGGGTAATTCGCCTCATGAGGCTTCAACTGCCTCGATGTGTACACGATCACATCACCCCACTTCATCAACACTGCACCTAAAACCGTGATTGAAGCATCACAATATAAAAAAAAATCCTCCACACCTTCTAGCAGGGTATGAATTGGTGCCTTACACAATTTCTTTCTCAAGGTCTCAAAAGCTGCATGCTGCTTAGGCCCTAATGAAATGTGACAATCTTCTTTCTCAACTTGGTCAAGGGAACCGCTATCTTGGAGAAATCCTGAATGAATCTTCGATAGTAACCTGCCAATACAAGGAAACTCTGAATCTCAGATGGAGAGCTCGGAACCTCCCACCTCATCACCGCCTCAATCTTTTTCGGGTCGACTAGAATAGCGTTCTGGTTGACAAGGTGGCCTATAAATTGCACCTTGTGAAACCAGAACTCACACTTGGAGAACTTCACGTACAATCTCTCCCTCCATAGAGTCTCCAGTACCTCCCTCAGGTGCTCCTCATGTTGCTCTCGAGTCTTGGAATATACAAGAATGTCATCAATAAACACAATTACAAACCGATCCAACATTGGTCTGCATACGCAATTCATGAGATCCATGAATGTGGCTGTAGCTTTGTCTGGCCCGAAAGGTATCACCATGAACTCGTAATGACCATAACAAGTTTGGAAGGTTGTCTTCTACATGTCCTCCTCCCTAACCCTTATATGAGGATAACCCGAATGAAGATCAATCTTCGAGAACCGAGATTCACCCTAAGGCTGATTGAATAAATCGTCGATCCTCGGGAGTGGTTAATGGTTCTTCATCGTTAGCTTATTCAGCTTCTGGTAGTCAATACACATCCGATGCATCCCATCCTTTTTCTTCACAAATAAGATCTACGCTCTCCATGGTGAACTACTTGGCCAAATAAATCCATTGTCTAGCAACTCTTACAGCTGCGTAGACAACCCGTGCATCTCTGGGGGTGCTGTCCGATAAGGTGGTTTGGCTATCGGAGCCGCACCTAGAACCAAGTCAATCCGAAACTCCACCTGCCTCTATGGAGGAACTCCCAAAAAATCCTTGGGGAACACATCTGGCTATTCCCAAACAATCAGTACATCATCCATGGTCACCTCACCCTTTCCCCGGGGATCCATCACATAGGCCACAAACCCAAAACATCCCTGTTGAAGATAACGCCTGGCCCTGACTGACAAATAGAGAGTTAGCCCACATTGAGCACCCTCACCGTGGATCACTAACTCTCCCCCACTTGGGGTGCGAACACGTACCAACTGAAGCCCACAATAAATCATCGCCCCATTGGGCCTCAACCAGCCCATCCCTACAATGAACTTGCTCTTATGCAGGGGAATCAGAACCAAATCAATAAGATACTACTCACTGAATAACTTCAAAGTGCACCCCCGATGAACCCTCGACACTCGCACCGGACGATCATCATTAATTCTTACCTCTATTGGATAATCCAACTCTCCTAGAGCCTCACCAAACCTCTTGCTATGCGTAAGAGATACAAAAGATTGGGTAGCCCCCAAATCGAATAAGACCAATGTAGGAATACCATTCACAAGGAACGACCCTAAATAGCAATACAAACATATAAGCATAACAAATAACATAAATAAGAAGGTAAGGAGAAGATACATACCAGTGACCACATCGGGTGCTGTACAAGTGTTGAAGATATTGTGTTGTGTTATTGGGCATATGTTATTTAGTCTATTTTGTACTCATGGTTTGGGCCAGTCTAACCGTGTTTGTCTTTCTAGGGTTTAGTATATAAGGTGCATGCATGCATCCTTGTCATTAACACTTTTCATAATTATCATATTTATTGTACTGTAAACCCTAGCGCACCTCTACAGAGGAAGTTCTTAATCAAGATCTTCTAAGGTGTGACTATATTTTAATCATTCGACATACGGATTGGTTCATTGAGTGTTCCAGTATTTATTGTTCTTTTTTATTTACCTGTTAAAGATATAATCGATCTAAAGAGTTCTTAACTCATCAATTGATATCAGAGCAGGAGACTATGTAATCCATATGCATATCTTCTGTTGAAGAAGGTTTTAGGGTTTTCCGCTATTATCATTTTCTGCTGGAACCGTCATTCTTCATTGACGCAGTTCTTAGACTTCGATCATACCCTAACTTTGTTTACTAGTCTGTTCTTGAACATGTTTCAAAACAAAATCATCATGTCTCTTGACGATTCACAAACGAACCCAATCAACATCTCTAACAGTATCGGATCAACCACTAGGATTCCTATCTTGTATACTCAAGATTATGAAGTTTGGACGCATCACTTTGAAGATTATGTGATTGGTTTAGAAGATAATGGATACCTAATCTGGGAAGCGATGTCCTTAGGCCTGTTTGTTCACTCTGGCACAAACAGAACAATCAAGACGCAAAAAGAGTACAACCAACTCATGATTGATGTAAAGGATGTTCCTCAAGATGAAAGGGAAAATCTTGTATGCAACATCAAAGCTCTACGAATGATCAGATTAGCCCTACAATCTAACACATTTCGGTTGGTCAGTTAATGCATGACGGCAAAAGAGATCTGGGATAGATTGAAGGAGTTATATTCCACTGATGAGGATCTTGAGCATTCTATCCAAAATTTACTGCTTTCAGAGTTTGGAGACTTCTAGCAAAAACCAGAAGAAAAGCTCATTCAAGACTTTGATCATTTCAATCATCTTCTTAGCAAAATGATAAAGCATGGCATAGAAAGGAAGGTAATTGAGCAAAAGGTCACTTTCATGAATGGCCAACGAACCGAATGGATGGCGGTTGTGTCTACAGTAAAAGCTCATGAACAATTCAAAACTTATTCCTTGGCGAAGCTAGTGGGGATTCTTAAATCACACGAAAGTGCTGTGACCAAAGAAATGAATGTTGTTTCAAGCATGGGATCCTTAGCTCTCATATCAAAAGGAAAAAACGTAGCTGAAGAAGAAGAAGAAGATTTAGATCTGTTAGAATATGATCTAACCAATGAAGAGTATGCTTTGATGGTCTCTAATCCAAAGAAGTTTGTGTGAAGAAATTTTCCTAACTCTAAGAACCGAAACAGGAAAGGAAGCTACAGTTCGGATAAAGCAAAGGAGGAACCAAAGAACTCTCCTCAGCATGAAGAAACAAAGAAGGATAGTAAGCTTGTTGGTGACTATGGATTTGATTGTCACTTCTGCAAAGGCAAAAATCAGTTTGCCAAAGATTGTGTTTTGGGAAAGATGTCAGAAAAGAACGAGAATGAAGATGATGAAGCCTACTACCTGTGAAAGCTAGAAGAAATAAAGAAGAAAGAAGCTGGTGCTAACAACACTATGAATGATTTAATTGTGCAGTAAAATCTCGTGGATGATGAGTTTGGTGGTGTGGAAGTCTAGTACACAAACTCTGAGGACGAAGAAGTATGTAAGCCCACACATGGCAGGGCTTTCGTGGCGAAAGAAGCTGAAGCTGAAGATGTAGGGAAGTGCCTAATGGTGACTGCCGGAGTATGAGAGATGCGAGGCTACACTACTTATGGGGGTTGTGATGAAGCAAAAGGAAAAGCAAGGGAGCGAGAAGACATGTGCTTCGCTGCGAAACCAGTTGGAGAGCAGATCAACGAATGTGACTAGTTGATCAAAAAGGTACAATCAATTCTCGAATCATTAAAAATCCCTGTTACAAACTATGAAAAAGAACTGAATGAATTAAAATCTAAATTTTCTAGTTTAAGTGGTAGTTTAACACAAAATCGGCTCACGAACTCTAACCTAACTGATCAACTGAGTAGGTTGTCTTCGAAGAGTGAGGAGAGACGGATCTGGATAGAGCAAAAGGAGAACGAGTTAGTTAGGATTAAGGATGAGACAATTTATTTGCAAAGGGATAATTTAAAGCTTTTAAAACAGATATTTTTTTTTTGTTTAATTGCTAAACGTTTATATTCAAATATTACCCAACTGCTTTTGAAATGTGATATAGGCAAGAAAATTCATAGTATGATGCCGCCCTTCCTTGAATTTAAGGAGGACGAAATTGATGCTGATGTATATAACTGTGAAGCCGTTGTGTCTTCTGATGAAATTTCTCCAGCTTACAAAATTGGTCTTGACAAAATAGAGTCCTTCATCAAGTCCAAGGACCATAAGGACATGCTTAAGAACCTTTTGGATGAAAATGACAAGTTAAAAATTAAAACCGAAACCATGCAGAAGTTTGACTCGTTGAATGCCAAGTTAAGTTCAAAAAACAAAATTGACGTTGAAAATACTTCTGAATTTAATGAGGATGATGATATGAGTGAAATATGCGTAGAGGATGAGGTGGACTATTCTAAATTTGTCGAAAGCGAACCTGAACCTGTCAAAAATCTCAATTCTGAAAATTCGGTTGAGTTCGCTCGCTTGTCCCAAACTAAGTCTAGAATTCTGAAAGAAAAGGCTGTGGTATATCAGAAGTTTCAAACCACACCAAATTAGGTTTACGCCGTTACAAGAGTTACATAGCAGAAACCAGCCGAGCTAACAACAATAGTAAATAATGATAATGCTGACAATTGTGAGGAGCATTTCTGGTCAGCTCCAATCGATAATGCTGATGAATCAGTTGGTCTGTCTGAGAGAACATCATGGAGAGTCAAAGGCAGATATGTGGCAGAACCACTTAACAAGCCTACGCATTTTAAGGTGCCAAGCACAAGTGGTACCAAAAAGGTTCCAAGAGAGCCAGTCAAGGCTACAAGCAAAACCTCCTCGCTAAAGAGTGAAACTCGTAATGAAAGACCGAAACCCAAAGCTAATATCCATAAAACACCAAAGCAGTGGTCAGAGCAGAAACGTCAACGTAATAGGAGATATAAGAAGAATCTCTCTGAAAGGAAGCAGTTTTGGAAATCCTAAAACCCTAATTATGTTCACTCAGACAAATCTTCACTCTCTGCAGAAGATGCAAAATCAAAGCGTAACTCTACACCTTGCACTCAATGCCATTCTTGCAGTTAAGTGAACCGCAAGAGTAATTCCAGCTCCCAAAATGGAAGCAAACGAAACCAAAGGAGTGGTTTCGGTTCTCCATCTTCAGAAGGAAAGAACCGAAAGCTAGGTTTCGCATCCAAAACTCATCCCTCTCACTCAAAGCAAAATCCAAAAGTGGATATAAAGGGAAAAGGGAAGCTAGTCTTGCAAGATGAAAATAAGACGAAGCAAACTTCTACTAACTCTAGGAAACAGAATCAAAAGGTTGTGAACAATAAGAATGTAATTCCAAAGTCTGAAGTTAGCGAAACAAAAGCTAACAAAATCAAAGTTTTCACAATCAAAAGAAAAGATGAGATCAGCTTAATAAAACGACCCTTTTTTTGTTGATTCTTCTCTTACTATTCCCTGTTCTGTAAAAGGCTCACAAGGACCCAAGAAAATCTAGGTTCCTAAATCTGCTTAATTCTTGCAGGTTATTCATGACGAGCAATTCGATGATGAATGGTATATTGACAGTGGCTACTCACGTCACATGACAGGCAGAAGGGAAGAGCTACGGGAGTTTCGTGCTCTGAAGGATGGTGGATGTGTCAAGTATGGTAAAAATTCTTTTGGCACAATAAAAGGCTATAGAATGATCACAAATGGAGATTTATCAATTAGAAAGGTGGCATATATAGAAGGCTTGCAACACAATCTAATCAGTGTTTCGCAACTAGTGGTGGGATTATGACTGAAGGTTTCGTTCGATGATGAAGGGTCAAAAATAATAGAAAAGAAGACCAAGAATGTTTTGATGAAATCTCAAAGAAAAGGTGAAATGTATCCATTGAACCTTAATCCAATACGAGGGAAGCCATCTATATGTCTACTAACGAAAGCACATTCTGACGAAAGTTGGCTATGGCACCGAAGGCTCTCGCACCTCAACTTCAAATACATAAACAAGCTAGTTATTGGTGATCATGTGTGAGGACTTCCACTTCTCAAGTTTGAAAAGGAACACTTGTGTGCCACCTATGAGATAGGAAAGCAAAGTTGAAAAAGTCATCCAACGATCGTGAACACGAAAGTTAGAGAACCTTTGGAACTTCTACACATCGACCTTTGCGGTCCTTCTGCTATTGAAAGCGTTGGTGGTAGTAAGTATATACTAGTAATTGTCGATGACTTTTCTCGTTTCACTTGGGTGTTCTTTCTTAGACAGAAATCAGATGCAACTCCAAAGCTCAAGGATTTTATCAAACAAATTGAAGTTCAATTGTGAAAGCTGGTTTGAAACGTTCGTAGTGACAATGGGATTGAATTCAAAAACCAAGCGTTTGACGGATTTCTTGCTGAAAAGGGAGTATCACACAATTTCTCCGCTCCTTATACTCCATAACAAAATGGGGTCGTTGAAAGGCGAAACCGCTCGTTGTGTGAAGCAGCCCGAACCATGCTCAGTTTTGCTTCGTTGCCCCTGTATTTCTGGGCTGATGCTATTTCCACTGCTTGTTACACCTAGAACCGGTCTTTACTCAACAAGCGATTCACAATAACTCCTTATGAAATTCGAAACAACCGCAAGCCTAACGTCAAGTTTTTCCATGTGTTTGGTTCAAGATGCTTCATCTTCAATTCTAAAGAGAACCGAAACAAGTTTGATGTGAAGGCAGATGAAGGAATCTTTCTTGGGTATTCGCTAACATCAAAAGCATATAGGGTTCTGAACAAACACTCCAAGAAAATCGAAGAAACGTATTACGTGTCATTTGATGACAACTACGTGAAGAAACTCACATCTAGAAAAGAACCAATGGATGAAATCTTTCCTTAAACTGGTCAAGTCTCAATTCCAATCTCTAACTTATTTGAAGAATATGTGAAGCTCTTTGATGAACCAAAGACTGCTATTCTCTCTAAAGCGTAAGCAGCTGACAACGAAGTAGACAATCAGAAGAAGGTTATTGACGAAGCTGCTAAAGTCATGGAAAGCGAACCTTCAAGTTCAGGTGGATATCAAGAATCTGCCACATCTCAAAAGCCAAGTGAATTTTCCCATTCTACTTTCCAGGGGGAGAATTTATCAACCACCATACCCAATGAACGTCCAATCGAGGGGGAGACTTCTGAGCCTGAAGCAGAAACTGTTTCATCATTCGAGGGGGGAGAATGTTAATATAAATGATGAAGATGATGATATACATTTAGAATTCGAAGAAGAAGTAAATGCTGAACTGGATCCCTTCTATGATCCAAATTACCCTCCCCTCATCAAATGGACAAAAGATCATCCAAAATCCCAAATCATTGGTGAATCATCAGAAAGATTTCTCACACGTTCTCAACTGAAAGCGAAACAAACTACTTTATTCTCTCAATTGGAATTTTGCATGTTTATTCGTTTGTCTCTAAAGTTGAACCAAAGACTGTTAAAACTGCACTCGATCACTCTGATTGGGTACAGGCAATGCAAGACGAACTCAATGAATTTGAACGAAACAAAGTATGGAGACTAATTTCTACACCAAAGGATGCATCTGTGGTTGGATTGAAGTGGGTTTTCAGAAACAATATGGACAAAGAAGGGAACGTGATCCGAAACAAAGCTAGACTGGTAGTCAAAGGTTATTGCCAAGAAGAAGGGATTGACTATGAAGAGACTTTCGCACCCGTTGCTAGATTGGAATCTGTTCGCATCTTCTTGTCATATGTAGCACACAAAAACTTTGAAGTTTTTAAAATGGATGTGAAGTGTGCATTCTTAAATGGAGAATTGGAAGAGACCGTTTATGTGGAGCAACCGCCTGGGTTCATAAATGAAAAATATCCCAATCACTGTTACATTCTTGACAAAGCGGTTTATGGTTTGAAGCAAGCTCCAAGAGCCTGGTATGAAACTCTTACTTGTTTTCTTAAAATGTCCAAATTCAAGCAAGGTTCGGTTGAACCAACCTTCTTTTGCAAGAAAGAAGGTGACCACTTGATGATCGTACAAATTTATGTTGATGACATCATCTTCGGATCTACAAATCCCAGCCTAACAACTAAGTTCCAAAAGTTGATGGAAACTAAATTTGTGATGAGATCAATGGGTCCAATTAACTTTTTTTCTTGGATTAAACATTAGACAGGGATCAGAAGGAATTTTCATTAATCTGGAGGCTTACACGAAAACTCTGCTCGCTAAGTTTGGAATGATGGGAGAGTCAAAAGTGAAGGTTCCCATGGCGTTTGGCACGAAGTTAACATCTTCTCTGGAAAAACCGACTACTGACATGACCCTCTATCACCAAATGATAGGGTCTTTGAAGTATTTAACAGCTAGTCGAACAAACATAATGTTTTTTGTTTGTTATTGTGAAAGGTTTCAAGCTAATCCACGCGAACCTCACATGATGGTTATAAATAATACTTTTCGATATCTGAAGCGAACCTCATCTCTTGGTTTATGGTACCCTGCGAAATCAGGATTCTTCGTACAAGCATTTTTAGATGCTGATTTAGGGGGTTGCAGTTTAGATAGAAAAAGCACAACTGGCGGGTGTCAATTTCTCGATGGAAAGCTGGTGAGTTGGCAATCAAAGAAACAAACATGCATTTCGTTGTCAACAACTGAGGCTGAATTCATTGCTGCAGCTTCGTGCACATCTCAATTCATTTGGATTCAAATCCAACTTTGCGACTATGGCTTAAATATGAAAAGAATTACACTCTATTGTGACTCCGAAAGTACTATTCGCATATGTCACAACCCAGTGCAACACTCAAAAATGAAACACATAGCACTGAGGTATCACTTTATCAAGGATCAAGTGGAAGATGGCAATGTTGAGATTCGTTTCGTAAGATCCGCTGATCAATTGGCTGATATATTCACCAAGGCCCTACCTAAAGCAACATTTAATAGAATCCTTCAAGGGATGGGAATGATGGAAGCTGATTTTGTACCAAATCCAATATCGCATTCATAAAACCGTCACCGCGAATCGGTGCGAACGTTGCAGGCTTTCGCAGTCCACTGTTCATTAACAGTCTGTTTTATCAATGCGAATCAATGTGAATGTTCGCAGTAGTTCACAGGTATCTGTTCATCCGTGGTTTGGTATTTCAAATATCCTTTTGTATATTTTGTGTATCTTGCTTATCTCTTTGTTTGATTTGCTTATCTTATCTCTGTTTTGAAAAATCGTTTAGTACTGCGAATCGGTGCGAACGTTCGCAGCCTTTCACAATCAACTGTTCATTACTCGTCTTTTCACTGCGAATCGGTGCGAATGTTTGCAGCCTTTCGCAGTCCACTGTTCACTCTCAGTTTGCTTTTTCCTTATTTTCAGAAAAATTTCAAAAACCAAAAATAATTTATTTGCTTTATTTTACTGCTTTTCAAAACAACAAAATCACAAAAATATTTTTATCTTTTGTTCATTTTCTTTGCACACCAAGATCATAAACGAAGACTTTCACATTTTCTATCTACTTGTGTAATGGGGAAGGTATAACTCTTTTTACTTATGTATTAGCTAAGTGTCCCTAGAAGCATGCTGCTGTATGCTGACCTAAGCCTCAGCTACTCGACTGTAAAGCCTTAATGAAATTGATATCACCAATCAATTCTTCCCAATCAGGCTGCGAATTCACATTAGTCATGAGCTACCTTACTTTTCTCACATTGAGTTAAGATTTATTTGCATGGTTAAATTCACATTGCATAGGCACTTTCGCTTTCTTGTAACCATCTACTCTCTTCTCCATCCCTTTCGCATTCATCAATATAACCCTTGAGACTCTCAAAAATTACCAGTGAGGTTTATTGTTATGCAAACTTCTGTGTTAATCATATTAGTGTCGTTCTACCACGAACTGAGTGAAACCCAAAATTCAATACCCACAATGAATTGATAGTGACCACTTTCGTGGGAAGTACCATGAAATCTCTTTTTATATTTTTGCGTGCTCTTTATGAAATTGTCTATCACCAAGACTTTTTCTACCATAAGGTCCAGTTTATTTTTTTTAAGATTTCAATAATATTCCAAGTCAATGACAAAACTTCCCAACCTACTCGTTCAACTGACTACACTGGTCACACGAGTATCTTTTCAAACTTTTGCGCTTATGTCAAGTTCGTAGTTTGGTTAATGGATAAACCACCTTTACCAGCTGTCACACCCCAAAACCAAGAACGGCGGAAACGTTCTGGGGCGGAGGACGTCATGTAAGGTAATCACAACACAGTAAATGTAAATAAGCAAACAACATCATCCATTGCATTAAATATATAAATTTAATACATGCGTGTTCTGTACAGTTTTAGACACCAAAAATATAACGTAAATCAAAATAATAAAATGATGAGTCTTGAGTGCGCTCCATCATCTCAAAAGCTGGCATCGGTACCTGTCTACTGATGACCTGGGAATACAAGTTATTTTGAAAGAGTTTATCAGCATTAAGCTGGTGAATTCATAAGTATTTTTGTGTCAATGTTTGTAGTAAAAAACGTTTGAACCTGTCTCAATGTATAAGTTTGTAAAAGTTTGAATCTCTCAGAAAATCCTATATTTTCTATAAAAGTAACCTTCTACCAAGGCTAAACTGTTTTGTAAACTCGTCTGTTGTAAAAGTGTGTAATTACCCAAGTATAACTATCATTTGTTAAAATATAGTTTGTACATTAATGCTTAAGTGAGGTTATCACTAAAATATGTAATGGGTAAATCATTGTAGCACTGTAGCTTGGTATAATAAGACTACTACTGTACTAAATACTACTACCTTAAACCGGATTTATATTAAGGTATAATGTGATAAATTGCACCATGCTATCGACTGGTAACAACAACATAAAGAACGGTCGTAATAACGGAATGACGTTTGGCACCTGCAGACCTGAAGGTCCGGCTGTAGCTAGCAGCAAGGTGTAGGATAGTCAATCCAGTATAGATCTATACGCAAACTCAACGCTCTCCCTCCAAGAGAATTCTGGCTACAACTCGGGCCATGACATTTAAGGCATGCTCCGATACAGTGGATCACATTTGTTATCGTATTCTTACATATGTGATGAAATGTTTCTCGTTCTAGTATAGTTGTATATGTTCTCATAGTATAGTTGTATATATTCTCTTCCTAGTATAGACTCATGAATGAACTGACTCATTGATCTTAGCAGTTGTAATAGTATGATTCTGTGTTACCCCGATGGTAACTTGCTAACTGTGCGTCTAGTACGTATGATTATGGAAGTACTTTCATGTCTATATATGTATATTTGATATATAATTAATATGGAAACGACCTTCGGATGGTCACCCGAAATCCCACCAGACAACATCCAAATCGAGGAAAAGGAAATAGGGTGGATGGCCTTCCTAAGCCCTTTAAACATTATCTATACATCTATACATATATGGGCATGCAAATTATAATATAAAAGCATAAATAAGTTTTTATAAGACATTTGAAACATAAGTATTATTTTTAAAGAAAGATCGACTTGATGTCAATCCATAGAACAAATTGAAGGCGTAGGGTTGGTTAAAACAGTTTAAGTATAAGGAACATTGGTTTAAATCACAGTTGTAATATAACTTGAAAAGTAAATGGGTTTGTAAAACATTTTGAAGTAAAACGGTTTGATAGACAGTTTGAACAGTGATAAAATCGCTGGTTTTCCCTAGTTATTAATCACATGTGATTGAAGCAATAACTATAAGTATTTAGCTTGTATCCCCCCCCCCCCCCTTGAAAGCATATAAAAGCATTTAGAATATTTAAAAAGGTTGATTAAGGGGTATGAAACTCACTTGATTGATTGAAGAAAGCGAGATGGAAAACCGGGCAGAGTTTCGTCTCGGAAAACGGATTTTTCTCGGGATTCTCGGGAATCTCGGGAGTAAAATCGACCCTCGGTACTTGAGCAAAAAGACCAGAGCTTCGGGTTTTAACGGGCACGGAAATCGAGGCAAGATCGTGAGAGAAAAGAGAGAAGTGAGCAAAATTTTCGGAAAGCCTCGCATTCTATTTATAGGAAGGCTGAACCGCCTCCGAACGCGGGGCGTACGCCCGTACGCAGCGCGTACGCGTACGTCATGCATGACCGAAGCCTCGACTGCCTCGGCTTCGGATGGGACGTGTTGCTGGGTACGCGAGTCGGATGGGACGGCGGGTCGGACGGGACAGCGGGTCGGACGGGTCGGGTACTTCGGACGGGTCGGATAGGGCGACGTGGACGATCAGAGGCCAAGTCTCTCGGGTATGCGGGGCGTACAGGGGTACGCAGCGCGTACCCGGATGAGGACGCTGACTCCTCTTCGGATAAGGTCCGAAATTTTGATTTAAATAAATATATAATTTATTTAATAAACTTCAAAAATTCATATCTTCTTCATACGAACTCCGTTTTCGATGGTCTTTATATCCACGCGAAGGTGAGACTACGCTCTACAACTTTCGTTTAGACTCCAACGGCAAATTCCGAAATTATTTTTTTATTATTTATTTTAAACCCATCGTGTTTAAGGAATTTCTTTGAAAATTCATAACTTCTTTATCTGATGTCGGTTTTTGCCAGACTTTTTACCGCTGGAATACCATTGTCGAGACCTTCGATTCTCGTTTAGGTCATTCCGGCCAAAAGTCGCTCGATCTCCGATTCGAGTTTTTAGCTGTCTGTTGCTAAGCCGAACTTGGAAAAATCATAACTTCGCTATATGAAGTCGGATTTGGGCGTTCTTTTCACGTACGATCATGGTTCAAAGACATTTAAACATAGAAGGAAATTAAATAGAACTTTTTGTACATTTTATTATGAAAGTAAATTTTATTACTCAAAAGTGGTTACAAAACTTGACCCTTTTTGGTCATTACAAAGAGTTGAAATATCGGGTTGTCACATCATCCCCCCGTTAGAAGGAATTTCGTCCCGAAATTAGAATTTTAAGCAAGTTAGAAATTACCAATAACTAAGCAAAAAGGTGAGGGTATTTCAGTTTCATCTGATCCTCACGTTACCAAGTGAATTCCGGTCCTCGCTTGGCATTCCAGCGAACCTTCACGATAGGGATACGGCTTTGCTTTGTCTGCTTGACCTCACGGTCCATGATCTCTACAGGTTCTTCCATGAAATTGAGGCTCTCGTTGATTTCGATCTCGTCGAGTGGGATTACAAGAGTCTCGTCGGACAGACAGTTTTTCAAGTTAGATACGTGGAATGTAGAATGTACGTTACGAAGTGCGTCTGGTAGTTCGAGTTTGTAAGCTACGGGGCCGACTCTTGCAAGAATCTCGAAAGGCCCTATGTACCTCGGATTAAGCTTTCCACGCTTGACGAAGCGTATCAAGCCCTTCCAGGGTGAGACTTTGAGGAGGACTCGGTCTCCCACCTGAAATTCCAAAGGTTTCCTTCGTTTATCAGCGTAGCTCTTCTGTCGGTCTCTAGAGGCTTTCAATCGTTCACGGATCTGAACGATTTTCTCTGTTGTTTCTCGAATGATCTCCGGACCGGTGAGAGTACTGTCGGAAGTTTGCCCCCTGGCTAATTGGGTATCACCCACCTCAGCCCAGCACAGAGGGGATCTGCACTTACGACCGTAGAGAGCTTCAAATGGAGTAGCCTTGATGCTCGTGTGATAACCGTTATTATAGGAAAACTCGACAAGGGGTAAATGAGTATCCCATGCCTTCCCAAAGTCAATCACGCAGGCTCACAACATATCTTCCAGAGTTTGGATGGTCCTCTCACTCTGTCCGTCGGTCTGTGGATGGTAGGCTGTGCTCATGTCTAGCCTCGTTCCTAGGGAATGTTGTAGTGATTGCCAAAATGTCGAGGTGAATCTACTATCTCTATCGGAGATAATGGAAATAGGTACACCATGTAGCCGTACAATTTCCCTAATATATGTTCTCGTAAGTTTCTCCATCTTGTCGGTTTCTTTGATAGGCAGGAAGTGTGCAGACTTGGTCAATCTATCAACGATAACCCATATGGTGTCAAGTCCACCCGTCGTCTTGGGCAACTTGGTTATGAAATCCATAGTGATCCGCTCCCACTTCCATTCCGGGATCTTTGGTTGTTGCAGTAAGCCAGAGGGCTTCTGGTACTCGACCTTAACCTTTGCGCAAGTAAGGCATTTACTTACGAAGGTAGCAATTTCTGCTTTCATATTAGGCCACCAGTATAGCTTCTTCAGATCCAGATACATCTTATCTGAACCTGGGTGGACGGAATACCGAGTGTTGTGCGCCTCGGTCATGACCAAGTCTCGGAACCCACCGTGTTCCGGTGTCCAGATCCGGTTCATGAAATATAAGGCTCCGTCACCCTTGGCTTCTAAATTCTTGTCCATTCCTCTAAGGGATTCATTCGTCACATTTTCAGGTTTCAGGGCTTCAAGTTGAGCCTCCTGAATTTGCCTAGACAAGTGTGAATGGATGGTTATTGACAACGACTTGATCTTGCGACCAGAATATTCCTTCCAACTTAGGGCGTCTGCTACTACGTTGGCTTTACCCGGATGATAACGAATATCGCATTCGTAATCACTGAGTAGCTCTGTTGGGATGAAAAGAGTTTTGATGTTGCGTCTTTTGGGCTCGTTAGATTAGCCTTTTATTCTCCGGTTTGGGCCTGTCCAACCGAGAGCCTTTTATGTATAGTATTTAAGTTAATGCTTGCATGCATATTAGGTTAAGATTCTAGAGATTATCGACATAGCGATTAATCAAGAGTACAATATTTTCCAGTAATCGTTCTTGTAATCTTCCAATCCTTTACAGTTGATGTTCTTAATCGAGCTCTTATAAGGATTTTATTTAATCATTCGACACGTTTGATTCAAGCTGTTTGTTCTTATTATTGCGTTTTTACTGTTTTAAATTCATATACTTGTTCAAGATCTAATCGATCTTCTTAGATTAAAAGTTGTTTTAATTCCATCAAGCTCGACCCACCGTCGTTGTCTCATGTTGAGCTCCTTTTGATCGAAAATGTGTTGTAAACTTTTGTGGTCGGTAAAGACAGTGCTCTTCGTTCCATACAAGTAATGTCTCCAGATCTTTAGAGCAAACACCACTGCTCCTAGTTGAAGATCGTGGGTCGTGTAGTTAACCTCGTGTGTCTTCAATTGTCTCGAGGCGTAGGCGATGACCTTACCTCGCTGCATCAAAACACATCCGAGCCCTTGATTCGATGCATCGCAATAAACTACGAAGTCTTCTATTCCTTCAGGAAGGGATAGTATTGGTGTGGTGCACAAGGCTCGTTTGAGCGTTTGGAACGCTCTTTCTTGTTTCTCTTCCCAGTCAAAGGCCACGCCTTTCTGGGTTAGGGTTGTAAGAGGTTTCGCTATTCGAGAGAAGTTCTGAATGAATCTGCGGTAGTAGCCAGCGAGACCTAGAAATTGACGAATTTCTGTAGGCGTCTTCGGTGCTGACCAGTTCTCAATGGCTTTAATTTTGGATGGGTCCACGTGGATTCCCTCTTCGCTTACTACGTGTCCTAAGAATTCAACTCTCCGGATCCAAAATTCACATTTCGAGAACTTCGCATAAAGCTTCTCTTTTCGTAAAGTCTCTAGAATTTGTCGCAGATGATCGCCATGTTCTTTCTGACTTCGGGAGTAGATCAGGATGTCGTCAATGAAAACGATGACGAACTGATCCAAGTAGGGTCGGCATACTCTATTCATCAGATCCATGAAGACTGTGGGCGCATTGGTCAATCCGAATGGCATCACCACGAACTCGTAATGTCCGTAACGAGTTCGGAAGGCGGTCTTCGGCACATCCTCCTCTAGCACTCGTAACTGGTGATATCCGGATCTCAGATCATTCTTAGAAAAATAGTTCGCCCCTTGCAGTTGATCGAATAGGTCATCTATGCGAGGCAGAGGGTAACGATTCTTGACCGTCAGTTTGTTGAGTTCTCTGTAGTCAATACACATACGGAAGGATCCGTCCTTCTTCTTAACGAACAAGACCGGTGCTCCCCAAGGTGAGAAACTCGGTCTTATAAAGCCCTTGCTGAGCAGTTCGTTAAGTTGACCCGAGAGTTCCTGCATCTCAGCTGGTGCTAAGCGGTAGGGCGACTTGGCTACTGGGGTAGCTCCTGGGACTAAGTCGATTCTGAACTCGACTTGTCGTTGCGGAGGTAACCCGGGTAGTTCTTCTGGGAAAATGTCGGGGAAGTCGCTCACTACAGGGATGTTCTTTAGTTCTTTCGTTTCGAGGCTCGTGTCGACGACGTGAGCAAGGAATGCATGGTATTCCTTATGCAGGTATTTCTGTGCTTGAATACTTGATATGATGTGAAGACTTGCACCGGGTTTGTCGCCATAGACTATAAGAGTTTCGTTAGACGGAAGGTTTAGGCGGACTGCTTTCTCGAAGCACATGATGTCGGCACGATGAAGGCTTAACCAGTCCATGCCAATGATAACGTCGAAACTTTTTATTGAGACTGGCATGAGGTCGATTGGAAATGAATGGTTATCTAGAGTTAGGGTACAACCTAAATATATGCTACTCGTATTTTCAGTTTTTCCATTAGCCATTTCTACTGTGAATAGTTCTTTGAGTGCGTGCGGTGGTTGATTAAGCATGCGAGCAAATTTATGGTTTACGAAGCTTCGCTCCGCTCCACTATCGAACAGAATGCATGCATAGGAGTTATCGAGGAGGAACGTACCGGTCACCACTGTCGGGTCAGCAACTACTTCCCCGTGGCCTATAGCTAGTACCCTCCCTGTTCCTCCCGCATTCCTCGCTTTGGGGCAGTCCCTCTTGAAGTGGCCTGCTTCGCCACATCCATAGCAGGTTGGGCTCGCGCCAGAGCCAGGGACTTGGTTGATAGGTTGTGCCGGGAACTTACAGAATCGGACGGTGTGTCCTTTCCTGTTGCAGTTAGAGCACTGCATTTCACGGCAGGGGCCGTTGTGGTGGTAGTTGCATTTGTTGCACTTGGGCGAACTTCCAGCATACCGACTCACCGGAGCAGTAGTAGCAGCAGTAGGGGTTATTGCGGCATGAATTGATATCATTTGCTGCTTTTTGGCAGCCTGCTGCTTCTTCTTTTCATCCCAGAATTTCCGCTTAGTATCGGCGGGTTTGGAGGGTTCCGGGATGGCTAGGGTGGTTGTGGTTGCAGGGGTTTTGACTCCATGGTCAATGAGTCGTTGTGCCAATCGTTTGGCACTGTCGAAGGTAGCGGGGTTTGACGCTAGCACATTCCATTGATACGGAGGCACTAGCCCCCATATGTACCTCTCGATCTTCTTCCCCTCGGTGGGAACCATATTGGGGCAGAGGGCCACCAGCTCGCTGAATCGGGCAGTATAAGCGACCACATTGGTGCCCTTCATCGACAGGTTCCAGAGTTCCTGCTCCAGTTTCTGGATCTCGCCCCTCGGGCAGTATTCCTCAGTCATGAGGTCTTTCATTGTTTCCCAGCCCATGTCGTTGGCTACGACGAGAGTTAGTGCCTTAACATGGCTGTTCCACCATGTCAGGGCCTTTCCTTCAAAAGTGCATGCGGCGTACTTGACTTTACTCGCCACAGGACATGAACAGATTTCGAAGACTGATCCAGTCTTCTTGAGCCATTGCGAGAGGGCAATGACTCCACCGGTGCCGTAAAAAGGCTTCGGTTTGCAATTTGTGAAGTCCTTGTATGAGCACTCCCTCGAGCGCACAGGGGTTTTAACCGATGTTGACTCCACAGGGGTTCCACCTCTGCTAGCATCTGTTGAGTGATACTGAGCCATGGCAGTTGCCACTGATGCAACTACGGCAGCATTCAGGGCTACAGTATCGATGACCGGAGGCGGAGGAGGTGGTGGTGCAGGATTATTCCTGGGAGATTTGCGAGGAGGCATCTTTCAGCTATAAGTTTATAAAGATAAGAAAACGGTCAGAATCAATTTGTAAGCAACGTGAGAGTGACACATGGACTAACTAAACATAGTCCAACAGTTGAAAGAGTGCTTGGAACCACAATAAGAAATATTAGTAGGAAGGACAAGTGTATAAATTTTTCCCACAGATAGATAGATCTCAAAAAAAAAATACTGGTATTACTGATGTAATAAGTTCAGGGAAAATCGACCTAACAGTAGGTCATACATCATACCATATAGAAAAGTTTGACAGTTCTTAGATTTCAAATTTGAGTACGGAAAGTTAGAAATATTTTACACACAAGTGCTACTTGGAGCACAGATGGTAAAGGCTATCCTTTAATAAAAAGACGGAGATCTACTAGACATCAACCAACGGCGATGGGAAAATCCCGGGCGAGTACTGTGGTCGGACACTTGACGAAACACCTCTTGAAGGTGTCGATCCTGAGTCCTCTGACGAGCTCGAAGTTCCAAGATTTTCAGCTCGTGAGGCAGCCAACTGCTACTGTAGGGTTTTATTTGTTCTCCGGGTCCGTTCCATGTCTTCTTCAAGACGGCGGATGCGGACTGTGTTGACACCTGAGTCGGCATCAATCTCTATGACCCGGTCGACGGCTGCCCCACCTTGCTGGACCATACGAGCTATTCTGCGGATAATGACAGGCAGAGCTCGGTCAGTAGAGCCACCATCGTTGACGTTATGAAAGCTTCGTCCCCCAAGTATGGTAAGGGTTGACCCTGTTCATCACTCCAGTGATTCAAGTTGTTTGCCCACAAGGGAGTAGGGCCTGGAAACGCTGGTCGAGGGTTGTTGTTCGGGGCTTGACCTACTAGCGGTAGGTTGTTGACTTCAGGCTCGGAGTCGGATCCATCAGAAAAGCCATCTTCGAGGTGATCATCCAAAGGGATTGGATGCTCAACATCGGGCTCTTCATCGATCCACCCGGCATTGCCTCCATTTGGAAAGTACTGGTCGCCGTGAAGGAATCTAGCCATTTGATCTACGTGAGAAGAGAGGTATACGAATATAGTATACGTGTAACTAGTAGTACAAAATACACCTATAGTATTTTAAGTTTAAGTTTTCCTGATCTTCTTGTGGTATTGTTGGTAAGTTTTTAGACTTGTTAACCTATCACAACCATTCTAGGGCATGTGCTAATCACTCCCAGGACCAACATAGTTGATCAGGCTATGCCATTTCCAGGACTGACCATACATCCCCGAGCTCACTTGTGATATTTAACAATCGTAATACTTTTATTCTTGTCATTGTGACACTGGTTTTAGTATGAATGCAGACTAGTATACTTAATTAAATATTTTAATATTTAAAGTATAGACTCTTGGTCAGAGTTTAATCCCTAATGGGTTTATAGTTTAGTATATCTTTTATGGGTTGATATACTCAATTCACTATAAACAATGCTTTGATACCAATCTGTCACACCCCAAAACCAAGAACGGCGGAAACGTTCTGGGGCGGAGGACGTCATGTAAGGTAATCACAACACAGTAAATGTAAATAAGCAAACAACATCATCCATTGCATTAAATATATAAATTTAATACATGCGTGTTCTGTACAGTTTTAGACACCAAAAATATAACGTAAATCAAAATAATAAAATGATGAGTCTTGAGTGCGCTCCATCATCTCAAAAGCTGGCATCGGTACCTGTCTACTGATGACCTGGGAATACAAGTTATTTTGAAAGAGTTTATCAGCATTAAGCTGGTGAATTCATAAGTATTTTTGTGTCAATGTTTGTAGTAAAAAACGTTTGAACCTGTCTCAATGTATAAGTTTGTAAAAGTTTGAATCTCTCAGAAAATCCTATATTTTCTATAAAAGTAACCTTCTACCAAGGCTAAACTGTTTTGTAAACTCGTCTGTTGTAAAAGTGTGTAATTACCCAAGTATAACTATCATTTGTTAAAATATAGTTTGTACATTAATGCTTAAGTGAGGTTATCACTAAAATATGTAATGGGTAAATCATTGTAGCACTGTAGCTTGGTATAATAAGACTACTACTGTACTAAATACTACTACCTTAAACCGGATTTATATTAAGGTATAATGTGATAAATTGCACCATGCTATCGACTGGTAACAACAACATAAAGAACGGTCGTAATAACGGAATGACGTTTGGCACCTGCAGACCTGCAGGTCCGGCTGTAGCTAGCAGCAAGGTGTAGGATAGTCAATCCAGTATAGATCTATACGCAAACTCAACGCTCTCCCTCCAAGAGAATTCTGGCTACAACTCGGGCCATGACATTTAAGGCATGCTCCGATACAGTGGATCACATTTGTTATCGTATTCTTACATATGTGATGAAATGTTTCTCGTTCTAGTATAGTTGTATATGTTCTCATAGTATAGTTGTATATATTCTCTTCCTAGTATAGACTCATGAATGAACTGACTCATTGATCTTAGCAGTTGTAATAGTATGATTCTGTGTTACCCCGATGGTAACTTGCTAACTGTGCGTCTAGTACGTATGATTATGGAAGTACTTTCATGTCTATATATGTATATTTGATATATAATTAATATGGAAACGACCTTCGGATGGTCACCCGAAATCCCACCAGACAACATCCAAATCGAGGAAAAGGAAATAGGGTGGATGGCCTTCCTAAGCCCTTTAAACATTATCTATACATCTATACATATATGGGCATGCAAATTATAATATAAAAGCATAAATAAGTTTTTATAAGACATTTGAAACATAAGTATTATTTTTAAAGAAAGATCGACTTGATGTCAATCCATAGAACAAATTGAAGGCGTAGGGTTGGTTAAAACAGTTTAAGTATAAGGAACATTGGTTTAAATCACAGTTGTAATATAACTTGAAAAGTAAATGGGTTTGTAAAACATTTTGAAGTAAAACGGTTTGATAGACAGTTTGAACAGTGATAAAATCGCTGGTTTTCCCTAGTTATTAATCACATGTGATTGAAGCAATAACTATAAGTATTTAGCTTGTATCCCCCCCCCCCCTTGAAAGCATATAAAAGCATTTAGAATATTTAAAAAGGTTGATTAAGGGGTATGAAACTCACTTGATTGATTGAAGAAAGCGAGATGGAAAACCGGGCAGAGTTTCGTCTCGGAAAACGGATTTTTCTCGGGATTCTCGGGAATCTCGGGAGTAAAATCGACCCTCGGGACTTGAGCAAAAAGACCAGAGCTTCGGGTTTTAACGGGCACGGAAATCGAGGCAAGATCGTGAGAGAAAAGAGAGAAGTGAGCAAAATTTTCGGAAAGCCTCGCATTCTATTTATAGGAAGGCTGAACCGCCTCCGAACGCGGGGCGTACGCCCGTACGCAGCGCGTACGCGTACGTCATGCATGACCGAAGCCTCGACTGCCTCGGCTTCGGATGGGACGTGTTGCTGGGTACGCGAGTCGGATGGGACGGCGGGTCGGACGGGACAGCGGGTCGGACGGGTCGGGTACTTCGGACGGGTCGGATAGGGCGACGTGGACGATCAGAGGCCAAGTCTCTCGGGTATGCGGGGCGTACAGGGGTACGCAGCGCGTACCCGGATGAGGACGCTGACTCCTCT
This sequence comes from Lactuca serriola, assembly GCF_051521515.1. Lineage (NCBI taxonomy): Eukaryota > Viridiplantae > Streptophyta > Magnoliopsida > Asterales > Asteraceae > Lactuca > Lactuca serriola. The sequence goes on from NC_136409.1 coordinate 134,593,897, forward strand.
TCGGATAAGGTCCGAAATTTTGATTTAAATAAATATATAATTTATTTAATAAACTTCAAAAATTCATATCTTCTTCATACGAACTCCGTTTTCGATGGTCTTTATATCCACGCGAAGGTGAGACTACGCTCTACAACTTTCGTTTAGACTCCGACGGCAAATTCCGAAATTATTTTTTTATTATTTATTTTAAACCCATCGTGTTTAAGGAATTTCTTTGAAAATTCATAACTTCTTTATCTGATGTCGGTTTTTGCCAGACTTTTTACCGCTGGAATACCATTGTCGAGACCTTCGATTCTCGTTTAGGTCATTCCGGCCAAAAGTCGCTCGATCTCCGATTCGAGTTTTTAGCTGTCTGTTGCTAAGCCGAACTTGGAAAAATCATAACTTCGCTATATGAAGTCGGATTTGGGCGTTCTTTTCACGTACGATCATGGTTCAAAGACATTTAAACATAGAAGGAAATTAAATAGAACTTTTTGTACATTTTATTATGAAAGTAAATTTTATTACTCAAAAGTGGTTACAAAACTTGACCCTTTTTGGTCATTACAAAGAGTTGAAATATCGGGTTGTCACATCATCCCCCCGTTAGAAGGAATTTCGTCCCGAAATTAGAATTTTAAGCAAGTTAGAAATTACCAATAACTAAGCAAAAAGGTGAGGGTATTTCAGTTTCATCTGATCCTCACGTTACCAAGTGAATTCCGGTCCTCGCTTGGCATTCCAGCGAACCTTCACGATAGGGATACGGCTTTGCTTTGTCTGCTTGACCTCACGGTCCATGATCTCTACAGGTTCTTCCATGAAATTGAGGCTCTCGTTGATTTCGATCTCGTCGAGTGGGATTACAAGAGTCTCGTCGGACAGACAGTTTTTCAAGTTAGATACGTGGAATGTAGAATGTACGTTACGAAGTGCGTCTGGTAGTTCGAGTTTGTAAGCTACGGGGCCGACTCTTGCAAGAATCTCGAAAGGCCCTATGTACCTCGGATTAAGCTTTCCACGCTTGACGAAGCGTATCAAGCCCTTCCAGGGTGAGACTTTGAGGAGGACTCGGTCTCCCACCTGAAATTCCAAAGGTTTCCTTCGTTTATCAGCGTAGCTCTTCTGTCGGTCTCTAGAGGCTTTCAATCGTTCACGGATCTGAACGATTTTCTCTGTTGTTTCCCGAATGATCTCCGGACCGGTGAGAGTACTGTCGGAAGTTTGCCCCCTGGCTAATTGGGTATCACCCACCTCAGCCCAGCACAGAGGGGATCTGCACTTACGACCGTAGAGAGCTTCAAATGGAGTAGCCTTGATGCTCGTGTGATAACCGTTATTATAGGAAAACTCGACAAGGGGTAAATGAGTATCCCATGCCTTCCCAAAGTCAATCACGCAGGCTCACAACATATCTTCCAGAGTTTGGATGGTCCTCTCACTCTGTCCGTCGGTCTGTGGATGGTAGGCTGTGCTCATGTCTAGCCTCGTTCCTAGGGAATGTTGTAGTGATTGCCAAAATGTCGAGGTGAATCTACTATCTCTATCGGAGATAATGGAAATAGGTACACCATGTAGCCGTACAATTTCCCTAATATATGTTCTCGTAAGTTTCTCCATCTTGTCGGTTTCTTTGATAGGCAGGAAGTGTGCAGACTTGGTCAATCTATCAACGATAACCCATATGGTGTCAAGTCCACCCGTCGTCTTGGGCAACTTGGTTATGAAATCCATAGTGATCCGCTCCCACTTCCATTCCGGGATCTTTGGTTGTTGCAGTAAGCCAGAGGGCTTCTGGTACTCGACCTTAACCTTTGCGCAAGTAAGGCATTTACTTACGAAGGTAGCAATTTCTGCTTTCATATTAGGCCACCAGTATAGCTTCTTCAGATCCAGATACATCTTATCTGAACCTGGGTGGACAGAATACCGAGTGTTGTGCGCCTCGGTCATGACCAAGTCTCGGAACCCACCGTGTTCCGGTGTCCAGATCCGGTTCATGAAATATAAGGCTCCGTCACCCTTGGCTTCTAAATTCTTGTCCATTCCTCTAAGGGATTCATTCGTCACATTTTCAGGTTTCAGGGCTTCAAGTTGAGCCTCCTGAATTTGCCTAGACAAGTGTGAATGGATGGTTATTGACAACGACTTGATCTTGCGACCAGAATATTCCTTCCAACTTAGGGCGTCTGCTACTACGTTGGCTTTACCCGGATGATAACGAATATCGCATTCGTAATCACTGAGTAGCTCTGTTGGGATGAAAAGAGTTTTGATGTTGCGTCTTTTGGGCTCGTTAGATTAGCCTTTTATTCTCCGGTTTGGGCCTGTCCAACCGAGAGCCTTTTATGTATAGTATTTAAGTTAATGCTTGCATGCATATTAGGTTAAGATTCTAGAGATTATCGACATAGCGATTAATCAAGAGTACAATATTTTCCAGTAATCGTTCTTGTAATCTTCCAATCCTTTACAGTTGATGTTCTTAATCGAGCTCTTATAAGGATTTTATTTAATCATTCGACACGTTTGATTCAAGCTGTTTGTTCTTATTATTGCGTTTTTACTGTTTTAAATTCATATACTTGTTCAAGATCTAATCGATCTTCTTAGATTAAAAGTTGTTTTAATTCCATCAAGCTCGACCCACCGTCGTTGTCTCATGTTGAGCTCCTTTTGATCGAAAATGTGTTGTAAACTTTTGTGGTCGGTAAAGACAGTGCTCTTCGTTCCATACAAGTAATGTCTCCAGATCTTTAGAGCAAACACCACTGCTCCTAGTTGAAGATCGTGGGTCGTGTAGTTAACCTCGTGTGTCTTCAATTGTCTCGAGGCGTAGGCGATGACCTTACCTCGCTGCATCAAAACACATCCGAGCCCTTGATTCGATGCATCGCAATAAACTACGAAGTCTTCTATTCCTTCAGGAAGGGATAGTATTGGTGTGGTGCACAAGGCTCGTTTGAGCGTTTGGAACGCTCTTTCTTGTTTCTCTTCCCAGTCAAAGGCCACGCCTTTCTGGGTTAGGGTTGTAAGAGGTTTCGCTATTCGAGAGAAGTTCTGAATGAATCTGCGGTAGTAGCCAGCGAGACCTAGAAATTGACGAATTTCTGTAGGCGTCTTCGGTGCTGACCAGTTCTCAATGGCTTTAATTTTGGATGGGTCCACGTGGATTCCCTCTTCGCTTACTACGTGTCCTAAGAATTCAACTCTCCGGATCCAAAATTCACATTTCGAGAACTTCGCATAAAGCTTCTCTTTTCGTAAAGTCTCTAGAATTTGTCGCAGATGATCGCCATGTTCTTTCTGACTTCGGGAGTAGATCAGGATGTCGTCAATGAAAACGATGACGAACTGATCCAAGTAGGGTCGGCATACTCTATTCATCAGATCCATGAAGACTGTGGGCGCATTGGTCAATCCGAATGGCATCACCACGAACTCGTAATGTCCGTAACGAGTTCGGAAGGCGGTCTTCGGCACATCCTCCTCTAGCACTCGTAACTGGTGATATCCGGATCTCAGATCATTCTTAGAAAAATAGTTCGCCCCTTGCAGTTGATCGAATAGGTCATCTATGCGAGGCAGAGGGTAACGATTCTTGACCGTCAGTTTGTTGAGTTCTCTGTAGTCAATACACATACGGAAGGATCCGTCCTTCTTCTTAACGAACAAGACCGGTGCTCCCCAAGGTGAGAAACTCGGTCTTATAAAGCCCTTGCTGAGCAGTTCGTTAAGTTGACCCGAGAGTTCCTGCATCTCAGCTGGTGCTAAGCGGTAGGGCGACTTGGCTACTGGGGTAGCTCCTGGGACTAAGTCGATTCTGAACTCGACTTGTCGTTGCGGAGGTAACCCGGGTAGTTCTTCTGGGAAAATGTCGGGGAAGTCGCTCACTACAGGGATGTTCTTTAGTTCTTTCGTTTCGAGGCTCGTGTCGACGACGTGAGCAAGGAATGCATGGTATTCCTTATGCAGGTATTTCTGTGCTTGAATACTTGATATGATGTGAAGACTTGCACCGGGTTTGTCGCCATAGACTATAAGAGTTTCGTTAGACGGAAGGTTTAGGCGGACTGCTTTCTCGAAGCACATGATGTCGGCACGATGAAGGCTTAACCAGTCCATGCCAATGATAACGTCGAAACTTTTTATTGAGACTGGCATGAGGTCGATTGGAAATGAATGGTTATCTAGAGTTAGGGTACAACCTAAATATATGCTACTCGTATTTTCAGTTTTTCCATTAGCCATTTCTACTGTGAATAGTTCTTTGAGTGCGTGCGGTGGTTGATTAAGCATGCGAGCAAATTTATGGTTTACGAAGCTTCGCTCCGCTCCACTATCGAACAGAATGCATGCATAGGAGTTATCGAGGAGGAACGTACCGGTCACCACTGTCGGGTCAGCAACTACTTCCCCGTGGCCTATAGCTAGTACCCTCCCTGTTCCTCCCGCATTCCTCGCTTTGGGGCAGTCCCTCTTGAAGTGGCCTGCTTCGCCACATCCATAGCAGGTTGGGCTCGCGCCAGAGCCAGGGACTTGGTTGATAGGTTGTGCCGGGAACTTACAGAATCGGACGGTGTGTCCTTTCCTGTTGCAGTTAGAGCACTGCATTTCACGGCAGGGGCCGTTGTGGTGGTAGTTGCATTTGTTGCACTTGGGCGAACTTCCAGCATACCGACTCACCGGAGCAGTAGTAGCAGCAGTAGGGGTTATTGCGGCATGAATTGATATCATTTGCTGCTTTTTGGCAGCCTGCTGCTTCTTCTTTTCATCCCAGAATTTCCGCTTAGTATCGGCGGGTTTGGAGGGTTCCGGGATGGCTAGGGTGGTTGTGGTTGCAGGGGTTTTGACTCCATGGTCAATGAGTCGTTGTGCCAATCGTTTGGCACTGTCGAAGGTAGCGGGGTTTGACGCTAGCACATTCCATTGATACGGAGGCACTAGCCCCCATATGTACCTCTCGATCTTCTTCCCCTCGGTGGGAACCATATTGGGGCAGAGGGCCACCAGCTCGCTGAATCGGGCAGTATAAGCGACCACATTGGTGCCCTTCATCGACAGGTTCCAGAGTTCCTGCTCCAGTTTCTGGATCTCGCCCCTCGGGCAGTATTCCTCAGTCATGAGGTCTTTCATTGTTTCCCAGCCCATGTCGTTGGCTACGACGAGAGTTAGTGCCTTAACATGGTTGTTCCACCATGTCAGGGCCTTTCCTTCAAAAGTGCATGCGGCGTACTTGACTTTACTCGCCGCAGGACATGAACAGATTTCGAAGACTGATCCAGTCTTCTTGAGCCATTGCGAGAGGGCAATGACTCCACCGGTGCCGTAAAAAGGCTTCGGTTTGCAATTTGTGAAGTCCTTGTATGAGCACTCCCTCGAGCGCACAGGGGTTTTAACCGATGTTGACTCCACAGGGGTTCCACCTCTGCTAGCATCTGTTGAGTGATACTGAGCCATGGCAGTTGCCACTGATGCAACTACGGCAGCATTCAGGGCTACAGTATCGATGACCGGAGGCGGAGGAGGTGGTGGTGCAGGATTATTCCTGGGAGATTTGCGAGGAGGCATCTTTCAGCTATAAGTTTATAAAGATAAGAAAACGGTCAGAATCAATTTGTAAGCAACGTGAGAGTGACACATGGACTAACTAAACATAGTCCAACAGTTGAAAGAGTGCTTGGAACCACAATAAGAAATATTAGTAGGAAGGACAAGTGTATAAATTTTTCCCACAGATAGATAGATCTCAAAAAAAAAATACTGGTATTACTGATGTAATAAGTTCAGGGAAAATCGACCTAACAGTAGGTCATACATCATACCATATAGAAAAGTTTGACAGTTCTTAGATTTCAAATTTGAGTACGGAAAGTTAGAAATATTTTACACACAAGTGCTACTTGGAGCACAGATGGTAAAGGCTATCCTTTAATAAAAAGACGGAGATCTACTAGACATCAACCAACGGCGATGGGAAAATCCCGGGCGAGTACTGTGGTCGGACACTTGACGAAACACCTCTTGAAGGTGTCGATCCTGAGTCCTCTGACGAGCTCGAAGTTCCAAGATTTTCAGCTCGTGAGGCAGCCAACTGCTACTGTAGGGTTTTATTTGTTCTCCGGGTCCGTTCCATGTCTTCTTCAAGACGGCGGATGCGGACTGTGTTGACACCTGAGTCGGCATCAATCTCTATGACCCGGTCGACGGCTGCCCCACCTTGCTGGACCATACGAGCTATTCTGCGGATAATGACAGGCAGAGCTCGGTCAGTAGAGCCACCATCGTTGACGTTATGAAAGCTTCGTCCCCCAAGTATGGTAAGGGTTGACCCTGTTCATCACTCCAGCGATTCAAGTTGTTTGCCCACAAGGGAGTAGGGCCTGGAAACGCTGGTCGAGGGTTGTTGTTCGGGGCTTGACCTACTAGCGGTAGGTTGTTGACTTCAGGCTCGGAGTCGGATCCATCAGAAAAGCCATCTTCGAGGTGATCATCCAAAGGGATTGGATGCTCAACATCGGGCTCTTCATCGATCCACCCGGCATTGCCTCCATTTGGAAAGTACTGGTCGCCGTGAAGGAATCTAGCCATTTGATCTACGTGAGAAGAGAGGTATACGAATATAGTATACGTGTAACTAGTAGTACAAAATACACCTATAGTATTTTAAGTTTAAGTTTTCCTGATCTTCTTGTGGTATTTTTGGTAAGTTTTTAGACTTGTTAACCTATCACAACCATTCTAGGGCATGTGCTAATCACTCCCAGGACCAACATAGTTGATCAGGCTATGCCATTTCCAGGACTGACCATACATCCCCGAGCTCACTTGTGATATTTAACAATCGTAATACTTTTATTCTTGTCATTGTGACACTGGTTTTAGTATGAATGCAGACTAGTATACTTAATTAAATATTTTAATATTTAAAGTATAGACTCTTGGTCAGAGTTTAATCCCTAATGGGTTTATAGTTTAGTATATCTTTTATGGGTTGATATACTCAATTCACTATAAACAATGCTTTGATACCAATCTGTCACACCCCAAAACCAAGAACGGCGGAAACGTTCTGGGGCGGACGACGTCATGTAAGGTAATCACAACACAGTAAATGTAAATAAGCAAACAACATCATCCATTGCATTAAATATATAAATTTAATACATGCGTGTTCTGTACAGTTTTAGACACCAAAAATATAACGTAAATCAAAATAATAAAATGATGAGTCTTGATTGCGCTCCATCATCTCAAAAGCTGGCATCGGTACCTGTCTACTGATGACCTGGGAATACAAGTTATTTTGAAAGAGTTTATCAGCATTAAGCTGGTGAATTCATAAGTATTTTTGTGTCAATGTTTGTAGTAAAAAACGTTTGAACCTGTCTCAATGTATAAGTTTGTAAAAGTTTGAATCTCTCAGAAAATCCTATATTTTCTATAAAAGTAACCTTCTACCAAGGCTAAACTGTTTTGTAAACTCGTCTGTTGTAAAAGTGTGTAATTACCCAAGTATAACTATCATTTGTTAAAATATAGTTTGTACATTAATGCTTAAGTGAGGTTATCACTAAAATATGTAATGGGTAAATCATTGTAGCACTGTAGCTTGGTATAATAAGACTACTACTGTACTAAATACTACTACCTTAAACCGGATTTATATTAAGGTATAATGTGATAAATTGCACCATGCTATCGACTGGTAACAACGACATAAAGAACGGTCGTAATAACGGAATGACGTTTGGCACCCGCAGACCTGCAGGTCCGGCTGTAGCTAGCAGCAAGGTGTAGGATAGTCAATCCAGTATAGATCTATACGCAAACTCAACGCTCTCCCTCCAAGAGAATTCTGGCTACAACTCGGGCCATGACATTTAAGGCATGCTCCGATACAGTGGATCACATTTGTTATCGTATTCTTGCATATGTGATGAAATGTTTCTCGTTCTAGTATAGTTGTATATGTTCTCATAGTATAGTTGTATATATTCTCTTCCTAGTATAGACTCATGAATGAACTGACTCATTGATCTTAGCAGTTGTAATAGTATGATTCTGTGTTACCCCGATGGTAACTTGCTAACTGTGCGTCTAGTACGTATGATTATGGAAGTACTTTCATGTCTATATATGTATATTTGATATATAATTAATATGGAAACGACCTTCGGATGGTCACCCGAAATCCCACCAGACCACATCCTAATCGAGGAAAAGGAAATAGGGTGGATAGCCTTCCTAAGCCCTTTAAACATTATTTATACATCTATACATATATGGGCATGCAAATTATAATATAAAAGCATAAATAAGTTTTTATAAGACATTTGAAACATAAGTATTATTTTTAAAGAAAGATCGACTTGATGTCAATCCATAGAACAAATTGAAGGCGTAGGGTTGGTTAAAACAGTTTAAGTATAAGGAACATTGGTTTAAATCACAGTTGTAATATAACTTGAAAAGTAAATGGGCTTGTAAAACATTTTGAAGTAAAACGGTTTGATAGACAGTTTGAACAGTGATAAAATCGCTGGTTTTCCCTAGTTATTAATCACACGTGATTAATGCAATCACATGTGATTGAAGCAATAACTATAAGTATTTAGCTTGTATCCCCCCCCTTGAAAGCATATAAAAGCATTTAGAATATTTAAAAAGGTTGATTAAGGGGTATGAAACTCACTTGATTGATTGAAGAAAGCGAGATGGAAAACCGGGCAGAGTTTCGTCTCGGAAAACGGATTTTTCTCGGGATTCTCGGGAATCTCGGGAGTAAAATCGACCCTCGGGACTTGAGCAAAAAGACCAGAGCTTCGGGTTTTAACGGGCACGGAAATCGAGGCAAGATCGTGAGAGAAAAGAGAGAAGTGAGCAAAATTTTCGGAAAGCCTCGCATTCTATTTATAGGAAGGCTGAACCGCCTCCGAACGCAGGGCGTACACCCGTACGCAGCGCGTACGCGTACGTCATGCATGACCGAAGCCTCGACTGCCTCGGCTTCGGATGGGACGGGTTGCTGGGTACGCGGGTTGGATGGGACGACGGGTCGGACGGGACAGCGGGTCGGACGGGTCGGGTACTTCGGACGGGTCGGACGGGTCGGATAGGGCGACGTGGACGATCAGAGGCCAAGTCTCTCGGGTACGCGGGGCGTACAGGGGTACGCAGCGCGTACCCGGATGAGGATGCTGACTCCTCTTCGGATAAGGTCCGGAATTTTGATTTAAATAAATATATAATTTATTTAATAAACTTCAAAAATTCATATCTTCTTCATACGAACTCCGTTTTCGATGGTCTTTATATCCACGCGAAGGTGAGACTACGCTCTACAACTTTCGTTTAGACTCCGACGGCAAATTCCGAAATTATTTTTTTATTATTTATTTTAAACCCATCGTGTTTAAGGAATTTCTTTGAAAATTCATAACTTCTTTATCTGATGTCGGTTTTTGCCAGACTTTTTACCGCTGGAATACCATTGTCGAGACCTTCGATTCTCGTTTAGGTCATTCCGGCCAAAAGTCGCTCGATCTCCGATTCGAGTTTTTAGCTGTCTGTTGCTAAGCCGAACTTGGAAAAATCATAACTTCGCTATATGAAGTCGGATTTGGGCGTTCTTTTCACGTACGATCATGGTTCAAAGACATTTAAACATAGAAGGAAATTAAATAGAACTTTTTGTACATTTTATTATGAAAGTAAATTTTATTACTCAAAAGTGGTTACAAAACTTGACCCTTTTTGGTCATTACAAAGAGTTGAAATATCGGGTTGTCACATCATCCCCCCGTTAGAAGGAATTTCGTCTCGAAATTAGAATTTTAAGCAAGTTAGAAATTACCAATAACTAAGCAAAAAGGTGAGGGTATTTCAGTTTCATCTGATCCTCACGTTCCCAAGTGAATTCCGGTCCTCGCTTGGCATTCCAGCGAACCTTCACGATAGGGATACGACTTTGCTTTGTCTGCTTGACCTCACGGTCCATGATCTCTACAGGTTCTTCCACGAAGTTGAGGCTCTCGTTGATTTCGATCTCGTCGAGTGGGATTACAAGTGTCTCGTTGGACAGACACTTTTTCAAGTTAGATACGTGGAATGTAGAATGTACGTTACGAAGTGCGTCTGGTAGTTCGAGTTTGTAAGCTACGGGGCCGACTCTTGCAAGAATCTCGAAAGGCCCTATGTACCTCGGATTAAGCTTTCCACGCTTGACGAAGCGTATCAAGCCCTTCCAGGGTGAGACTTTGAGGAGGACTCGGTCTCCCACCTAAAATTCCAAAGGTTTCCTTCGTTTATCAGCGTAGCTCTTCTGTCGGTCTCTAGAGGCTTTCAATCGTTCACGGATCTGAACGATTTTCTCTGTTGTTTCCCGAATGATCTCCGGACCGGTGAGAGTACTGTCGGAAGTTTGCCCCCTGGCTAATTGGGTATCACCCACCTCAGCCCAGCACAGAGGGGATCTGCACTTACGACCGTAGAGAGCTTCAAATGTAGTAGCCTTGATGCTCGTGTGATAACCGTTATTATAGGAAAACTCGAAAAGGGGTAAATGAGTATCCCATGCCTTCCCAAAGTCAATCACGCAGGCTCGCAACATATCTTCCAGAGTTTGGATGGTCCTCTCACTCTGTCCGTCGGTCTGTGGATGGTAGGCTGTGCTCATGTCTAGCCTCGTTCCTAGGGAATGTTGTAGTGATTGCAAAAATCATGAGGTGAATCTACTATCTCTATCGGAGATAATGGAAATAGGTACACCATGTAACCGTACAATTTCCCTAATATATGTTCTCGTAAGTTTCTCCATCTTGTCGGTTTCTTTGATAGGCAGGAAGTGTGCAGACTTGGTCAATCTATCAACGATGACCCATATGGTGTCAAGTCCACCCGTCGTCTTGGGCAACTTGGTTATGAAATCCATAGTGATCCGCTCCCACTTCCATTCCGGGATCTTTGGTTGTTGCAGTAAGCCAGAGGGCTTCTGGTACTCGACCTTAACCTTTGCGCAAGTAAGGCATTTACTTACGAAGGTAGCAATTTCTGCTTTCATATTAGACCACCAGTATAGCTTCTTCAGATCCAGATACATCTTATCTGAACCTGGGTGGACGGAATACCGAGTGTTGTGCGCCTCGGTCATGACCAAGTCTCGGAACCCACCGTGTTCCGGTGTCTAGATCCGGTTCATGAAATATAAGGCTCCGTCACCCTTGGCTTCTAAATTCTTGTCCATTCCTCTAAGGGATTCATTCGTCACATTTTCAGGTTTCAGGGCTTCAAGTTGAGCCTCCTGAATTTGCCTAGACAAGTGTGAATGGATGGTTATTGACAACGACTTGATCTTGCGACCAGAATATTCCTTCCGACTTAGGGCGTCTGCTACTACGTTGACTTTACCCGGATGATAACGAATATCGCATTCGTAATCACTGAGTAGCTCGACCCACCGTCGTTGTCTCATGTTGAGCTCCTTTTGATCGAAAATGTGTTGTAAACTTTTGTGGTCGGTAAAGATAGTGCTCTTCGTTCCATACAAGTAATGTCTCTAGATCTTTAGAGCAAACACCACTGCTCCTAGTTCAAGATCGTGGGTCGTGTAGTTAACCTCGTGTGTCTTCAATTGTCTCGAGGCGTAGGCGATGACCTTACCTCGCTGCATCAGAACACATCCGAGCCCTTGATTCGATGCATCGCAATAAACTACGAAGTCTTCTATTCCTTCAGTAAGGGATAGTATTGGTGTGGTGCACAAGGCTTGTTTGAGCGTTTGGAACGCTCTTTCTTGTTTCTCTTCCCAGTCAAAGGCCACGCCTTTCTGGGTTAGGGTTGTAAGAGGTTTCGCTATTCGAGAGAAGTTCTGAATGAATCTGCGGTAGTAGCCAGCGAGACCTAGAAATTGACGAATTTCTGTAGGCGTCTTCGGTGCTGACCAGTTCTCAATGGCTTTAATTTTGGATGGGTCCACGTGGATTCCCTCTTCGCTTACTACGTGTCCTAAGAATTCAACTCTCCGGATCCAAAATTCACATTTCGAGAACTTCGCATAAAGCTTCTCTTTTCGTAAAGTCTCTAGAATTTGTCGCAGATGATCGCCATGTTCTTTCTTACTTCGGGAGTAGATCAGGATGTCGTCAATGAAAACGATGACGAACTGATCCAAGTAGGGTCGGGATACTCTATTCATCAGATCCATGAAGACTGTGGGCGCATTGGTCAATCCGAATGGCATCACCACGAACTCGTAATGTCCGTAACGAGTTCGGAAGGCGGTCTTCGGCACATCCTCCTCTAGCACTCGTAACTGGTGATATCCGGATCTCAGATCATTCTTAGAAAAATAGTTCGCCCCTTGCAGTTGATCGAATAGGTCATCTATGCGAGGCAGAGGGTAACGATTCTTGACCGTCAGTTTGTTGAGTTCTCTGTAGTCAATACACATACGGAAGGATCCGTCCTTCTTCTTAACGAACAAGACCGGTGCTCCCCAAGGTGAGAAACTCGGTCTTATAAAGCCCTTGCTGAGCAGTTCGTTAAGTTGACCCGAGAGTTCCTGCATCTCAGCTGGTGCTAAGCGGTAGGGCGACTTGGCTACTGGGGTAGCTCCTGGGACTAAGTCGATTCTGAACTCGACTTGTCGTTGCGGAGGTAACCCGGGTAGTTCTTCTGGGAAAATGTCGGGGAAGTCGCTCACTACAGGGATGTTCTTTAGTTCTTTCGTTTCGAGGCTCGTGTCGACGACGTGAGCAAGGAATGCATGGTATTCCTTATGCAGGTATTTCTGTGCTTGAATACTTGATATGATGTGAAGACTTGCACCGGGTTTGTCGCCATAGACTATAAGAGTTTCGTTAGACGGAAGGTTTAGGCGGACTGCTTTCTCGAAGCACATGATGTCGGCACGATGAAGGCTTAACCAGTCCATGCCAATGATAACGTCGAAACTTTTTATTGAGACTGGCATGAGGTCGATTGGAAATGAATGGTTATCTAGAGTTAGGGTACAACCTAAATATATGCTACTCGTATTTTCAGTTTTTCCATTAGCCATTTCTACTGTGAATAGTTCTTTGAGTGCGTGCGGTGGTTGATTAAGCATGCGAGCAAATTTATGGTTTACGAAGCTTCGCTCCGCTCCACTATCGAACAGAATGCATGCATAGGAGTTATCGAGGAGGAACGTACCGGTCACCACTGTCGGGTCAGCAACTACTTCCCCGTGGCCTATAGCTAGTACCCTCCCTGTTCCTCCCGCATTCCTCGCTTTGGGGCAGTCCCTCTTGAAGTGGCCTGCTTCGCCACATCCATAGCAGGTTGGGCTCGCGCCAGAGCCAGGGACTTGGTTGATAGGTTGTGCCGGGAACTTACAGAATCGGACGGTGTGTCCTTTCCTGTTGCAGTTAGAGCACTGCATTTCACGGCAGGGGCCGTTGTGGTGGTAGTTGCATTTGTTGCACTTGGGCGAACTTCCAGCATACCGACTCACCGGAGCAGTAGTAGCAGCAGTAGGGGTTATTGCGGCATGAATTGATATCATTTGCTGCTTTTTGGCAGCCTGCTGCTTCTTCTTTTCATCCCAGAATTTCCGCTTAGTATCGGCGGGTTTGGAGGGTTCCGGGATGGCTAGGGTGGTTGTGGTTGCAGGGGTTTTGACTCCATGGTCAATGAGTCGTTGTGCCAATCGTTTGGCACTGTCGAAGGTAGCGGGGTTTGACGCTAGCACATTCCCTTGATACGGAGGCACTAGCCCCCATATGTACCTCTCGATCTTCTTCCCCTCGGTGGGAACCATATTGGGGCAGAGGGCCACCAGCTCGCTGAATCGGGCAGTATAAGCGACCACATTGGTGCCCTTCATCGACAGGTTCCAGAGTTCCTGCTCCAGTTTCTGGATCTCGCCCCTCGGGCAGTATTCCTCAGTCATGAGGTCTTTCATTGTTTCCCAGCCCATGTCGTTGGCTACGACGAGAGTTAGTGCCTTAACATGGTTGTTCCACCATGTCAGGGCCTTTCCTTCAAAAGTGCATGCGGCGTACTTGACTTTACTCGCCGCAGGACATGAACAGATTTCGAAGACTGATTCAGTCTTCTCGAGCCATTGCGAGAGGGCAATGACTCCACCGGTGCCGTAAAAAGGCTTCGGTTTGCAATTTGTGAAGTCCTTGTATGAGCACTCCCACGAGCGCACAGGGGTTTCAACCGGTGTTGATGACTCCACAGGGGTTCCACCTCTGCTAGCATCTGTTGAGTGATACTGAGCCATGGCAGTTGCCACTGCTGCAACTACGGCAACATTCAGGGCTACAGTATCGATGACCGGAGGCGGAGGAGGTGGTGGTGCAGGATTATTCCTGGGAGATTTGCGAGGAGGCATCTTTCAGCTATAAGTTTATAAAGATAAGAAAACGGTCAGAATCAATTTGTAAGCAACGTGAGAGTGACACATGGACTAACTAAACATAGTCCAACAGTTGAAAGAGTGCTTGGAACCATAATAAGAAATATTAATAGGAAGCACAAGTGTATAAATTTTTCCCACAGATAGATAGATCTCAAAAAAAAATACTGGTATTACTGATGTAATAAGTTCAGGGAAAATCGACCTAACAGTAGGTCATACATCATACCATATAGAAAAGTTTGACAGTTCTTAGATTTCAAATTTGAGTACGGAAAGTTAGAAATATTTTACACACAAGTGCTACTTGGAGCACAAATGTTAAAGGCTATCCTTTAATTAAAAGACGGAGATGTACTAGACATCAACCAACGGCGATGGGAAAATCCCGGGCGAGTACTGTGGTCGGACACTTGACGAAACACCTCTTGAAGGTGTCGATCCTGAGTCCTCTGACGAGCTCGAAGTTCCAAGATTTTCAGCTCGTGAGGCAGCCAACTGCTACTGCAGGGTTTTATTTGTTCTCCGGGTCCGTTCCATGTCTTCTTCAAGACGGCGGATGCGGACTGTGTTGACACCTGAGTCGGCATCAATCTCTATGACCCGGTCGACGGCTGCCCCACCTTGCTCGACCATACGAGCTATTCTGCGGATAATGACAGGCAGAGCTCGGTCAGTAGAGCCACCATCGCTGACGTTATGAAAGCTTCGTCCCCCAAGTATGGTAAGGGTTGACCCTGTTCATCACTCCAACGATTCAAGTTGTTTGCCCACAAGGGAGTAGGACCTGGAAACGCTGGTCGAGGGTTGTTGTTCGGGGCTTGACCTACTAGCGGTAGGTTTTTGACTTCAGGCTCGGAGTCGGATCCATCAGAAAAGCCTTCTTCGAGGTGATCATCCAAAGGGATTGGATGCTCAACATCGGGCTCTTCATCGATCCACCCGGCATTGCCTCCATTTGGAAAGTACTGGTCGCCGTGAAGGAATCTAGCCATTAGATCTACGCGAGAAGAGAGTTATACGAATATAGTATACGTGTAACTAGTAGTACAAAATACACCTATAGTATTTTAAGTTTAAGTTTTCCTGATCTTCTTGTGGTATTGTTGGTAAGTTTTTAGACTTGTTAACCTATCACAACCATTCTAGGGCATGTGCTAATCACTCCCAGGACCAGCATAGTTGATCAGGCTATGCCATTTCCAGGACTGACCATACATCCCCGAGCTCACTTGTGATATTTAACAATCGTAATACTTTTGTTCTTGTCATTGTGACACTGGTTTTAGTATGAATGCAGACTAGTATACTTAATTAAATATTTTAATATTTAAAGTATAGACTCTTGGTCAGAGTTTAATCCCTAATGGGTTTATAGTTTAGTATATCTTTTATGGGTTGATATACTCAATTCACTATAAACAATGCTCTAATACCAATCTGTCACACCCCAAAACCAAGAACGGCGGAAACGTTCTGGGGCGGACGACGTCATGTAAGGTAATCACAACATAGTAAATGTAAATAAGCAAACAACATCATCCATTGCATTAAATATATAAATTTAATACATGCGTGTTCTGTACAGTTTTAGACACCAAAAATATAACGTAAATCAAAATAATAAAATGATGAGTCTTGAGTGCGCTCCATCATCTCAAAAGCTGGCATCTGTACCTGTCTAATGATGACCTGGGAATACAAGTTATTTTGAAAGAGTTTATCAGCATTAAGCTGGGGAATTCATAAGTATTTTTGTGTCAATGTTTGTAGTAAAAAACGTTTGAGCCTGTCTCAATGTATAAGTTTGTAAAAGTTTGAATCTCTCAGAAAATCCTATATTTTCTATAAAAGTAACCTTCTACCAAGGCTAAACTGTTTTGTAAACTCGTCTGTTGTAAAAGTGTGTAATTACCCAAGTATAACTATCATTTGTTAAAATATAGTTTGTACATTAATGCTTAAGTGAGGTTATCACTAAAATATGTAATGGGTAAATCATTGTAGCACTGTAGCTTGGTATAATAAGACTACTACTGTACTAAATACTACTACCTTAAACCGGATTTATATTAAGGTATAATGTGATAAATTGCACCATGCTATCGACTGGTAACAACGACATAAAGAACGGTCGTAATAACGGAATGACGTTTGGCACCCGCAGACCTGCAGGTCCGGCTGTAGCTAGCAGCAAGGTGTAGGATAGTCAATCCAGTATAGATCTATACGCAAACTCAACGCTCTCCCTCCAAGAGAATTCTGGCTACAACTCGGGCCATGACATTTAAGGCATGCTCCGATACAGTGGATCACATTTGTTATCGTATTCTTGCATATGTGATGAAATGTTTCTCGTTCTAGTATAGTTGTATATGTTCTCATAGTATAGTTGTATATATTCTCTTCCTAGTATAGACTCATGAATGAACTGACTCATTGATCTTAGCAGTTGTAATAGTATGATTCTGTGTTACCCCGATGGTAACTTGCTAACTGTGCGTCTAGTACGTATGATTATGGAAGTACTTTCATGTCTATATATGTATATTTGATATATAATTAATATGGAAACGACCTTCGGATGGTCACCCGAAATCCCACCAGACCACATCCAAATCGAGGAAAAGGAAATAGGGTGGATGGCCTTCCTAAGCCCTTTAAACATTATTTATACATCTATACATATATGGGCATGCAAATTATAATATAAAAGCATAAATAAGTTTTTATAAGACATTTGAAACATAAGTATTATTTTTAAAGAAAGATCGACTTGATGTCAATCCATATAACAAATTGAAGGCGTAGGGTTGGTTAAAACAGTTTAAGTATAAGGAACATTGGTTTAAATCACAGTTGTAATATAACTTGAAAAGTAAATGGGTTTGTAAAACATTTTGAAGTAAAACGGTTTGATAGACAGTTTGAACAGTGATAAAATCGCTGGTTTTCCCTAGTTATTAATCACATGTGATTGAAGCAATAACTATAAGTATTTAGCTTGTATCCCCCCCTTGAAAGCATATAAAAGCATTTAGAATATTTAAAAAGGTTGATTAAGGGGTATGAAACTCACTTGATTGATTGAAGAAAGCGAGATGGAAAACCGGGCAGAGTTTCGTCTCGGAAAACGGATTTTTCTCGGGATTCTCGGGAATCTCGGGAGTAAAATCGACCCTCGGGACTTGAGCAAAAAGACTAGAGCTTCGGGTTTTAACGGGCACGGAAATCGAGGCAAGATCGTGAGAGAAAAGAGAGAAGTGAGCAAAATTTTCGGAAAGCCTCGCATTCTATTTATAGGAAGGCTGAACCGCCTCCGAACGCGGGGCGTACGCCCGTACACAGCGCGTACGCGTACGTCATGCATGACCGAAGCCTCGACTGCCTCGGCTTCGGATGGGACGTGTTGCTGGGTACGCGAGTCGGATGGGACGGCGGGTCGGACGGGACAGCGGGTCGGACGGGTCGGGTACTTCGGACGGGTCGGATAGGGCGACGTGGACGATCAGAGGCCAAGTCTCTCGGGTACGCGGGGCGTACAGGGGTACGCAGCGCGTACCCGGATGAGGACGCTGACTCCTCTTCGGATAAGGTCCGAAATTTTGATTTAAATAAATATATAATTTATTTAATAAACTTCAAAAATTCATATCTTCTTCATACGAACTCCGTTTTCGATGGTCTTTATATCCACGCGAAGGTGAGACTACGCTCTACAACTTTCGTTCAGACTCCGACGGCAAATTCCGAAATTATTTTTTTATTATTTATTTTAAACCCATCGTGTTTAAGGAATTTCTTTGAAAATTCATAACTTCTTTATCTGATGTCGGTTTTTGCCAGACTTTTTACCGCTGGAATACCATTGTCGAGACCTTCGATTCTCGTTTAGGTCATTCCGGCCAAAAGTCGCTCGATCTCCGATTCGAGTTTTTAGCTGTCTGTTGCTAAGCCGAACTTGGAAAAATCATAACTTCGCTATATGAAGTCGGATTTGGGCGTTCTTTTCACGTACGATCATGGTTCAAAGACATTTAAACATAGAAGGAAATTAAATAGAACTTTTTGTACATTTTATTATGAAAGTAAATTTTATTACTCAAAAGTGGTTACAAAACTTGACCCTTTTTGGTCATTACAAAGAGTTGAAATATCGGGTTGTCACATCATCCCCCCGTTAGAAGGAATTTCGTCCCGAAATTAGAATTTTAAGCAAGTTAGAAATTACCAATAACTAAGCAAAAAGGTGAGGGTATTTCAGTTTCATCTGATCCTCACATTCCCAAGTGAATTCCGGTCCTCGCTTGGCATTCCAGCGAACCTTCACGATAGGGATACGACTTTGCTTTGTCTGCTTGACCTCACGGTCCATGATCTCTACAGGTTCTTCCACGAAGTTGAGGCTCTCGTTGATTTCGATCTCGTCGAGTGGGATTACAAGAGTCTCGTCGGACAGACACTTTTTCAAGTTAGATACGTGGAATGTAGAATGTACGTTACGAAGTGCGTCTGGTAGTTCGAGTTTGTAAGCTACGGGGCCGACTCTTGCAAGAATCTCGAAAGGCCCTATGTACCTCGGATTAAGCTTTCCACGCTTGACGAAGCGTATCAAGCCCTTCCAGGGTGAGACTTTGAGGAGGACTCGGTCTCCCACCTGAAATTCCAAAGGTTTCCTTCGTTTATCAGCGTAGCTCTTCTGTCGGTCTCTAGAGGCTTTCAATCGTTCACGGATCTGAACGATTTTCTCTGTTGTTTCCCGAATGATCTCCGGACCGGTGAGAGTACTGTCGGAAGTTTGCCCCCTGGCTAATTGGGTATCACCCACCTCAGCCCAGCACAGAGGGGATCTGCACTTACGACCGTAGAGAGCTTCAAATGGAGTAGCCTTGATGCTCGTGTGATAACCGTTATTATAGGAAAACTCGACAAGGGGTAAATGAGTATCCCATGCCTTCCCAAAGTCAATCACGCAGGCTCACAACATATCTTCCAGAGTTTGGATGGTCCTCTCACTCTGTCCGTCGGTCTGTGGATGGTAGGCTGTGCTCATGTCTAGCCTCGTTCCTAGGGAATGTTGTAGTGATTGCCAAAATGTCGAGGTGAATCTACTATCTCTATCGGAGATAATGGAAATAGGTACACCATGTAGCCGTACAATTTCCCTAATATATGTTCTCGTAAGTTTCTCCATCTTGTCGGTTTCTTTGATAGGCAGGAAGTGTGCAGACTTGGTCAATCTATCAACGATAACCCATATGGTGTCAAGTCCACCCGTCGTCTTGGGCAACTTGGTTATGAAATCCATAGTGATCCGCTCCCACTTCCATTCCGGGATCTTTGGTTGTTGCAGTAAGCCAGAGGGCTTCTGGTACTCGACCTTAACCTTTGCGCAAGTAAGGCATTTACTTACGAAGGTAGCAATTTCTGCTTTCATATTAGACCACCAGTATAGCTTCTTCAGATCCAGATACATCTTATCTGAACCTGGGTGGACGGAATACCGAGTGTTGTGCGCCTCGGTCATGACCAAGTCTCGGAACCCACCGTGTTTCGGTGTCCAGATCCGGTTCATGAAATATAAGGCTCCGTCACCCTTGGCTTCTAAATTCTTGTCCATTCCTCTAAGGGATTCATTCGTCACATTTTCAGGTTTCAGGGCTTCAAGTTGAGCCTCCTGAATTTGCCTAGACAAGTGTGAATGGATGGTTATTGACAACGACTTGATCTTGCGACCAGAATATTCCTTCCGACTTAGGGCGTCTGCTACTACGTTGGCTTTACCCGGATGATAACGAATATCGCATTCGTAATCACTGAGTAGCTCTGTTGGGCTGAAAAGAGTTTTGATGTTGCGTCTTTTGGGCTCGTTAGATTAGCCTTTTATTCTCCGGTTTGGGCCTGTCCAACCGAGAGCCTTTTATGTATAGTATTTAAGTTAATGCTTGCATGCATATTAGGTTAAGATTCTAGAGATTATCGACATAGCGATTAATCAAGAGTACAATATTTTCCAGTAATCGTTCTTGTAATCTTCCAATCCTTTACAGTTGATGTTCTTAATCGAGCTCTTCTAAGGATTTTATTTAATCATTCGACACGTTTGATTCAAGCTGTTTGTTCTTATTATTGCGTTTTTACTGTTTTAAATTCATATACTTGATCAAGATCTAATCGATCTTCTTAGATTAAAAGTTGTTTTAATTCCATCAATTGGTATCAGAGCGGGAGGCTGTGTAATCGATACACATCTTTTCTGTGAAAAAGATTTCCATTAGGGTTTTCCGCAATCATCGATATTTATTGAGCCGTCATCTTAATTGACGTATCTTAGTATTTATTGTTTTGCCCTAATCTGCTTTATTACAAGTCTGATCTTTGAATAGGTTTTTACGATCATTATGGACGCAACGCAATCAAACCCTATTAATATTTCCAACAGCATCGGTTCGACGACAAAGATTCCAATCTTGTACACCCATGACTATGAAGTATGGGCACATCATTTCGAAGATTATGTGATTGGATCGGAGGACAATGGTTATCTCATATGGGAAGCCATCATCAGTGGACCGTTTTCTCATTCTACGACGTCCAGAATCATTAAGACGCAAAAACAGTACAATGATCTGCTCAAGGATGTGACGAATATCGCGCAAGATGAAAAAGACAAACTCCAGTGCAATATTAAGGCACTTAGGTTGATCAGATTCGCCCTTCAGTCCGACACATTCAGGCTGGTCAGCTCATGCACTACGGCGAACGAAGTGTGGGATAGACTTCGCGAACTGTATTCCATAGACGAAGATCTTGAACATTCCATCCAAACCTTGCTTCTATCTGAATTTGGTGAATTCAGGCAAGGGGCCGAAGAAACTGTGACCCAGACGTTTGATCGCTTCAATCATCTTCTCAGCAAGATGATCAAACACGACATTGAAAGGAAGCTCATCGAACAAAAGGTTACTTTCTTGAACGGACTGCGATCTGAATGGAGAACAGTTGTTTCCACAGTCAAAGCCCATGAACAGTTTAAATCATATTCTTTGGCGAAACTGGTGGGTATTCTAAAGTCCCAAGAGAAGATTGTGGTTCAAGAGAAGAATGTTGTCTCCAGTCTTGGTTCGTTGGCCCTCCTATCTAAAAGTAAAGCTGTGGTGGAGGATGAAGAGCTCAACTTGGAAGAATATGACCTCTCAACTGAGGATTATGCCATGATGGTATCCAATCCTAAGAGGTTCATAAAGAAGAGATTCCCCAGCAACAAAAACCGAAACTGGCAGGGGAGTTACAGCTCAGAAAAAGCAAACAATGAACCGAAAGCTGAGGAGCCCAAAAAGGAACCGAAAGCAGATGGCGATTCCGGAGTAAGCTGTTTCTATTGTGGTGGCAAGAACCACTACGCTAAGGACTGTGTTCTTAAGAAGATGGCTGAAAAGGACAATGGAAATGATGAGGAAGCTGTGCTGCAGAAGAGATTGGATGAGTTGAGAAAGAAGAAGTCTACCGCTAACCCTTCTATTAATGCTCTTATTGTGCAGGGTTCGGTCAATGACGATGAGTTCGGTAGCACTGAAGTTTGGTCTACTGACTCAGAAGACGAAGAAGTGAGGAAGCCTACTCATGGAAAGGCATATGTGGCTAAGGAGGAATGCAGTGGTGGAAAATGCTTCATGGTGACTGAAGTGTCTCAAATGAGGGGATACAACACCGATGGAGGAAGCAATGGACCGAAGGTGCAGGAGGATATGTGCTTTACGGCCAAACCACTCAGCCAGCAGTTCAATGAACTCGATGAACTGATAAAGAAGGTACAATCTGCTTTTATTTCATCTAAAGTACCACCATCCTCTTACGAGAAAGAACTAAGAAATATTAATACAAGAATTTCTCATTTAGATAGTAGCCTAACTCAAACTCGAGTCACCAATTCTAACCTGACTGATCAATTAAGCAGGGCGGCGTCGAAGAGTGAGGAGCGGCGAATGTGGATTGAGTTAAAAGAGTCGGAATTAATTAAAGTTAAAGACGAAAGCATTTATTTGCAGAGAGACAATTTGAAATTGTTAAAACAACGAAATGTTTTTTGTTTAATAGCTAAACGTTTATATTCCAATATTACTCAACTTCACTTGGACTGTGAGATAGGTCAAAAGATCCATCGCATGATTTTGCCCTTTCTAGAATTTAAGGAGGATGAAATCGATGCCGAAGCTTACAATTGTGAGAGTGTGATATCGTCTGATGATGTCAATCCAACCTATATGTATGGACTGGACAAAATTGAGTCCTTCATTAAGTCCAAAGACCACAAGGACATGCTCAAAAACCTTTTGGACGAAAATGACCGACTTAAACTGAGAACCGAAACCATGCAAAAATTTGACTCTCTAAACGCCAACGTAAGCTCAGAAAACAAAATCGATGTTGAAAATGCATCTGAGCTTAACGAGGACGAAAACATGAGTGAAATTTCTGTGGAGGATACGGTTGACTGCTCAGAATTTGTTAAAAGCGAAACTGAAAACCACAAAAATCTCATTTCTGAAAACTCTGTGGAATTTTCTAGATTGTCCCAACAAAAGTCCCCGAAATTAGTAGAAAAGGCTGTTGTGTATCAAAAGGTCAGGACCACTCCAAATCAAGTATACAAGGTGACTGGAGTAACCGAACATCAAACAGCTGAACTCACAGCTATTGTTAACGAAGACAATGCTGATGGCTGTGATGAGTATTTCTGGGAAGCTCCTATTGATAATGGAAACGAAACCGTCGGTCTTTCTGAAAGAACCTCCTGGATGAAGAAAGGGAGGTACATACCTGAACCCTTGAACAAGCCTGATAATTTCAGTGAACCAAGCTCAAGTGGTACAAAAGATATTCCTCAAGAGGTTGACAGTTCAGCAAAAGAAGACATTCCTTCATCAGATACTCCTTCCACTTCCTCAGGGCAAACTGAATCTTCTTCAGATATTCCATCTGTTCCCTCTGCTCAAAGAAAAACTCCTGAAGTTCAAAAGGAATCAGTCAAAGTGACAGCAAAAACAAGAGCGAACGTTCATCATCAACCTAAGCAGATGAGGGATAAGAAGATAGAGAGGAACCAAAGATACAGGAAAAATCTTTCTGAAAGGAAACAATTCTGGCACTCCCAGAACGCATACTATACACACAAGGACAAGAATCTGAAGTATGAAAACAATCCTGTACGAAAGCCTGAAAGTTCCACTAACCGAAAGTCAAGGTTCGGTTCACAAGAAAACACCAACCGAAAGCCAAGGTTCGGTTCTGAAAAGGACTTCGACCGAAACCAAAGGTTCGGTTCCAAGAACAACTCCAACCGAACACAGAGGTTCGGCTCCGAAATACAAAAGGAACAAGACTCAAAGGTTAACCCCACCAACGATCAAAAGCAAAAGGGTCACCTAGAGTCATCAGCAAGGAAGACATCTCCATCCAAATCCAAATCCTCTCTTCCTAATTCTTCTCATTCTTCTACTTCCAACAATTCATCTCCATCTTGCTCTAACGCTAATTCCGTTGGTTCTCAAAAACCTCATCCATCTGCTGAACAGAAGGGAAAGCAGAAGGTCGATGAATCCAAATCTGAGTCCAAAACGAACATCCCTAATGTCAATAAAATAAAAGTCTTTACCATTGAAAAGAAAGATGAAACAACTCTAATAAAACGAACATATCTAGTTGACATCTCTCGTACTATTCCTGTTCCCATGAAAAGCTCACATGGACCCAAGAAACTTTGGGTTCCTAAATCTGCTTAATTTTTGCAGGTTATAAGTGACGAGCAGTTTGACGAAGAATGGTACATCGACAGTGGCTGCTCGCGTCACATGACAGGGAGGAAAGAAGAGCTCAGGGAATACAGATCTCTTGCAAATGGTGGCAACGTTAAGTTTGGAAATAACTCTTTCGGCACCATAAAGGGATATGGGATGATAACGAATGGTGATTTTACCATAAGGAAGGTGGCCTATGTGGAAGGACTTCAACACAACCTCATCAGTGTATCTCAGCTTGTCGGAGGTACAGGTCTCAAAGTTTCATTCGATGATGAAGGTTCTAAAATCATAGAGAAAAAGACAAAGAAAGTGATTCTGAAGTCAGAGCGAAAGGGTGAAATGTTTCCTCTGAACATGAAACCCATCAAAGGAAACCCAGCCATATGTCTGCTATCAAAAGCTCAATCCGACGAAAGCTGGTTGTGGCACAGAAGACTCTCTCATCTCAATTTCAAAGATATCAACCGACTTGTTACTGGAGGTCATGTTAGGGGTCTTCCATTGCTCAAGTTTGACAGAGAGCATTTATGTGCTGCATGCGAAATGGGAAAGCAGAGTCGTCAAAGTCACCCATCCGTAATTAACACAAAAGTTGTTGAACCACTCGAATTGCTTCATATCGATTTGTGTGGTCCTTCATCTATTGAAAGCATCGGTGGTAGCAAGTACATTCTTGTTATCGTTGATGACTTCTCTCGATTTACATGGGTGTTCTTTCTAAAGCTCAAATCTGAAGCGACTCAAAAGCTGAAAGTGTTTATCAAGCAAATTGAAGTCCAGCTCAAGAAGGTCGTTCGAAACATCAGGAGCGACAATGGTCTCGAATTCAAGAACAGGGAGTTTGAAGAGTTTCTTGCAGAAAAGGGAATTAGTCATAATTTCTCAGCTCCCTACACACCACAGCAGAACGGGATAGTCGAAAGACGAAACCGATCTCTGTGTGAAGCTGCCCGAACTATGTTAAGTTTCGCTTCCTTACCTCTTTATTTTTGGGCTGACGCTATTTCTGCTGCTTGTTATACACAAAACAGGTCCTATCTCAACAAGCGATTCACGCTCACACCATATGAGATATTAAACAAC
Source organism: Lactuca serriola (assembly GCF_051521515.1). Lineage (NCBI taxonomy): Eukaryota > Viridiplantae > Streptophyta > Magnoliopsida > Asterales > Asteraceae > Lactuca > Lactuca serriola. Next base: position 134,619,175 of record NC_136409.1, read on the forward strand.
AGAAAGCCCAACGTGAAATTTTTCCATGTGTTTGGCTCAAGGTGTTTCATCTTTAACTCTAAAGAACACCGCAACAAGTTTGATCTCAAAGCTGACGAGGGAATCTTTCTGGGTTACTCACTCACATCCAAGGCGTACAGGGTCCTAAACAAACGATCAAGAAGGATTGAAGAGACATACTATGTGACCTTCGATGATAACTATGTCAAGAAACTACAGACCATAGATGACACTGCCAGGGAAATCTTCCCTCAAACTGGCCAAGTCACAGTCTCAATCGCCAATTTGTACGAAAATTTTCTGGAACTATTTGACGAACCGGAAAAAGCTTCTCTCTCCGAAGCAGGTGCAGCTGACAACAAAATAGATCATATGAAGCAGATTGTCGAAGATGCTGCAAGAAGAATGCATGAAGGAGAATCACCCACTGATGACTCTCCAACCAACAATGCTTCAGTCGAGGGGGAGCCAAGTTCTCATGTCGAGGGGGAGCAAAGCTCTACCACTTCACCCGAAGGTCCTTCACCAACCGAAGGTACCTCTCCAACCGAAGATGCCCCTCCATACGAAGGTGCTTCAACGTCTGAAAATCCAGCACCACAACAAAATCCTGAAACTCATGTTTCTCAAGACTCATCAATTGAGGGGGAGCATGATGATATGACGCTTGATGACGATAGCCAATCTGAGCCCGAAGAGATGATCAATGCTGAACTAGATCCAACCTTCGACCCGAATTACCCTCCTCTTACCAAATGGACCAGAGATCATCCTATCTCTCAAGTAGTTGGTGATGTATCTGATAAGGTCTTGACCCGATCTCAACTGAAGGCAAAACAGACATCTTTATTCTCAAAGGTAGAGTTTTGTATGTTTAATTCATTCGTATCAAAAGTTGAACCGAAGACAGTAAACACTGCCCTCGATCACTCTGATTGGGTTCAAGCAATGCAAGACGAACTGAACGAGTTTGAAAGGAACAAAGTCTGGCGCCTCATTCCAACTCCTCCAGATGCTTCGGTTGTTGGTCTTAAATGGGTTTTTAGAAACAAAATGGACAAGGAAGGTAATGTCATAAGGAACAAGGCTCGTCTGGTTGTCAAGGGATACTGTCAGGAGGAAGGGATAGATTACGAAGAGACGTTCGCTCCAGTAGCTAGGCTAGAATCGGTTAGAATATTTCTGGCCTATGCTGCTCACAAAAACTTTGAGGTTTTCCAAATGGACGTCAAGTGTGCATTTCTCAATGGAGAACTTGAAGAAACTGTGTATGTGGAGCAACCTCCTGGGTTCGTGAACGAAAAGTATCCAAATCACTGCTATATTCTGGATAAAGTTGTGTACGGCCTCAAACAAGCTCCGAGAGCCTGGTATGAAACGCTTACAAAATTTTTAAAGATGTCCAAATTCAAACAAGGTTCGGTTGACCCAACCTTCTTTCGCAAAAAGGAAGGTAACCACCTTATGATAGTTCAAATTTATGTCGATGACATCATCTTTGGCTCTACGAATCCCAGCTTAACAGCTGAATTCAGAAAGTTGATGGAGACTAAGTTTGAAATGAGCTCAATGGGTCCTATTAATTTTTTCCTTGGTTTAAATATAAGACAGGGACCTAAAGGCATCTTTATCAATCAGGAAGCTTACACAAAGACTCTCCTAGCAAAGTTTGGCATGATGGGAGACTCAAAAGTCAAAGTCCCAATGGCATTCGGCACCAAGCTTACCCCTTCTCTAGACAAACCGGCTGTCGACATCACGCTCTATCGACAAATGATAGTCTCACTGATGTATCTAACTGCTAGCAGGCCTGATATCATGTTTTCTGTGTGTTATTGTGCTCGATTTCAGGCTAACCCACGCGAACCTCACATGCTGGCAGTGAAGAACATCCTACGCTATCTCAAGCGAACCGCCTCCTTAGGTCTATGGTATCCATCCAATTCAGGCTTCTTCGTTCAAGCCTATTCTGATGCTGACCTTGGAGGATGTGGACTCGACCGCAAAAGCACAACTGGTGGCTGTCAATTTCTTGATGGAAAGTTGGTCAGCTGGCAATCCAAGAAACAAACATGTGTGTCGCTGTCTACTGCTGAAGCGGAATACATTGCCGCTGCATCCTGCACATCACAAGTGATTTGGATCCAGAGTCAACTTCGAGACTATGGACTCAATATGAAGAAGATTCCTCTATATTGTGACTCTGAAAGTGCAATTAGGATCTGTCATAACCCAGTGCAACACTCTAAAACCAAACACATAGCACTGAGGTATCACTTCATCAAAGATCATGTGGAAGATGGAAATGTCGAAGTTCACTTCGTAAGAACCACTGATCAACTGACTGACGTCTTTACCAAAGCTCTTCCAGAAGCATCGTTCAATAAAATATTGCAAGGGCTAGGAATGATGGAATCAGAGTCAGTACCTCACACTACCTCTCAATCTCAAACGTAAGAAGCGAAACCAATCGAACGTTCGGGTTCGGTTCAACCATTTCACTCGCTCATTACTTCAAAGGTAGTTTTTCTGTGTTGTATATTTCTTGTGCAAAATTTGTTTTTCTTTATGTAAAAAGTTTTTTTTTCATATTGCATATCTAAACTCCTTGGTTTCTTAAAAATTTTCCAAAACCGAAACCTCCAGAAGGTTCGGGTTCGGTTTTTCAAAATTTTCAAGAACCGAAACCAACCGAAGGTTCGGGTTCGGTTTTTCAAAATTTTCCTGAACCGAAACCAACCGAAGGTTCGGGTTCGGTTTTTCAAAATTTTCCTGAACCGAAACCAACCGAAAGTTCGGGTTCGGTTTTTCAACTTTTTCCAACCGAAACCAACCGAACGTTCGGGTTCGGTTTTTCAATTTTTCTTTCTAATAATATCAAAAATCCAAAATTGTTTTTATTGTGTGCTCATTTGTTCATGGGAATATATTCGATGCCTTACTTAAGTGTCCCTAGTAGCATGCTGCTGTATGTGTCCCAAGCCTCATAAGATTTTGAATAATAGCCTTCATGACCTGGTATACACAGACCTTGTCTTCCCAATAAGGCTAACTCATTTATTCTAATCGTGAGATACCTCACTCTTTTCTCACATGAGTTCAGAGTCTCCTGCTTGGCCCTTTTTTTCGCAGCAGAGGTACTATGTTTCCTTACACCATCCCTATAACTCTTCTCCATTACATTCGTTTCCTCACTGTAACCCTTGAGACTCTCAGAAACTACCACTGAGGTTTATGGTTACACAACATCTGCGTTTATGATCTTAGTTTCGTGCCACTACGAGCTAAGTGAAACCCAAAATTCAACACCAAAGAATTGACGGTGACAAATTAATTTGATCAAGTTTTCACCAATGAATTGACGAATGTACCTTCATGGAGTCTCATTTTTTTTTTTGCATGATTCCAATGAAATTGTTACAAACCATAACATTTCTTCCCAAGGGATCTAGTTTTAAATTTTTTTATCTGAGATTTCATATTAATCCAAGCCACTTCAAAATCAACTCCAACCTACTTGTTCAACAGACTACACCGGTCTCAGAAGTACTTTGTTCACATTCGTTCTTATATCAAGAATTGCATTGTTGAATCAAAGCGAAACCACCATTAATTAGCCTAATTAAAAGAAGCCTTTCAACATTTCTTAATAAATGTTTGATCGTAATTCAACGGGATTCCACATTAACACTTTGAGGTTCTTCTGGACCTTGAAGGAAGAGATTCGTGCCCGGGATCATCAGTTTCGTGTCCTTATGGACATCACAGATTATCCTAAAAAGAGTTGCTTTATTTCTTTTTTCTTTTACACTCTTTGCACGAAAATCCTAGATTTTTCAAAATTCCGTTACTAATTATTTTACAGGCTGGATATTTCCTGGATGGTTACAAATGAAGTAGTGGTCAAAAATTAGACACGTGGATCATTAATTGGAAACAGCCGTTTAAAAGGGGATAAGACAAAAAGTTGCTGACTCGGCGGGAGTTAAAAGGATAGAAATTCAAACGACGGTAAAAAGGAGGGCGCGTGAATTTGAAACGGCCGCGCTTTTTCTGACACTTGAGGACGCGTGTGCAATGTCGAAGCGTCATATCTCTGAAGTTACAGGCGCGTGTGGAAATGGAAACGATTTCTTTCTCTGAACCGGCGCTTATTGGGCGGCGTGATCCTAGGAATCTGACACTCTCTCTCCTACGTGATCATCGCACGTCCCAACTGTCACCAATCAGTCACTCCAAAAACACCCGTTTCGTATTTCCATAAGAGATTTGAAACGATCTTTCTCTCTCCTATCACCTACTATAAAAACCCATCAACACCACCTTTTACCTCTTTACTGCCCCATAATTTCCAAAGCAAAAATACTTCCAAACTCTCTCCCGGTTATCTTCTTCTCCAAACCTGCAACAATGGCTGAATCCTCTTCCGTCCATGCTACTTCTCAGATTCTTCCAATCCGTCCTCAGCAATACCTCGTGATTGATCTCAACCCACTGGCGTATGATTCTTATATGTCGCCGGTCATCGAATGTCTAAAATACTCCCAGCTTGCTCCTGCACTGTCACGGATTGAAACAGTGCCAATGGTGGCCTTATCTTAGGTCTACGCAACGGCTTACTACGACAAGGCCGTCGACAGGGTCTTTTTCGAAGTGGCGGAACACAAGACGTCGATTTCTCGTCCCCGCTTCTGCACCATGTTTGGGTTTGCTGCTGACCCATCGCGTGTTCACCCGGAGACGATTCCGGTTGGTATGCTCTACAACATGTTCAACATGGGCTACACGGAAGTTCTTACCTCCGTCGCAAGGTTCAAGAAGTCCTGCCTACCGCCCCAGTGGAATGGGTTATTTACAGTTCTCTTCAAGGGACTGTCAGAAAGGAGCTCAGGATCGGACGGGGCCAGTCGTCTTTTCCTGTCAATTATGTATGGGGTGTACAACGGGATCAATCTGGACTATGGATTTGTCCTTTGGCAACAACTGATTCAGAGCCTCTCTTCCTCTTCCCGACACTCCGAGGTGTCGCTGGCCCGGTTCTGGATCTTGATCACCAGATGGGCTATGGACAAGTTTAACGTTCCCACAGCCGACGGTGCACCGATGTCTTCTATTGGTACCTTTCATACCAAGAAGATCATCGTATCCGATGCATCGAAATTCTCCTTCATTGGCTCTATCCCGGAGTCGATGTATGCTGATGTGCCAGCAGATAGCAGATTGATCAGAACGATCAAGGAGTTTCGCCAAACTGGTCCGAGGGAACTGACACCGGACATGCTGCGATCAATTCATGATGCCGACAAACCGGTGGCCAGGGGCAAAAAGGGTGACAAGGGAAAGCAAGTGTCCAAAGCTCCAAAGGGACCTTCTCCAAAGAAGCGTAAACAACAGAAACCTGCTTCATCCCCACAACCGAAAAGGAGGAAGACCCAACCGAAGCGAAAGCTCCTCATACCCTCCTCTTCAAGCGAATCCGAAGGTGGGAGTTCGGACTCTGAGGGCTCACAAGGAGACGAATCTCCACAACGAGGCAACACACCCCCTCGGTCCCCAACCCCGGAGATGGAACTTCACCAATCCCCAGTTCCTTCCCCTCCACCCACAATACCTATTTCCATTCCCACCATAAACCCCACTATCCCCCCAACCTCATTTCCTATACCCCCACCCATATTCACCACATCAACCAAAACACCACCTGTAACCGAAACCCCTCCTGTAACCGAACCTCCACAAACCGAAACCCATACACCACCACCACCCGAAACTAACCCCCCACCCACTCAACCTGAACCAACCAAACCCACATCACCCCCAGCTTCACCACCACCTCAATCTCCAGAAGACGCCTCCGATGGCGATGATCAATACCTTGGTGGTGATCACATGAACTTTGATTCGGTCTACTATAGTCCGTTTCAAGTTCAGAGTGATGAGGAGGATGATGCTCCAGTGACAAAGAAGCATCTCCGCGAGCTTAACGAGAAGGTTGATCAACTTCTCGCCTCCTCCTCCAACCAGCAGTCATCCTTATCTGAAGCTGCCCTTCAGAAGATAGTTGATGCCTTCTCCAGGGCTCAACATGACTCAGTGGCCTCAGCAACTGCTGCGATAGACGCCTCCACCCGAGCCTGTGAGGCAGCGACCGAAAAAGTCGATAAACTATTCTCCGACGCTTCTGACCTGCTGAAGTCTCTGCAGGAAAGCGCTAATGCCACAAAGACAACTCTGGAACCGATTGTTCAGCAATTGGCCAAGTTCGTCTCGACGGAGTTGACTTCGTTCGCTACCCTCCGACAAAATATCAGCGACGACAACTCGGCACTCCGTGCCTCCATCGATGCCCGTCTGGCAAAACTACAAGAGGATCTTGCGGCAGAGAACTCTCTGATGGACGTTCTGGCGAGTAAAACAACTGCCCTAAAGGTCAAGAGCACGCAGCTTTCCAACTCTCAAGAACAATTGGAAGCTCTTCGATCCGAGAGGGAAGTCATAAAGACGTGTGTTTCGGATGTCCACGCCGCTCTATCCAACATCCTGGAAGCACACGACCCCATCCTTAATCATTCGGTGAGGCGCACCCTCGCTGAAAAGCTCTCCCCGGCCATGGACCTCTTAAGCAAAATTGAAGGTCTGCCGAGTTTCATGTCCATTCCAAAACAAGGGGGAGATGAGAAGAAAGGATCGAAACCACCTCCGTCCTCCAAAGCTACTCACACAACCGAACCACCCCCAACTGGTCATGCCTCGGGTTCGGGTGTGAAGAACAAGGGCAAACACATAGCAGAGGATGAAGATGAAGATGAAGATGAAGACAAGGAGACCATTGCGGACATGTTAAAAAGAAAGAACAGTCGCAATGCTGAAGGTGATGCCAGTCGTGTGGCGCGTGAGGCTGAAGAAGCCGAACGAAAGCAAAAAGAAGCCCACGATCTCCTTGAGAGCCGAAAGTTGCTCTTCCCTGCCTGGACCAGGGATCGTTTGATAAAAGAGGCCATAGAGACTCCAAGCATACTGTGGCTTGAGCCGGTGATATCTTTCGACTGCAACAACACTATTGATTCACAGTTTGATATGCCGCTAACTCGAAAGGCGTTCATCTTCCACGCCTTCTCTAATATTTCTGAAGTCCCGCATCCGAACGATGAGCTTGACAGGGAGCTCATTGACTTCTACCTGGAGGCCGCTCGCCCTCAATACCTTACATGGAGCGCCCAGAAGATTGTCAATGTTCGGGTGATGAGGCCTTTTGCCATGGGGAGATTCACAAACGTCAAGTTCAAGCTTATCCGAGGATCTGCAAGAACTGCTCACATGATCTCTCTGGCGGATCTGCCCAATCTGAACCCTCATGATTGGATAGTCTTGTACAATATCCTGCTGACAAACGAAGCCGAATATGGTCCCATCTTAGACCATGTCAAAAGGATGCTGGCATGCTATATCATGGAGGTGGCCCTAATGGATCAGGAGGTTGCCACAGTTTTTAAGAAGAAACCGAAAGTCAAGCCTGTGGGATCGGCCAGTGATCTGAATCAAATGCAAATGGGCAAGATAGATTCGAGGCGAAACTCTGTGATGTTCACTAGAGCCGAAGGACAGAAATGTCTCTTCGCTTTAGCTGACAAACATCTTTACACTACAACTTGCTTGGAGCACATCTTATTCATCATCAAACAGTGTAAAGACAATTCGGCTGATGATATCAAGTACTTCAATGATATGATCAATTGGTACATCCGGTTTAGACAGACCATCATTTCCATAACCAAGTGTCTGTTTAGTACCGTGAAGAAGAAGGTACCAGCTTCAGCCGCCGGCCCAAGTAGGAAGTGAAGGTCTCGCTCCAAATTGACGCAAAGGGGGAGATTGTTGGGATGAAAAGAGTTTTGATGTTGCGTCTTTTGGGCTCGTTAGATTAGCCTTTTATTCTCCGGTTTGGGCCTGTCCAACCGAGAGCCTTTTATGTATAGTATTTAAGTTAATGCTTGCATGCATATTAGGTTAAGATTCTAGAGATTATCGACATAGCGATTAATCAAGAGTACAATATTTTCCAGTAATCGTTCTTGTAATCTTCCAATCCTTTACAGTTGATGTTCTTAATCGAGCTCTTCTAAGGATTTTATTTAATCATTCGACACGTTTGATTCAAGCTGTTTGTTCTTATTATTGCGTTTTTACTGTTTTAAATTCATATACTTGTTCAAGATCTAATCGATCTTCTTAGATTAAAAGTTGTTTTAATTCCATCAAGCTCGACCCACCGTCGTTGTCTCATGTTGAGCTCCTTTTGATCGAAAATGTGTTGTAAACTTTTGTGGTCGGTAAAGATAGTGCTCTTCGTTCCATACAAGTAATGTCTCCAGATCTTTAGAGCAAACACCACTGCTCCTAGTTCAAGATCGTGGGTCGTGTAGTTAACCTCGTGTGTCTTCAATTGTCTCGAGGCGTAGGCGATGACCTTACCTCGCTGCATCAGAACACATCCGAGCCCTTGATTCGATGCATCGCAATAAACTACGAAGTCTTCTATTCCTTCAGGAAGGGATAGTATTGGTGTGGTGCACAAGGCTCGTTTGAGCGTTTGGAACGCTCTTTCTTGTTTCTCTTCCCAGTCAAAGGCCACGCCTTTCTGGGTTAGGGTTGTAAGAGGTTTCGCTATTCGAGAGAAGTTCTGAATGAATCTGCGGTAGTAGCCAGCGAGACCTAGAAATTGACGAATTTCTGTAGGCGTCTTCGGTGCTGACCAGTTCTCAATGGCTTTAATTTTGGATGGGTCCACGTGGATTCCCTCTTCGCTTACTACGTGTCCTAAGAATTCAACTCTCCGGATCCAAAATTCACATTTCGAGAACTTCGCATAAAGCTTCTCTTTTCGTAAAGTCTCTAGAATTTGTCACAGATGATCGCCATGTTCTTTCTTACTTCGGGAGTAGATCAGGATGTCGTCAATGAAAACGATGACGAACTGATCCAAGTAGGGTCGGCATACTCTATTCATCAGATCCATGAAGACTGTGGGCGCATTGGTCAATCCGAATGGCATCACCACGAACTCGTAATGTCCGTAACGATTTCGGAAGGCGGTCTTCGGCACATCCTCCTCTAGCACTCGTAACTGGTGATATCCGGATCTCAGATCATTCTTAGAAAAATAGTTCGCCCCTTGCAGTTGATCGAATAGGTCATCTATGCGAGGCAGAGGGTAACGATTCTTGACCGTCAGTTTGTTGAGTTCTCTGTAGTCAATACACATACGGAAGGATCCGTCCTTCTTCTTAACGAACAAGACCGGTGCTCCCCAAGGTGAGAAACTCGGTCTTATAAAGCCCTTGCTGAGCAGTTCGTTAAGTTGACCCGAGAGTTCCTGCATCTCAGCTGGTGGTAAGCGGTAGGGCGACTTGGCTACTGGGGTAGCTCCTGGGACTAAGTCGATTCTGAACTCGACTTGTCGTTGCGGAGGTAACCCGGGTAGTTCTTCTGGGAAAATGTTGGGGAAGTCGCTCACTACAGGGATGTTCTTTAGTTCTTTCGTTTCGAGGCTCGTGTCGACGACGTGAGCAAGGAATGCATGGTATTCCTTATGCAGGTATTTCTGTGCTTGAATACTTGATATGATGTGAAGACTTGCACCGGGTTTGTCGCCATAGACTATAAGAGTTTCGTTAGACGGAAGGTTTAGGCGGACTGCTTTCTCGAAGCACATGATGTCGGCACGATGAAGGCTTAACCAGTCCATGCCAATGATAACGTCGAAACTTTTTATTGAGACTGGCATGAGGTCGATTGGAAATGAATGGTTATCTAGAGTTAGGGTACAACCTAAATATATGCTACTCGTATTTTCAGTTTTTCCATTAGCCATTTCTACTGTGAATAGTTCTTTGAGTGCGTGCGATGGTTGATTAAGCATGCGAGCAAATTTATGGTTTACGAAGCTTCGCTCGGCTCCACTATCGAACAGAATGCATGCATAGGAGTTATCGAGGAGGAACGTACCGGTCACCACTGTCGGGTCAGCAACTACTTCCCCGTGGCCTATAGCTAGTACCCTCCCTGTTCCTCCCGCATTCCTCGCTTTGGGGCAGTCCCTCTTGAAGTGGCCTGCTTCGCCACATCCATAGCAGGTTGGGCTCACGCCAGAGCCAGGGACTTGGTTGATAGGTTGTGCCGGGAACTTACAGAATCGGACGGTGTGTCCTTTCCTATTGCAGTTAGAGCACTGCATTTCACGGCAGGGGCCGTTGTGGTGGTAGTTGCATTTGTTGCACTTGGTCGAACTTCCAGCATACCGACTCACCGGAGCAGTAGTAGCAGCAGTAGGGGTTATTGCGGCATGAATTGCTATCATTTGCTGCTTTTTGGCAGCCTGCTGCTTCTTCTTTTCATCCCAGAATTTCCGCTTAGTATCGGCGGGTTTGGAGGGTTCCGGGATGGCTAGGGTGGTTGTGGTTGCAGGGGTTTTGACTCCATGGTCAATGAGTCGTTGTGCCAATCGTTTGGCACTGTCGAAGGTAGCGGGGTTTGACGCTAGCACATTCCCTTGATACGGAGGCACTAGCCCCCATATGTACCTCTCGATCTTCTTCCCCTCGGTGGGAACCATATTGGGGAAGAGGGCCACCAGCTCGCTGAATCGGGCAGTATAAGCGACCACATTGGTGCCCTTCATCGACAGGTTCCAGAGTTCCTGCTCCAGTTTCTGGATCTCGCCCCTCGGGCAGTATTCCTCAGTCATGAGGTCTTTCATTGTTTCCCAGCCCATGTCGTTGGCTACGACGAGAGTTAGTGCCTTAACATGGCTGTTCCACCATGTCAGGGCCTTTCCTTCAAAAGTGCATGCGGCGTACTTGATTTTACTCGCCGCAGGACATGAACAGATTTTGAAGACTGATTCAGTCTTCTCGAGCCATTGCGAGAGGGCAATGACTCCACCGGTGCCGTAAAAAGGCTTCGGTTTGCAATTTGTGAAGTCCTTGTATGAGCACTCCCTCGAGCGCACAGGGGTTTCAACCGGTGTTGACTCCACAGGGGTTCCACCTCTGCTAGCATCTGTTGAGTGATACTGAGCCATGGCAGTTGCCACTGCTGCAACTACGACAACATTCAGGGCTACAGTATCGATGACCGGAGGCGGAGGAGGTGGTGGTGCAGGATTATTCCTGGGAGATTTGCGAGGAGGCATCTTTCAGCTATAAGTTTATAAAGATAAGAAAACGGTCAGAATCAATTTGTAAGCAACGTGAGAGTGACACATGGACTAACTAAACATAGTCCAACAGTTGAAAGAGTGCTTGGAACCATAATAAGAAATATTAGTAGGAAGCACAAGTGTATAAATTTTTCCCACAGATAGATAGATTTCAAAAAAAAAAAATACTGGTATTACTGATGTAATAAGTTCAGGGAAAATCGACCTAACAGTAGGTCATACATCATACCATATAGAAAAGTTTGACAGTTCTTAGATTTCAAATTTGAGTACGGAAAGTTAGAAATATTTTACACACAAGTGCTACTTGGAGCACAAATGTTAAAGGCTATCCTTTAATTAAAAGACGGAGATGTACTAGACATCAACCAATGGCGATGGGAAAATCCCGGGCGAGTACTGTGGTCGGACACTTGACGAAACACCTCTTGAAGGTGTCGATCTTGAGTCCTCTGACGAGCTCGAAGTTCCGAGATTTTCAGCTCGTGAGGCAGCCAACTGCTACTGCAGGGTTTTATTTGTTCTCCGGGTCTGTTCCATGTCTTCTTCAAGACGGCGGATGCGGACTGTGTTGACACCTGAGTCGGCATCAATCTCTATGACCCGGTCGACGGCTGCCCCACCTTGCTCGACCTTACGAGCTATTCTGCGGATAATGACAGGCAGAGCTCGGTCAGTAGAGCCACCATCGCTGACGTTATGAAAGCTTCGTCCCCCAAGTATGGTAAGGGTTGACCCTGTTCATCACTCCAGCGATTCAAGTTGTTTGCCCACAAGGGAGTAGGACCTGGAAACGCTGGTCGAGGGTTGTTGTTCGGGGCTTGACCTACTAGCGGTAGGTTGTTGACTTCAGGCTCGGAGTCGGATCCATCAGAAAAGCCTTCTTCGAGATGATCATCCAAAGGGATTGGATGCTCAACATCGGGCTCTTCATCGATCCACCCGGCATTGCCTCCATTTGGAAAGTACTGGTCGCCGTGAAGGAATCTAGCCATTAGATCTACGCGAGAAGAGAGGTATACGAATATAGTATACGTGTAACTAGTAGTACAAAATACACCTATAGTATTTTAAGTTTAAGTTTTCCTGATCTTCTTGTGGTATTGTTGGTAAGTTTTTAGACTTGTTAACCTATCACAACCATTCTAGGGCATGTGCTAATCACTCCCAGGACCAGCATAGTTGATCAGGCTATGCCATTTCCAGGACTGACCATACATCCCCGAGCTCACTTGTGATATTTAACAATCGTAATACTTTTATTCTTGTCATTGTGACACTGGTTTTAGTATGAATGCAGACTAGTATACTTAATTAAATATTTTAATATTTAAAGTATAGACTCTTGGTCAGAGTTTAATCCCTAATGGGTTTATAGTTTAGTATATCTTTTATGGGTTGATATACTCAATTCACTATAAACAATGCTTTGATACCAATCTGTCACACCCCAAAACCAAGAACGGCGGAAACGTTCTGGGGCGGACGACGTCATGTAAGGTAATCACAACACAGTAAATGTAAATAAGCAAACAACATCATCCATTGCATTAAATATATAAATTTAATACATGCGTGTTCTGTACAGTTTTAGACACCAAAAATATAACGTAAATCAAAATAATAAAATGATGAGTCTTGATTGCGCTCCATCATCTCAAAAGCTGGCATCGGTACCTGTCTACTGATGACCTGGGAATACAAGTTATTTTGAAAGAGTTTATCAGCATTAAGCTGGCGAATTCATAAGTATTTTTGTGTCAATGTTTGTAGTAAAAAACGTTTGAACCTGTCTCAATGTATAAGTTTGTACAAGTTTGAATCTCTCAGAAAATCCTATATTTTCTATAAAAGTAACCTTCTACCAAGGCTAAACTGTTTTGTAAACTCGTCTGTTGTAAAAGTGTGTAATTACCCAAGTATAACTATCATTTGTTAAAATATAGTTTGTACATTAATGCTTAAGTGAGGTTATCACTAAAATATGTAATGGGTAAATCATTGTAGCACTGTAGCTTGGTATAATAAGACTACTACTGTACTAAATACTACTACCTTAAACCGGATTTATATTAAGGTATAATGTGATAAATTGCACCATGCTATCGACTGGTAACAACGACATAAAGAACGGTCGTAATAACGGAATGACGTTTGGCACCCGCAGACCTGCAGGTCCGGCTGTAGCTAGCAGCAAGGTGTAGGATAGTCAATCCAGTATAGATCTATACGCAAACTCAACGCTCTCCCTCCAAGAGAATTCTGGCTACAACTCGGGCCATGACATTTAAGGCATGCTCCGATACAGTGGATCACATTTGTTATCGTATTCTTGCATATGTGATGAAATGTTTCTCGTTCTAGTATAGTTGTATATGTTCTCATAGTATAGTTGTATATATTCTCTTCCTAGTATAGACTCATGAATGAACTGACTCATTGATCTTAGCAGTTGTAATAGTATGATTCTGTATTACCCCGATGGTAACTTGCTAACTGTGCGTCTAGTACGTATGATTATGGAAGTACTTTCATGTCTATATATGTATATTTGATATATAATTAATATGGAAACGACCTTCGGATGGTCACCCGAAATCCCACCAGACCACATCCAAATCGAGGAAAAGGAAATAGGGTGGATAGCCTTCCTAAGCCCTTTAAACATTATTTATACATCTATACATATATGGGCATGCAAATTATAATATAAAAGCATAAATAAGTTTTTATAAGACATTTGAAACATAAGTATTATTTTTAAAGAAAGATCGACTTGATGTCAATCCATAGAACAAATTGAAGGCGTAGGGTTGGTTAAAACAGTTTAAGTATAAGGAACATTGGTTTAAATCACAGTTGTAATATAACTTGAAAAGTAAATGGGTTTGTAAAACATTTTGAAGTAAAACGGTTTGATAGACAGTTTGAAAAGTGATAAAATCGCTGGTTTTCCCTAGTTATTAATCACACGTGATTAATGCAATCACATGTGATTGAAGCAATAACTATAAGTATTTAGCTTGTATCCCCCCCCCCCTTGAAAGCATATAAAAGCATTTAGAATATTTAAAAAGGTTGATTAAGGGGTATGAAACTCACTTGATTGATTGAAGAAAGCGAGATGGAAAACCGGGCAGAGTTTCGTCTCGGAAAACGGATTTTTCTCGGGATTCTCGGGAATCTCGGGAGTAAAATCGACCCTCGGGACTTGAGCAAAAAGACCAGAGCTTCGGGTTTTAACGGGCACGGAAATCGAGGCAAGATCGTGAGAGAAAAGAGAGAAGTGAGCAAAATTTTCGGAAAGCCTCGCATTCTATTTATAGGAAGGCTGAACCGCCTCCGAACGCGGGGCGTACGCCCGTACGTAGCGCGTACGCGTACGTCATGCATGACCGAAGCCTCGACTGCCTCGGCTTCGGATGGGACGGGTTGCTGGGTACGCGGGTCGGATGGGACGGCGGGTCGGACGGGACAGCGGGTCGGACGGGTCGGGTACTTCGGACGGGTCGGATAGGGCGACGTGGACGATCAGAGGCCAAGTCTCTCGGGTACGCGGGGCGTACAGGGGTACGCAGCGCGTACCCGGATGAGGACGCTGACTCCTCTTCGGATAAGGTCCGAAATTTTGATTTAAATAAATATATAATTTATTTAATAAACTTCAAAAATTCATATCTTCTTCATACGAACTCTGTTTTCGATGGTCTTTATATCCACGCGAAGGTGAGACTACGCTCTACAACTTTCGTTTAGACTCCGATGGCAAATTCCAAAATTATTTTTTTATTATTTATTTTAAACCCATCGTGTTTAAGGAATTTCTTTGAAAATTCATAACTTCTTTATCTGATGTCGGTTTTTGCCAGACTTTTTACCGCTGGAATACCATTGTCGAGACCTTCGATTCTCGTTTAGGTCATTCCGGCCAAAAGTCGCTCGATCTCCGATTCGAGTTTTTAGCTGTCTGTTGCTAAGCCGAACTTGGAAAAATCATAACTTCGCTATATGAAGTCGGATTTGGGCGTTCTTTTCACGTACGATCATGGTTCAAAGACATTTAAACATAAAAGGAAATTAAATAGAACTTTTTGTACATTTTATTATGAAAGTAAATTTTATTACTCAAAAGTGGTTACAAAACTTGACCCTTTTTGGTCATTACAAAGAGTTGAAATATCGGGTTGTCACACCAGCCTTATATAAAAGTTGTCTTTCAGTGTTTCTCATCAAACAGCTGATCGTATTCAACAGGAAACCGAAAAGACACTTTTTAGTCTCTCTTGACTATGAAGGATGAGATCTTTGCCTGGGATCAACAGTCTTATGTCATCTATATGACATCACAACATCCTACAGATAAACCTTATTTTATTTCTTTTTCTTTGACACTCTTGCATGAAGATACTTTTGATTTTCAAAAAGTCTTGTTCGTGGTTCTATTTAAATTTCAGGTTCGTCGTTGTATGCACTCAACGTAATTTCCTTACTGCGAAAGAAGATAGGTTGACGCGGTAATTCTAAAAGGATCAAAATTCAAATGGGCGCGTGAAAAGTTGAACCGCCCACTATTCTTACGCCGCATGACACATGCCTCTGACTTTTTATAATTGTCAAATCGTGCTTTTTCAGGCGATGGTTCAGTTCTCGAAGTTCTCTCTCCGGATTTCTCTCACCAAATCAGATCGAATAAAAGGATTTTGATGGTTCATTATTTCCTTACCACTTTTGAAATTCTCTCAATGATTTTTGGCGATTCAAAGGCTCTCTACTGTTCATAAGCTTCATCAATGGCGGCTTCATCTGAAAATCAGTCTGTGCAAGATCAAACCGCTCATTCTACTCTTCTTTCAGTAAAGCAACATCAAAACCTCATCATCGACTTGAATCCGGTAAAGTATGATGCTTTTCTCCTACCCTTGATCGAGTGTCTGAAGTACTCTCCTCTTACTATTGTAATGACTCAAGTCGAGAATGTCCCTCTCTCGATTCTCTCTAAAGCTTATACCACTAGCAACTATTTCAAGGACGAGCAAAAGGTTTATTTTCACATCCATAATCACACCACATCGATTTCCAAGACCCGTTTCTGCAATCTTCTAGGGCTTCCACAATCTGAAAATCTGATCAATCCATAAACCATCTCCAATGCATCCATCTTGGAAATGTTCTATCAAATGGGATACAAGGAGCCACTCACAGCTGTATCCAAGTTCAAGAAACCTAATCTTCCACCCACTTGGAATGCTCTTTTCACTATCTTGTTCAAATCCTTTTCTGAAAGGGTCACAGGCAGCGACTGTGCAAGCAAACTCTTCATGGGGCTGATGTATGGCCTCTACACCGATGAAAACATTGACTACAGTTCTATCCTTTGGGCTCAATTCATCCAAAGTACTCACTCTGTCACTCGTCATAGTGAGATCTCTTGTGCGAGGTTTTAGACCGTGGCTGTCAACAGGGCTATTAAACAGCTCAAGTTTGATTTCATTGCAACATTCCACACAACAAGGATTATCCTGGCAGATAGGTCCAAGTTTGATTTCATCATTTCACTTTTGGAGGTGATGTTTCGTGATGTTCCTCCCTCAAACAAAATTCTAGAAGGATATCTTGCTCTTACTCCTTCAGGACCTCGTCCTCTCACTGATGAATTAAAAGCCATTTTGGCTGAGGCTGATAAACCTACGAAAGGGGGAAAAGGGTCTAAGAGACTTGCCAAGAAAGTTTTTATGAAAGAAGGACCTTCTGCGGCTCCGAAACCTCCATATCAGAAGCGAAAGGCTCCTACAACTTCTACTGCTGCACCTAAGCGAAGGAAACAACCCACAAGAAGGCGAAAGTCTCCTACTCCAACTCCTTCTTAGAGTGAGGACAAAAACTCAGATTCTGAGACTGAGTCGGAGATTCGCATTGAGGAGGATCCCTATGTTCATAATGAGGAAGCTGAACCCATTCGCACTGAAGAATAGGAACACGTTCGCACTTAGGAAGGAGAACAAGTTCGCACTGAGCGTGATGTAAATCTGCCAATTAATGATTTTGTTCCTTCTCCTCTTACCTCGCCAAAAACAACTACTTCTATACCAATAACAATTGCTCCTCTCCCAACTGTATCATCCCAAACACCCACAACGATTTTAGTGTCCATACCCATTTTCACAGATTCCACACTTCCACCCCAAACCTCTACTGCACCTGAATGTTCAGTCAACGTATCTGGTATGGGGGCTAATTCTTAAGGTTTTTCAACCCATGTTACACCACCCATCTCTCCCATTCGCACTGATGATCCGTAAATACTTTTCGGAGATGATGATGAAGATTTGGAAGCGTTCTCTTTCGGTCCTTTTCAAATAAGGATTGATAATGAAGATGATGTTTCTTCTTCAAAAGCAAAGTTCAAGTCTATTCATGAGAAGCTTGATCAGTTGCTTCTTGCATCCAACGTTTTTACTTCTGAAGCTTATTCAAAAGCTGCTGTTGAAGCAATCCTTGAGCGAGTCACAAAGGAGCATACTGCTAACTCTTCTACTTTCTCAAAGGCAGTTTCGGACTCTGCTGCTGTTTGCAAGAAAACGACCGAAAAAGTTGATAAACTAATTACTAATACAAGGGTATTCATGGACGAATACCAGGTTACCTACAACAACAACACCTGAACTACAAACAAAGCTATTCAAAATGTTGGTGCCATGTTCAAAGCTGAAAAGGCGAGCTTTGCTGAACTTTGCACCGAGTTTAAGTCCGATCATGACAGTGAAGATGAAGAGCCTGATGAAGCTGAGCTTAAAAGGTGGAAGGCTTGCGAGGCAGCGATTGATGGATATGCTCGAATCGTCAGAGAGGCTGAGGAAAAAGAAAGAGATGAAAAGGAAGCTCAGGCCACTCTTAAAAGTAAAATGTTGTTATTTCCAAAGTGGAACCTGAAGAGCATGCAGAACCAAGCTGTGGATATGCCAAGTCAGTATTGATTGGAAACTATTTCTTCCTTTGATGTTTAGAATTCATAGGATTCTCAGTTTGACCTTCCCATCACACTGAAGGCGTTCAGGTTTCGTGCCTTCATAAAGGTTGCCAGTGTTCCTTTCTCGGATAGCACCGGTGATCAACTGGTATTTGCCTTCTACTTGAAACATATGAAGCCCTAGTTCGAGACCTGGAGTGCGAGCAAAATTTTAGCCGTGAAGGTTACTGGGCCGATCAAGACTAAAAGCTTCCCGAATGCAAAGTTTAAAGTTGCGAGAGGATCTGCACGTCAAGCCTGCAAATTTACTCTCGTAGATCTTCCATGCTTGAACCTCCATGACTGGATGGTGATTTTCAACATTTTGCTGCGAGAAAAGGAGATGTACAAACCGGTGTTTGCCTATCTTTAAATTATGATCAAGTCTTACATTCAGGAAGTTGGGTCGATGGATGTGGAAATTGCTGCGGTTATAAGACAAAAACCAAGTGTTGCTCCAAAAGAAGCTCCAAAAGACTTCCAGAAGCTCAAGCCCGGAAAGATTTACAAGGAAGGATGGTTTGTAGTTTACACTGTGAGAGATCGTCCAAGTGCAGATCGATGCAAATTATACTTTCATCTTGAAGACAAGCACCTGTTTCCTACCTCTTGTCTGGAGTTTATTTTGGAACTTGTTGCGAAGTATAAGAGCAACAAAAAAGATGATGTGAAGTGTTTCACTGGTATGATCACTTGGTACATTTGTGTTCACAAGCTGCTGCTGAGTTTCATTCCTATGGTCTATGAAGTGCAGAAGCGAATCTTGAATTAGCATGGCCATGGTTTCACTTAACGCAAAGGGGGAGATTGTTGAAGATATTGTGTTGCGTTATTGGGCCTATGTTGTTTAGTCTATTTTGTACTCACGGTTTGGGCCTGTCCAACCGTGTTTGTCTTTCTAGGGTTTAGTATATAAGGTGCATGCATGCATCCTTGTCATTACTGCTTTTCGTAATTATCATATTTATTGTATTGTAAACCCTAGCTCACCTTTACACAGGAAGTTCTTAATCGAGCTCTTCTGAGGTGTGAATATATTTTAATCATTCGACATGCGGGTTGATTCATTGAGTGTTAGAGCATTTATTGTTCTTGTTTATTTACCTATTAAAGATCTTAACTCATCAACAAGCTTCCTTGCCTGTTAGCTAAAATACCCTGCTTTGAACAACTGGCGCCGACTATCAGTGTTCCTCAGAGTCACTGGAGCTGGTGTTGATATTGGTCCTCATGATGCTAAACTTGGCCAGTTAGCCTACTTATGGGCTGTATGATTGCAATGTAAGTAAATCAAATATGATGTCTGGGTGGTGGTGGTAGTAGTAGTGCAATCCCTGTTAAAATGCCCCGTCTTGCCGCACTTGTAGCAGCCTAAACCCCCCGCTTTGTAGAATCCATCATGCGCCCTGATGCACTTGCCGTAACGGCTCTGACCTTGCTGGCCCTTTGACTTAGAATCAAATCCCTTGGGTTTCTTCACCAAAACCCTAGTTGTCTGCCCATGTTCTGCCTTTCTCTTCCCTATGTGCTACAAATCAATATCCTGTTCCCTGGGACCTAGATATCATGTCGCCCAGAGTTGGGCAGGCAGAAAAACTAATAAAACTCCTTGATATCAGGTCTCAGTATGTGACGGTACCTGGTCCTCCTTATTTTCTCATCTACCGCGTATTGGGGTACAAATAAAGCTCTCTTTCTCTTTCTCTCTCTCTCTCTCTCTGAATTTCGCAGTGATCTTCGCCACGGTCTCAGTCGTCTGTCTCATATCCATAAACTCCCTTTGCTAGTTGTTACACCTCAACAGCTGGTGCAAAATCTGAACGGAACCAGGTCACAAAATCCTGCTAGGTTATGGCCTCAATGGCTGGGGCTCCCAAAGTATAACCAACCTCCTCCCACCAGTCCTGAGCTCGCTCCCTCAAGCATCCTACATCAAACCTCACCTTCGATCCCTCGGGGCAGAAGCTCGTCATCTGGACACGCTTAATATATGCTAGCCAACGCTTGGCGGAAATGGGGTCCATCACCCAAAAGAATTCTGGTGCCCCCGCATCCCCTGAAATCCTTGAAGGAGAGAGTGCGAGCCCCAGACTGGCTAGCAGCCAGATAGGCCCTGAAGATCTGAAGGTGATCCTCCATCAGCTCAATGATACCTTCCGTGATCGACCCGAACATTACCGGGGTCGCATCAAGGATGCCTTTAGTAACCTCTGATGCAATGAACTCACATAATCCTTCATCAATTGGTTTGGTTCCCATGCTCGAACCAGATCCAGATCCGAAACCCCTTGCTCCATTACGTGTCATCACCATGCTGAAGCATAACCATATAAACAATCAGTAAACACATGAAGAGGTTCTGTAATTCCTGTGTTTCTGGGCTTGTCATTATTAGCAATGTAATGGTCTAGGTTAACCTTTTTAACCCATTTTGAAATAATAAGAATGTATTATTTGAATATTATGTGTTTTATGCTTAATTGCTTAATTGTGTGGCTTAAATGAATTAAGAATAAAATAAGCGTCAAAATTTAAGTGTGAGATAAGCCCGATATCTTTTTATAATGTTGTAGTAGTTGAAACGAGGTTTCCGAATATATAAAGATTGCCAAAATCCGAGTTATAATGAAGAAGTTATGATCAGTCGAAGTTTTGCGACAGAACCGACAACGCTGAATGACGTAAAAAGTGAAATTTACGTTAGAGTGATATTTAGCCTTAGTGATCTAAACGAAAGTCGTAGAGTTCGTTAAACTGACAGCGTGCATAAAAAGAACACCCAAATCTGAGTTAGTATGAGGAAGTTATGATTTTTCTAAGTTTCGACTTAGTAGTATGCAGCCCGAATACTTGATTTAAGACCGAGCGGTTTTTACCCGAACAATCTAAACGAGAATCGAAGATCTCGTTAATTGTAGTGAACGATAAAAAGATAGGCGAAAACAGATGTCGGATGAAGAAGTTATGAATTTATAACGGAGTTTTCTTGTCCCGACCTTCTAAAAATAAATAATAAAAAATAAATTCAAAATTAGCCAACGGAGTTTAAACAAAAGTTGTAGAGCGTAGTTTCACCTATGCGTGGATATAAAGAACGTCGAAAACGGAGTTTGTAAGAGGGAGATATGAATTTTTGAAGTTTATTAAATAATTAATATATAAATTTAATTATTAATCCGATATTATCCGAAGGGGAGTCACCGGACTTATCCGGGTTACGCCCAGCATAGGGCTGTACGGCCAGCGTACAACGAAGCGTGACCAGCCTCGCACTCGAGTTCTTCGGATACGTAAGCAGTGACGATTTCCGAGGCGTACACCCCACGTAGAGCATTACGCCCAGTGTAATGCGAGGCCTCAGCCTCCTATAAAAGGGCATGCGAGGGCAGCCTTATTCTTTTGCCAAATTCTTCTTTTCTATCTAGTTTTTGCCTCGATTTGCGTGCCATTTATACCCCGAAGCCCCGGTATTATTCCCGAGCCCCGAAGTAAGTCCCGAAGCCCTGAAGATCCCGAGAAGTAAGATTCCCGAGCCGAAGCTCTGCCCGCAAGGAGCCCGGTTTTTGTGAAGATCTTCCAGATCTACCGAAGAATACTACTTCTACAAGTCGTAGTGATGTCCGATCATCTTCTGATAAAGTGAGTGTGTAGTTACTTTCTTCTAACACATAATTATGAAGTATTTTATATAAAATACGTGTTATGTGTATATTTTGTTGTTATAAGTGTGAATGTATATTCACTTTCTTCTATCTCATAGATCCGATTTATTTTCTATGAAATACGTGTTATGTGGGTGTGCCTCATATGTTATGTGGAATATGTATTGAATGAGAATGCTATACAGGTTTTAAACTATGTATAAAAATATATATTTTTATCTACTAATATGTTGGGTAGAACATGGGTAGATAGTTGATGTGTGATAAACAGATGAGAGGCCTCGATATTGTTGTTGTTGATCTAGTTATTCAGCGGAGTATGGATAACGACCATAGACTCTTTCTAGACAGTCCCGTGGAATGCTAGCAGGTTCATAACCTATAGGTGTTGTGAACGATGTGTTCACCGCTGTACTCTATCCCCCTCATGGTTGCCTTTAGGATATCTATTGTTGAGGAAACCCCTTAGCAGTAATGTCCGTGCCGATGAAAATCCTAGATTAGGTCCCTTGAGATAGATGTTGTTTTAGGGACATAAAGTGAGGATAACGGGAATGGGTAATTGGGTTATTGTTGGTTGGTGAAATTAAAGATAATTATTTATTGTGGGTTGAAAACCCTATATGCTCACCAGGCTCTCAAGCCTAACCCACTCAGTTTTATTTGCATTACAGGAAGTGGCGCAAGGGCATAAGATGGATGAATCATCAAGTTGTTTTGTTTACAAGTCTGTATATGTATATATTTGTTGAATGACTTGTAATGTTATCGTTTATGCTTTATGGTCTGTATCGGAATATGACATCCCGAGTTTTGATTATATAATGAAAATGCATCTCTTGATGAAATTCTTTGATAAATATTATTTTATCATATTTTCTTTTTGGGAACAAATTCCGCAACTCTTTTAAATCAAAAGGATTGACTTTGAAATTATTTTAAAAAGCATAAATGAAATCGGTCTTTTCTGGCCATGATTTTGGGGATGTCACAGGTTCACATGCTCAAGCTTCCTAGATTCATTGTGGTTTTCCTAGTCTTGGGTATAAATCCTGTGCTTCTAGTAGTACGGGCCCAATACTACCTTCCATACCTATTTATACCCTCCTACAGGACTACCTCGACTCCTCCAAGTCATTCATCCCCATCTAATACTCTCCTCATACTATAAGATGTCCTATGTGCCAATACGTATTCCTGGGACTTCCTAGGGTTCCTTTCCTTACCACTCTCTACTATCAGCTGCAGAAGTAACTCCGACTAGTACCATCTAACTACCACATGAATACAATTACATACTATCGGTACTAGATAATTTTTTGAATGAAAGGTCCCACACCACAACAATTGGACTCAGACAAGAGCTGCGAAATAAAGTTAAACCTATCCTTCTAAAATTTTCCAGTCTCAATAATATGTAACCAAACGCATTCATCCATGAGTTAGTTGATACTCATAACATTTCCTAAAAGCACAAAGCACGCAACATTCGAGCATCAAGCAATTCAAGTCAGAACATAACCTATACATAGCATCTGTCACACCCCAAAACCACGAACGAAGGAAACGTTCAGGGGTGGAGGACGTCATGTACAGTATCACAACAGTGTAATATAATAAACAAGCAACAACATCATCCATTGCATTATAAGTAGAGTTTTAATACATGTGTGTTCTTTTATAATGTACGGCAATAAAATGAATAATCAAAATAAGGCGAGTCTTGTCTGTGCTCCATCTTCTCCGAAACATGACCATCGCACCTGTCTAACTGATGTCCTGAGAATACAAGTTATTTTGAAAGCGAGTATCAGCTTTAAAGCTGGTGAATTCATAAGTATTTTATGTGTTATTGTCCTGTTTTGGAATGTTGTTAAGAATATCATGTAAATCCTTAAATAGAACAGTTGATATAAGTATGAAATGTGGTCTTCTACCAAGACCCGAATGTTTTGTTATGACAAAGTAAAATGATAGGTTTTCCTTTCTATTGACTAGTACTAAGAGTACTTAGTCTAACTCATCGTTTATGTGAATATATCACAAAATAAAGTAAAATAGGAAAATGATATGATAGTCTTCTACCAAGACCTAAACGTTTTGTAAGTAAAATGATAGTTTTTCCTTTCTATCGACTAGTACTAAGAGTACTTAGTCTAACTCATCGTTTATGTGAATATATCACAAAATAAAGTAAAATAGGAAAATGATATGATAGTCTTCTACCAAGACCTAAACGTTTTGTAAGTAAAATGATAGTTTTTCCTTTCTATCGACTAGTACTAAGAGTACTTAGTCTAACTCATCGTTTATGTGAATATATCACAAAATAAAGTAAACAAGAAAAATATAATCATGTAAGTGTTATTATCTGGGGTTACCAGGATAAACATGACATCGCCGAAGAGAAAGATAGACCCTATGGACATCCGAAGAGTGTCCCCTCATCCTCTGTAGCGGCAGCAGGGTGGAGGGAGGGTTAGTCCCGATATCGATCTCTTAATACAGATCGTTAACCTAATGATCCTCCGAATATTCACATCTCATCCACTGTTTCAACAGTTGGACGGAGGAATGGTTAGTTCTGTGGCCGACTCCTAATACAAGCGTTAACCTAATGATCATCCGAAGATTTTCATCTCATCCACTGTTGCATTAGTTGGACGGAGGAATGGTTAGTTCCGTGGCCGGCTCCTAATACAAGCGTTAACCTAATGATCATCTGAAGATTTTCATCTCATCCTCTGTTGCAACAGCAAAATGGAGGAATGGTTAGTTCCGCCGAGATATCCCGTTGAACCGAGATAAGAAAGATAATTTACACAGAAAGTACTAATAAATCATCCTCGTAGTTCTAAGTACAAGTATCTAGGTAAGTAAATACAGGATAATGCACCTATGTAAAAGTGTTCCTGTATGGTATTCATGTAAGTGTGTTCATGTAACAGGTAAGTATATGTAAACATATTTATGTATCATGTAATCCTAAGTAAGTGTACTCATGTATCATGTAAGGTATCAGTATAGACTCATGAATGAACTAACTCTTGTGTGATTCCTTGTAGTAGGAATAAATGTTTGTTTCTTCTAA
Source organism: Lactuca serriola (assembly GCF_051521515.1). Lineage (NCBI taxonomy): Eukaryota > Viridiplantae > Streptophyta > Magnoliopsida > Asterales > Asteraceae > Lactuca > Lactuca serriola. Next base: position 134,644,152 of record NC_136409.1, read on the forward strand.
CTATCCTTATGATAATTAACTGGAAAGTAATTGATTGTTCAAGTAGATTTATGCACCCCCTCGATACGCCAGGGTGTGGGAAACTGAACGAAGGATTGAAACTATAACATCGATACATATATAAGAACATATGCGTATAAGTGTAGTTTTGTTCAAGAAGGTAAAAATAATGGTTTTGCAAGATATCTAGGAGTTTTGAACAATAATTAAGAATGACTTGATGTCATTTTAATAAACATTTCAAAACTAATACTTTTGTTATCAAGGTATTTTAAGATAGAAAACCATTTCGTGTGACACCTTTTGAAATATGTGAAATTTACTGAGTGAAAACACAGTTATAAAATACATAAGATCGATTTAATAACATACTATTTTCTACTTGTATTCCCCCCATTAAAGCATTTAAAATCATTTAAAACATTGATTAAGGGGTATGAACTCACCTGTTGTTGGTAGTTTAGATGAACTAGACAGTGTAGGATTGTTAGGCGTCAAGTGAGGACTTGTACACACACTACGATCCTAATGAACATATAATCACACATATATGCACTCAATTAGTCTCAAATCACTAATTGATAATGTTAAGACATCCTAGACATAATAAACACTTTATATAAGTGTTTTAAGCCCTAAGGATTGCATCTAAGCTATTGTGGGACAAGGCACTTGGGTTTAGGGTTCCAAAGGACCCTATATATGGGTTTACTCTCCATATATCATCACACATGGAGTTTACGGTTGTAAACTCTTGATTTTACGGCCGTAAACTCCCAACCATGGGGGTATTGTGTGTTTTGAAGTTCCAAATGATTCCTAGAATTATTCCAACTTGGTGGTTAAATTCTTGGAAGGGTTTAAGGCCTAGAAACACTCCTTAGAGGAGTTTACGGCCCCAAGGCCATTTCCTTTGGAGTTTACGGCCGTAAACTCCCTTGGAATGGTGTTCTTGTTGCTTTCAAGTCTTTTGCATATGTAGGATAGGTTCTATACTTTTACCTTAAGCATATGAAGGCATTAGGCACACTTTGGTGCCCCTTTAATGAGCTTACAGCCCATGAACCATGTCATGGCCGTAAAATCACTTTGCAAGGTGATTCTTATGTGATTAAGGCCCTTGATTTATTGGGAACAAGTCTAGGTAATAGTCCAAAGCTTTAGGTGCCTTAAAAGCACCATTTGAGCTTGAATTTGGAGTTCACGGCCTAAGATATTCTTGAGCCATAAACTCCCAAACTTGGGTGATCTTTGCTTGATTTCATGTCCCTAATACACTCCTATACAAGTCCAAGGCAGTAGCACAACACAAGGGTCGGTCTAGGCTTTGTTTCGGGAGTTTACCGCCCAAGAACACCTTGGGGAGTAAACTCCTAAATCTAGTGATTTAGCCTTCTAAATCATGTTATTAACACATATAAAGCTTTATAACACTACTAGAAAGAGGTACTCACATTTTGGTATAAAAACCCAAAGATCCGTGAGAGAGAAAATGGCTTTTCTCTAGTTGGAAATGCGAATAATGAATGAATTTGGTTCATAATTCTATTTATAGTCCTGAGATATTTTTGGCAGAAAATATTTTTATTCCTGAAATGATTTCTAATATTACAGAGTGTTGGAATAATAGTGTTGCACAAAACCCTAGTGTAACCACTCTCCTGATATCTCCTTAAGTGTAAATCCTGAAAAACTGCCAAACTTATACCCGAAGTCTGGAATTTCACTGAAACTGTTCTAAGCTCTATTGTCTTGTTATGGTTTGTTCAGAATGGAAATTTCGGGTTGTCACAACATCCAATCAGACCACTGAGCTCATACTAGCATGCATATCTATTGGCTCATACAATAGGCACATAAAGGGATCTCTCCTAGCCTACTATCATGCAATCCTCAACATATACTTAGTTGAGCTCGGCCGATTGCACGCATCACACCCTTTCTTTTATTAAAATTCCTTAGTTCAAATGTTTCTTTTATGGAAAATGTACCAAATCCTCGATTTGAGTTCAGGCATAACCGAGAGAATGCCCGAATCCCTCAAACAAAGGCTCTAATACCAAGTTGTAACATCCCAAAAATTTAGATATAATTTTCATTTTTAAATTCATTTCAATCATACAATAATCATATCAAAACAGACTGGAGTATATCATAGTAACATATTATCAGAGTATAAAATCCTAAAATCATGTGATGCGGAAAATGATAGGTGGATGCAGTGCGATTAGTCGGGCCCTTCCCTTTCAAGCTGGAAGTACCTAAAACATAGATTGAAAACAATAATCATGAATCTTAGTGAGTTCCCCCAAAATACCCCATACCATACATATAAACAGTCAAAAACATACCATGTCTATTTCACCCCTTTTGTATTTTTCAACCAGTACTGGGTCTATTTCACCCCCTTCTGTATCTTTCAACAGGTACTGGGTCTATTTCACCCCCTTCGGTATCTTTCAACCGATATCATGTCTATTTCACCCATACCACTAATAATCATAACAATAACAGTCACAAAGACATCAAGCAGATACAGGCATAACAGGTAATTGTCACGAAGACAATCATCATACTACAAACATAATCTAGTGGACCGACATTGGTGCCTTCAACCCATGGCTACAGTGAAGGAAACTTACCTCTAACAGAAGATAGCTGAATCAACACCCGATCTACTGCGAACACTGGTCCTCACACTAAACATAATCTAGAAATGACTCCAATCAATAACTAAGTACTAATGGTCATCTCATCCTTCATCATATTAACATCAAAAACCATTTTCCCCATTTCCCTACAAGACCCAACTAATGTAAGCCCAAAACCCTAAATGGCCTAAGGCCTTAAATTGATCTAATGGGCTTCTGAGAGAACGCCTGGCGTCCACTCAATGATGCCTGGCCTCCGAACGCCCAACTTTCTAACCCAAACGCCTGACGTAACCATAAACTCCCAAATCCTTAACCAAGGTCTTAATGGCTAAATATGTAACGTTCAAACTTTAGATCCAATGCTAAAAGAGCGTCTAAAGTCATTAAGTTGCAACCTTTATGACTTTTCATGGCTACAAAGAGCCCAACACCAAAATCTAATTTAAATCACACTCTAAAGTTCCAAAACTCTTACACAGAACAGTATCAAGGTCCAAGCTTGCATTTTTATGATTCTAAACCCTCCAAAATGATTGAAAGGACAGCCCAAATCTCTGGAGCATTCCAAACTCATAAAAGTCAAGTTCTTGGGACCAAAAAGAACATAAAACTACACTTAAGCAAGATCTAATAAAGAAGTCATCAAGATCTAAACTTTATACCTCCAAAAGGTGGTCAAGGATGCCAAGAGTCCAAATCCAAATGCTAGAGAGCAACTCCAAGACTCCAAAGATCTTCCTTCTCCACTAGGAACACTAAAATGATACCAATCTTGGGGAACATGAACCTTTTGTCTACACCTGCCACATTTAAACTTATGGCGCATACGCTCATGGGTTCCTCCACCCTTAGCAAAAATGTCGTGGCCCCTCTGGCCTCCAACACTAGGCATGGAAAATCAAGCTGCTTAGACGTTGTTAGCAGAGTCATATTATGAGTCCTCTTACTCTTTCTCAGTTTCATCTCCAAACTAAGCTCTCTCTCCTGAGTCACCTCGACAATCCCAATAATTTGTTGAACGGCTGAAATCTTATACTTGAACTTGGCGACCAACCTCTCAGTGACATGACCAATAATGCCAGGAAATTCCTCTTTCAAGGCCCGTGAAACCTCAACGACAATCCAATCACGTAATTGATCCCCCCGAAGGCATGATGCATATCCCACCTTTAATCCCTTGGAGCAAGAACCAGCAATAGGATCCTCTTCCCCAAAGACCTCTGGGGATACACAAGCCTTGAACTCCCAATAAGAGAGAGTTCATGCCCACAACAATCATGCTGCAATCTCCGCCCCAAAAGCCATGAGACTCTCATCCAAGAGCTCCATGATCCCTTCCTTGATGGTACCAAACATCAGAAGAGTTGTATCTGAAATACCGCAAATTATCTATGACATAACAAACTCGCATACCGTCTTATCAATCGGTTGTACACTAGAGCCTGAACCTAAACCAGAACCTCCTCCACTAGTGCTCATCACCATACCGAAAAGCAACCATACAAATGATCAGAACTTACCCAAGGAATCCTAAACCTTTAGGCTTCTTAGAATCCTCACAACTTTCCTTAATTCGAGTATGGATCCTATGCTTTTAGTAGTATGAGCCTAATACTACTTTCCACACTTATCATACTTTCCTCAAGAATCATCCCGAATGCTTTAAGTTACCTTCTCAACTGGTACTCCGAGTACTTGCTAAACACCGCATCCAAACCCACTAAAACACTTCCTAGGTTCTTCACCTCACCCTGCCATCAGCTGCTGAAGAACTCCCACTTATCTTAATTAACTACTTCATGAATACAATTACATGTAACAAAACATAGATAATCCTTCGAATAAAAGAATCTACCTTACAATGGTTAGACTCAGATGAGAGTTGTACAATAGGGCCAAATCAATCTCTCTGAGAATATTTAACCTTTGCAACATGAAACTTAATGTATCCACTTAGTAGTTAACTCACATCAACAAGAGTCCCACAAAGCACAAAACAAGAAGCATTGGAGCATTGAGAAATCTAAAACAGGGCATCACCTAATCAAACCATTCTATCTAGTAATCTAAAATCCAAACTAGCGTACAATTCTAAAAGCTCAACCAACAATCATATAAAAAGGCATCACTCCTAGCATTCTAATCCACAACAGTTCCTTAGCCCTAATCTATCATGCAATTCTCATAACATATAACACAAAATTATGAATGGGTATTCTAGGAACTACTTACTTGAACTCGGCTGATTGCACGTATCACACCCCCTTTTTCCTTGCAAAAATCTTTTGAAATCTTCTTTTCTTTCAAAATGATTACGAATTCCCCAGTTTGAGTTTAGACACTCTCGAGAGTGTGCCTAAATCTCTCAAACCAAGGCTCTGATACCAACTTGTAACATCCCAAAAATACTAAGTAATTATTTTTTATTTTTTAGTATACCAAGACCATCAATTATTCATTTCAAAATTAATCAAAGTGTGAAAATGTAGAAAATAGTTATCAGAGTACAAATCACAACCTAAAGTACAAAATGCTGGTGCATGTTGTACGATCATTCCTGGCCCTCCCCTTAAAACCAGAGGTACCTGAAACCATAAACATAAACTGTAAGGACAAAAGCTTAGTGAGTTTCCGCAAAAATATGACATACTATACATACATTGGGTCCCCCGGTAACAAGCTTGTAACATGTAACCGGCCTCGCTCATCACATATAGTGGGCCTTACCCAAACATACATACAAATAGATGCAAGAGTCTAAAAGACAACTAAAATACTATAAACATAATTCATGTCCTGGTATTGGTGTCTTCGACCCGCAGATACTATGAGGAGCCTCACATCAATCTGAAGATAAACGAATCTCACACTCACTGCTGTTGCAAAAGCTCCTTACACTGAACATATCCAAAACAACCCTAATTAATAATTAAGGTGATAACCCATGACCAAAGGTCCATTTCATACTCTCTCTTACTAGGGTAAAAAACCATTTTACCCTTCCAAGGCTAGACCCTACCTCAACATGACCTAATTCTAAAAAATGACCCAAATCACCTTCTGAACATACACCATGTGTACTCTAGCTCTACTCCATGCGCAGAGCCTTCCTACAGAAAACGAGGCAGGGCTAGGGGTGTGCAAAAACACCGAAAACCGAAAAACTAAGCTAAACCAGCTGATCCGAAACTAAAAAAACCGGATATCAACAGGTCGGTTTTGGTTTGGATACTTATGTATCCGCGGATAACCGAACCGAACCGCTTGATATATATATATATATATATATATATATATATATATATATATATATATATATATATATATATATATATATAATATTATTCATTTCCATTGAACTGTTAGCCATATCCCAAACAAAAATCATGATCGACAATTCCAGTTTTACACTTCTACATTATGTTTTCTTGTATTTTTTTATATTTATTATACCAATTATAATGTATGTTATTTGAACTTTATTATGTTTTTATAACTCTTGGACTTATTAATTTTTAGAAAGAAATTGTTGGAATGGAGTCTATAATTTGATTATATTTTATTTTTTATATTTAGCAGGTACTCGTGAACCGAACCGTGGTTACCCGCCTTTATACGGTTCGGTTCGGTTCGGTTTTTTTGCCGATTCGATTCGGTTTTGGTTAGTGCACATGAGGTACCCGTCCCGTGGTGATGGTTCACAATTTTGCTTTCAAATTAAGTATATGCCAATTTAGTTATGATCTTAGGCATCTTAATCCAACATATAAGTTATGTACAATTTAAATGGGCACTTTCAGTAATCATCTAACTACTACATGTAACCATATAATTAGATGAATGAAATGGAAGACAAACCTAGTTTTGACTTTCTAGTCAAAACCGTGGGTTGTAGAAACAACACAAATGTTCCTTATTAGATTTCCTTCTTTCATCGCATACTTTTCCTTTTGGTCCATGCTTCGACTTGTTGAAAGTATGGTGCTCTAGTGCATGTACGGTGATATATAAAGGAGTGTTAGGATAAAAAACTAGCTAATGTTTTCATCACATATTTCCTCTCTAAAGGGATGCCAAATATGTGATTTTAGGTTTCTCTGTTTCTCATTCTTCTTGCAATTTGGTGCTTTAATTAAGGGATTTTAAGTTGCTTCTTATTAAGACTTATTTGGTATATGTCTTAAGGCCTAAGAACAACTTATATAACAATGAAGACTAGCATGGTTTAGTGGTTGATCCTTGCTTGGTGGATACATTGTAGGGAGTTTCTTTTTTTGGAACTTCATGCCATCTATATTAATTTCCAATCTCCCATGAGAATTAAAGACTTCAAAGGTTGCAGTCTTTTTCTTTATATGGTTGATTTAATCTTTTCATGATTGCAAAATGACCATTGGTAGGTTAAAATTGGTTTAAGTTTATTTACATTTTAAAGCTGTTGTTGGCGCTATTAATGTTTTTAGGAAAACGATTTTGAATAAAACACAAGAACTGGTATTAGAGATATTTTTGCAATCTTGGTTAGATTATTAGATTATTTGGTACAATCTTTTTTTTTGGATAATGCGGATGGTTTTCATTTTGTAAGATAATCCATTCATATTTTTTATGACATCTTTATAATTGTTAATTTTTAGTGAAAAAAGTTTACATGCCTTTTTTGTCACCAAAGTTGTCTTAGAAAAATAAAATGTTGTTTTATATAATTTTATATATATATATATATATATATATATATATATATATATATATATATATATATATATATATATATAATATGCATACACTAGCCATGGACTACGGTTGATGTGGTTTTGTGTATATTTATTAAAATGGTTTTAATATTTATTTATTATTATGGCATGTAATAATTATATATAGTATTCATTTTGTTTATTTTTGTAAGTAGTAGATTAGTTTTATAAAAATGAAGATGGTGGCCAGTGATGATCAAAAGCTCATAAACTTGACTTTATTAAAGTTTTATAAACTTTATAAAATTATTTTTATGAGCTTGATATAACGTGTTGAAGCAAATGGTAGTATGAAGACATTACAAAAAGTTTTGGTCCCTTAATGTCCCTTAGGAAAAGACTTGATATTTTTGTGATGGCTCACTAAATGTCACTAGATGGTAAAAATGTTCAAAAAAAAGTTTTATCGTTTAAAACTAGATAACAGTAAATTTAAATGATTAAAATTATATAAGTTTAAAATTGAGATTTTAGAGAGTTATCAAACTTCAAACCTTATTTTAAAAAAAAAAAAGTGTTATTAAAAGGTTGATAAATGTTCTTTAACGCTCAAATGTTCAAACTTAATACTATATATGAAATTTTAAATTTTATCGCGCCAATTATATAAAATTTGGATTTTATAAAAGAAGATTCCTAAAATGTGATTTTAAATAAAAATATACAATGACTTATTGGATGCATGCAATAACCATGATATAATATGTTTTTTTTAAAAACTAGAATTATAAATACATTGAAATACCCCTCATTAAACTAAAATCTATGCAATCCAATTTGAATATCAATCTTATGTCACTTGTATGCGCTAGTGGGATAAAGGTCACCTAACAGCTAGTGTTATTTTTCGATGACCGATGTGTATTCGTGAATTCTATAACCAAGTTATAGATCGATTTGTAAGATCCCAAAAATCATGACCAAAAATTTCGTTTAAAACATTAATAAGAACCATAATTCTCAATCATAAACATAAGGTGTTATATCAAATCGGAGTATCATCTCAAAACATGTTCTTTTTATCAGAGTAAACATCCCATGCTAATACTTCTTGGTGTGTGCCATGCAGTCATCCCGACCTCTTCCCTCCGCTACCGGAAGTACCTGAAACCAAAACTGAAAATTTTAAGTATGAAACTTAGTGAGTTCCCCAATCTACCACATACCATAAACATAATTACATACAACAAATATTGGGCCTAGCCCTCTACATCGGGCCCCGCCCGAGATGATACAAATCTGACATAAGACCCCACCTGACATCGAGCCCCGCTCGGTATACAGATCTGTTTCTACCAGGCACCGCCTGTCTTCAGGCCCCGCCCGCTACACACATACAACAATAACATATAAGCATACTAATACAATTACTATAATATAACTGCTAGTCTCAAGGCCCCACCTATCTTGGGCCCCACCCCAATTCTGCTACTAATGAGATATGGAACCCTGTCCACACTCAGCTAGTGATGAGATACGGGCCCCCTCCCACACTCATCTCCCTACCAAGAACATACAAGTATCACAAAGAAAGCAAGTATAACTAAACATACACCACTGCCTCGAGTGTCACTCGATATCGAACCGTAGCTCGGAAAATATACATATAATCCTTCCTCGGGCTTCACCTACTATCGAACTGAAATCCATAACATATAAACTGCATCGGGCTAACCCCGACATCAGATCTAAATCTGGTATACACTAACATACATAAACGGGACGACATTGGTGCCTTAGACTTGTTCCTACTGGAGAAAACTCACCTCACAAGCTGACTATAGAATCCTATAAATAACCCCTTGCTGCTAGCTGGCAGATCCTCGAACTGCTTATCACTCGAATCCCCGAGCTATCAATTACCAAAATGACACTTAGACCAAAATACCCTCCAGAAGTCAAACCAGCTCAAACTTGGTCAAGGTAAACGATCAAAGTCAAAGCTCTGAGTTGACCAAACTCGCCGAGTTGCTGCTTCAGCTTGCCGAGTCCAATAAGTCAAAATGATGAAATCACGATCCAACTCGTCGAGTCAACTCCTAACTTGCCGAGTTCACTTGCTACTCAAAGTCGTGATTATCAAGTCAACTTGTAGAGTCAGCCCTCAGACTCGCCGAGTTCCCACATAACAAAAAACGGGACAATTCACTTATACTCATCGAGTCCCTCCCTGGACTCGCCGAATCCCTCAAACCGATTGGCCATCTTAATAGATTAAGCCCTTACGCTTTAGATCCAAACCCCAAACTTCGTCTTTATGCTGAAGATGACCTCATGAGGGTAAAGTTTCCAACTTTACCCACTCCTAATCCATCTTAAAGGGTTAAGTTAAAACCCTAGCTCCTTAAGAAATAACTCTATGTCCAGAAACTCTTATTACCCTAATCCAAAGCATAACAACATAGATCTAGGCCTTATACACCATAAGGACACATAAAGTCTCTGCTTTTTCTTCCAAGTATGGCCTTTTGAGGCTTCAAAGGCCATAACAACTCCTTAAAGCTTGTATGAGGGTTCCAATGGCATAAAGCTTGCACCTTTATGCCTTAACCACTCTTAGGGACTCCAGATCTAATAGGATCTTTGCTTGGGACATCCTTGTCCCATAGATAAAGCTCCATGGACCAAAACTCTCATAAAGTGGACATAAAGAGATCTAAGAAGCTATAAGTCAAGGTGAAGACTTGATTACCAGAAAATGATAAAAATGAGATGGTGTTTCCGGATCTACAAGTTTCTCCTTGAACCTTCACTCTCCTTCTTCTTCTAGCCTCTAAGAACTCCAAAACACACAAGAATGGCTCACACACTAACAAAATGATCTAGGGTTTTGTGGGTTAAGTTCTGGACAATGGGTGCTGGGAATGGAACCAAGCGGAGGAGGATAAGATACTTAAATAGGGTGCCAAGTCCCGAATTTAAGGTTTTCCAAACCCTGACCAACTCGTCGAGTCGGTCCTCTGACTCGTCGAGTGGGTCACTTAACCCACGACCCAAAATACGCTCCTACTCCTCGAGTCACCGCACCTACTCGACGAGTCGCCTTCCGATTTTGAGGTTTTCCTTTCCTTTCTAAGTCTTCTGAATTCGGGGTGTTACACGATTACACAAGTTCCTCAATTTAGATGATTTGATTGGAAATATGTTGTGATAAAGGTCAACTAAGCAATAGAGATTCGAGGCATAGATGATATTAAACATGTCTATTAAAACTTGTTATTAATGTTCCTATAATGCTAGGAATTACTATCATAGAATATAAGTGATACTTGATATCTACGTAGTTGAATTCAATAAAGGGGATAAAGGTCACTTGAGCATTTGTTTGTTTTGCAACTTGGATCCTAGACTTTGATAATTAATGTTTTTGGAAACTTAAGGATATTGATTATTAAAGATTTAAATATCAAGAAACGAAATGAATTTTGTTAAAATTTTGTAGATGAAAAAAGGATCCAATCTCATTACCATGCATTATCTTTCTCCTGTTGACCTACAAGAAATAATACCATTCGAAAAATACAATTTACACGAATGGTTCCGTCGCTGTTACCCACTGAGTGCTTCCTCTTATCACGCCTTAGTGCCGAACGCCCAACCCAACGAATGGATAAGATAGTCCTTCGAGTAAAAGATTCATCCTTGTAACGGTTAGACTCATACAAGAGCTGCGCAACAGAATCAATTCTTTTCCTCATAGATTATTTAACCCCGCTGTGAGAGGCGTCGCGCTATTCGGTCAACTGACTGCTCCATACAAGAACTCCCTTGTGCTACCCCTGTCTGAAGATTCTGCTATCTCTTATCCGCTTTCCGGATGAACCGAGACCACCCTGGTCCCAACTAATCTGCCATCATCTTGGTTACCGGACTCCCACCGGCTACTGAACCCAAGCTCAAACTATCAATGGCTCCCAGCAGCTTCCGAAGAAACTTCGACTATCTAAAAATACTCTATCTACCTTGCCACTCTGGCTCCATAAGTCCTAGGATCCTCGATCCCCTATCTTGACCCTAAGGTCTCTACCAGGTCCCACCTGCACTGCTATAATTTCACGGGCCTCTCCCACGGGTCTCACCCATACGATATCTCGGAGTGGCCTCCCCCATAGGTCTCACCTATCTAGGGTTGTTCAGGACCAACTCCCTCCTAAAAGTCAGCAAACTATTCTTCCTTGATCTCTATCCGGCTAACTAGGAGATACGGGCCTTGCCCACACTCTGCTAACTAGGAGATATGGGCTCCTGCCCACACTCCTTTAACTAAACTGCTAATGAATGCTACGGCTATCCTGCCATCTTACAACACTTTCCCACACTGTCTAACTGCTGGCTACCTGCCTGAAAACATCCAACAACAAGCACTCCACAATCTAACATCCTGATTAACTCGCGTGCTACCGGGAAAAACACCAACTTGGTTTCCCAAACCAATCCTCAACTATTGTGAATACATGAACTTCATGCCGGGATGTTTCTCAAACCCCCGACTTCCCTGCTGATTTATTCAAATGGCTAATTAGGTTGCTTTCCTTCTTAGCAAGGATGTGAACACATCTAAGTTGTGCTCCTACTGTAGCTCCTGGCTACTGGGATAGTACTCCCCCACTTCGGTTCAACTAGATCCCTACAGATCCCAACTTGGAAAGGATTCCCAATACTTCTCTCCATCTAATGGTCGATCTGCTGAGAACCAACGCTTACCACTGTTAGTGTTCCAAAACTAACCAATACCACAATGGAACCACTCTAGGAGACTAATATAACACTTCCTGAGTCCCACTCACACTTGCTATAACGACCGCATCCTGAGAGCCCGCCCTAGGGAAATATCTCTGAACTACTACTCTAACATCCTTGGTATGCAGACGGAATATAACTTATCATAGGCAGGAACTATAATATTCTGAAATACACGTACTAACATCGATGCAGTACCATAGCAATTATTTCATAAACAAAAAACTGATAGGAAAGGGAAAGATACGCACCTGCCACATCAGGGGCTGCTCGCTTCTCCTCTGTAACCAACTGGACTGCCCTACTTCTCGCTGCGAGCGCCTCTCCCCGGACCTGACGGACGTCGGTGATCCTTAAAGTCACATGGGCAGGTTCTATCACCTGTCCTGCAGTAACCAAACTCGGACACTAGGCCTTCTTGTGGCCCCGCTGACTACAATGAAAACAGATCAAATCCTATCCCTGGGTAGTGGTAGCAGTACAATCCCTACTATAATGACCGATTTGGCCGCACCTAAATCAGCTAGAATCACCACCACTGCCACTCCTACATGCACCCTCGTGTGTCCTGCCGCACATCCCATAGTAGCTACGGTCCTGATGACCTCTCGATCTAGAATTTGATGTCTTGGGCCTCTTGCCTGGTCCCACGGATGTCTGCACCTCGACTGGTTTCCTCTTTCTGTCTGCCTCTAAGTCAGTCTCGCTCTCCCTGGCTCGAGCAATCATATCCTCCAACATCTTGCAGCTTGACCAGCTCACAAACTGCCTGATGTCTCTCCTTAGCATCTCGTGGTACCATTCCTTCTTCATCTCCTCATCCGCCACATACTACGGAACAAGAAGGGCTATCCCTCTAAATTTGGTGGTGATCTCCGCCACTGTCTCAGTAGTCTGCTGGAGGTCCTAAAACTCCTGTGGTGATTGTTGCACCTCAATAACTGGTGCAAACTCAGCCCTGAACCTAGCCGAGAAATCGGTCCATGTCATCGCATCCAACGCGACATCATCTCCAATAGCATGTCAAACCTCCTCCTACCAATCACGTGCTTTGTCCTTCAGGAGATAGGAGGCGAGTCGGACCTTGTCACCCTCGGGACACCAGCTAGTGCGAAAAGCATTGGCGACATCTGCCAACCATCTACTGCTAGCAATGGGGTCCCTGGCCCCATGGTAATCCGAAGCTCCACAAGCTCTAAACTCTCAAAATGTCAATGTACGTGCCCCCATCATGGCTATCATCTCAGCGTGGAAGGCTCCCATCCTCTCATCCAATATCTCCAATATACCCTCCTTAACCGTACCAAAGATTACGAGAGTCTGGTCTAGAATACTATGCGTAATCTCAGTTGATATAAACTCTCTCATCTGCTCCCCAAGCTGGTCGACTCCTGAACCCGAGCTTGATCCCTCGCCGGCGCCTGAACCACCCACTCGTCTCTCACGCAATGTCACCATTCGGCAACATAACAAAACTATTATATGAACACCCATTCCTATAGAGGGATCATACATGCACTACAAGTTCCCCAGTCTTATCTTAGCCCTTCTCGGATCGAGTACGGATCCTCTGCTATCAGTACTACGGGCCCATAGTACCTTCCACATCTATCCGTACTTTCCTCAAGAACTGCCTCGACTCCACCAAGTCCCTTTCACTACTACTATTTCTCCCAACACTACTATATGTTGGATAAGCTGTCTAAGTCCATAACTATACTTGGTATGTACTTGACCCGGCCCAGCATGGTCCATTTGGATTGCATGGCATCATGCATTTGGATAGACTAAATAAGAGAAATAACACTTGTGGTTTATTAATATATTATAAGTTCTAATATATTAATAGTTTTATTTAATTAGTATTGATCAAGAATTAATTTGGAATTAATTAAGTGATCCAAAGATAACTAATTAAATATATGGGTTGATTATGTAAATCATCCATAACTTGTATAGTGGGCTAAAAGGCTCCATGGATTATCAAGTTGGGTTAAACCCATAGGATGCTCCATGGGATTTACAAACCCATGGGTCATGGAAATGAAGAGTCCTGTCACATTAGGGTTTACATGGTGTAACCCAAGATGTGACACACTATATAAAGGACATCATACTCACCAAAATTGGCTACAGACTAAGAACAAGGGAGGGAAAGCCGATTTATACAAGTGTTATACATACTCTAAAGTTATTCCAAAGCATTTGGTGTTGTGTGAAGCATTTGAGGCATCACACATGGGGTGCTAGGCTCTCAAGGTTTTCAAGGAATCAAATCAACCTCAAGGTATGTAATTCTAGCCATCTTTTAGATTAAAAGTTCCCCATGTATGCTAGATAGGATTATGAACCTTGGAAATCATATTTTGCATGTATTTTAGACAAAAATAGATCCAAGGTTTTCTAGGGTTGCATGTACACTTAGGAGTGTTAGAATTCTCAAAACCCTTCAGTGGTATCAGATGCTAGGCTTGTTTGTTAAATACTTGATGCAAAATAGTGAAAAAAATCGATTTTTGAGCTGTCAGCACAGGGGACTCGACGAGTCCATGGGGGGACTTGACGAGTCCAAGTGAAAATGCATCCAACTCGGCGAGTCAGTTCGTGCACTCGACGAGTTGGCCAGCCAGGGTGCAATATTTTAATTTTTGCTGCTGTAAATGGACTAGAAACATTACCCTAAACTGTTTTGGTGTTGTAAAACTTGTTTTAGATGGTGTAATGGTTGTTCTAATCAATTTACAATGGCTAATATCAAATTTTCATGATCTTATGTGTTCATATGTTCTTGAAACTTTGATATGAATATTCATGTTCTTATGAGTTTTTGATAGATCATAGGAGTTACTTGTTTAATTGTTTAATTCATGATCTTTATGTGTTTTAATGGAGTCAATAACTTGTCCTCAAGTCTCTTTGTGTTAAAACCATTAAAAGAACACATAAGTTATAAAATGAAGAGTCTTCATTTTAATAACGCATAAGTTATGAATTGTAGAGTTTTGTTAAGTTACAAAACTTTCCCTCAAGTTTTGGAACATGTAAAGTCATCTAATAAACTTTAGTTTCAACCCCTAGATTTTTAAAAGTTAAAAATCAACCCTTATACTTTATAATATTATAAGTTAATAATATATATATATATATATATATATATATATATATATGTGTGTGTGTGTGTGTGTGTGTGTATAAGAGCAAGTCGTCTTACCATCAATAGGTCTCATTCACGAAGCCGGTCTATAAGGGAGGGGGGGGGGTATAAGGTCGCTGCCTATAAAATGGCAACTTAATGGGTGTCCACTCTCACCCACCGCTTCCTTGATCGGTGGAGGGTCGTTAGCCGAACGGGTAGGACAAGGACTTATAAATTCTCATTAAAAGTATGATGAATATTATAAAGTTACTAAATGTTTTATTAAATTCCCAATCTTAGTTACTTTAGGAAAAATGTGAATAAGGTGCTAATCCATGAAATTACACTTTACACTTTGATTAAGTCGTTAGTGGAGCGTGTGTGGTTAACCAACACACTAACTTGGACTTAACAAGGTAGGTAAAGGGTGACTTAAAGTGTGTTATAGTATCGGTGGAGCGTGTGTGGTTAACCGACACATCGATTGATTGATAAACTTTAAGGGTACCAAGTGATTTGCATGGTTACTTCACACTTTGTTTTTTGATCCTCGGTATCCCAGTCACAAAACTTGGAAGGCACACTCGAGATTGAAACATTCCTTTGAAAAGTTCATTGAATCTCAAAAGAATCTAGGAATTTCCAAGAACCAATTAAAAACCTAATAGTTTATATTTCGTTTTTGGTGGAAATTGGTGAATTGTCATTCACCTACCTTTCAAATATGTTATTGCTTAGATTACAGCATACCTCTTCTAAGTTATGACATATTGTGATTGGATCCTAGCCTTAATATTACATTTGGGTGTTTTATTAAGGACTAACTTGATATCTAAACTAAACTTGCTCTCTTCTTTTTCAGATGTCTTATAACAACACTGCTTCTAGCTCAAACCCTACTGGCTCCTTCTCCTTCATGAACCTATGTGGGAGGGTCATCTTCGATGGTTCCAACTTTATCGATTGGATCTGGAACATCAGAGTGGTGGCACGTTATGAGGAAAAGGAATATCTCCTCGAAAAGGAGCTAAAGGAGATTGATGAGTCCACTACTACTCCACAGGAGATCACTGACTTCCAGACTCATGAAAGAGATGCCACCAAAGTAGCATGCATCATGATGGCCACCATGATAGCTGAACTCCAGAAGTCCTATGAGGACTACTACCCTTTTGAGATACACCAAGATATGATGGAAAGATACCATCAGAGTGCTCATCAAGAGCTGTATAAAATAATCTCCTCCATGATAACAACCACGATGAAGGACAGAGAATCCATCACGAGCCACATGCAGAAAATGCAAAGGTATGTGGATCGTTTGCTGAAGCTTAATGTGAACTTCCTCGAGGAGCTTGCAATTGATATCATTTTGCACTCCTTACCCTCGTGTTATGATCAATTCCACATGACATACCACATGAATAAGGAAGAAGTCATACTCAACAAACTTCAGGGACTCCTAAAGACCACATAAACAGGTCTTAAAGGTAAGTCGGTTGTTAACACTCTTACTCCTACTCCAAACCCCACCCCTATCTTGGCAATCAGGAAAGGTAGAGGGAAGAAGAGGAAGAGCTCTTTGAAGGGTACCAAGGCTAGGACCCTTGATGGATCTTCTTCAAGTGGAACCAAGAAATGTTTTGTCACTCCTTCTTCTGGCCCAAAAGAGGCTAAATGCTTCTATTTCCATGAAAAGTCGCATTGGAAGCGGAACTGCCCAAAGTACCAGCAAGATGTGAAGGATGGGAAAGTTAAACCCAACCATACAGGTATTTACACTATTCTATCTAATAACTCACCCTATTCTAACTCTTGGGTCCTTCATACCAGTTGTGGTATTCATATATGTTCTGATTTGCAGGGACTAAGAAAAAGTGAGAATGTGGAGCATGAAAAGATAAACTTGATCATGGGGAATAGGAAAGCTTCACCTGTCACCAAGGTTGGAGTTTATTCTTTATTGCTATGTAGTGGGTTTACTTTAGATTTGAATAAATGTTGTTATTCGCCAGAAATGGCAAGAAATATTCTTTCCTTTCATGCTTTGTACAAACAAGGGTTTGCCTTCTCTTTTGATAATGAAATTGGTGGAATAAATGCTTTCTTTAATAATGTTATTTATTTTAAAGCATTACCTTCCGATGGTGTGTATGAAGTTGTATCTGTTGCAGATAATCTAGGAAATAATGTGTTGTGTTTTGATTCTTCTAGTAATAATAACTTGGATAAAGCATCATTATGGCATTGTCGTCTTGGACATGTGAGCAAGAAACGCATAGGCCAACACCAAAAGGATGGAGTCTTGGAGTCATTTGACCTAAAGTTAGATGATAGTTGTGAATCATGCTCACTTGGAAAAATGAAAAAGTCACCCTTCATTGGTTCTTGTGCCAGGGGTGAAGGTTTGTTGGATATGGTACACACGGATGTGTGTTGACCCTTCAAATCTGCCACAAGGGATGCTAATCGTTATTATTTGACTTTTACTGATGATTATAGTAGATATGGATATGTCTATTTAATCATGCATAAGTGAGAGATTTTTGAAAGGTTTAAAGAGTTTAAACAGGAAGTCGAGAATCAATTGGGCAGGAACATTAAGATGCTTCGATCCGATCGTGGTGGTGAGTATCTTAGTACAGAGTTCCTCGACTATCTTAAGGAATGTGGGATTTTCTCACAATTGACACCTCCCAGGATACCACAGCTTAATGGTGTGGCTAAGAGGCGCAATCGAACCTTGTTGGATATGGTTCGTTCCATGATGAGTCGAGCTTCGCTACCAATCTCATTTGAGGGGTATGCCATAGAGATTGTCGCCCATATCCTTGATCTGGTCCCTACAAAAAAAGTTGCCAAAAATCCTCATGAGATGTGGACTGGTAAAGTTCCCAAACTAGACCATATCAAGATTTTGGGTTGTGAGGCTTTCGTGAGACACGAGACTCATGATAAGCTCGAACCTCGAAGTGAGAGGTGTATTTTCATTGGCTACCCACATAAATCCTTTGGTTACCTCTTCTACTGACCTAGTGACAATGTGGTCTTTGTAGCAAGGAGGGGTGTCTTGAGAGAGAGAGAGAGAGAGAGAGAGAGAGAGAAAGTTCATAAGCCAAGGAAACAGTGGGAGGCAAATTGACCTTGAAGAAATTCAAGAGTCAAGTGGTGAAGGAACTTCAAACCCTAGCACTCAACCTGAGGAGGAAACTCCTGTTGAGCCAATTGACAAGTCTGTACCTATGAGGCGTTCCACATGGGTTAGGAATGCACCTGAACGTTATTATGGTTTCCATATTACTGTGGAAGGTGAGACACTTATCAGTGATGAGACATTGGTAATAGTTACGAGGAAGACATGGCAGGCCCCGAGTCTGCCAAGTGGAAAGAGGCAATGGATAGCGAGATACAGACCATGTATGCCAATCAAGTTTGGAACTTGGTTGACAATGTACCAGGTCGTAAGACAATTGGGTGCAAATGGATCTTTAAGAAGAAGACCGACATGGATGGTAATGTACATACATATAAGGCACGACTGGTTGCAAAGTGCTTTTCTCAAACTCTGGGAGTTGATTATGATGACACCTCTTCACCAGTAGCAAAGATTAAGTCCATTAGGGTTCTGTTAGCCATTGTTGCATTTCATGATTATGAAATATGGCAAATGGATGTGAAAACCGCCTTCATTAATGGAAGTTTGGCTAAAGATGTTTACATGAGTCACCGAGAGGGTTTTGTTAGTACAAAATACCCTAATAGAGTGTGTAAGCTCGAGAAATCCATTTATGGATTCTAACAGGCACCTCGCAGATGGAATCTTTGGTTTGATGAGAAAGTCAAAGAATTTGGCTTTTCGAGGAGTGAAGTTGAATCTTGTGTCTATGTCAAGGCTAGTGGGAGTATAGTCTGCTTTTTGGTACTGTATGTGGATGACATACTACTAATAGGAAATGACATCCCAACCCTGCAGGAAGTGAAGTCCTGGCTTGGGAAGTGTTTCTTTATGAAAGACCTAGGAGAAGCGGCCTATATTCTAGGGATAAGGATTATGAGAGACTGGAGTAAAAGATTAATTGGACTTAGTCAGAGTACTTACTTGGAGAAGGTGCTGAAAAGGTTCAGCATGCAGGACTCCAAGAAAGGAGAATTACCCATCCAGAGTAATGCCAAACTGAGTAAAACTTAGAGCCCGAGTAATGAGACCGAGATAGCAGAAATGAGTCAAGTACCTTATGATTCTGCAGTAGGTTCGATCATGTATGCTATGACCTGCACTCGACTTGATGTAGCCTTTGCTTTTAGCATGGTTAGCAGATATCAGGGAACCCTGGAAAGGCACACTGGACTGCGGTAAAGAATATCCTCAAGTACCTGCGGAGGACTAAGGACTGGGTCCTTACCCTCGGTGGGAGTGATGACTTGAGAGTTGTAGGGTATAGTGATACTAGCTTTCAGACTGATAGGGATAATTTCCACTCTCATTCAGGCTGGGTCTTTACCTTAAACGGAGGAGCAATTACTTGGAAGAGTTCCAAGCAAGAGACAGTGGCTGATTCAACTTGTGAATCAGAGTATATAGCAGCAAGCGAGGCAGCAAAGGAGGCGATATGGATGAAGAACTTCATTGGAGATCTTGGAGTTGTACCAGTTATAAAGGAGCCAATGGAAATTTTTTGTGATAGTGAAAGTGCAGTTGCCTTAGCCAAGGAACCAAGGGATCATGGGAGATCCAGAAACATCGACAGAAAATACCATGTAATCAGACATCATATAGAAGAAGGACTCCTTGTGGAAAAGAGGGTATCATCGGATGAGAACCCAGCAGATCCCCTCACGAAGGGACTGAGTCGGGTTAAGCATCTCCAACATGCTTGGAGCATAGGGTTGAAGGATGATATTAGTTTTAGTAGTTAGATAATTTTGAAATTTGTAAAGTGTAATTGACATTTGATGATGAATAAAAGTTGTGTTTATTTATGAGTAAAGTGTTGCTATATTTTGTCAATCGTTTACTATATTTCTTTTGCATGTTTTGACTTCTACACTAATTATGTTTGGTATATCATATTACTCGAATCTCCATAGTCAGTCATTGTGACAACCGTCAATTTCCAGTCAAGTCAAAGTCAACTGAAGTCAACAAGTCAAACCGTTCGACTCAATTTTCCCGTGGGTACTAGAGTTTACGATATGTAATCTCTAAACAACTCGCTATTCTAATGAGAGATCATAAATCAAAAAGTACGTACATCTAGATCTCCTTAACCTAAAACTATGGTAAGTGACGAGCCAAACCGATAAAACAATGTTGCATACTCATCGGGAGCCTGTAAGATCCTTAAACAAGGCTTAACAAGGTTTACGGACCTTGCATTGCGAAGCCGGACACTCACATTTGTCACACACAAAACCTCTCTCAATCGTTTTCACTCTATCTCTCTCTATTTTGATATCTCTCCCAAATCTCTCTAAGTATGTGAAATCTCTCCCAAATATCTCTTTGTATGAGAAATCTCTCCAAGAATATCAAATCTCTCCCAAATCTTTCTAAGTATGTGAAATCTCTCCCAAATCTCTCTCAAAAGTTCCTTAAACTTTTTGTAGTCTCTCGGGCCATCCCGACCCTTAACTGGGTCGAAAACCGCTTAAAACGGGGCAAAAACGGACAAAAAGGGCTTAAGGACCCGAAACCCCTCTTAAGGACCCGAAACCCTTCTTAGGGCCGAAAGTCCTCTTAGGGACCGAACCCTGCTGAACCGAACCCGAAGGCTGCTGAACCGAACCCGAAGGGTCCTCTCAGGATCGAACCTCGCACATGCCCGAGCCCGAAGTCACTGTTCACTTCGGTCTATTTTGCTGCTTGCTGTTCCGCTTCTCTTCGCCTCATTTCGCTTCGGACCCAGCATCAGAAGGGACCGAACCTTCGGCCCCCTTACGAGAAGCCTCGCTGGAAGACCCTTTCTTCCCGGTTTTCGACTACGACTTCATTTTAGCTTCATTTTTAATTGTTTTAACGCGGGATTTTCGCCCAAAACTTTATTTTAACATATAAGGCCCCATATTTATTAATTATCCACGTTTTTGGGGATAAACCTTCTCCAAGAAGAGTGGGTGAAGTACAAGAGGTGGAGTGTTGACTTTCCTTTATTCTATGACACAAGCAACCACTCTCATACCCACTCCATGTCACTATTCACCATCAGCCCATACCTAGTCATTTCATGGTACTTTTCCCATCATTTTCAGCCACACACTTGGTCAAGGGTAAGAAAACATCCTCTCTCCTCACACTTCTCTCATTTTCTCATTCTTTCACCAAGAAGACCAAACTCTTTTCCTCTCAAACTTCCTCCCTCAAATTTGAGATTCAAGGCTGATTATCAAGCTTTATCACACTCTTGGTAAGTATAATTCATCCTCCCTATGATTATTACACTTCCCTCTTTCTCAAATCAATGATTCCTTACACAAATATCATCACATTCTTGTTAGATCTTCGAATCTTCAAGTAATTCTTCAAGTGTTCTTGAGTTGAACACTTCTCTTCTTCAACACTCATCTACTGAAATAACTCAAGGTGAGTTCATACCCTTGTAATTTCATGTTTTCTCAAGTTTTTAGGGGGGGGGGTGGGGGGAATACAAGTTAAAACACCAAGAACATAACTAAACTTTTCTAACAGCTTTCATCAGAAAAGTTGGACTCCATTCACGGACTGTTTTGGACAACTTAAACATTTTAGTTTTCAAAAATGTTTTAGGTGCATGTAGTTCCAGTTCTTAGATTTAAAATGACTACTTGCACATCTACATACGATTTTTCTACAATTTATGGTGATTTTTACAAAACTGCCTATCATTTCAAACACCAATCCGGACCAGTCTGTGATTATGGACTTTTTCACCCAAGTTGGAGGTCATTAAAAATGATGATAAAAATTACGAGTAAACTAGACACATTTTAGGAACTCCCAGAATTTACAGATTTAGTTTTCGACTTCGTATGATTTTTCTATGACTTTTCTAAAACATCGCAGAAAACTTAAAAATTAGTTAACATCTTATAACTTTCATAACACTTTGTATTATGTTGAGCAAAGTGTATAACAATAAGTTCTAAATATTGAATGTGTTTCCTTGTTAGTTTATCATCATAAACTGAAACTTAGTCATTCATGATAAGATTATTCATTCATTTAGAACACGTATATTAAGCTATAATAAGCATAGTTTATGGATTCATAACACTAATGCATTTTCATAAAAGAGTTCTTATACATTACAAACGTTTTGGATAAACTATAATAGGTATAGTTTATGTATCATTTACTTTTTAAACCTATTTATCAAAGGTTTTCAGTTTAGTTCACGTAAATCTGTTAATGAATAAATTTGTGAGTCATTCTCTTCGGGTTACTTCCAAAGTAACCAAGTCAAAAAGTCCTGTAAATTGTAATCAGAGTCTCTTGGAGGGAGAACATGATAGTTGTGTATAGATCTATATTGGGTTTGACAAACCCACACCTGAGCTGCATGCAACAGCTAGACCGGCAGGTCTGTGGTGACAAGTGTCATTTCAGTTTCGCGACGCCTGAAGAACGTCGCAATTACAAGGCCGTTTAAGTCAAGTATGATTATGATAGCTCACATGTAGTATTAACAAATCATAAGATTTACGGGTTCTAACTTTAATTTAGCGAGTTATGTCGATTTAGCTCACTGAAATTACTTTAAGTATGGAAAAATACTTGTACGTCTTCATATAAAAAAGGGTTTTATGTCGATTTAAAATCACTTTTTATATCAATAATTACAGGTATTGCTGTATATTTTCAGTCTTGGTATTTAAGACTACACACCATTCATTACGGGAGTTTTCTCAAATCAGAAAGGCATTTTACGCCAATTTGAAACCACTTTTATATCTTTAAGTATGACAAATACTTGTTCATTTTCGGTCCTGGTATTTAGGACCACATAACTTTGTAAGGAAAATATTGGATTTTTCTTGGTAACATACATCTCTTTACAAAGATCGATTTTCAAACTCTTACTGTCAAAAGCTTATGAAC
Organism: Lactuca serriola; assembly: GCF_051521515.1. Taxonomy (NCBI): domain Eukaryota; kingdom Viridiplantae; phylum Streptophyta; class Magnoliopsida; order Asterales; family Asteraceae; genus Lactuca; species Lactuca serriola. Next base: position 134,667,510 of record NC_136409.1, read on the forward strand.
TCGCCAACCTTTGTGTTGACACTTTTCAAAACTACTTGTATTCTCAGGAATTCAGTGAAACAGGAAATCAACCACGTTTTGAGGATGGGACGATAAATCGTCAAACAGTTTATTTTTTTTAATCATAATGTAATTGATTCGAATCATGTAAACATATACTTTGGTGTAACTTTTTCAATTATATTTATGATGGTTGTATTTACTTTGAGCACTATTATAGTCGTTGTTGTGATACTCTACATGAAGTCCTCCACCCCCGGACATTTCCACCATCCTTGGTTTGGGGGTGTGACAGTCATAAGTTGGAAGTAGGTATGAATTAAGACTGTCATGAGTGGTTGCAGAGGTCTAAGTTGTTGGACATGGCTACAACACTCATGAGTGCTCATAAGTTCTGAGCATTGGACTCAACCCACGCTCACTGGTATCACTTCATGGAATTTATCTCGAGTGATCGTGAGACGGTAATATCATATAAGTCTTCTAACCTAGAGATATGAATTGTTGTCTATGAGTTGGTTATGCATTGATCATACGAAATCGCATTGGTAACTCGATGTTATAAAACGTACTTTTGTGTGTGACTCAACAAGTAGTAGAATAAGCATATGATTCGAAGTTTATTTGTTCCTTCTTGGATTAGAATCGATATCTGGGCCCCTCGATGATTTTGTTTTGACCTATGTACCAGGCCCGGTCAGAACCAAATTGATGTGTTCAATTTAGTTCTATGTCAAAAAAATCGGAAATCGGGAAACAAACTGCTGGACAATAAGTAAGACATTGTTCCATGTATTTGTCCGGCCGATATCTAGAACAGAGGATTATATGATCACTTATCTGAAATGGCGTATGATCATCTTCTCAGTTCCGAGAGACCTTGAAAGAGCTACGATTGCTGATCGGTTCCTAAAGTCATACTTATAGATATAGTTATTAGACTTATCCACGTGGGAGACTGTTGGATAAGGTGTTTAAGTCCATAACTATATTTGGTATGTACTTGACCCGACCCGGCATGGTCTATTTGGGTTGCATGGCATCATGCATTTGGATAGACTAAATGAGAGAAATAACACTTGTGGTTTACTAATATATTATAAGTTCTAATATATTAATAGTATTATTTAATTAGTATTGATCAAGAATTAATTTGGAATTAATTAAGTGATCAAAAGATAACTAATTAAATATATGGGTTGATTATGTAAATCATCCATAACTTGTATAGTGGGCTAAAAGGCTCCATGGATTATCAAGTTGGGTTAAACCCATAGGATGCTCCATGGGAGTTACAAACCCATGGGTCATGGAAATGAAGAGTCATGTTACATTAGGGTTTACATGGTGTAACCCTAGATGTGACACACTATATAAAGGACATCATACTCACCAAAATTGGCTACACACAAAGAACAAGAGAGGGCAAGCCGATTTAAACAAGTGTTATACATACTCTAAAGTTATTCCAAAGCATTTGAGGCATCACACTTGGGGTGCTAGGCTCTCAAGGTTTTCAAGGAATCAAATCAACCTCAAGGTATGTAATTCTAGCCATCTTTTAGATTAAAAGTTCCCCATGTATGCTAGATAGGATTATGAACCTTGGAAACCATATTTTGCATGTATTTTAGACAAACATAGATGCAAGGTTTTTAAGGGTTGCATGTACACTTAGGAGTGTTAGAATGCTCAAAACCCTTCACTATTATCCTAGGCTTGCCCTAGGGTAACCTTTAACTCGCACCCAGTCCTCAGCTACTGAAGATATCTTCGTGATGCCAATTAGTCACTACCTGAATACCATCACATGTGATGAGGCTCTGATAATCCTTCGAGTAAAGGACTCATCCCTAGAACGGTTAGACTCAGAAAAGAGCTGCGTAATAGGGGCAATTCCAGCACTCTGAGATTATTTAAACCTGATCACACGTGACTTGGCGTATTCACCTAATGGCTAAATCCCATCACTCAGAGTCCCACAAAGCACAAATTAAGTAACATTCAGACAAAAAGGCAAATCTAACTACATAATCCAATCATACCGCTCTATCCCCTACTGAGGAATCTGTACTAGCATGCAACTCATAAATCTCATACACATAAAAAGCACATAAGGCATCCTCCTAGATCCTTAATCCTAATCTAGCATGCAGTTTTTATAAGCATATCATATCTAAACAAACATGTATGGGTAATTTGGGAGAACTTACTTGAGCTCGACTAATTACATGCGCCAAACCCTTTTTCTCCTTTTCAAAGTTATTTTTTTCTTTCTCGAAGTCATTTTATAAAAATGGTTTTCTTTTGAAAATTCTCATACCAAGTCGTCAGTTTGAGTTTAGACACACCCTAGAGTGTGCCGGAATCCATCAAACCAAGGCTGTGATACCAACTTGTAACATCCCAAAAATCATGACCAAAAATTTCGTAAACATTAATAAGAACCATAATTCTCAATCGTAAATATAATTTGTTATATTAAATTGGAGTATCATCTCAAAACATGTTCTTTTTATCAGAGTAAACATCCTAGGCTAAAACTTGGTGGTATGTGCCATGCAGTCATCCCGAACTCTTCCCTCCACTACCGGAAGTACCTGAAACCAAAACTGAAAACTGTAAGCATGAAGATTAGTGAGTTCCCCAATCTACCACATACCATACACATAATCACATACTACAAAAATTGGGCCTAGCCCTATACATCAGGCCCCGCTCGACATCGGACGAATTCGACATCAAGCCCCGCCTGGCATCGAGTCCCGCTTGGTATACAAATCTGTTTCTACCAGGCCCCACCTGTCTTCAGGCCCCGCCCGCTACACACATACAATAATAACATATAAGAATACCAATATAGTTGCTATACTATAACTGCTAGTCTCAAGGCCCCACCTCTATTCTGCTACTAATGAGATATGGAACCCCGTCCACACTCAGCTAGTGATGAGATACGGGCCCCCGCCCACACTCATCTCCCTACCAAGAACATACAAGTATCACAAAGACAAAAACTATAACTAAACATACACCACTGCCTCGAGTGTCACTCGACATCAAACTGTAGCTCAGAAAATATAAATATAATCCTTCCTCGGGCCTCTCCCGCTATCAGACTGAAATCCAGAGCATATAAACTGCATCGGGCTAACCCTGACATCGGATCTAAATCCAGTATACACTAACATACATAAACGGGTTGACATCGGTGCCTTAAACCCATTCCTACTAGAGAAAACTCACCTCACATGCTGACTGTAGAATGCTGTGAATAACCCCTCGCTGCTAGTTGGCAGATCCTCAAACTGCTGATCACTCAACTCCCCGAGCTATCAATTACCAAAATGACACTTAGACCAAAATACCCTCCAAAAGTCAAACCAGGTCAAACTTGGTCAAGGTCAACGGTCAAAGTCAACGCTCCGAGTTGCTCCTTAAGCTCGCTGAGTCCAATAAGTCAAAATCCTGAAATCCCGATCCAACTCGTCGAGTCAACCCATGACTCGCCGAGTTCACTGGCTACTCAATGTCATGATTTATCAAGTTAACTCGTCGAGTCAGCCCTCAGACTCGCCGAGTTCCAACATAACAAAAAACAGGACAATTCACTTAGACTCGTCGAGTCCCACCCTAGACTCACCGAGTCCCTCAGACTGATTGCCCATCTTAACATATTAATCCCTTACACTTTAGATCCAAACCCCAAACTTCGTCTTCATGCTGAAGATGACCTCATGAGGGTAAAGTTTCTAACTTTACCCACTCCTAATCCTTCTTAATGGGTTAAGCTAAAACCCTAGCTCCTTAAGACGTAACTCTATGTCCAAAAACTCTTATTACCCCAATCCAAAGCATAACAACATAGATCTAGGCCTTATACACCAGAAGGACACATAAAGTCTCTGCCTTTTCTTCCAAGCATGGCCTTTTGAGGCTTAAAAGGCCATAACAACTCCTTAAAGCTTGTATGAGGGTTCCAATGGCATAAAGCTGGCACCTTTACTCCTGAACCACTCTTAGGGACTCCAGATCTAAAACATTATTTGCTTGTGACATCCTTGTCCCATAGATAAAGCTCCATGGACCAAAAGTCTCATAAAGTGGACATAAAGAGATCTAAGAAGCTATAAGTCAAGATGAAGACTTGATTACCAAAAAAGGATAGAAATGAGATGGTGTTGCCGGATCTACTAGTTTCTCCTTGAACCTTCACTTTCCTTCTTCTTCTTCTAGCCCCCGAGAACACCAAAACACTCAAGAATGGCTCACACACTCACAAAATGATCTAGGGTTTCATGGGTTAAGTTCTGGACAATGGGGGTTGGGAATGGAACCAAGAGGAGGAGGATAAGATGCTTAAATAGGGTGCCAAGTCCCAAATTTAGGGTTTCCCAAACCCTGACCAACTCGGCGAGTCAGTCCTCCGGCTCGTCGAATAGGTCACTTAACCCACGACCTAAAATACTCTCCTAATCGTCAAGTCACCCCACCTACTCGACGAGTCGCCTTCTAATTTTGAGGTTTTCCTTTCCTTTCTAGATCTTCTGAATTTAGGGTGTTACACAATTACACAAGTTCCTCAATCTAGATGATTTGATTGGAAATCTATTGTGATAAAGGTCACCTAAGCAATAGAGATTCGAGACATAGATGAGATCAAACATGTCTATTAAACTTTGTTTTTAATGTTCCTATAACGCTAGGAATTACTATCATAGAATATAATTGATACTTGATATCTACGTATTTGAATTCAATAAATGTGATAAAGGTCACCTAAGCATTTGTTTGTTTTGCAACTTGGATCCTAGACTTTGATAATTAATGTTTTTGGAAACTTAAGGATATTGATTATTAAAGATTTAAATATCAAAAACAAAATAAATTTTGTTAAAATTTTGTAGATGAAAAAACGATCCAATCTCGTTACCATGCATTATCTTTCTCTTGCTGCATACAATAAATAATACCATTCGAAAAATACAATTTACACGAATGGTTTCATGTCTTGAGTGACAATCTCAAGAGAGATAATAATTTGTACGTTATTAAAAGTCCTATTCCTAAACAACCTGCAATTATCGGTAGAACTAAACATAATGCCTCATGGAAGCATTGTTGTGATGCTGAAGATGTTTCATAAATCATACTAGGTACAATTATTCTTGACCTTTGGAAGGAAATGGAAAACTTAGAAGCATTTCATATGTTTCGTCAGGTGAAGGATATATACTTTCTGAAAACTAGAATTAGGTTCGAACCTGTTCAAGATTTGGAAGAATGCAAAGTTGAAGAGAGTCACCCGGTATGCTCTAAGAGGCCATTAGTTCATTGAAAAGACAACTTTAGGCCCAATAAATCCAAGAAGGGCCATATTGATATATCTTGTTTCTACTATAAAGAAACATGACACCAGAAGATAAATTGTACCTTTTATCAGAGAAGAATGTTTGGAGAGACTAGTCATTCAGGTATCTAGTAGATAGAACTTCTACTTTTCATTTAACAGTCAAGTACTTGACACTAAATTTTAATCTAATATTTGTAAATATTTACAAATATTTAATAAGAGTAAACAATTGAGCACAAGAAAGTTGTAACTTGACTTGTAGAGTTTAGTTTTATTATTTATGCTTAGAATATAAAATCCTTGTATTGTAAAAACAAAGTTTGTCTTGGAACAATGTATGTTTTGAATTTACCATGTCTAAATATATGTCTCAGTTAATTGATTAGATAATTAATTATTCACTTAATCGATTTTCATAATGATCACATCCAAATTCTGAAATGATTAGGTTTTGTTTTTGAGAACTAGATCTCTTATAGAATTATAAATTAGATAACAATTTTTTCTAATTAACAAGTTCTATAAGAAAACACTTTTGACTCAAAATTAATTTGAATCAAACTTATCTATGACATTGTTATATTTTTATTTAAATAATATGCACATATTCCAACTTCAAGAAATGGATTTTGAAGGCAAATAAAGTAGTTTATTTGACATATGTGAATATTATTTATATATAAAAGTTTGCAATGATATCTTTACTAAACTATAGAGATAATAATTATTAAAGAACTATACACTGTGATGCATGACTTTCTTTCTAATGAATGCATAGATTTAGTACAAGACACTTAATCAACTTTATTAAAAACTATAGTTGTTGTAATTATATTTTACTTGTTAAAAGATAATTATGAAATGTCTTAAAGCTTTAAAATATAAAGTTGAGATAAAAACCAGTAGAACAATCTAACACCTTATAGACAACAATTGATAATCTAAAGCTTTCTAGATATGGTTTACTTTCTAATTGGTGGGAATTATCTTCTTTTTTTTCTTTTGGGAATATGTATTGATCACTATCACTTGTGTCTCAAATACAAACACCAACTAAGAAGAATATAAAACACTTTAAAAGATTTAGTATGGAAATGCTCCATCCTTATCCTAGTAAATGTTATGAGGATATGAAGCGTATGTTAGACTAAAGCTTCTAGATCCAAAATCTACTAAATACCTACTTATAGAATATTCTAAAAGGTGTCTTCGATTATCTATACAAACCCACCAAGAATAATTTCTCTTATTTCTCTGAAACATGAATTTTCAGAAAGTAAGCTTCTAATGACAAAGCAAATAGAAGACACATGGATGTTGGAGCAGCTTAAGAACTATAACATGTTGTAGTAAAGGTTGTCACTAGTTTCAATAAGAAATTGTAAACATGAATAATAGCTATTTATAAACACAAATTGTTCTCAAATATGGTAGGAATCATCTAAAACATGAGAAATATGGAATCTTTCATTGGTAAGTTCTTGTTTATGGTTCATGGAAATGCATCTACTAGAAAAATGCTATATCAGACTTATAATATGATAAATGTCCTTAAGTCATGAACATTGAGATGTAGTCCATGTCTAATAGTCAAGGATGGGGTTGATTAATATTCCTCCATATAGAAATGCTAAAATGAGTAAGTGATTCTTTTAGAAAGAATACAAACATGGAGATCTGATGAGTTATGAATTAACTCTTTGATCGATTAGATCTTTGTAACAGGTAGGTGATGAACGTAAAACAGTAAACGATTCTAGGGTTACAAAAATAAGAACGATGATATTGCTGAACAATACTTTTCTAATCAATACTAATCCTCTTGTTCTAGAATGCATGCAAGCATCTATTTATATTAAACCCTACAAGGATGAATCAAAATGTGTCGAATGATTAGATTACTCGATCCTCAGCAGAGCTCGACTAAGAACTTCCACTGTAGACGATTCTAGGGTTACAAAAATAAGAACGATGATATTGCTGAACAATACTTTTCTAATCAATACTAATCCTCTTGTTCTAGAATGCATGCAAGCATCTATTTATATTAAACCCTACAAAACTCATGGATGGACAGGTCCATACCGGAGATAAACATGGACTAGATAACGAGCCCAATAGACGTAACACTATACTGACCCTAAAAATCTCCCCCTTTGTGTCAATTTGGAGTGAGACTATCGTTTCTTCTTGCTTGGGCCAGCAGCGGGAGCCTTCTTTACTGTATCAAACAGACGTGTGATAAGTGCAAGGATTGTCTGTCTGAAGCGAATGTACCATTGAATCATATCATGAAAGTACTTGATATCATCCGCTGTGTTCTGCTTGCATCGATGGATGATCCTTAAAAAGTGTTCCAAACAGGCAGTAGTGTAGAGATGTTTGTCTGCCAAGGCGAAAAGACATTTCTGTCCTTCATTCCTAGTAAACGTGACAAAGTTTCTCTTTGGGTCAATCTTCCCCATCTGCATCATGTTGAGATCACTGGCAGAGCCAACAGGAGATATGGTGGGCTTCTTCTTGAATACGCTCGCTATCTCCTGATCCACCAGAGCAACTTCCATGACATAGCATACAAGCATCCTCTTAAAGTGGTCGATGATCGGATCATAATCAGCTTCGTTTGTAAGAAGGATGTTGTGCAAGATAATCCAGTCATGGGGATTAAGGTTGGGAAGATCAGCAAGTGAGATGGCATGTTCGGTCTTGGCAGATCCCCGTAGTACCTTGAACTGAATATTGGTGAAGTTGCCTTCCCTGAACGACTTTAGGACCCCGAACATTGATGATTTTCTGAGCGCTCCAAGTTTGGTATTGAGGTTGAGCTGCCCTCAGATAAAATTCAACTAAGTCCCGATCAACTTGTGGATGAGGATGGGGGAACTCAGCAATGTTGTCAAATGCATGAAAAACAAACGCCTTTCGGGTCAGTGGCATATCGAACTGAGAGTCGACAGTGTTAGAACAATCTAAAGAGATCACAGGTTCTAGCCACAAGATACTTGGTGTTTCGATGGCTTCTTTAATCAGCTTCTCAAGAGTCCAAGGAGGAAAAAGAGTTTTCCTGCTCTCGAGAAGGTCGTGGGCTTCTTTCTGTCTTCTTTCGGCTTCTTCAGCCTCTCTAGCCACACGAGCACTGATGTCAGCCTCTTTATCTCGAACCTGTCACTTCAAAAGGTCGGCAATTGTCTCCTTATCATCTTCATCGCTCTCCTCAGCAATATTCTTGCCCTTGTCTTTTACACCGGAACCGGAGGCTTGGCCTACTGGAGGAGGTTCGGTTGCAGTTGAAGTAGGAGGCGGTTGAGACATATTCACTTTTTCTCCCCCTTGTTTCGGAATGGACACGAAATCAAGGAGCCCTTCAAGTTTGCTCAGTAGAGAGAGGGCGGGAGCAAGCTTCTCTGCAAGGTCACGCCTCACAGAATAATTGAGGATCGGGTCATGTGCTTCAAGGATGTTTGAGATAGCTGAGTGGACATCCGAAACACACGATTTAACCACCTCCCTTTCAGATCGAAGAGAGTCAATCTCCTGTTGAGAGTTGGAGAGTTGAGTACTCTTGACCTTCAGAGCGGTAGTCTTCCTTGCGAGAGCATCCATGAGAGAGTTCTCAGCAGCTAAGTCTTCTTGAAGCTTAGAGAGAGGCTCCTCAATGGTTGTTCTGAAAGCTGAGTTGTCGTCAGAAATGGTTTGTCGAAGTGAAGTGAACGACTTCAGCTCTGATGCGACTAAGTTAGCCAGCTGGTTGACAATGGCTTCCAGCTTTGTCGTGGTGGCTTCAGCGTTTTCCTGTAAAGATTTTAACAAGGAAGTAGCATCAGTGAATAGTTTATCGACTTTTTCGGTCGCAGCCTCACATGCTTTGGTTGAGGTGTCTGTGGCTGCAGTGGCGGAATCGATAGAAACTTGATGAGCTTTGGAGAAAGCCTCAACAATTTTCTAAATGGAAGCTTCAGAAATGGAGGACTGAGATGTGGAAGATGAGGCGATGAGCGAATCGATTTTGTCATGTAGCTCCTTGAGATGCCTCTTTGTGACAGGAGCATCGTCATCATCGTCACTCTGAACTTGAAACGGATTGTAATAGACCAAGTCAAAGGTCATGTCCTCCCCGCCAAGGAGTGGTTCGTCATCCTCTGATGCATGAGCAGGAGAAGAAGGTGGTGGTGAAGCTAAAGGCTCGGTAGTAGTAGTAGTTTCGGGTTGGGTGGTGTGTTCGGTTGTTGGTGTGGGTTCGGGTGCTGAGGTGGATGTTGGTGCGTCAGTATGAACCCCGTATCAGATACGTTGGTTCTAACATCTGCAGTGGTGGTGGTGGTTGCTTCGGTAAATATAGGTGGTGGTACTGGGATGGAGGTAGGTGGTATTTGAGTGGTGGAGGTAATGGGGGGAATAGAAATAGGAATGGTAACTGGTGGAGTGGAGACAGGAGAAGTAGAGAAGTGAACTTCAGTGGTTGGAGATCTTGGTGGAGTATTACCACGAGGAGAGCCTTCAGAAGCAGAACTCTCTTCCTCAGATTCGCTTGAGGATGAAGCGATAATCAGTTTTCGCCTCGGTTGGGTTTTTCTCCTCTTCTGTGGTGGAGATTGAGCAGCCTTAGTGGTTTTCCTTTTCTTGGGAGATGGGCCTTTTGCTCCCTTTGCAACCTGCTTGCCCTTATCAGCTTTCTTTCCTCTGGGGGCAGGCTTGTCAGCATCATGAATCGACTTCAGCATTTTCGGAGTAAGGTCTCTCGGACCAGATCATCGGAACTCCTTGTACGTTTGAATGATCCGGCTGTCGGCAGGAACATCACCATACATTGTTTCAGGGATAGACCCGTTGAAGGAAAATTTTGATGCGTCAGAAACAATGATCTTCGTGGTATGGAAAGTACCAATCGAATACATTGGAGCACCAGCGACAATGGGGACGTGGTACTTGTCCATCACCCATTTCGTGACAATAGTCCAGAACCTGGCATACGAGATCTCTGAGTGTCGAGAGGCGGAAGAGAGACTCTGAATGAGTTGTTGCCATAGGACCAACCCGTAGTCCATGTTGATGCCATTGTAGATCCCGTACATGATTGATAGGAACAGAAGACTTGCCCCATCGGATCCAACACTTCTTTTAGATAAGCCCTTGAAAAGCACAATTAACATCCCATTCCACTGAGGGGGCAGGCACGATTTCTTGAATTTCGTGACCGTGGTGAGCACCTCAGTGTACCCCATGTTGTAGAACATGTTGAACAGATGACCCATCGGAATGGTTTCAGGATTAACCTTCGAAGAGTCAGGTTCAAACCTTAACAGTGTACAAAACCTTTGCTTGGAAATTGACGCCTTGTGCTTGAAGACATCGAAGAAAATTCTATCGACGACCTTGTCGTAGTGAGCCATGGCAAAAATCTGTGACAAGAACTCCATTGGAACAGCTTCAGCCCTGGTAAGAGCAGGAGCGATTGGCGAGAAGTTCAGGCATTCAATGATGGGAAACATGAAAGCGTCATATGCCTGAGGAGTAAGATCAATGATCAAACTCTACTAAGGACGAATAGGCAAGATGTGAGAGGTCACGTGAACTGATGAAGAATCCGCCATTGTTGAGATGAAGGTGGGAGAGAGGATGAACAATAGAGTTTGGAGGAATTTCTTGCTCTCTAGAAATATAGGTGCAGTAAAGAGGTAAACGATGGTTTACATTGCCTTTTATACTGTGGGTAGAGGAGAGAGAAGAATCTTTCCCAAATCTTCGATTGAAAACCGAAGGGTTTTTCGGAGGTGACTGACGCGTGACAGTTGGGGTTGCCGATGATCACGCAGGAGAGAGAGTGTCAGTCCCTAATCACACGCCTTCCCATCAGGCGCTGTTTGGAGATGAAACGGTTCCTATTCACACGCTTTTCCAGCAGGCACCATTTGAAATCAAATCGATTAGACTCCCGCCTGAGTCACCATGTCGTCATCGTATTCCTTTAGAGTTTAACGACATCTTTAAGGTGAAATCCCCACGTGGATCAATATTAACCAAAACCTTTTTATAACAACCAATCCAATTAAAATGCCATGGAATTAATGAAACCAGAATTTTGAAAAATCTAAAAGATTTTCATGCTAAGTGTGTAAAAGAAAAAGAAACAAAGCAACACGTTTGAGGGATTATGTGATGTCAATAAAGACACGAAACAATTGATCCCGGGAACGAATCTCTTCCTTCAAAGTCAAGAGAAACTTTAAAGTGTTTGTGTGGTTTCCCGTTGAATAACGATCAGACACTTATTAAGAAGTGTTGAAAGGCTTTTTTTTTTTTAATTAGGCTTATGTGGGTGGCTTTCGCTTCGATTCATAATTCATGATCTTGATATAAGATAGAAATCGAATGAAGTACTTGTGAGACCAGTGTAGTCTATTGAACAAGTAGGTTGGAGATAATTTAAATAGCAAGGTAAACTAAGATATGTGAAATCTCAAAAAAAAAAAAAATTAAAACTGGATCCCAAGGGAGGAAATTTTATTGGATTTAACAATTTAATAGGAATCACTCAAAAGAAAAATAGAGATTTCATGTGGTACCCCCATGGATAAGTCCGTCAATTCATTAGTGAAAGCTAGAGCAAGTTAATTGTTCACCGTCAATGCATAGTAGGTATTGAATTGTGGGTTTCACTTAGCACGTAGTGACACGAAGCTAAGATCATGAACACATAAATTGTGTAACCATAAACCTCAGTGGTAATGTCTGAGAGTCTCAAGGGTTATGTTTGTGAAGCGAATAAGATGGAGAATAGTGATGTAGATGGTGTAAAGAAACCCAAAGTACCTTTGCTATGAAAAAATAGGGACTAAGTAGAAAACTCTTATCTCATGTGAGAAGAGAGTTAGGTAGCTCATGATTAGAATAAATGTGAGAGCCTAATTGGGAAGACAAGGTTTGTTTGTACCAATTCAGTAAGGCTTTTATTCAGAATTAGATGAGGCTTTGGGTCCCTGTCTAATATTTAAACCAAGAAAAAAGTTGATTGGACCCATTGAGCTCATTTCGAATTAATCTCCATCAGCTTTCTGAATTCAACTGTTAAGCTAGGATTCGTTGAGCCAAAGATGATATCATCGACATAGATTTGAACAATCATAAGGTGGTTACCTTCCTTCTTACGAAAGAAGGTTGGGTCAACCGAACCTTATTTGAATTTGGACATCTTTAAAAACTTGGTTAGCATTTCATACCAGGCACGAGGTGCTTGTTTCAGCCCACAAACCGCTTTGTCCACAATATAGCAGTGATTGGGGTACTTTTCATTGACGAATCCCGGAGGTTGCTCCACATACACCGTTTCTTCAAGTCCTCCATTTAGAAATGCGCACTTTACGTCCATTTGGTAAACCTCAAAGTTCTTGTGTGCAGCATAGGCAAGGAATATTCGAACAAATTCCAGCCTAGCTACAGGAGCAAAAGTTTCCTCATAATCGATTCCTTCCTCCTGGCGGTATCCTTTCACCACTAGACGAGCTTTGTTTCTTATTACATTGCCTTCCTTGTCCGTTTTATTTCTGAAGACCCATTTGAGACCAACAACCGAGGCATCTTTAGGAGTTGGAATGAGGCGCCAAACCTTATTTCTTTCGAACTCATTAAGTTCGTCTTGCATAGCTTGAACCCAATCAGAATGATCAAGAGCAGTGTTTACTGTCTTAGGTTCAACTTTTGAGACGAAAGAGTTCAACATGCAGAACTCTACTTTTGAGAATAAAGAAGTTTGTTTTGCCTTCATTTAAGATCGGGTCAAGACCTTTTCAGAGACATTACCCACAACCTGTGAAACAGGATGATCTCTAGTCCATTTGACAAGAGGAGGGTAATTTGGATGATAGGATGGATCCAATTCAGCATTTACCATCTCTTCTAATTCAGATTGACTGTCATCGTCATAAAACATATCGGCATTCTCCCCTTCGACTGATGAGCTTTCAGGTGTGTCTTGACCTTCCGGTGCTACAGGAGTTTCGGGTGCATTTGAGCTTTCGGGAGCTACTGTACCTTCGGGTGCAGTAGAGCTTTCGGGTGCGGCTGGAGAAGAGTTCTCCCCTCAACTTGTGAACTCGGCAGTTTTGAAGAAGATGGATTCTCCCCCTTAACTGAAGCACCGTGCTGAGAAGGTCCATTTGGAACTGATTCTCCTTCACCGAGTCGTTTGGCAGCGTCATCGACGATTTGCTTCAGACGGTCAACTTTGTTGTTTGCTGCATTGGCTTCTGAAAGAGTAGCCTTCTCTGGTTCATCGAATAACTCCACAAACTGCTCAAACAAATTTGCAATCGAGGCTGTGACTTGGCCTGTTTGAGAGAAAATTTCTCCAACTGTTTCTTCCGTGGCCTTCAGCTTCTTGACGTAGCAGTCGTCGAAAGTCACATAATACGTTTCTTCAATCTTCCTCGAACGCTTGTTTAAAACCCGGTATGCTTTTGAAGTAAGAGAGTATCCCAGAAAAATCCCTTAATCGGCTTTAACATCGAACTTGTTACGATGTTCTTTAGAATTGAAGATAAAGCATCGTGAGCCGAATACATGGAAGAATTTGACGTTTGGCTTCCTGTTGTTGATGATCTCATAAGGAGTAAGAGTGAAACGCTTATTGAGATAGGACCTGTTCTGCGTAAAACAAGCTGCAGCAATAGCATCAGCCCAAAAATATAGAGGTAGAGAAGCGAAACTTAGCATGGTTCGGGCCGCCTCACACAAAGATCGGTTTCGTCTTTCGACAATCCCGTTTTGTTGAGGGGTGTAGGGGGCTGAGAAGTTGTGACTGGTTCCTTTTTTTGCTAAAAAGTCTTCAAATTCTTTATTCTTGAACTCCAGCCCATTGTCGCTTCTGATGTTGCGAATGACTTTCCTCAGTTGCCCTTCAACCTGCTTAATAAACATCTTTAGCTTGAGAGTTGTCTCAGATTTGTGCTTCAGAAAGAACACCCATGTAAAACGTGAAAAGTCATCAACAATAACAAGAATATACTTGCTACCGCCAATGCTTTCGATAGAAGATGGACCACACAAGTCAATGTGAATTAACTCAAGTGGTTCAACGACTTTAGTGTTTATGATCGATGGGTGACTTTGACGACTCTGCTTCCCTATTTCGCATGCAGCACACAAATGTTCTCGATCAAACTTGAGCAATGGAAGACCCCGTACATGACCTTCGGTGACAAGTTTGTTGATATCCTTGAAGTTGAGATGAGAGAGTCTTCGGTGCCACAGCCAGCTTTCGTCAGAATGTGCTTTGGATAATAGACAGATAGATGGATTTCCTTTGATGGGTTTGAGATTGAGAGGAAACATTTCTCCCTTGCGCTCCGATTTGAGAATTACTCTTTTTGTTTTCATCTCTATTATTTTCGAACCCTCATCATCAAACGAAACTTTAAGACCGGTACCTCCAACAAGCTGAGATACACTGATGAGGTTATGCTGTAGTCCTTCAACGTATGCAACCTTTCTAATCGTGAAGTCTCCATTTGTTATCATCCCATAACCTTTGATCGTTCCATATGAGTTGTTCCCGAACTTGACATTCCCGCCGTTTGGAAGAGATCGAAATTCCCTCAGCTCTTCCTTCCTTCCTCTCATGTGACGTGAGCAACGACTGTCAATATACCATTCTTCGTCGAACTGCTCGTCACTGATAACCTGCAAAAATCAAGCAGATTTAGGAACCCAAAGTTTCTTGGGTCCACGTGAGCCTTTCACAGGAACAGGAATAGTAAGAGAAATGTCAACAAGATATGTTCTTTTTATTAAAGTTGTTTCATCTTTCTTCTTAATAGTGAAAAATTTAATTTTGTTGGGATTTGTTATAGTCGGTTTGGATTCAGGTTCAGATGTTTGGGCCTTGGAATGATTTTGATCATTCTTGACTGAGGAAACCTTCGATTTTCCTTTCAAATCTATTGAAGATTTTAGATTTTGAGTTTGAACAGAATTGGATTTAGAATGGGGTTGAGAAGAATTAGAATGAGAGAATTTAGACTAGAAGTTTTCTTGACTTGAGGTTCTAAGTGACCCTTTTGTTTTTGGTCATTAGTGGGACCGAACCTAGAACCTTGGTAGCTTTTGCTCTCGGAACCGAACCTTTCCCTTCGGTTGTTATTCCTTTCAGAACCGAACCTGTCCTTTCGGTTGTTATTACTTTCTTGCGGCCTGACAGTACTTTTCTCTGATCTTGAGTTTTTGTCATGATAAGAGAAATGGGCGTTTTGAGATCGCCAAAACTGTTTTCGCTCTGAGAGATTCTTCTTGTATGATCCTTCACTTGCTTCGGCTATCGGTGAATGTTGGCTTTTTGCTTTTGCTTCCTGTCAGCCGGTTCACTTTTAACAGACGGTGTTTCGATTGTAGGAGTAACTTCTTCTTTAGGAACTTCATTTGCACCACTAGTACTTGGCACATCGAAGTTGTCAGGCTTGTTTAGAGGCTCTGGCACATATCTGCCTTTGGTTTTCCATGACGTCCGCTCTGACAGACCAACGGTTTCGTCAGCATTATCTATAGGAGCAGACCAGAAAGATTCATCACATCCATCTGCATTATCTTCGTTTACTATGCCGGTGAGTTCGGCTGTCTGATGTTCGGTTACTCCTGTGACCTTATACACCTGATTTGGTGTTGTTCTTACCTTCTGATACACAACAGCTTTTTCTTCAAGAATTGGGGACTTATTTTGGGACAGACGAGCAAACTCCACAGAATTTTCAGAAATAAGATTTTTGTGGTTTTCGGGTTCGCTCTTGACAAACTCAGAACAGTCGACTTCATCCTCTACATAAATTTCACTCATATCATCATCCTCATTGAGCTCAGACGCGTTTTCAACATCAATTTTATTTTTTGAGCTCAAGTTGGCATTCAATGAGTCAAACTTTTGTATGGTTTCGGTCCTTAGTTTCAGTTTATCGTTTTCATCCAAAAGGTTTTTCAGCATGTCCTTATGGTCCTTGGACTTTATAAAAGATTCAATTTTTTCCAGACCATACATATAAGTCGGATTCACATCATCAGACGAAACTACACTTTCGCAATTATATGCTTCAGCATCGATTTCATCCTCCTTAAACTCAAGGAAGGGCAAAATCATGCGATGAATTTTCTGCCCTATTTCACAGTTAAGATGAAGTTGAGTGATGTTAGCATAAAGATGTTTAGCAATTAAACAAAAAACATTTCTCTGTTTCAGAAGTTTTAAATTGTCTCTTTGTAAATAAATGTTTTCGTCTTTGGATTTAATCAGCTCCGACTCCTTCAGCTCTATCCACATCCTCTGTTCCTCACTCTTGGATGACACCCTGCTTATTTGGTCAGTTAGGTTAGAATTGGTGACCCGTGTTTGAGTTAAACTACTATCTAGATTTGAGATTCTTGAATTTAAGCTTTTTAATTCTTTTTCATACGAATTTTGTGGGACTTTGAATGAAACAAAAACGGATTGTACCTTCTTGATCAATTCATCAAGCTCATTGATCTGCACACTGAGAGGTTTTGCTGTGAAGCATAGGTCCTCTCGCTCCTTGGTGTCTTCATTCCCACCATCCGTATTGTATCCCCTCATTTGAGATACATTTGTCACCATCAAACACTTCCCACCGCTTTCTTCACCTCTTGCAACGTATGCCTTTCCATGAGATGGCTTCCTGACCTCATCATCCTCTGAGTCGGTTGACCAGACCTGCACGCCACCGAACTCATCATCCGCTGCCGAACCCTGCACAATTAAAACATTCATCGAAGGGTTAGTAGCAGCTTTCTTTTTCTTGATTTCTTCCAGCTTTTTCATCAACACGGCCTCTTCATCCTTTTCCTCATCCTTCTCTACCATCTTCTTTAGGACACAGTTTTGGCATAGTGGTTCTTTCCTCCACAATAGTAGCAGTTCACACCAGAATCATATTCAACTTTCGCCTCTTTCTTTGGTTCCTTTGTCTTCGGTTCCTCCCTAACCTTTTCAGAACTATAGCTTCCCTGCCAATTTCGGTTCTTATTGGTGGGGAACCTTTTCTTAATGAACCTCTTTGGATTCGACACCATCATTGCATAATCTTCAGAAGTAAGATCATAGTCTTCTAAGTTGAGATCTTCATCTTCTACCACACTTTTGCTTCTGGACAGGAGGGCCAAGGACCCTAAACTAGAGACCACATTTTTCTCTTGCGAAACAATCTTTTCTTGGGATTTTAAAATCCCCACCAGCTTTGCCAATGAATAAGATTTAAATTGCTCATGAGCTTTAACAGTGGACACAACCGCTCTCCACTCGGATCTAAGTCCATTCAAAAAGGTTACTTTTTGTTCAATCAGCTTCCTTTCTATATCGTCTTTGATCATCTTGCTAAGAAGATGATTGAAGCGATCGAACGTCTGAGTAACAGTTTCATCAGAATTCTGCTTAAATTCACCAAACTCAGACAAAAGCAAGGTCTGAATGGAATGCTCCAAATCCTCATCAGTGGAGTATAGCTCTCGCAGCCTATCCCAGATTTCTTTAGCGGTGCTGCATGAACTTACTAGCCTGAACGAATCTGATTGCAGAGCGAATCGAATCAGTCTCAATGCTTTAATGTTGCATTGAAACTTTTCCTTTTTGTCTTGAGCAACATCCTTTACGTCCTTTAACAGATCATTATACTCTTTCTGGGTTTTAATGATTTTTGATGTTCCTGAATGAGCAAATGGTCCAGAAACGATTGCTTCCCAAATAAGGTATCCATTGTCTTCCGATCCGATGACATAATCTTCAAAGTGATGTGCCCAGACTTCGTAATCCTGGGTGTAAAGAATAGGAATCTTCGTCGTCGATCCAATGCTGTTAGAGATGTTGATGGGATTAGATTGTGACTCGTCCATGCTTGATCGTTTTAACCTGTTTGAAGGATCAGACTTGTAATATTTGATATTAGGGCAAAACAAATAAATGCTGAGTTACGTCAATAATGGAATGACGGCTCAATAAATATTAGTTAATGCAGAATAACCCTAATCGCAAACTCTTTCACAGAAAAGATGTGTATGAATTACACAGCCTCCTGCTCTGATACCAATTGATGAGTTGTGAATTAACTCTTTGATCGATTAGATCTTTGTAACAGGTAGGTGATGAACGTAAAACAGTAAACAAAACACAAGTATGAATCAAAATGTGTCGAATGATTAGATCACTCGATCCTCAGCAGAGCTCGACTAAGAACTTCCACTGTAGACGATTCTAGGGTTACAAAAATAAGAATGATGATATTGCTGAACAATACTTTTCTAATCAATACTAATCCTCTTGTTCTAGAATGCATGCAAGCATCTATTTATATTAAACCCTACAAAACTGATGGACAGGCCCATACCGGAGATAAACATGGACTAGCTAACGAGCCCAATAGACGCAACACTATACTGACCCTAACAAGATCTATACACATTTAGCAAGACTTTTGTAAAAGGCTCCCCTCATACTCATGTCATTGACTACGATCAAAAATTTTCTCAAGTAGCTATGATTATATCAACAAGGATATTATTTAACATAACTACATATTAGGATTACGCAATATGACAAACAGATTTTAAGAAAACCATTTTTCTTAATAGACACCCACTTATAGCTTATCCTCGAGGGTTTCTTAATCCATAATGTGTAAGATTTAACCTCCATTTGCGGATATAAAGAAAACAAATAAAGGTTAGAATCGTCATTTTAATATGAAAACAAAGAGTTTGTTCTTATATAAAAATGAAGATAGCATTGTGTTTACTAAGAACTATTGGGATCATAGTGATATTCCTAATCTGGTATTAATCAGACATACTTATTAAAGAGAAATCACATTGTGACTATGAAAGGCTCTTTCTCCTTGACTCGGAAAGTTTTTATTAGATGAAAGACTCAGGAAAGGAAAGATACATTATTTAAATGTAATGTATATAGAGATAGACTATCACACCCCCGAACGACGGAGGAAACGTCGGGCTGTACGACGTTAGGATGTTGGATTTTAGGTCAACCAAATATATTGAACAATACAAATATTATGAAAATGTTACCTTTTATTCATTAAATAATATATATCATATAGGTGTTAAAGTTACAAGTACATTACGAAAGCAAAGTACAATAATAAAACACATAAGCTTCTAGTTGCATCACCGAAATCTCACCATCATCTTCCTAACTCATTCTCTTGAGAATACATGTGGTTTGAAAGGTCAACATAATATTGGTAAGTTCACAGTTTTTGTATACTTTAAATGTTTTGTAGGGTTTGTAATGTCAGTATTGTTTTTATTCTAAACTCGCATTTATACGAGATACTTATTGTACATATATACATTAATCCTATATAGACATATATTTAGGCAATGTAACCACTAGGTACAAAGTTGTCTAAAGGGTGGCTATAGATTGGCTATCGTGATAGCTAGGTAAAATGTTTTATCAACATAATGACTTGGTATGCATAATTTTTTAGTGTTTGAGTCAGCGTAAGATCTAGGCATAATATTATCCATAAAATTTGGGCAGGGTATCAACTAGTCTTAATATTATCCTAACGTCCTAAGCATTTCTATATAATTAATGCTATATAATTAGTAATAATTATGAAAATAGTTAAGATCCACTAGGGTGTAGTCATCCTCAGTCGGCTCAGAGGTGTCTGAACCAGTAGCTCCATTAGCCCCGTCCTCCTCCTTGTCGTTTATGGGCTCCTCCTTGGAGACCATGGGTGTGAGCATCACCAGGACCATTGGGGACAGAGTATACTCAGGGTCAATATCATCGGGTACTAATTGTTCCTCGGGTGGGGAAATTGTCTTCCACAATCTCGTGTCCGCTAACGCTCTTTGAAAAACCTGCATAAGACATCACACATGGAAGACATTTATGAGAGATGTGAAGATCAATTAAATACAAATAATATCCAATTATAAGTATGTAATAGATAATACCCGAAACACATGAGTCTTCCTATTAGGTCGTAATTCCTGAATAGTAGTCTCTAAGCCAATAATTCCTCAAGTGTAGATGTCTCTAAGCCAAGAATCCTTAAAGGTTGAGAATCTCTATGTCGAAAAGAATCCCCAAGTATAGTTTTCGATCCAAAAGTCCTCAATCATTTATATTGCCAACTACTATATCTGAGTTGAGTGGTGTGTTGGTCGGACCATGGTAAAATTAGATGAGCATTCTAGGTCTAGTTGTGTGACAACCCGCTATTTTCAAGTCTATAAAAGTCAACAAAGGTCAAAATTTGTTAAATAAAAGTCAAACTTGTTGATTTATTTATTTATTAGAAGCTTATCCAATGTTTTAATATAACTAACCCTTCTAATTAATAAGTGTGACAAAATGATGATCCAAATGCGAGGACCGAAAGCCTCGCATAAGTCAAAACCTCGGACCGAAAACGAGTTCTCGGTTGCAAACACCCTTCGGACCGCAAACCTTTTCATGACGCCTTGTTCTCGGCTGAAAAATGTTTTCTCGAATAGAGTTACTGACCAAAAACAGCTCAAATTCTCTCCAAATGCAAGTACTAACGAATGTGTCCCATCATGATTTCGGTCTTATATATATGTGGACCGGCATCAACCTTTCATTCTTATTCTAGTTAACCGAAAACACTCATTTTCCTCTCAAGAACATAACCAAAAGCACCCCCTTTTCTCTCAAATATCATCCGAAAACACCTTCCAATCTTCATATCTTGGACCGAAAACACCACTATCTCCTTGTTTTCACCAAGAACACCAAGAACACTTCATATCTTCATGTGACCGAAAATGCCCAGGCTAACCGAAAATGCCTATCAACCCTCTTGGTCACTTCTAAGTCTCTTGCTTTGTAAGTAATTCTTACATAAATAGTCTTTCTATAGCGTAATTACTATTATTTCCACTAATTATACCTGTATTATGCATTAAAAGCTATTAGGATAAGGATTTGTTACGGGTTCTATCTCGTGGAAATAACACTACTACTCCGTACCCCTTGCAAACACTCACATAAGGTAAGTTCATACCCCTATGTTTTACCATTTTTAAATGCTTTTAGGGGAGAATACAAGCAAAACACAAGGTAGTTGTGTTAACACTTACATACAATTACAAATCATATGAAGATAGCAAATGCTTTTATGAACTTATCAAACCATTTTAAATTGTTTTTCAACCTCTTAAATTACTGTTTTTATCAGTAAATATATATATATATATATATATATATATATATATATATATATATATATGTATAATTAGGATTTAACAGACTTAGGACTAGTGCTCTTGTCTTAACTCTTGTTCCTTGTTTAGTTGTGGGCTTAGGGTATGATCATATATCCGACTGTTAGTTAAACCTTAATTATATATGCCAAATATCTATATGAATATTAAACTTATTTCAAGAGCATTGTTAATCCTTTTGTATATGTCGAGCAAAGGGGTATTTCCTTTAATCATTTTCAGTACAAACATAACACTTAGTTTTGAGATCCATTCACACTATTTTCTAGTTCAATGATGCATTACATGAATCAATATATAAGTACAAATTACTTTTCATTGCAAGTACATTATTCTTTTACAAGAACAAGAAAACATATACACAGTATACGTAAACAATTTAATACTAGAATGTGAGCCACTACTTCATGGTACCTACTAAGGTACATGCTAAAGTCCTGTTTTGTAACTAGAGTCTCCTGGAGGGAGAGCGTGAATTTGTGTATAGATCTATATGGGACTAACAATCTCGCACCTCGACTGTTCGCTACAGTTGGACCGGCAGGTCTAGGGTGACAAATGTCATAACATTCTGACGCCTGAAGAACGTCGTGTAGGCTACTAGTTAGTTCAGTATGGTTATAATCTCATTCACATTAAGCATTAACTAAACATTTTGGTTTACAAAACAAACATTACTTCAGTGATTTTATTCTAAGTAATAGGACTATCTATCATTATTTTCCAGCACTAATACACTATAGAGTTCATACAAGTGCAGTACACTATTTTCTATCAATGAAAACATACATTTATGGAAAACATACACTTACACTATTTCAGAGTACAATAACATACAAACATTTTGGTCTTAAGGCCTAAGACTACTTTTCATTTAAATAGAGAAAATATTGGATTTTCTGGAGAAACACACTAACATTTTTATGAAACAAAGACATATTTCTAATACTAAGTGCTTATGAACTCACCAACATAAATGTTGATACTCTCTTTTCAAAATAACTTGTATTCTCAGGAAACTAGTAGACAACTACACTTACTCAGGTTTTTGAGAAGATGGAACTTGTTCAAGACACTTCTTTTATTTTGCTATACATTTTTGGTGTCATACAATCAATTCTAAGAACACACATGTATTAACTATATTTTAAATACAATGGACGTTGTTTCTTGTTTTACTATTATGCAATTGTTATGATAATGTACATGATGTCCTCTGCCCCCGAACGTTTCCACTGTTCTGGTTTGGGGGTGTGACAAGTTGTGGTATGACCGTTGTTCTATACTAACTCTAGATATTGTATTTTGACCTAAAATCTTAAGTTATGATTTCGTGGATTTCTGTTGTGGTGAGTAGCTCTATATCTTTAAATTTTGTTTTGTTGAGTGTATTTTTTTTCGTGTTGTACCTCAAGACTATCAATTAAAGATCGACTAAGTGAAAAATGCAAGAGGGCAGGACCATTTTAACATATAATCATTCTGAAATCCAGCAACCCAGGCGACAATTCAAACTAGACACCACTCCCATAACTAATCTATTAGTAGGGTAATTAATAATAATACTTTTTAATTTCTTAGGCCTAAGGGTTAAACCTAAATAGTGTGCATGCCCTAGGTTATAGTAGTAGTTCCTAAGGAATTACTAGTTTTCTATAACCTCTAGCTCAAATACCAATCTGTCATACCCCCGGCCGGCGGTGGAAACTTTGGGATATACAACATTGGGATGTTGTATTTAAGATCAACATAATATAGTGTACAATACAAATATTATGCAAAAGTTACCCTTTACTCATTAAATAATATATATCACATAGGTTTTAAGGTACAGGTACATTACAAAAGCAAAGTACGACAATAAAACACATAACCTTCTAGCTGCATCACTAGAATCTCGTCCATCGTCTTAATGACTCATTCTCTTGAGAATACATGTGGTTTGAAAGGTCACCATAATGTTGGTAAGTTCACATGTTTTGTATACTTTAAAACGTTTTATAGGGTTTGTTATGTCAGTGTTGTTGTTTATCTAAACTCGCATACTCGAGTTTCTGTTATATTGCTACTTTCTTAGGTTTATTTCCTAGAAGTAGTTTATGTTGGATTCGGTGTCTAAGTCCATAACTGTAACTGATATGTATTTGACCTGAGAGTAGCATGGTCCTTTTGGGTTGCATTCATCAGGGCAATTTGATAGGATGGATATTTGAGAAAGAGGTTATTTGTGATTTATTAATATATTATAAGTATAATATATTAAATGAGAAATCATATTATTTAATTTGTATTGATCAATAATTAATTTGGAATTAATTTAATGATCAAAAGAGACTAATTAAATTAATTCGGACTGATTATGTAAATCAGTGATACATATGGTTTGGGCTATTGATCCATGATGGACTAAGTTTATTTGAGAGTCCATGAAGAGTTAGTCCATATGAGTTATTGGATCATAAGCCTAAGTGCAAGAATTAGGGTTTACATATGACTCTTGGAACTCTACACTATACATGTCCTCCATTTGTTCATGGTGTGTTGTGATTCCATTAGAGGTGAAACATTTGAGGCATTAAGCTTTTGAAAGGCCAAAAACTCTACAAGTTACAACAAAGAGGTAATTATCTAACTTGTTTTATGTTTCAAATATCAAGTTGTATGCTAGTTATAAGTTTCATGATTTGGATATTTTTTTTGTTGCATGTATAACTAGAGAGAACATAGATCCAAAGTATTAGGGTTGTATGTGCACCATAGGCTGGTTGCAGTTTTCGGGTTTTTTTGGCCAGAATTGGATTAGGATCATTACCATGAATTTTTTATATCATAAAATATGTTTTTTATATGGTAGTGATTAACCTCATCCAATTAAAAGATAAATTGTCAAATCTTGAGATAATTACTAGTTTATATAATTAGTTAATTGTTAGTAATTCTTTGATTTGAAGTTATCTTGCTATAAGAGTTGCATTAGGTCAAATTGGTAAAAAGATAAAATTATGATTATTTTATTCGGTTAAAATTTGATCTAAATGTTTTAAAGGAGTTACAAAACTTGCCATCAAGTTTTGGAACTCAAAGCGTTTTTTTAAAGGAGTTACAAAACTTGTCATCAAGTTTGGAATCAAAAGGTTTTCAAGAGTTACAAAACTTGCCCTCAAGTTTTGGAAGTTGAAAAGTTTCATTTATGAAACATTGAATTCTAAAAAACCTAGTAATTTGAAAAGGTGCAACTCTTGGGTTCATAACTTAAAAAAATTAATTAAATAGTTTTAATTTTGAATTTTGTATTTAGAGCCTTAATGTTTACTTTGAATAGTTCAAATTGCACTCTTATTGACTTTATTAACTTGATTAAATGTTCAATTAAAAGAGAAAGTTAATAAATCCATAATCATAGGGTTTAAAGATAATTAAATTAAAAGTTTAATTTATTAATAAATTAAACCACCTAGTATTTTAAATGTGTAAAATACATCCTTATACTATATAAAATTAAAAGTATAATATATTATATATGTATAAGTTATAAGTCAGTCTTACTATTAGTAGGCTTCATTCAAGAAGTTGGTCTATAAGTGGTGTTTAAGGAAGTGGCCTGTAAAATGACCGCCATTGGGTATACACTCTTACCCTCCGCACCCTTGACCAGTATAGGGTCATTAGCCGAACGGGTTTGATAGGACACTTAAATACTCATTAAAAGTATAATTTCCTAATCTTAGTTACTTAGGAAAAATATGAATTTGATGTTAACCCATGAAGTTACACATTGCACCTTATTGGTCAGTTAGTGGAGCATGTGTGGTTAACCGGAACACTAATGTGGACTAATGAAGGATGGCAATGGGTTTCTTGTAAATTATCAGTGATGAATGCAGCGTGTGTGGTTAACCGACACATTGATTAAGTGATCAATGACATCGAGAGTAGCAAACTAATTTGCATGGTTATTTACACCTTGCTTGTGATCCTCCGTATCCTAATCACAAATTTGAAGGGCATAATTGAGATTAAACATGTCATTGAAAAGTTCATTGTATCTCAAAAGAATCTAGGAATTTCAATTCATTTAAAACCTAATATTCATTTTCGTTTTTCATGGTGGAAATTGGTAAATCGTCATTTACCTACCTTCAAATATTTTGCGATTGGATTACGTCATCCCTCTTCCGAATTGCAAAATCTTGTTTCAAGTCCTAGCCTTAATATTTCATTTGAGTGTTATATTAAGGACTTATATCAATTAACTTGACTTTCTCCCTTGTAGATGTCTAATTCTGACAATTATGGTCTTCCCGAATCTTTTGAAAATAGCTTCCCTCATGAAGATAATGTTCCACTCTTCGATCATGAAAATGGAAATCATTCTTCACTTCCTCCACCCCCTTCAATTATTCTCCCTGACCCACATGTTCGTCGACTTGAAAAGTTCAAGATCACTCAAGCTCTATTGGCAAGCAAATATGAAGATGGAAAAGTCTGTATGTGCTCACATCTTGGACATAAAGTTGCATATTGACAGGCTGGGCATGCTGGGTGTCATGTTCCCAGGGAATATGGCTATTGATTTGGTTCTTCATTCACTTCCTAAGTCATATAATGAGTTTGTTAAAGACTACTATGTGACAGACCACGACGTGACCCTTATCGATCTTACTTATTTGCTTATTGTTGCTGAATCAACAATGATTCGGTGCACTAGTAAAGCAAACTTGATTGGAAGATCTACTTCCCAAACTTCCATGGACATTGACAATGGCGACAATTGAAGTCCAGAAAAGCTTTCTCTTCCCAATGAAAATGGATTGGCCAAGGTCAAACCGTTTGACCAAATGGTAAAGAGAAAGGCTAAGTCTTTCATTGTACCATGTACCATTCCTAGAGAGTCTGTTTGTTTCTATTGCCAAGAGAAGGGCATTGGTTGCGAAGCTGCACTGACTACCAGAGAGATCTAAGAGATGGTAAAATCAAATTGTATGGCTCTACTTCAGTTAAGTTCACTATCTAACTCTAATAAGTTCCTACTTATAGATTCTTAATACATGATGTGATAAGATTGCATTTTAATGTTTTGTTGGATCCAAGAAAAGAAAGGAAGCTTGAAAGAAGAGTAAGTTGATTCTAATCGCAAAGAGATGGATTTCGATCGCATGGTTCGATGATCAGATTTTTGAGTTGTTGCTTAGGATTTATGATAGATTGCTTAGGAAGAGATATCAACATAGTTTTCATTTGTATTTGCATTGTAAGGACAAGCTTTTCTGCACTTTTATAAATAAAGAAAATTTTGATTTTATCTTACTATATATTTTCTTGCAATGATGTTTGTGAAAATTGATGTTTGTATTTGTATCTTTTTAGCAATATGGATTTGATTCTTTCGTTTGTGGTAGTGTCTAAATTTACCAAATAAGGAAAGATTCTCATCGTAATGTTTCAATTGGACAGAAACTTGGAATCATGAAACTTGTATTGTATGATGAATAAGTACCATCATCTTTGGGAAATTAAGACCAATTCCTTGTTCACATAAAGATGTGAGTCAAGTGAAGGACTAGGGGATCTAGTACAAATTGTTGTGTACTGGTGAGGTATACTACAAAGAACGCTAAGACTATTCGTCATGATTTACTAAAAGTTTAGTAAATATGGTTATGGTTACAAGATTAAGTGTAATTCTAAATCATTGAAAAAGTTTCAATGTATGGAAGAATGAATAAGAATAATCAAACTATGCAGAAAGATAAAAGTTTCTCCAATCTGAAAGGAAAAGAGAGTACTTGAATATTGTGTTTTATGATCATCTTAGTGATTATGGAACCATATCAAAATTGATTCTCTAAGGACATCTTAGTTCATTTGTATGGCTAAGAAGAGGAATCGTGAGTTGTTGAAATGGTTAAACCAAGAAGATGAGTCATACTTCATTCCAAAATCAAGTCTTAGAGTCATACTCCAAGATTGTGACTTGAGTGACATAATCTTAAGAAGGTTTATAACACATCATGAAATGTGGAGTAGAAAAATGTTTTCTTACTCTTGCGCATTTCAAATTGGTCGTTATGATGTTTTTAATAAAACAAAGACCAACTAAGACCAATTGTATGAAGGTTTTTCCTTGAGGAGAATCCGCGCTAACTCATGAATATTAGTTTTTTCGAGGAATGTTTCATGATAAGAGAATCTTATATGTCAAGAGGTCAGCAGGAGTCTTAAAGATCTTGAAGAGGTTCACGAATTGATTAAGAATAAACCATTGTTTATCACTAGCACACGACTTGAGGTTTGTAACCTATTATATTGACATATTCTTGTTTCTTTGCCCATTCTAGTTGAAGTTGACTATGCATGTGAGTTCTATGAGTTCTATGTTGTTTGGATAAGGAAATGCATGTTGATCAGTGAAAGTTCATTGATGAGTAAGGGTGATCCGCTAAGCAACTTGGAAAATATTGTAGGCCCATGTGCTGCAAAGTGGCAAGGAATTAAGATTGAACAAGTTCATTCCATATGAGTTTGAATTTTTCATAGACCTTGTCCATATGAGTTTGAATTTGTCATTGACAAAGTCTCTGTGACATTGGTACCATGACATTACAAAATAAATCATTGCATGATAGTTTAGAATCTTACACTTATGATAAGGATTTGTAATTGTGAAATGAGCATCATTGAAATGCTTTCAACTGATCTATTTCATAAAGTAAGGACCATATATATAAACATAGTGTGCATGCTTGGAGCATGGGATAACTATTGTTTTAATTCAAGTATTAAGTTTATTAATCGAAACATTATGCAATGAATAATGTGTAATCAATATGGTGATTAAATAAAAGGTGCTTTATTTATATTCAAAAGTCTTGAGACCATATTGAATTCAATTATTCTTGTGTTTCACTTTGCATGTTTTGACTTCCCGAATAATAAGATTATTCAAACTATCCATAGTCGATCATACTTTGGAAGTAGGTATTGAGGTAAGACTGTCATGAATCCGTCTGTAGATTGTCTAAAGTGTTTGGACATAGCACAAGTTTGCTGAAGTGTTCATGAGTACTCCTGTAATAAAATTTGAGTATTGGATTAAACCCACGCTCATCTGAATCACTTCATGGATTTCATCACGAGTGATTGTGAGATGATAGTATCTTATCTTCTTGAAACGGAGACATATAGTTGCAGTTACAAGTCGGTTGCACATTGATGATATGTAAACGCAGCAGTAACTTGGTGTTATAAAACATATTCTTGTTTGTGATTTGTTCAGTAAATAGATCAAGCATATGAGTCGAAGTTTATCCATTCCTTTTATCCTAAGAAGGATAAAACCGATATATGTGGGACCCTCGATGATTTAGTGATGACACCCTAAGCGCTTAGCTAAGCCTGGACTGATTTGATTTGTTTAATTAGTCGGGCGTCATAAATCGGAAATCGGGAAACAACACATGGACAGAGAGAATGATTATAATCCATGTCTCATTTCCATATGATATCTAGAATAGAGGAATATATGATCCCTTATCTAAAGGACGTGTCAGAGTTCGACAACGACTTTTAAGAGATATGATTGCTAGTCATGTTTTGAAGTCATACTTGCAGTTATAGTTATTAGACTTATCCAAGTGGGAGACTATTGGATTAGGTGTCCATAACTATAATTGGTATGTATTTGACACGAGCGTAGCATGGTCCTTTTGGGTTGCATTCACCAGGGCAATTTGATAGGATGGATATCTGAGAAAGAGGTTATTTGTGATTTACTAATATATTATAAGTATAATATATTAATTGAGAAATCATATTATTTAATTAGTATTGCTCAAGAATGAATTTATTGATCAAAAGAGACTAATTAAATTAATGGGGACTGATTATATAAATTTGTGATACATATGGTTTGGCTATTGATCCATGATGGACTAAGTTTATGTGAGAATCCATGAAGAGTTAGTCCATATGAGTTGTTGGATCATAAGCCTAAGTGTAAGAATTAGGGTCTACATATGACTCTTGGAATAGCCGTTTTTTGTGTGTCTAACCTCTCTCTCAATGTCCGCCATTTGTTCATGGTGTGTTGTGATTCCACTAGAGGTGCAACATTTGAGGCACTAAGGTCTTGAAAGGCCAAAAACTCTACAAGCTACAACAAAGAGGTAACTGTCTAATTTGTTTTATGTTTCAAGTGTCAAGTTGTATGCTAGTTATAGGTTTCATGCTTTGGATATTTTTTGTTGCATGTATAACTTGAGAAAACTTAGATCCACAACATTAGTATGTGCACCATAGGGATGTTAGAGTACATAAAACCATATGATTTATAGATTACTTTAATAATGTTACAATGATATCCCATAATCGAGTTATGATTGTTTAGAATATTCCTCGAGAACTAGGAAGCTTCATTAGACTTCAAAAATAGTTTAGAAAGTTATATGTAATTCGAATTGCCATCAGGTTGTAGCTAGCAACCACATATGCGCGTGTTAATCGTGTATAGATCAATGCATATTTTTCCCGATCACTTAAGATTTAACAATTATAGGTCGGGGCTAGCTAAGGGTTATTTATCTAGGAAATGAATTTTGTCTCGTCTAATACTCATTTGTGTGCAGCCTCCACTGGTCGATCGTGTAGTTGTTCTTTGTTGCATTTATACAAGATACTTATTATACATAAATACATTAATTGATATATATATATATATATATATATATATATATATATATATATATATATATATATATAAGTTATCATATTTAGTTTATTCGGGTATTTGGTTAGTGTAAACACCAGGTACAAAGTTATGCGACAGGTGGCTATAGGTTGGTTAGCGTAACAACTAGGTAAATTGTGTCCCTATATATCTTATCAGCATAACGACTGGGTATGCATAATTTCCGAGTGCTTGATTCAGCATAACATATAGGCATGCTATTATCCATAAAAGATGGGCAGGTTATCTACCTGGCCTAATATTATCCTAATGTCCTAATCATAATTATGTAACTAATGTTACGTAGTTAGTAATAATTATGAAAATATTTGTAATGTAACATGTATCCCCCTCCCCCGTAAAAGGTTTGAAAACTATAATGTGGGGTTGTGAAATCAGCTTTGATGCTTGAAACCGTTGATGTAGGGTTGAATTTGGGAGTCCGGAACTCGAGAGGGGCTCGGGAAATAGTGGCACAGAAATTGAGATAGATTTTTGAGGTGTGCAAACTGAACTGTCAGGGTTTGCTATTTATAGAAAATTTTAGACTCCGTGTCGCGTAAGTGCGCATGAGCTACAAGGAGATGCTACATGTCCTCATCTCATCGTGCCACATCACCCGTATCCTAACGAATCCAGTCGTCAGATGCGCTGTAACGCCCCGTTCCTAAGAGTACCTAATTGTGAGTCCCCGGGATTTAAGAGAAATGGTATTTTGATCATCTTGTGGGAAAAGTGGATTAATGAGGGCCAAGTATGAAATTTGGGGACTCGCCGAGTACGCCCAGCGTTAGGCGTAAGTGGACGCGGGTGCAAGGTTGAGTACGCCCAGCGTACTAGAGGTACGCCCAGCGTACTCTCAGGGTTCTAAAACCCTAAAATTAGGGTCAGCCACTATATAAGGAACATGTTGGTGCATACCCTAGCCTCCATAAGCTCTCCCTTAACCTCAGAAACCCTAGATAGCCGTTCCACCTCCATTGTTGGGTGTGTTTGGCCTTGAAAAGCTTATTTTGGCAAAGGAGAGGCTAGAAGAAGAAAGAGGAAGTTGTCAAGGAAGGAGTTGAGTGGCTGGAGCTTGTAGATCTGGAGAGATATCATCCTTTGGAGCCTATTTGAGGTATAAAGCTTCTTGCTTGTCAATTATTTTGCATAGATCTAAGTGTTGTGAAGTTTTGGCATCATTCTTGTCCCAAAAGTCCTCATCTTGATGCATGCTTTGAGTTGGCCGAGATTATCTGTCCTTTCAGACCGTTGGAGAGGTCTTGAGTGAGAAAAATGAGGTCCCAAGGGTTGTGGTTGTTCCATGTGTGAGATATGTAGGTCTTAATGGATTAAGACCTTGGAATAAGAGCTTTATGGACGTCCCAAGTGATAAAGTTTGAGACTTAAGGAATCTTTGGCATATTTGGCCTAGGGATCTGAAGTTTAGGCTTAAGAGCTTAAGCCATTAAGAAGTTATGAGGACTTAATGAGTAGCGAAGTTATGCCCCGCGTAGCGAGTCAGTGCCCCGATCCCCTATTGCGAGTCGGCGTGTACGCCCAGCGTACCAAGGAGGGTACGCCCAGCGTACTCCCTCTGTTGGGTTTTCATTTTGGGCCTTATGGTTTGGGCTGTTATTTGGGTTGCTGGATTTTGGGCCGTGACTGGACATTATGGTTAGAGTATTATGGGCCCATTGGTTGTTATGGATCATGAGTTTAGGCCCACTTGGTTAGGTGGGCCCAATTTAGTAAATTGGGCCAATAGTGGGCTTAGCTTCGGACTTTTGGACTTTGGGCCATTGGTGGGCTTGGGAGCTTACCTAGTGTTGGGCCGGATTGAGTTAGGGGTAAAGTGGTCAATTTACCCTTGGAAGAGTATTGTGCTTGGCCTAATGTTTATTTGTGCTATGTTGGCTAGTTCGGGATTTTCGGTGAGTCGATGATTCGAGAATCTGCTTCTTCAGTTCAGAGTTTCGGCAATGCGAGGTGAGTTATCCTCACTATATCAACAGGGTCTAAGGCACCAAGGCCGGCCTTTTATCGGATTGAGATCCGGGTATTGTTGTTATGTTATTGCTTTGATATGTTTGCATCCTGGTAGCTAGATGGTGTATGATAGAGACCTGGTTGAGGTCGGTAACCTGATATGTAGGGTGATGCTATGCTAGTGACCGGTTAGGTCGGTATCCTGGTTAGGATGATGATATGCTACGTGATCTGTTTGATCGGCTTGTTGGCTGCGAATTTTTATATGATTACATGTTTATGTGCACATGGTTGTTTGGACTGGAGTTGGGTTGAGGCAGGTCCTGCTTTTTGCTGTAGGCCAAGATACCCAGGGCGGACCGGTTGTCCCGAAGGCCCAGCGAGCGGTCCGGATAGGCTGTAGGCCCCAAGAGGGCGGACCAGACGTGCCGAGGCTCGGAGAGTGGACCAGGCCGACTGAAGGCCCGGTGTGGGCGGACCAGTCATACGGTAGACTCGGAGAGTGGACTAGGCCGACTGAAGGCCCGATGCGGGCATACCAGTCATACCGTAGACTCAGAGAGTGGACCAGGTGGATTGAAGGCCCGGTGCAGGAGGACCAATCACACTATAGACTCGATGTATATGGCTAGACTCGGAGGGTGGACCAGCTGGACTGTTGGCCGGTGCGGCGGACCAGTCACACAGTAGACCCGAAGTGCATGGTTGTTCTGTGATCGGATATGATATGGCATGTTATGGATGTATGGTATATGTTGTTGGTATTTTGGGAATATCTCACTAAGCTTTTGGGCTTACAGTTGTGGTTTTATGTTTTTCAGGTTCTTCAGGAGACCGTGGCAAGGCGAAGGCGTGATCGTACCACTCCTCATGTTTATGTTGTGATGTGATTCTGGGAATACTCTAAATAAATTGTATTCAAAACCTTTTTGTAATAATTTAATGAAATCAGGTTGTTTTTGAAAAATTTCAATTGGTTGGAATTTTTCGGTCGTTACATGCACGCCACACACCATGCGTGGGTGAAATTTAAACTTTAAAAATTCGTATCTCTCGCATACAAGCTTCGTTTTCAATGACTCTTATATATCAGTGTAGGTCTCGATGTACACTACTGTTGGATTAGGTATCTAATAGAAAATATAATGTGTTTACTTCGAGGGAATAGTGATGAACCTACTGCACCCATCATGCAACATGAGTTGGAAGAGGAACAGTCGGAGGAGGAAAACTACAAATGAATTGTTACCCAGGTTTAGCCCTAAGTAACAAGAAGGAACAACCTTGATGATAGGATTGAGAGAAATGGATGTAAGTATAAGGATTTCATTTTTGCTAAACCACCAAGTCTTTCTGGAACCCCAACACAAGTAGAAATCATGGATTGGATCTTGAGATGGGGATGATATTTGAGAGTTGCGAATGCATCAATAGACAGAGGATTATCTTTAAATTCAACAACTAAATATTGGAGTATTACGTTGGTGGAAGTTATTGGTTGATACCATGTCCTAAGGAGAAGCCAGTAAGTTGTCATGTGAATACTTCCTTGTGCAGTTGAAGAGATAGTAGTGTTTTGAGCAAGACCTTCTGGAGATCAACAATGAACTGTAGAATTTGAAAATGGGCAAGATGAGCGTCAACGAGTATGTTGTAGCTTTTACTAAGAAGATGAAGCTAGTCCCTTACTTAGTTCCTACCAAACTTTCCAAGGTAAATAATTTTTCTAGTGGACTGCGAACATATTTTGTTCCAATAGTGAAGCTAGCAACTACTCTAAAAGAAACCATCTAGGTAGCTAGGAATATAGATACCTAGATAAGGGAAAAAGGACTGGAGAAAGCTGAGACTGGAGAGTAAAGGAAATGTGAAGGATCTTCAAGGCCCGATAAGAAAAGTAGATTCACGAAATCAGACAACAATCACAAAAGGCTTGGGGGTAACGATGAAACAAAATGGTGTGAGAAGTGGAAGAAGAAGCGCAACGAAAGATGCAATGGAGAAGTGACCTGATATATGTGTGGAAGGACTGGTGACTATTCTAAATATTGTACATCCAATGATAGGTTATGTTATGGATCTGGGGAAAAAGGGCATATTTTGAAGGATTACCGAAAGAAAAACGAAGTGGCAAGGCTAAATGCACCACCGAAGGCAAAGACAACAACATACTATATGATCCTTGATGAAGTAGCAATAGGTCGAGAATAGATAACTATTTATCTGAAGTTCAAGATATAAAGTGATTATTTTAATGTAATAGGCATGACATATGAATAATTGTTGTAATCGTTTTCAAGAAGTAATATAATCCCTATTACGTTTTACTATTTGAATGTGTTAAGTTGCTATGTGATTTTTTGTATGGTGTGTTGGAGAACTACGAGGCAATTCTTCGGATGAGTTTGAGTAGGTGTGAAAGGTAGTATATGCCTATATTACCCAAAGCACAAGACTCACGCTTGGATCAGGAAAAACCACAAGGTTATGAAGACACTAGTTATTGAGCTATTTTTTTCATTTTCGTCATTACCTTTGTTTTGGTAATGATTACAAAGATAAATATTATTCTGAACCTAGTAGACATTATGAATTGAATATGACTAAGATAAAAACTATAAAGTAAGTTACTCTGTTAAGAGAACCACGTTCGATGTAGCGTCCAACTTTATTTAAAAGAATGAAAGAAAAGATAATTGAAGCGATCGATAGAAGTATCATGATCATCACTTAAGACTAAGAAGCCAATAACTAGAAGTGCTACTTGGTATAATGTGATTATATCACATTAGAACACAAAGGAAGGTATCTTTCATGCTAGAGTCTGACTCAAAAAGACCTGAGTCTTGCCATTGCATCATATGATGGAAGGTCATTAGAGAATGACCCATTGGTTTCTTACTGTAGTCGAAGTAAAGACCTTATCTTAGGAGTAGGAGTCTCTAAATAAGATCGAATTTAGAAGAAAGAGCAGGTGCAAAATTGAGCATCATCAACATTCAAGAACCCTA
Organism: Lactuca serriola; assembly: GCF_051521515.1. NCBI lineage: Eukaryota > Viridiplantae > Streptophyta > Magnoliopsida > Asterales > Asteraceae > Lactuca > Lactuca serriola. The sequence continues at coordinate 134,702,836 of NC_136409.1, forward strand.
AGAGTTAGAAACTCATTTGAAAAGACATAAGAGTATCAGTTATTACCTTGGATACAAAGGTAAGGTGCAAAATCATAATACAAACGCTAATGATTCCGTGTTGTAATCATACCAATGGGGAGATAATTGTAATTCCCGCACATTTGGGATAATCAATTAAAACATAATAAGCTGTAAACATTACATTTTTATATAATATTATTTGGCATAAATAATCTTAACCAAAGTTATAGTATGTGTGACAACGATTCCATACATAGAACGAACTCCGAAATCCGACTTCGTATGAAGAAATTATGCTTCTTCGAAGTTTTGCGATTAAATCAACACAACTCTACGTATCATAAAAAGTGGATTTTTGATAGATTGCTTATTAGCCTAAGTAATCTAAATGAAATCCAAAGTAGGCATAAAACCGAGAACGTGCATATAGAAAACGTCCAAATTTGACTTCGTGAGAGGAAGTTATGATTTTTCGAAGTTTTAACACAGCAGAGTTGGCATAGAAATCGAAATTCAAATCGGTTGATCGTTAGTCGGAACAATCTAAACAAGATTTGAAGATCTTGTAAAAATGAACTCGTTAATATAAGACAATTGTAACGCCCGGGTTTCAGGGCTAAGCATATTTGTCAATGTAATAGTCTAGGTCAACTATTGTAACTCTTTTTGAAGTAATAAAGATGAAATATTTGAGTATTATGTGAATTATGTGTGTTATTGTGCTTATTATTTAATTATAAATGTATAATTAATAAAGAATAAAAATAAGCGTTAAAATTAAAGTGTGAGATAAACCCGATATCTCTACATAAAGTTGTAGTGTTCGAAACAAGGATTCCGGGGATATAAGGAACGCCGAAATTCGAGTTATAACGAAGAAGTTATGACTCGTCGAAGTTTCGCGACAGAACCGACACGATACCGGGAAGCGTAAATAGTGAATATACGATAGAGCAAGATTTAGCCTTAGCGCTCTAAACGAAAGTCGTAGAATATGTTAAACTAAGAACATCGATAAAAAGAACGCCCAAATCTGACTTCGTATGAGGAAGTTATGATTTTTCTAAGATTTAGCATAGTAGTACACAACCCGAAATCTGAATTTTAGATCGGTCGATTTTTAGCCGACGGGATCTAAATGAAATTTGTAGTACTCGTAAATACCAATGCGTGGATATAAATAACGTCGATCATAGAGCTCGTATGCGAAAGATGTGGACGAAGCTTAGTCCCTACTTTTTGAGCGCGGTGAATTCGATACAGTTTTGTAAATCTGAGATAGAATGAGAATTAGCCAACGAGGTCTAAATGAGAGTTTAAGATATCATTAATAGGAACTCAACGGTAAAAATACAGACAAAAATGGAGCTCGTATGCGAAAGTTATGGACGAAGCTTAGTCTCTACTTTTCGAGCGCGGCGAATTCGATACAGTTTTGTAAATCCGAGATAGAATGAGAATTAGCTAACGAGGTCTAAATGAAAGTTGAAGATATCATTAATAGGAACTTAACGGTAAAAAGACAGACATAAACGGAGCTCCTATGCAAAAGTTACGGATGAAGTTTGGAGACTATTTTACTATACACTTCCTATAAATAAAAGATGAACTCTTCATTATTTCCTCACACCTTCAAACCTTTCTTTCTCTCTCTAACTTCTCTCTAAACTCCATAAACCCCTACCAAGTCTAGGGAACCTCCCTATCACGAGAAGAAAGCCCCGGAGCGCCTGACGGCTCCGAGAAGAAAAACTTTCGGCTCGGAAACGCTGCTCCAGCGAAGCCCGATTTTTAATAAAAACTCGCTGTAAGTGAGTTACGCCTATACTATATTTAATATAGCTTTGATTTAATTATAGTAACATTATTAGGACCTTAAAATAATTATTTGGGCTATTATTATGAGTTATATTGAGTGTTATTTAACGCTTATATAATAGTAATAATAGCTAGACTATTATTTAGTCGCGATTAACGTTAAAACTAAACTCTAGTGGTATTAATACTAGGTTTCGGTCAAGGAAAAATTGTTTTAAGAAGTAACAAAGAGCTGTCTGAGTGCCGAGTCACCACCTTTCAGGTGAGTGCATAGCTACTTTCAGCTTACACATAGATATGAAGTATTTTATATAATTTACGTGCTATGTGTGCATATTATCTGAACACTTGCTATCTATGTTGGATGAACATTGTTATACATGTTTTCAATGATTTAAACTGTATATGTATTTTATATCTATGAAAATGTTGGGATAAAACATGGGTAGATGTAATAGGTGATGTGTGATAAAATGGTGAGAGGCCTCGATGTTGATGTTGTTGATTCTGTCATGTAGCGGAGTATGGATGACGACCACAGACTCTTCTAGACAGTCTAGTGGAACACTAGCAGGCTCGCAACCTGTAGGTGTTTGTGAACGATGTGTTCACCGGTGTACTCCATCCCCCACATGGTTGCCTTTAGGACATTTATTGTTAAGGAATCCCCTTAGCAGTAGTGTCCATCCCGATGATGATCCTTAGACTAGGTCCCTTATGATAGGTGTTTAGGGACGTAAAGTGAGGATAACGGGAACGGGTAATCGGGTTATTGTTGATTGATGAAATTAATTAACTTATTTATTGTGGGTTGAAAACCCTATGTGCTCACCAGGCTCCCCAGCCTGACCCACTCAGTTTCTTGTATTACAGGTAGTGGCGCATGAGCATAGATGTGATTTTTGGATGAGGGATTACGGATATAGGCCTGTAGATACGAAATAATGTACTAAGGCTTATATTGTATTGTTTATGCTTTTGATCTGTATCGAACATGACATCCCAAGTCTTTTAATGAAATACATTTCCTTGGAAATGCTTTTGATAAATCTTTATCATATTTTGTTTTGGGACAAATTCCGCAACACTTTTATTTAAAATGTTACTCTGATTTTCAAACAAAGCATAAACAAAATCGGTCTTTTCTGGCCGTGAAAATGGGGATGTCACAACAATCAAGAGCGAAGTTCGTAGGAAAGAGTTATGAATTTCTGTTAGGGTGCAAAGTTATACATGGAGTGACTTTGTAATTGTTTAAATTGAAGATCCACTTGTATATATTTAACACTCTCAACCAGTCTAAATACGAATATTTGTTGGAGAAATAATTAGATGCTTAGATCTTAAGGAAAATTGTATAGCTCATCGAGAGGATCCAGGGGATATAAAGAACGTCAAAGACAAAGCTTGTATGCAAATGTTATGGCCATCCGAAGATCTGCAAGAAACCACCTGGGATGATGACGTGGCAGCACTCGATGTTTCCATGTGGGATGGTCAACTGCCTATTCCTCCAAGAGACATGATAACGTGCGTGTGTCTGGCAACACTGTCACACCCCCGAACCAGACGGTGGAAACGTCCGGGGGCTGTTGTGACTCAATTGAATACCATAACATTGAATATATATGAAACGTAACAACATTCGTCAGCATGCATTAATATAGTACAACCAGTAGAGTTTACATGAAGTACATTGTTTAAACATTACATTCCCAAAAATAAATTGTTCGATTCGTACATCAATAAACTGCAAGCCATCACTGAATATGATTTCCTTTGTTTCACTGGTTCCCTAAGAATACAAGTATTTTGAAAAACGTCAACATATGAAATGTTGGTGAGTTCATAAGTAGTGTTTGAAATCCAATGTTTTGTATTGTTTGAAAACCACCAGAAAATCCGATATTTTCTGAAAATAGTATAGTCAAAAAGGTGTGAAGATCCATAGGTATGCTTGTTTGTTTCTATACTCGTAAAAATTGTTCATTAGAGTTGTGTACATTCGAATCCGTATGTATTGAAAAACCCTAGGAAAACCCGATGTTTTCCTAATTCTTTGAATTCCATGAAGTTACATTGAAACCATTGCATAGCGTGTAGTGTCAGTCCCAGGCGACGTTGGATTATTTTTGAGCATGATTAATTGCTACAAACACGCATTACACAAACGACCAGTTTATAGCTATACTAACGATCCCGTAGGCGTCGTCCATACTAATCACGTTATCCAACCGCCCTGACTATGTGTAGTCCCACATCCGAAGAGAAAGAGGGCACGAAGACCTCGATGACTCCATTAACCGGTTGGGGATAAAAAAATGTACGAGGGGTCCTACACCCGCCTCGCATGAAATGTAGACTTTACTAGCAATACCAAAGGACCCTTGGGGACCAGTAGTATACAAGCCATTGAAAGTCCTTTTACGTTGTGTTAGATCGGTAAAACCCAACACTTCGTAAGATAGAGGTCTTCGGGCCTTAAGATCAGGTCATTGGGCTAGCTAGGCCCAACAAACAAGATTTTACACTTTTGGGGCCCAAAGATGGTGCGTAGACGTCTGTGCACACTCGCATGTATATTGAATTCCCAAACGTTACTTGTATGAATCGTAGTGTCGTAGTGTCGTCGTGTTAGTAGTTTCGGATTTTATTTGTTCGAGACCGAACCAATTCGTTTAACAACGACTTTTGGTATTGTAGTGTATTATATTTCGTCGATAGTCGCGGTGCGATTATTTGATCAAATTGCATGTATTGAATTAGCCTTGAAAGTTTTCTGTTTTCAGCCCCTCATTGTTTGTAAAAATTTACTTTTTCAACCCTTTAATTAAATACTTTCCGGTTTGGTCCTTAAATTAATTTTCTTGACATTTTAACACCAAAAATTATTGAAATTGATATTTTTCAGCATATTTTTCAATGACAACAGTTTAAGTCCCTGAAATTTCAGTTTTCTCGGTTATAACCCTTCCTTTTCGCAACTTTGACAATTTTGGCCCAAATTGTAAAATTTTTGCAACTTTGGTCCTTTTTAAATTTAAAAAGCATTTTAAACCTTTGAAAAGGACTTGGAACACTTATAGTCCACTGTTTTACAGAAAAATACAGTTTTGGCCCTCCAAAACAGAAAATCTCGCATAATGGGCCTCATTGGGCCGAAAATGTCATTTTTAGCCCATTAAGCTTGAAATTTATGTTTTTAATCCTCTAAATGAGTATATTTCCAGAAATTGTTTTATTGAAACTTTTTTGACACACCTCATCCATCAGAATTCGTGATATGTCAATTTGGGCCCTTAATTTTGTATTTTTCACATTTTAGGTCCAAAAATTTGTGTTTTTAGCCCAAAGAAATTATTACTAAACCATTTAGCCATTTTTCTAGAAATAATTTGTATGTAGAAATATATTTGATGCTAAAATCATTTAACATAAGGTATATCTCGGTTTTGAGGGGTTTTATGGCTAGATCCAACATTATAACACACAAAAGCATACATATAAGCATGGAAATCATACAAGGCATACAAAACACATATAGATCTACACTTTCACTTGTATTCCCCCCCCCCCCACAAAACTCATAAAAACAGAAAATAGGGGGTATGAAGCTCGCCTTGTTTGAAGTTTTCGGTTTTTGGAAGAAAAGATGAAAGAAAATGAAGTGATTTTCGGCCCTAACACCTTTCCTTGGTAGATCTCGAGTTTGGTGACTTCTAAGGTGCATGATCACAAGTTGGAATAGATTTAGAAGAGGTTTTTGATGGAATGAAATAGCTAGATCATGGATATAAGTAAATACTTACCTAAGATGATGATTAGCTTGAAAGATCCTCTTGGAAGCTTCTAAGTTTCGAGATTTTTGAGTGGGGAGGGAGGAGTTTTCCTGAGAGAGTTGAGAGATTTTTGTGAATGTGTGTGTGTTTGGGTATGGCCGAGAGTGAGAGAGAGGAGAGAAGATAAGTGATTTTGAAGTGATGTTTGCATGGAAGAATGAGATATAATGCATGGATATCCTTTGGTTAATAATGAGGTGGCATGAGAAAGTCAAACCCTCCTCTTGGGCTTGATTTGGGCCGAAAACATGGAAGGAAAAAAAGGAAATTTGGGCTTTTTGCTCCTAAGCCCAATATTAGAGTTAGTTTGGGTGAATTTTATCATAAAAGAATATAGTATGATTTTTCCATTTTTGTTGAACTAGTTTAGGGTATTCATGGATCAAAGCTTTTAATTCATTTCATTCTAGGCCCAACATGGCCCAAAATGTTGAAATAAATTAGTGTGGGTCCAATTAGAGCCCAATTAGGGTTCTAAGCCCATGATAGTCCAATTGGAAGCTTATTGGTCCATTTGGATCCAATAAGGAAGTCCTAGTCCAAAGTGGACTTAAACAAGGACTTCTAGGGTCTCCAATTGTTTGATGACTATTTGTAGTACTTGCATGATGTATTTGATTGAAGTTTTGATGTCATAATAGTAGGTGTCAACCATGTTCTTAAGTTTTTGATTCACATAAGCTTGAGTGTATAGATTACATGACACAAAATTTTTCAGTTGTGACATCATCCCCCCGTTAGAGGGAATTTCGTCCCGAAATTCTGTTTGAAAGCTAGATTTGAGAATGCTGGAATAGGTGAGGGTACTTTTGCTTCATTTGACCTTCGCGTTCCCACGTGAATTCTGGCCCACGCTTTGCGTTCCACCGTACCTTCACGATCGGGATGCGACTTTGCTTAGTACGCTTCACCTCCCTGTCCATGATTTCGATTGGTTCTTCGACGAACAGGAGATTCTCATTGATTTCGATTTCGTCTAGAGGAATGACAAGGGTTTCATCTGATAGGCACTTCTTCAGATTAGAGACATGAAACACGGGGTGTACACCATTTAGCTCCGCGGGTATTTGTAGCCTGTATGCTACTGGGCCTATTCGGGCGACGATTTCGAAAGGTCCTATGTATCGCGGGTTCAGCTTTCCCCGTTTTCCGAAACGTATAACCCCTTTCCAGAGTGAGACTTTCAACAGTACTCGATCACCGGCCTGGAATTCTAAGGGCTTTCGCCGTTTGTCGGCGTAGCTCTTTTGTCGGTCACGCGATGCTTGTAATCGAGCTCTGATCTGAACGATCTTTTCTGTGGTTTCGCGAATGATCTCCGGTCCTGTTAGTGCCCTGTCCGACGTATGCGTTCTTGCTAGCTGGGTGTCACCTACTTCAGCCCAACATAACGGTGATCTACATTTACGCCCGTACAGTGCTTCGAAAGGAGCCACCTTGATGCTCGAATGGTAACTATTGTTATATGAGAACTCGATCAACGGTAGGTGGGTATCCCATGACTTTCCAAAGTCTATCACACATGCACGAAGCATGTCTTCAAGCGTCTGAATGGTTCGTTCGCTTTGACCGTCCGTTTGTGGGTGATATGCGGTGCTCAAATCAAGATGAGTTCCCATTGCCTTGTGGAGTGATTGCCAAAAGCGCGATGTGAACCTACTGTCCCTATCCGAGATGATAGATTTTGGCACTCCATGGAGTCTTACGATTTCTCGTAGGTACAAACGCGTCAGTCTCTCCATCTTGTAGGATTCTTTGATTGGCAGGAAATGGGCAGATTTCGTCAGTCGGTCGATTATTAGCCATATGGTGTCCAGTCCGTCCGACGTCTTGGGCAGCTTGGTCACGAAATCCATAGAAATCCCCTCCCATTTCCACTCGGGGATTGCCGGTTGCTGTAACAATCCTGAAGGTTTCTGGTATTCCACCTTTACTTTGGCGCACGTAAGGCACTTACTAACATAGGTCGCGATTTCCGCCTTCATGTTAGGCCACCAATAGTGTTGTTTAATGTCCAAATACATTTTGTCCGAACCAGGATGAATGGAGTATCGTGTTTTGTGGGCCTCCTTCATAACGGCCTCCCTAAATCCTCCGATTCTTGGAACCCAAATGCGGTTCATGAAGTAGTATACCCCATTCTCTCTTGCTTCTAGGTTCTTTTCCATCCCGCGCAATGCCTCGCTAGCTCTATTTTCCGTTTTCATAGCCTCTGACTGGACTGATGCAATTTGAGTGGCCAATTGAGATTGAATGGTTATCGAGTGTGTTTTCGTACGGCGATTAGTGTACTCCTTCCGACTTAATGCATCAGCTACCACGTTGGCCTTGCCTGGATGGTACTTGATCTCGCATTCATAGTCGTTTAGCAATTCCACCCATCTTCGTTGTCTCATGTTCAGCTCCTTCTGATTCAAGATGTGCTGGAGGCTCTTGTGGTCTGTGAAGATGGTGCACTTTGTACCGTACAGGTAGTGCCTCCAAATTTTCAGAGCGAAGACCACGGCTCCAAGTTCTAGGTCATGGGTCGTGTAGTTTACTTCGTGCGTCTTTAGTTGGCGGGACGCATATGCTATCACTCTTCCACGTTGCATGAGAACGCAACCTAAGCCCTGATTCGACGCGTCACAGTAGACTACAAAATCTTCCGTTCCTTCAGGTAGAGATAGTACAGGAGCGCTACAGAGAGCTTGCTTCAAGGTTCGAAACGCAATCTCTTGTCGGTCTGTCCACTTGAATGGCACGCCCTTTTGCGTAAGCAAGGTAAGCGGCTTGGAGATCTTAGAGAAGTTTTGGATGAATCTCCTATAGTAGCCTGCTAGGCCTAAGAACTGACGAATTTATGTGGGCGTAGTCGGAGTTGCCCATCCCTCCACAGCTTTGACCTTAGAGGGATCCACATGAATTCCGTCTTGGCTAACTACGTGGCCTAGGAAATTCACACTCCGTAGCCAGAACTCGGACTTGGAGAGTTTGGCATAAAGCTTTTCCGATCGCAGAGTGTCTAGGACTTATCGGAGATGTTGGCCATGCTCCTCTTTGCTTCGAGAATAGACGAGGATGTCATCGATAAACACAATGACGAAGTTGTCAAGGAACGGTCGACAGATTCGATTCATTAGGTCCATGAATGCGGCAGGTGCATTTGTTAGACCGAAGGGCATTACGACGAATTCATAATGTCCGTAGCGGGTTCGGAAAGCGGTTTTAGGAATATCCTCTTCTCGGACTTTGAGTTGGTGGTATCCGGACCGTAGATCTATTTTAGAAAAATAACTAGCTCCTTGGAGCTGGTCGAATAGATCATCGATTCGCGGGAGTGGGTAGCGGTTTTTAACAGTGAGTTTATTTAACTCTCTGTAATCGATGCACATTCTGAAAGATCCGTCCTTCTTTTTGACAAAGAGCACCAGAGCTCCCCATGGCGAGTAGCTAGGTCGGATAAATCCCTTGTCCAGAAGCTCACTGAGTTGGCTGGACAGTTCCTGCATTTCAGCAGGAGCCAACCGATATGGTGATTTAGCGAGGGGAGTTGCTCCTGGAACGAGGTCGATTCGGAACTCAACCTGTCTCTCTGGGGGTACTCCTGGAAGATCTTCAGGAAACACGTCCGGAAATTCACACGCTACCGGAATATCTTGAATGTTAGTTTCTTCTTTGGTTTTGTCCACTATGTGAGCCAAGAACACCATTCTTTCGCAGATGTTTTTGTGCTTTGATGCACGAGATAAGACGAGGATTTGTGCTAGGTTTGTCCCCGTAAATTACTAGGGTTTCATAATTTGGGAGACGAAGGCGAACGACCTTCTCGTGGCACATAATCTCAGCATGGTGGGGGCTTAACCAATCCATGCTGATAATCACATCGAAAATCCTAATTGATACTGGCATTAGGTCTATTCGAAAAACGTGTTGGTTGAGGGTTAGGGTACATCTGATGTAGATTTCCCCAGTGGATTCGGTTTTCCCATTGGCCATTTCCACCGTATAGGTTTCATTTAGGTTCTGGGGTTGTTGTTTTAATAAATGTTTAAACTTCTCGCTTACGAAACTTCGCTTCGCTCCGGTATCAAATAAGATGCATGAATAAGTGTGGTTTAGGAGGAACGTACCGGTCACAACTGCGGGGTCCTGAACTGCATCACTCTGACCCATAGTCAGCATTCTTCCTGCTCCTCTGTTTCCTGAGTTGTTGTTAGGGCAATCTCGGCGGAAATACCCCGTCCTTCCACACCCGAAACAGGTGTGGCTAGGCCCTGCATTGTTGCCGCCCGCATTGGTGTTGTTGTTATTGCGGTGGTTGTTGTTGTTGTTGTGGTTGTTTCCCTGACTTTGGTTCTGAGGAGGGTAAGCCCTACAGAACCTTGCAGTGTGTCCCCTTCGGTTGCAACTGGTGCAATGGAATTCCCTGCATTCGCCAAGATGGTGGAAACCGCACTTATTGCATTTGGGAAGATTACCGGAATAGGGTCTTGAAGCATTTGAAGCAGCTGAGGCTGGAGCATGTGGTGTGGCTGGAACCGGTGCGGTGGCGTTAACTGCCACTGTCTGCTGCTTTTTAGAGGCCTCGGGGCCCTGACGCCCCTTTCTCTTGTTGTTCCTCCCTTTCTTGCCATCACCCTCCTTTTTCTTCTCAGCCTCCACTGGCTTCTCGCCCTTTTTGTTGTTATGATCATACAACCTCTTCGCCAATCTCTTCGCACTGTCAAACGTTGCAGGGTTCGCAGCTATCACATTCCCTTGAATGGGAGGTGTCAGTCCCCAGATGAATCGTTCAATCTTCTTTCCTTCTGATGTGATCATACCCGGGCACAACAGAGATAGTTCGCTAAATCTCGATATGTAGGCATCGATGTTCGCATTCTGCACAGTGAGGTTCCATAGTTCCTGCTCCATCTTTTGTATTTCGCCTCGGGGGCAGTACTCAGCCATTAACATTTCTTTCATTTCTGCCCAGGGGATAGAGTTGGCGACAGGGAGCGTCATAGCTTCCACGTGTCCGTTCCACCAAGTGAGTGCTTGGTCCACAAATGTACAGGCCGCGAACTTCACCTTCATCTGCTCGGGGCAATCGCATATCTCGAATACCGACTCTACCTTCTCGATCCATCGCTTCAGAGTGATCACCCCTCCAGTGCCGTTGAAAGTCCGTGGTTTGGCGTTTGCGACGTCCTTGTAGGTGCACGTTTTAGTGGGTCCTTGATTCGTCCCGTTGTTCGAACTTCCGGATCCTTGCCCGTTGCCTCCTCCGTTGTTCCCTCGGTGAAGTTGTGCCATAGCTGCTGTGACCGCAGCAGACACGGCTGCCTGAAAAGCAATGGTGTCAACTTCGGGCGGGGTTGGTTCGGGATTTCCGCGAGTAGCTCGGCGAGGCATCTTCTTGTCACGAAACGGAAAGATGTTGAGTGTACGTGGTTTCCGTGGGGTCGTGGTCCTACTGACTAGGTGTATGGCACGAACTTAAGTACTTCTATCATTTAGCATACAATCATAGATTCGCAACACATAGCAAAACACGTAAGAGTTAACTAATATCCTCATATGCCTCTTCCACTATTGCAGACTAAACAGACATTCTCTTTTTGGTGATAAAGGGTATAGTTTTAGGTTCCCTAGCTATCCCGATCTCATCAAGACGTGTGTTAGTTTTACTTTGGAGAGAATGTAGTTGATCAGGCTACATTCACTCCTTGGTATCACTAAGAACAGTCCCGAATTGACCGAGATACCAGCATTATTGTGTTTCATTTGGCGTTAGGTCCTTATTCCTAATGCAAGCAAGCGTGTTTTATTTACTTGTTTTGTTCAGAGTTATGTTAGTCCCTCTTTTTGGTTTATAGTTGCATATCAATGTGTGGTTCGACATGCTAGTTCACTATAAACAAAGCTCTGATACCAACCTGTCACACCCCCGAACCAGACGGCGGAAACGTCCGGGGGCTGTTGTGACTCAATTGAATACCATAACATTGAATATATATGAAACGTAACAACATTCGTCAGCATGCATTAATATAGTACAACCAGTAGAGTTTACATGAAGTACATTGTTTAAACATTACATTCCCAAAAATAAATTGTTCGATTCGTACATCAATAAACTGCAAGCCATCACTGAATATGATTTCCTTTGTTTCACTGGTTCCCTGAGAATACAAGTATTTTGAAAAACGTCAACATATGAAATGTTGGTGAGTTCATAAGTAGTGTTTGAAATCCAATGTTTTGTATTGTTTGAAAACCACCAGAAAATCCGATATTTTCTGAAAATAGTATAGTCAAAAAGGTGTGAAGATCCATAGGTATGCTTGTTTGTTTCTATACTCGTAAAAATTGTTCATTAGAGTTGTGTACATTCGAATCCGTATGTATTAAAAAACCCTAGGAAAACCCGATGTTTTCCTAATTCTTTGAATTCCATGAAGTTACATTGAAACCATTGCATAGCGTGTAGTGTCAGTCCCATGCGACGTTGGATTATTTTTGAGCATGATTAATTGCTACAAACACGCATTACACAAACGACCAGTTTATAGCTATACTAACGATCCCGTAGGCGTCGTCCGTACTAATCACGTTATCCAACCGCCCTGACTATGTGTAGTCCCACATCCGAAGAGAAAGAGGGCACGAAGACCTCGATGACTCCATTAACCGGTTGGGGATAAAAAAATGTACGAGGGGTCCTACACCCGCCTCGCATGAAATGTAGACTTTACTAGCAATACCAAAGGACCCTTGGGGACCAGTAGTATACAAGCCATTGAAAGTCCTTTTACGTTGTGTTAGATCGGTAAAACCCAACACTTCGTAAGATAGAGGTCTTCGGGCCTTAAGATCAGGTCATTGGGCTAGCTAGGCCCAACAAACAAGATTTTACACTTTTGGGGCCCAAAGATGGTGTGTAGACGTCTGTGCACACTCGCATGTATATTGAATTCCCAAACGTTACTTGTATGAATCGTAGTGTCGTAGTGTCGTCGTGTTAGTAGTTTCGGATTTTATTTGTTCGAGACCGAACCAATTCGTTTAACAACGACTTTTGGTATTGTAGTGTATTGTATTTCGTCGATAGTCGCGGTGCGATTATTTGATCAAATTGCATGTATTGAATTAGCCTTGAAAGTTTTCTGTTTTCAGCCCCTCATTGTTTGTAAAAATTTACTTTTTCAACCCTTTAATTAAATACTTTCCGGTTTGGTCCTTAAATCAATTTTCTTGACATTTTAACACCAAAAATTATTGAAATTGATATTTTTCAGCATATTTTTCAATGACAACAGTTTAAGTCCCTGAAATTTCAGTTTTCTCGGTTATAACCCTTCCTTTTCGCAACTTTGACAATTTTGGCCCAAATTGTAAAATTTTTGCAACTTTGGTCCTTTTTAAATTTAAAAAGCATTTTAAACCTTTGAAAAGGACTTGGAACACTTATAGTCCACTGTTTTACAGAAAAATACAGTTTTGGCCCTCCAAAACAGAAAATCTCGCATAATGGGCCTCATTGGGCCGAAAATGTCATTTTTAGCCCATTAAGCTTGAAATTTATGTTTTTAATCCTCTAAATGAGTATATTTCCAGAAATTGTTTTATTGAAACTTTTTTGACACACCTCATCCATCAGAATTCGTGATATGTCAATTTGGGCCCTTAATTTTGTATTTTTCACATTTTAGGTCCAAAAATTTGTGTTTTTAGCCCAAAGAAATTATTACTAAACCATTTAGCCATTTTTCTAGAAATACTTTGTATGTAGAAATATATTTGATGCTAAAATCATTTAACATAAGGTATATCTCGGTTTTGAGGGGTTTTATGGCTAGATCCAACATTATAACACACAAAAGCATACATATAAGCATGGAAATCATACAAGGCATACAAAACACATATAGATCTACACTTTCACTTGTATTCCCCCCCCCCCCCCCCACAAAACTCATAAAAACAGAAAATAGGGGGTATGAAGCTCGCCTTGTTTGAAGTTTTCGGTTTTTGGAAGAAAAGATGAAAGAAAATGAAGTGATTTTCGGCCCTAGCACCTTTCCTTGGTAGATCTCGAGTTTGGTGACTTCTAAGGTGCATGATCACAAGTTGGAATAGAATTAGAAGAGGTTTTTGATGGAATGAAATAGCTAGATCATGGATATAAGTAAATACTTACCTAAGATGATGATTAGCTTGAAAGATCCTCTTGGAAGCTTCTAAGTTTCGAGATTTTTGAGTGGGGAGGGAGGAGTTTTCTTGAGAGAGTTGAGAGATTTTTGTGAATGTGTGTGTGTTTGGGTATGGCCGAGAGTGAGAGAGAGGAGAGAAGAGAAGTGATTTTGAAGTGATGTTTGCATGGAAGAATGAGATATAATGCATGGATATCCTTTGGTTAATAATGAGGTGGCATGAGAAAGTCAAACCCTCCTCTTGGGCTTGATTTGGGCCGAAAACATGGAAGGAAAAAAAGGAAATTTGGGCTTTTTGCTCCTAAGCCCCATATTAGAGTTAGTTTGGGTGAATTTTATCATAAAAGAATATAGTATGATTTTTCCATTTTTGTTGAACTAGTTTAGGGTATTCATGGATCAAAGCTTTTAATTCATTTCATTCTAGGCCCAACATGGCCCAAAATGTTGAAATAAATTAGTGCGGGTCCAATTAGAGCCCAATTAGGGTTCTAAGTCCATGATAGTCCAATTGGAAGCTTATTGGTCCATTTGGATCCAATAAGGAAGTCCTAGTCCAAAGTGGACTTAAACAAGGACTTCTAGGGTCTCCAATTGTTTGATGACTATTTGTAGTACTTGCATGATGTATTTGATTGAAGTTTTGATGTCATAATAGTAGGTGTCAACCATGTTCTTAAGTTTTTGATTCACATAAGCTTGAGTGTATAGATTACATGACACAAAATTTCTCAGTTGTGACAAACACAAAAGGGGACATGTGGTATACTTCTACAAGAGATGATGTAGGCAAACCAGGACGAGATACATGGCGAAAGAGGAGAGGATCCAGCAAGGACCATGTACGCGGCGTGCCTCATGGCCCTATGACGCGTGTGTGCCAGGCAGTATAAATAGTCGTTCCGATTTCACTTCATTTCTACCTAAAACATCTTTAAAACTCTCTTGAAGCTTCAAGTTTCTTGAGTCCGATTTTATTGGGTTTCTTGGGTAATTTAGCAGGGCTCTAACATATCTAGGAGTCTGACAAATAGAAGCTTTCGGGTCAGGATTTTGTCTGTCCAATTTCCTGGTTTTCGCTGAAATCTTTGTAAGTTAATCTACATTTAGTTTATTTCAAGTGTAACTTATATTTATGTTCATAGTTGTTATTATGAACCTATAAATAAGATTTATTAGTGATTCCAAGTCATTATACTGATTGATCTACTTACAGAGATAATGACAATGATGGATTTAGTTAGATGTTTAAAGTGGGATTTCCAAACACTATACTCGTTATATGTGCTTATGTACAAAGATGTTATGTGATAAATGAAATATTATAAAGATAAATTTTATATGATTTATGTCGTATATGTTTTTTCATGAATATTATACATTGGGTAATGAAGAGTAATTCGAGATTAGAAAGATAAGATGCCATAGTATGACGGGAGATGAAACTGATTAGATATCATAGTACGATGAATGATGAAAATGACAATAGGATGTCATGACTTTAATGTTATTAATGTACTAATGATATATAAATGGTACTAGTATACTAACGATGTTGAAATGATACTAGTGTACTAACGATGTATAAATGATACTAGTGTACTAACGATGTAGGAATGGTACTTGTGTACTAACGATGTAGTTATCTAATAGAGTATAGGTGACGACCACCAGCCTATTCAAGATAGTCCCGTGGAACACATGCAGGTTTATAACATGTAAGTGATGAACTTTGTGCCCTTTGGATTTATACTACTTCCTACTGACATGTATTGCGGAGAAATCCCCGAAACAGTACTATCAGCAATGATGATTAAAATAATTCTTAGGACATATCCTTAGGAATGAAAATAGAAAAAAACCTACTGATATGTATTGTGGAGAAATCCCTGAAACAATACTGTCAGGAACGATGACTATGATGACTCTTAGGATAGATCCTTAGGGATAGAATAAGAAGAAAACATGGATGGTTAATCAGTTAATTGTTTGATGTGAAATAGATAATTCAACAATCTAACTATATTATTGTGGGTTGAAAACCTTATGTACTCACTAGTTTTCCAAACCTGGCTCACTTAGTTTCTTTGTATCACAGGTAACAGTACGTGGGTAATGATGTTCAGACTGGATGAAAGATTCGAGGAAATATTGACCTTAGTATAAAATATATAGTAAGGCATGTAATGACTATGTTTATGCTTATATTTCTTGTATCAGTTATTACATATCAAGTTTTTAATAAACAATGATGAACATATATTTTGAAATACTTTTAGGGGACCA
Source organism: Lactuca serriola (assembly GCF_051521515.1). Classification (NCBI taxonomy): domain Eukaryota; kingdom Viridiplantae; phylum Streptophyta; class Magnoliopsida; order Asterales; family Asteraceae; genus Lactuca; species Lactuca serriola. The sequence goes on from NC_136409.1 coordinate 134,718,959, forward strand.
ATTTCACATTTATAAATAAACTATGTTTTTAAATAAGCATAAATAAAACAACATTTTCTGGCTGAGAAAATTGGGGATGCCACATGTACTGAGTTGATTGATATTTGGTCTCGTATTGCTATTTGGTGGGATGTTCGGATTTCAGATCAAATTTCTATTCACCCTCTCGTTACATGGTTAGACTATGTTACGTTGAGGGGAAGTCAACGAAAGGTCTTCGATGCAATATTTTGAGTTCTTTTTGACGTCTTTGGAATTTCCGAAGTTCCTTGATTTTTGGAATGACTACACCTAGAAAATCCCTTCTTTTTTATGGTCTTGTTTAAAGTTATTATTATTATTATTATTATTATTATTATTATTTTATTTTTTATTTTTTATTTTTTTAATAGGTATACTAAAGACAATATTAGTTAAGGTTACTGGCTTCATGACTCTACTTCCGCTACAGTTTTACTATAATTTTTCTTTTCTAGCTTTTTGCTCTCTAATAAAAATTCCGCTTTACCAGATAAATCCTATGACAAATATTGAGGGTGTTACAAGGTGACGGCCATCTCAATTTTTTAAATAAATTAAAAAACTGGTCAAAAGTTAAATTAAATTAAAAAATGTAAAAATCCTCATTTTGCACAGACCCAACAGTATAAAACAACAACAAAATCGAGGAGTGTTTTTTTTTTTTTTTTTTTTTTTTGAAGTGTCAAAGCAACAGCTAAATAATATTATATGGACTATTTATGTAATTTATTCTTCTTTATTTTTATGTGTGTACATTAAGGATAAAAGATTTCACATATTTTATTGTTATTTATGTAAGAGTATATTTAAATTCAAGATGGAATCTGGGATCTCATAAATATAAATTAAATACTATTAGGTCGTTCTCAATCTTAAATAAATATCACAGTAAAATTAGATACCAACACCTATCATATTGAAAACTATGTATTAATTAAAAACATGGGGGCCAAAAAAAAAAAAAAAAAAAATCCCTTGTGATACCATCTTTCAATTGCGTAGAAGTTCATTTAATTAGTATTTAACTTTTCTTGTGACTCTATTGAAACGCTTCTATAAACAATTTATGAGTCAATTTCATTTCGGTAGACAACTTGATTTCTTTTATTAAACTTTCTAATCACAATCAATTTTATTAACAGGAAAAAATATTTTGATGTGCATAGAAATGGATGGGATACAAAGTAAATAGTTTTAAGAAACCATCGACATCACCTTACGACAACATGACATATACAAATCATGTTGATGCTGCTGTTCTTATTCTATCTTTTTGCTGTAGTTATATATTTGAATCCAAACTCGATGTTTTGGAATCATAGAGATGTTTTTCAGTTTTTAAAATATTTAATGAAATGTTAGGGATCAAAATAAAACCATTGATAGGTTTCTTTCTTTCTTTTTTTTTTTTGAACAGCCACAATTTTATAAAAAAAAACTAGCAAAAACTAGAGATCAAAAAATGAATTACAAAGAAGTCATATAAAAAGGGGTTTTGCAACCATCCACTCCAATATATGTTATTTTTGTTATTTCTATTAGAAACCAATTAAAAGAAGACAAAACTTCATAAATGGTCTATGTGGTTTCATAAAATCTGAAGTTTCGTCCTTAATTTTAAAAAACCTCATGGATGGTCCCTGTGGTTTAAAAACATTTAATGTTTAGTCCCTCCGGCTCATTCTGTTTCATTTAGCTGTTAACTCTTTATTCAATATTATATTGTAGGGAAATTTTGTCCTTTCACTTATAAACTTCACTCTTTAAAAGAAAGATTGCATGCCCCATTTTTGGGCAAGACCCTTTATCTGCGATTGACTTCTCTCTTCTCCCTTCCACTGTTCGTCGACAGTTGCACTCTTTACAAGATGGTGACTTGCAGATGTGAGAATGAAGCAATGAAGATCACTTCGTGGACTGATCGTAACCCTGGAAGACAATTTTGGAACTGTACAAGATATGGGTTCCTTTGATGGTTTAACCCTCCTATGTGCTCTAGGGGATTGGTGGTGATTCCATGTTTGATAAGATCGACGAATCGATTGGAAGAGAGGGTTGCCATTGCATGTGTAGAAGTATGGAACTACCAGCTGATTTTGTTATGTTCAGGGGTTTTCTTTTTTAGTTTTTTGGTTTTTATTTTAACCAGTAAGTTTCTTGCGAAGGTTTGGATGGTAATGGATTTTGGGTTTTTGGTTTGTAATTGGTGCATGGGTTTTTGGATTTTAATCGAATAGGGTTTTTTGCTTTCAGTTTATGTAAGGGGTTTTGGAATTGGTGTTGTTGTATTTTGGTTTAGGTATGCAATCAATGTAATGGAATTGTAATGAACTTTAGTTTGTATCAAATCAATTATGGAATGGTAATATAATGTACTTTGTTATAGTTGAATGTTGAATTTTTGAATGTTTTTGATTTGCAATTGGTAAGTTTATTGTAAATGCATCTTTTAGATGGTTTGGATGTGAAATTAAAATGGACATTGTTATAAATGAATCTTTGGAGGGTAGTACACAAAACAAATTAATTCATTGCCAAAATTTGCATACATACCATTACATGCCAATTTGTAAAGTTCTTAACACAACCATCCTACTAAGTTTCAAAACAAATAAATATGATTTAAGTTCTTAACCCATACAGACATTACGATTTCAAAAAAGTAAACATGACTTAATTTTCAACAGACCTACAACCCAAACATCCTAACAAGTACTTAACAAAGTTTTCAGCCCCCTCCAACTTGACCATTGCCTCCATGTCCTTTACATGTTCTGGAATTGTGCCCCTTGTTATGACACTTTGAACAAGTGACTGTCAGATATTTCCTGGTCAATTTACCTACTTGGTTGTTGGGCTCATCAACACCCCTCATTCTCTTCTTCTTAGGCCGCCCAACCTACACATATTGAACAATTATAGTTAAAAATTAACCAATTGCATGTGATAATGAAAACTACATATTAGCCCTAATTGAAATACAGACTTGTGTTTTATGTTTTGGTGGATTTAAAGTGAATGAGCAGTCACTTTTAGGCCACATTGAATGTCCATTAAGTGAATCAATTTTTTTGAAATACATGTCTATCCATGTCGATAACCTATAGCAAAGATGGACCCATTCACCAACATGTGGGGTATTTTCTCCATTTTCAGTTATGTCCCATATAGCACAAAAAACATGTCTACATGGAAAATCTATAATCTCCCAAAACCTACAACTGCAACTTTGCTCATTCAAGTTTACCACATACTAATCCTACCATGTGCTTGAGACTTGGTACATTCCTACCCCATTATATTTAGCCACATACTTAGCTGCATCAGTCTTAATCTTGTCAAACACTATAGTTGTTGTAGGGGTTACTAGTCCTTCACACTTATCTATTTCCTTTTGCACTACACGCAATATCTTTAGGAGATACTCTCTAATATACTCTAAGTAAGTGATAATTGGTTTATCCCTACCCTCATCTAGCTTAGAATTTAATACCTCACAAAGATTATTGAACAAAGAATCATTGTGTGCCCTACCTATGTAATGCATATAATGAGAAGACAATTACACATATAGTAAAAACACAACAAGCAAGATTGAGCTTTATCATTAATTTTCTACAAACATACCACTAAAGTGAGATTTAGACCAATTATTTTCTAGAATCTTACACTCCCTAGCATGAGCCTCCTCATTGATCTTCTTCAACTCATCCATTGCTCTGTTAAAGTGATTGATTGTTGTTGCTCTACCACACTCCCAAAGCTGGTCACTTAAGTCTTTTCGTTTCCATTGTTTTTCATAATTTCCTGGATATGCCTCAAACAAAACCTGTATTCTGCATTGGGGAATACCTTCTCAACTGCTGGTATTATCCCCTAAACAAAAGTAAATGTAATCAATATCAACTACGCAAATATATCTAGCAATAGTAACAAGGCAAGTAGTTAGGTGATACATGTCTTTTTTCTATTAGAAATGAATGTAAAATTTGAATTTGCTATCAGATCCAAATCTTATCATAAATGTTCCAAGAACCAGGTCTAACTACTCGTTGAATTTGTCTCTACCACTACATATGCTACAAGGTATATGCCATTGTTTGAGTCTAGCCCCACAATAGTTAACACTTGCCCAGGATAAGGGCCTTTCAAGTATGTACCATCCACCCCAATAAAATCTATTAACACGACTTTGAATCCTAACTTCAATGCAACCAAACAAACATATTCTTTTAAAAGTTGTTGTGGTAGTAGATAGGGGGTTTCTAGATACACATCGATCCTAACTGTTGTACCAGGATTAGTGTTTAGTAGCTCTAAAACATAATCCCTCAAAAATTTGTATTGTACTTGGTAGTCCCCACTAATGATACGTCTAACCATTGTCTTTGCCCTAGCAACCTTTTGCAATGACATTCCCAACTCTAGTTTCTTGCACAAGTCTTCGTGTAAAGCTTTGACTGAAATTCTAAGGTTACTCTGAATTTATTGAAGAATTATGTTTGCTACATATCTGGAGGCGCAAGCTTTAATTGCCCTTGTTTGTAAACATTTATGTTCATCTTGTACTGTTTTCACCAACCAATCCTGATTTTCATTAGCCCTTGAGATTTGGACTGCCAAAGGACATGCTCCTTTATTGGAAACTACATCTTTACCCTTGTACTTTTGCCCTACTTCTAGTTGAGGGCCCACCACCATCTACTGTTGTAGATGACTGACTCACAACACCTTTACATTTCACCATAATCCATATATTTTTATTTTTTGCTAGGTATAGGGACTTCTAGTTGAGGGCCCACCACCATCTTTTACACATTTATTTTTGTTTCCATCTAGCTTATTGACCTCTCAAAGCTTATTTATTATATCATTATAACATTTGATAACTAAAAATCACATGAATCACTAAACTACAGTCTTAATCTAGACATGCAAGAATTATCAAGTCTGAATTCATCAATATCCTCTTCAATCCATCATAAAAACTATTGGTTCGTTATGCTCAAGAATAATCATAAAACTATATTTCCAATAACGTATGATCATATAGGGTCACGCCAATAACAAGTAGAAACTTAAATTGATATTTTAGTATATAAACTTAATTTATATCAAAATATTATAACTCTTGTATTTATTATTTCATAAGAAAATAATATCAACACCATTCATATTGTATGAATTATAATAAGTCTGGTACTTATATCATTTAATTATTAAATGTTTAGTTTGTGTAAGATTTATTTACTTAATTTATATGTGTGTGTGTGTATGTGTGTGTTGAACGTAAATGTATATACATACTAGGTTATAACCCATGGGAACCACATTTACAAAAATAATTAAAATTTTATAGTAAAAGTCATGACTATTAATCAATTATTTTTAATAAATTATTAATTAAACATGATTTTGAAGGATTTTTAATAAGTATCCTTTTATTAGTATTAGTATAGGATGATATGGCTGGTGATATTAATAAAATATACATATTTAAATTATAAAAAATTAAAATAAAATAGTGGAGGTGCATCAAATGATTGACTTTATCTCTCTTTTCTCATTTTTACTCATGTAATAATTACCCATCATCCTCTATCTTATGGTCCAATGCATGTAAAGGATTTTATGTTAGACATAATTGAGTTTTGCATGTGTAGGATGATTAAAAGGAAATAAAGGCTTTTAGTTTTCTATATCTTTTGTAGTGAATGAAAATATATACACAAAACACTTGTTTTTTTCTCTCTCTAAATTGATAGCAAAGAAAAGAATGAAAAATACAACACTCTCTTGAACACCAAAATCTGTTTTTTAGTTGTTCGAGCTTAAGAGATTGTATTAACAAGAGTAGAACTAGCCTCCTTATTGTGTTAGAGGTTTTTTGTGGATTATATTTAGAGGCTCTCTACTTTATCCATCTATGTTTGTTAAAATAAAATTCTTTCTTGAACATGTATTGTGATCTTGTTATGTATTTTATGTTGTTCAAGTTTTATAAAAGTGTTCCATTGTAAAATCAAAATTTTATGTTTTTGTACTCAATGTTGAACACCATACTTCCATAAAAAACTACATGTGTGTATGATATTGAAGATATTTAAATTACTACATCACTCAAATGAACCAATTTCATCTATGATTTTCGGATCCCCTTTTTAGTGAATCAAAACCTTAAGTTTCACCAACCAAATCATGAACTAGATGAGGAAATCAAGATTTCTTACTTTGATTCAAAGGATTACTGTACAAATCTGAAAGTTCTTTATGCACTAGAGTCATTATAGAACCATATTGCTAATTGATTACTTATTAGAGTAATTTTGATTATTAATAAATATCAACACTTGTATTTAATTGGAAAAAAATTATTTTAAGAAAATACTATTTTACCAACATATTGAGAATTATTGTTTCTAAGAAATAATAATAATAAAAGAGAACAAAAGTTATATTCACAAGATATGAATATATATGTTGTGTACAAATTTTTTGAGCTCTTAGTGATGAGTTTTGATACAAAATATAAGTGTTTTTTTTTCATAAAAACACAACGGAAGATTTATAAAAAATAACAAGTTTATTTTTAAGTTTATAACAAAAACAAACCATCAAAGATCCATTTATATAGGTTAGAATGAAATTAAAACATAACAAAGAGTGTTTTAGCATGACAACATTTGAAGCCTTTGAAACCGCTTGGTTTTTGGTGTTGATGAAGATAGCAAAAATTCTAGAATAGAATTTCTCTTTGTGTATCCACCATCAAGAGTAAGGCACATGTAATGCTAGTTCTTTCTTGTATTCTTAAGTGTCTTAAGCATTTAAGCACTTAACTTAAATAAGAACTAAAGGATACAACTCAAGAGCACTTTAAATCACTAAACTATCTTCAAAAGAGAGAAGTGAAGAACATAAGAGAGTTTCGGCCTTGATGAAGAAAGAGTAGAAAAACTAGCCAATATTTATGCAAGAAGCTCTCATTTTGTATCCCATGCAAGGTAAGGGCCTACATTAAAATACTCTAAAATATTGGTAGCCTTTAGGAGCATGGGATACATGGTATGGAGGTTGACAAGAAACCTCCACCCCTTTAAACAACTTTTGGCCATACCCTAATATCAAAGAAGAATTTTTTAATTTTTATTAACTCAATGTTTATAAAATATAAACTTTGTCTTTAGGTGAAAGACAAAAGGATTCAACTAGTCCAAAAGGTTGTGCATAACTTATTAATTCATACCATATGAAATAATGACTAGTTATACTCTCTTATAATTATTCTTTTCATAAAGGAATAATTATTCCCTAATTAAATACAAGAATTGATATTATTTATTAATAATGATATGAATAATAAATATACAAAATGAGACAACTTGATAAAGTTGTGACCCTATAGGATCATATATTATTAGCAATGTCAATCAATAATGATTCTTGGGTATATAGATTTAACACTTAGAGTAACCATTTAGTTACATACTAACTACTACTCATGGGATTGTGTAAAATACACGCATGGGTCTTGTCTTTCTCTATCAAATTCCTAGATAGTTGAGGCTAGAAAAGATGGTGTGTTTCATTGTTTATTCGTTCCTCCCATGCTTGTAACAAAATGCTTACAATTGTACTTTGTTGTCCTTATTTTTTTTAAGTACTTGGATGCATAAAAGAAAGGAATAACTAGCATGAAGGTGTTAGTTATTTTGATTTACCTTCTTCTTCTCTTGGCTGCCAAAATGTTGTGGGTTTTACTCTCTTCTCCCTCTTCTTCCTTCTTGATGGTGCTAGAAATGAAGGCTTATAAGTTTCTTTCTGTTATGAGTGATTTGGATATGTATTAACAACTTAAGATTTCTTATTTAAAATGGAAGTCTAGCATCCTTGGTGGATGATTCTTACTTGGTGGATACATTATAGAGAGCTTCTACTTTAGAGCTTGTTCACATCTTCATCAAATTCCTAGCCGCCAAAAGGAACCAAAGACTTCAAAGGTTGTAATATTTTCCTTTTATATGGTTGCTTTAATATTTCTAGGCTTTGCAAAATGATCATTGGTGGGTAAAATCGTTTTAGTTTATTCAAATATAAAAATCCTTCCATTTCCAATTACATCTAATTTGTCACTATAATTAGATTATTTTTGAATAAAACCCCTACAATTGGTATTGTAGTTATTTTTACAAGCTTGGTTAAATTATCTGATAAGTTGGTAAAATCTTTGTTTTTAGAAAACATGGATGAGTTTCTTTTTGTAAGAAAATTCATATATATTTTTATGACAACTTTATAATTGTTATTTTTTAGTGACAAAAGTTTACATGAAGTTTTTTATCACAAAGTGTCTTAGAAAAACAAAATGTTGTTTTATACTATATATATATATATATATATATATATATATATATATATATATATATATATATATATATATATATATATATATATATATATATATATATATATATATATATGTTGTGCATGAACTACCCGTGGGCTTGTTTTGTTGTTGTATGTGTTGATTTGATGAAATGACTGTAATATTTATTTATTAATATGATATAAAATAATTAAATGTATTACTTTTAATTTTTGATATTTTTGTAAGTAATAGATTAGTTTTAGAAATAGTTTAATTTTATAAAAATGTAACAAGATGAAGACGATGATCATTTTGGAGGATTAAGTGTTCACCCCATGATTTTATAAAGTTTTCATAACTTTTATAAAATTATGTAGTTTTGGAGCTTGAAGTTTTTAAAGAAAATGGGAGGACATAATACAAGGATTTGAAGATTTTTTGGTCCCTTTATGTCCCTTAGGAAGGAGTTGGAACTTTTGTGGTGGCTCACAAAAATATCACTAGATGGTTAGTTTCTGCACACATATTTTGCATGCTTGTGTTGTTTAAATTTATGTTGATAATGTGCTATTATTTTTAAATTAGATTTCACATGTATAAAATATTTTGAACATAAATAACATCACTAGGAGTATAATTATTTACTTAATCTGATAATTTAGATTCAATTTATTGTGATTGATTTTGACATACCTGATGTATGGATTGATGATTTTTAAAATGAAAAATGTTACCTCTATTTTTTGGACGTTACAAAATTTCTAGAGGGGCCATCAATCATGGTTCTAACTAGAGGTGCGACACACCCTCTTTTTTTCCTTATGGATATATGGTTCATTTCTCATTCATTTTTTCCACACCACAACTATTTACGTATCTCTCTATAAAATCCAATTTTCTTAGGTATTTTTGAGGTTCTGGAGAATTCTGATTTCACAAGGCTCTGGGATAGTAGACATCCGGGCAGAAAGAAGTGATCGGTATCGGGATCCTATCGATGACTTTTTCTAGTTTGCATTAGGACTCATTGTAAGTTAAGCTACACTTAGTACACTTTAAGTGTATGTTACATTTATATTCATAGTCGTTGTTATGAACGCATAAATAAGGTTTATTAGTAATTCAAGTTAAAATACTGATTGATCAACTTACTAAAGAGGTGTCTAGAATGGTTAAGTTGGCTTGGTTCTTGGATTTTAGAAAGGCTATATGTCAAAATGATCCTGCCTCCCAACTGTCATGTCTGGTTGATCCTTATTTGATAAAACTCTTTTTGTATTAATTGGGGTTAGTGAAAGATCTAGATTTCATTACCATATTGTCATATAGATTAATAAGTTATAGAATTATAGGTTAATACTTGTTAGGCACATTACCACTAGTTGGATCACCCGTAGGATCACCCAGTTGTCAATCGTTTGAGTAATTATTTAGGCGAGTTATCTCACGATACTACGTATTACAATATATATATATATATATATATATATATATATATGTATGTATATACATGTATGTTAGGATAGAGAGCTAGTATACTCTTAGCATGATTAAGTGTAAATATATTTGAAACTGGTAAAGTAGAAAGTATAAATGTGTTTGTACTAGTAGAGTCTAAAGTATAGTTTCTAGGTGTCTAATTGTTGTGACAGTAGATTTAGTTAGGGGATGATAGTGGAATGACAAGGAGGTTCGGGGACTATAGGCCCGCATGTTAAAGAAATGGCATGTAGGCCATAAGTATACATAGACCTACGTGTTGACTAATTGTCATGTAGGCCTTAAGTACACAAAGACATGTGTTAACAAAATGGCATTTAGACCATAAGTACATGTAGACCCGTGTTGAGGACGGAATGGTTGGGTTGTAAGTCTAAAATACACATAATATTGGTAGATCGTGAGCCATTATTTGTATGCGTGTATATGTATTATGGTATATGGTCTTTTGGGGAACACAATAAGCTTCATGCTTACCAAATTGGTTATAAATGTTTTTTAGGTGCTTCATTGATTCGTGAGAAGGGAAAGGTTCGAACATACACATGCATATTCGCAAGATGTTTCTGCATAATGTAATTATACTATGATATATTTGATAAAAAAATGAAAATTTTGGGTTGAAAATTGGGACATTACATATCGAATTTGTGGTTCCTTGATGCATGATGTGGTAATCGAAAGCTAAACCTAATCATTGGAATGGACGAATGTCGTCTCGCTTGATGATTGACGATTTCAAGCTTAATCTTAGTAATGGAGTTGGAATAAATCTAGTTATTTGCTATTACTCTTCGTAGATTGCTAGATAACAAAATTTCATTCCCTGTGTTGTATACACATGATTTCATTTTTCATTTGATAATGAAAATGTGACAATTCTAGTATATAAAGATGGTTGTTTTATGTTTAAAACTTCTTATTGCAATTGGCATTCATGAAATTGTAGTTTGTGTTTCTAATAATACGAGTGATGACTTGAACATTGATTCTTCTAATAATTTAGATATGATCATGTTTTGGCATAATCGCCTTCGCCACATAAGTAAGAATCGTATCACCAAGCTCCAATTGGAACGGACATAAAATCATTCAACCTTGAGTTGGGTGATGTATACGATTCTTTTATGTAGGTAAGATGAATTAGTCACCATTCACATGGAGATGTAATAGATACAAATGATTGCTGGATCTTGTAGATATTAATGTGCGTAGACTTATCAGATCCACCACAAGGGATGACATATACTACTATGTCATATTTATAGTTAATTTCATTACATATGATTATATTTATATGATTAAACATAATTCTAAAACTTTGAAAAGTTACAAAGACTACCAGAACAAGTAGGAAAACAATTAGGCATGAAGATAAAGGGTCTCCAATCTAAAAGGAAAGGAGAATTCCTTAGTAGATTGTCGAATGATTTGCATAATTGACTTCTCCAAGGACACCAGAATGTATTGATGTTAATAAAAGGGAATTGAACTCCATATGATTCAATCTATGATGAATCGTGCTTCGCTACCATTCACAAATGTTTGGGAATATACACTTGAAATAGTGAAGCGTATTTTTGAACCTTTTATCCAACTAAGTAGGTTTTGATGACAGCTCATAAATATGGAATTGGAAAGTTCCATCACATTTTGATGTGGTGTTGCGAGGTCTCTTGTTAGACGAGAAAATAACCAACTTGAATTGAGATTAGAAACGTGTTGCATTGTTGGATATTCACTAAAGACCTTTGATATGTGTGATACTTGTAGCTCAAAAGGAGTGTTGCTTGAGACAAATAACATATACATATCAAGAAGTCAATTGGATTCGTTTTGATATTGGAGAAATTTGAAATATGACCAACAATGTACCTATAGTTTGCATTAGCTGGTAACCTGAGGTTGATAAACCAGTTGAGTCAAATAAAATTGCCTTACCTCTTTGCAAGATACAGTACAGTTAGAGCACCATCCATGTTTTATGAGTATCATCTAATTGTGGAAGGAGATACTTTGATTAGTGCTAATAAATTGATAAATTTTGATAAGCCTAATAGTAACTAGGAAGTAGTTAGATTAGTCCACGAAGGATAACCAAGTTTGGGAATGGTTAATCCTAAACCATGTCTTAGGATAGCGGGTTGTAGTTAGATCTTCGACATGAATACTAACATGGATAGGAATAAACACACATTCAAATCTAGTACGGTAAAAATGGGTTTCACACAAAAATCAAGAAATTGATTATGAGGAAATATTCTCACCAGTAGCTAAAAAAGGTTTGTTTGGTTACTTGTTACCATTGTTGCCTTATTTGATATAAGATATGGTAAAATGGATGTTTAAATGTCTTTCCTCAATAGGAACCTTTCAAAGGATATATGACATATTGTGAAACAATTTAAACTTACAAAGTATCCAAAAAAGGTATGTGAGCTTGAAAAATATGTTTGTACATTTAAGTAAGCATCGTGTAGCAAGGAATCTATTCTTCCATGAGAAAGTCAAAGAATCTTGTCTTTCTAGAAGACAATATGAGTCTTTATTACATTTCAAAGCTTGTAGGAGTGTCGTTGTCTTCCTATTATTGCATGTTGATGACAATACAACTCGTAGCAAACATTGTCTCTAAGTTGCAAGGTGAAAAAATTGAGAACTGTTTCACTATGATGGACATATGAAAGCGACATCAATACTTGGTATTTAGATCTAAAAGTGTATATTGAAATTTTAATAGGATTAATTCAAATCATAATGTGTTGGAAGGGATTGACAAATTCCAAAGAGAATTTTCATATGCTTCTTAGCAAGGAGTTGAGTGAATCTCAAAGTCCTTTGTTCAAGTCATGACAAGGATCGGATGAGTTGAGTCCCATAAGCTTCAGATATAGGATTGATCATGAATGATACGCCTTGTTCTTATTCTAGGTCTCCAATATTTTGATCATCGTGAGGTTGTATGAAAAATTGGTTTGACCGAATTGCTAGACAGCTGTCAAGAACATGCTGAAATATTCAAAGATACCAAGGAATGATTGCTTGTAGATACTAGAGAACATGATTGGAAAGAGTTGTATTAACATGACTTTGACAGATGACTTTGAGTAATAATCTAAATGTATATAAATTTCGAGTTGTGTCATGAAAGGTTTCATGTAGGAGATGGTGGTAGATTGAACAATATGGGTACGCCCACATTAGTGCAAGTGAAGTATCTAAAGTGTGCACCTGAACTAGAAAACTTCATAGTTGACCTTTAATTCATTTTGAGTAACAAATTACCATTAGAAACTTGTTGTGAAAGTGCAGTCATATTGACTAAGGATTCTTGAGATAACGGAAGGTGAATGCATACAAGTAGAAAAATTCCTCTACGTCTAAGGATTCTTGAGATAACAGAAGGTGAATGCATACAAGTGCAGTCATATTGACTAAGGATTCTTGAGATAACTTGTTGTGAAAGTGCAGTCATATTGACTAAGGATTCTTGAGATCTAGTTATGAAGTGAATATCTTTTAGATGATTGGTTACAATAATGATGACCAAAGGAAACCATGATATGCATGTTAAGAGCATTTGCATAAGAAATATTGACAAGTTTAATCATTACGTCAATTACCCCGAAATGTTTATACATTAGATAAGTCTTTAATTGTTATGGTGATGAAATAATAGGGGATTATTTATGTTCAAAGAGTATGATACCATGGGATAATTAGTTTCTTATCATGTTTCATTTTGCGTGTTACTTCCTGAATATTAGTTTATTCATAATGTCACATTCAGTCATAATTTTGGGAGTAAGAATGGATTTAAGAATGTCATGAATTGTTTGTAGATTATCCATAAGGATTGGAAAATGCTTAGGGATTGCTGCAATATTCATGAGTACTTAGAAAATGGGGATTTTGAGTATTAGTTGAAATCGTGCATAGAGAGTACTCCGTGGATTCAATCATGAGTAATTATAAGATGATAATATCTTTTATTCTTCAAACAGAGATATATAGTTCATAGTTTAAAAATTTGTTATGCGTTGGTTTACTCCAACGCATCCATAAATGGATGTCATAAAGTGTAATTCCATATATGAAACAATGTGTAAAAGGTTTGACTAGATAGTCAAAGTTTATTCATTCCTTTTTCCTAAAAAGGAAAAGAGATATCTTTAGAGCCCCTCAATGATTTGTTGCCGACATTTGAAGTGGTAGCTCGAGCCCATGCTAAATTAATGTGTCCAATTCGTAGTCTGAATTTAGTCGTCATGAATAAGGAATTATGAAACAGAATCTTGGACTATGAGATTGATTCTAATCCATGTATCGTGTCCATATAATATATTGTAGATCGAATGGATAGTTGATTACTTATCTTAGGACCAACATCTAATCATGTTTTGGAAGTGTCTTTGGAAAACAATCTTTAATGATTATTTAGAGTTCTACTTGCAATTCTAGTTAGCAACTTATCCAAGTGGGAGACTGTTGGATTGAGGTGTCTAAGGTCCTAACTAAATTGGTATAATGTTGATGACTAAAAGTAAATTCCTTTTTTGGTTGCCTTCATAACCAGGAAATGGTTTGGATTAATCATTGGAGAAAGATAAACTATTTATTAATATATTTTTATGAGCTGATGGTATCATCATTACAACCATTCGAATTCCCTCCTTTGATTAAAACCTTTCGTTATCGGGGACAATTTACTTTTATTCGCTCTACTTCTCTTCAACCACCTATTCTTTTTTCTTAGTTTCCTTTCTCTTTCATCTTGCATCTGTTAGTGGTAAGTAATGGTGACATCGATCACTAAAATCAAACCAACACCAAAACAGTTTGAGTCCTTGCAGGCCTGATTTTGCATTCTTCGTGAGCACGGGGTGTAATATACTCGAAAGGGGATACACACTTCCCGACTGTCGGAAGGGAAGGTTGGAGTCCCAATCCTAATCTTCGAGGCAGGTATCCAGCTACCGACAACCGAATTTTTCAATTATATCATGCGTTGATATGGCTTATCTATTGGCGATCTGATCCATAACGTTGTCAACAAAATAGTTGGTTTTGAGATGGCCTGCCGGGCTTTGGGCATACTCCCTCAATTCTGGGTTTTCAAGTAATTCTTCAACTCCTCTAATTAGTCTGGCATGCATACGTTCTCTCAAAGGCGGGGCGTCCATGCGTTCATCATCCACTAGAAGGCCTCCATGAAGAACTAGAAGGACAAATGGTTGTGCGTGAACCGCAACTTGGTCAGTTTTTTGCTTTCCTCGCAGAACCACTTTCATTGACCTAACACCCCATCTCTGGGGGATCAACAAGACTGTTGCACAGGTGCTGAGAACTATTTCCTTCAATGGGAGGATTAGGAGGACTATTTTTGGCCACAGTCTGGATGAGTGCTGCCTGGAGGGCATGTGGGATAATGCCCCTATTCTTCGTGGAGAAGGATAGGAAGTGCCTCTAGTGGAGATCCTTCCTCCATCGGTCGGCCCTGATCATGCTCTGGCTCTTGCTAGTCCTAGTAGTGATGTGATGTAAGGGTCCGGTGTAGAGGCTGGCCCAGAGTTGATCCACACAATTGTTAAGGGTGTTTCTCGCGATGATACTCTGCCTTCTAATTCGGAGGACGAGGCGTCAAGGGAGGCGGCGAATGGAGGGAGACGCTCATCAAACAAGCAATTGTTGTCTAGGTTAGACTCCTCATTTATTGAGGGTACCCTTGCCAGCACTATTGGCAGGCGTCTTCATAAGAAGCGGAACGTTGACTTCCTGTTAAGGGAGTCGGATGTGGTAATGGAAATTCCTAATGATGACACTTCGAAACAATCAGAGGGAATGGATGAAGAGGCAATTGAACAGCCTCGTGAACCCAAGGAGGAGCCAGAGCATACTACCTTTCCTAGTGAAGGAGTTATAGGTAAGGAGCCTGAGCTTGAGTTTCAAATCGCTTCTAACTTTGCTTCGCCTCTGGTAAAGGATAATCTTATTGTAGTTTCCTATTCTTCGCCCATGACGGCCCCTGGATTATATATCTCAAAGTGGAGGCTTACTAGAGACACCCTTCTAATGCAACATTATGTTGTGTACGAGTGGGGCGGTCATGCTTTCCTTCTAGCCTCAATAGAAGATCTGGAGCTCCTTTCCAACTCTCACATGTCCAACAGTCTCCGGTATGCAACGAATCAGGCAACTCCTTATTTGGTGGCCACTGCTCGGCGCCTTCATCAGGTCAATTCAGATTCATCAGAGCTTGCCTCTGCTAAGGCTGAGCGGGATTAGTTAAAGGCGAGAGTGATGGGGCTGGAGGAGGAGAAGCGCAAATTTGAAGAGTGTTATGAACTTATGGCTAGTAAGAAGGTATTTGTTGAGGAATAAGTTGCAAGTTTGGATGATTCAGTGGAGCATTTAGCAAAGAGAGTGAAGACTCTAGTAAGGGAGAAAGGATTATTAGAAGAGCAGGTGAAGCAGTAGCCTGGACAACTGGCTGCTGAGGAATCTAGGAGGAAGATTGTCGAGGGGGATATGGTGTGGTTATTAAAATATGGTATTATCCGAGTGGTTTATCGAGTCATTGAGAGTCGTGAGCTCTTAGCTGGGATCCAGTGTATGAAGGTAGAGTGTGTCGCAGCTGGTGTGGAGGGAGGCAAGCAGACGGTGAAGGAATAGGTGGCCTCCGGGAAATTCAATCTATATGAGCCAAGTATTGCGGTGGAAAAGACTCAGGCCATGCATGCTTCTGTGAGGTTGTTCATGCCAACTAATTTTGCCTCTCTCCTTCATTTGGGTGAGCTCGACTTAGTGGGCCTTCGCCAGTTTTGTCGTGATCCTGACATCGAGGAGAACCCACCTGAAGGTAACCCTATCAAAGTTGGATCTTCCTGCACTAGTCTCGGTAAGTGATCCTCCTTTCTTCCAGGTTTGTTTATGTGGAATAGTGCTTAAACTTGTCTGTTCTTGAGACGATGTCTCTAAGACAATATTTTTAATGGTTGTTTGGCTGTGTGTGACCCTTTCATGTCTGGGGTTGTCCGAAAGGACAAGGTTTTTTGCCTTTTGGTAACATGGCCATTTATGTTTCTACAATACCTTTGTTTCTATCCCCAGCTGGTTTATGTTAGCTATTAGTGATTATGCACCCTTATTTTTCCTTGTTGAGGCAATTCTTCCCCCCAGGTTTGTGTTGGCCTTGGAGGGTCGGCTCAAGATTGTTAGATCTTTCCGCACAGTGGGCAGTTATGTTGTTTGGCGATCTAGTCGTGCTACTGGATTTGCCCAACTTATGACTCTAGGACCTATATTTGCTTAAGGTTCTTTGGATTTTTCCCAGTATCTCGTGGTGTGAGTTTGGAATTTGTCCTTTCTATGGGTCGTAGACCATTATTTCTAGATTGGGTCTTTATGTCCAATTTTCTTTGTTATAGTATCCCTTTTTTGCTAAAGTTTATTGATTACCCTATTTGAGACAATAACAATCTGTTTCGAGTTGTTTCATAATTCGTGGCTGTGACCCGAAGATCAAGTATCATAAGGCTTCGGGCTTTAGGAAAGAGAGGTTTAGACCCATTTAGATGTGGGTAATATAGATTACAGGATCCAAGTGTTTGGTTTTTGTTGGAGTCAAAGTGTAAAATGGGAAAAGTGATGTTTCAGACTTCTTTCATGAAAAATGGATTTTTTTTAGGGAAGATTTTAGTCCTAGATATCTAGATAATATTGTAGGGATCTTTAATACCTTTCCATGGATATAAAGATCATCGAAAACGTAGTTGGAACGAAGAAGTTATGGCCGTTTGAAGTTAGGAACGTTTTGGGCTTGGTCTAGTATATTGGGCATACAAGATGTACGTTGGGCATACTAGGCATACCTAGAGTATGCTGGGTGTACCTAGAGTACACTGGGCGTACACGATCAGTGCCCAAACCCTATTTTTGTGGTTTGAGCCCTATTTAAGCTCCTTAACTTCCCCAAACCCATTCCATTCTCAGCCTCCACCTCTCCAACAACCTCCCTTGAAAACCCTAACCCTATTTTGAGACTTTTAAAAAAAAGGTGTGCTTGAGTGCTTTGGAGTATTCTTGGTGCATATTGGAGAAGAAAGAGCTCTTTGCAGAAGTGTTTGTTGCATTGGAGTTTATAGATCCAGACTTTGTTCACCTTGATCTTTTTTCTAGAGGTATAAAGATTGAATCTTCATGATGCATTTGACAGATATAGCTAGTCTTGGGTGTTATGAGCTTTTGGTCACTTTAGTGCACAAACTTCAGATCTTGAAAGTTTGTGACCTTGTTATGGATAAAGGTGGAAACTTTATCCATCTAAACATCATAATGATTTAGATCTAAAGGCTTGAGATTTAGACTTAATAGATGAAGTTGGAAAAAGATGAACTTTTAGTCCCTTTTAGACTTAAAGACTATATCTTGGTTGGTTGTACCATTCTAATGCATAAAGTTGGAAACTTTATCCATTATGGAGTTATTAGGAACCATAAAAATGTAATCTTAGACCTTAGTTTCCTTCCATGCGTGAGCTAGGATGTCTTAAAGTGTTAAGAAATTAGGGTTTTTGGTATTGAACACTTAATGTCCATGAAAGACATAAAGTTGGAAACTTTATGGTTCAGGACATCATTTGAGGACTAGATCTGGAATTTGGACAAAAAAGCTTAATCGATTAAGCTCGTAATAGAGAGAAACGATGGCTACACATATGCTACCCGTACACTATGGTACGCAGGGCGTGCCAGGTCAACACCCTGTTTCTGGTCAAGGCTTATGTACGCTAAGCATACAAGTTGAGTACACTGGGCGTACTCAGTTGATTTGACTCGGTTGAATTTTTGGACTTTTTGACATTGACCTGTCTTTGACTAATTTTCATCTAGGAGTATTTTGGATATATTGATTATAATTTAAGTTTGGTCATGTTCCAATGAATAGGTGACCGGTAGTGCTGCTATTCGAAGCAGTGTCCTGTTCAACGATCTTTCGGATAGAGAGGTGAGTCTCCTCACTATACCTGTGGGTTGAAGGCACTAATGTCGGTCCACTAGGATCTGTTATCTGCTAGCTGTCAGTGTGACTCTTGCATGGTATGATTGTTGTTATGTGGCTTATAAGTGTTGTATGTTTGGGTTGAAATATACCCGATGGTGGGCCCCATATTTGTTTATCGGGTTCAAATATACCTCAGGGCGGGGCCCACTAATGTATTCTTGGGTTGAAATACACCGATAGGGTGGGGCTCGCTATAGTATGATCAGGTTGAAAGATACCGCAAGGCGAGGCCCCAGGGCAGGCCCCATATGTGTTGATCGGGTTGAAATACACCCCAGGGCAGGGCCCATATATGTGTATTGGGTTGGAATATACCCCAGGGTTAGGTCGAAGGATATGCATGGTATATGGTATTTTGGGGAACTCACTAATCTTTGTGCTTACAAGTTTTATGTTTATGTTTCAGGTACTTCCAATATGAAAGGGAAGGACCCGATGTGACTGCACCGCATCCACTAGAGTTTTCCGCATTAGCAATTTTCAATGTTTACTCTGATGTTTAAATAATATATTCATTTTGATTGGTTCTGGAATAACTCATTTGTATGGTTTTTTCTTTTAAAAACAAAAAAATTTCTATGATTTTTTGGGACATTACAAATACTTTGTTCTAACTCTTGAGCCTTGGGAGTTGTACCCTCACCATAATTGTCTAAGTCAAGTCGAGATTGTCTAAGTCAAGTTGAGATTTTCACTTCAAGATGTTTAGGACTTAGGTACTATTTGTTTCAACTGAAAGGTTATGAGCCTTTGAAGCATTTGTCCATGTCATGGTCAAGATTCGTGGCCTTTTGGGCTGAATTGACATGTTTAGGGAAAAATTATGTACCTTTGACACCTATGGTTGCATTATCATAATGGTTTCGCTCAAATGATGTGGATGATCAGTCCTTGTTCCCATTTGGTAAACGTTTGCACCCTCTTTTATGATTGTTATCAAACTTGAATAAAAAAAATGTTCTATGTTTTTTTTTGGTAGTCAACTCCATTCACTTCATTGATAATGCTTTTGGAGATAACTACATTGTTTGACCTAGCTGTTGGGCTGGCCTGCTGAGGTGTGATTATCCATTCGAAGTTTGATCACATTGCCCAAGCCTCGGATGTGCCTTATCTGGACCTTTTTCCTTGATCTAGGGGTGGTGGTGTGAACTAGACACACTCCAGGTCCAGGGGATGAGTCTTTCGTCTTGACCTCTTAGGACACCAACTCCATCATGAAGCATTTTTGTGGCCCTTCTTGAATGTTCATTGGCGGTGCTTAGCTGGCTCTTGAATCGTGTGTGGTTAGACCCATCCTTTTCCAAAGTCCTATCTTATATATCAGGGATTTCCACTCGCATACACCAAGTGTGGTGATTTTTGGCATTTCCCCTATGTTTGGTTTGGTTAAGTCTTAGTGTAGGATGTTTCCTGCTGAGCATGTTCATGTTTCGATGTTGCTTTTTCTTGTTAAAGTTTGCACCAGAAATTTAGCGCCCGTAATGGCCGGTTTACGACCCCAATTGACGACATTGCTTTTTCTCTTTGTATCGGGTTGAGGGGTATTTTTTTAACATCTAGCCTTGTGACCTAATGATGGAGCTGAGACGTTGCTGGTGGTCCTCCAGCCCAGGATTTTTTTGATCCTGATGGATGGTTACCTTTTTCCTGTCTCGTGAAACAGTCAGGGTAACCAGGGGAAACTGGTTCCTCCTAGGGTAACAGGGTGTGGCCCCATGATGTGGATACCCCATTGATTTGGTGACTAATAGTTGTTAGTCAACCTTATGGCGTGTTGGCTTTGAGGAGGAATGAGCACCCGGTATTCTAGGCATTCTCATATAGTGATTTTCAGGGTTTTTATTTCGTCTTTTCCTGCGATGGGTCGACGTGCCTCGGGCTAGACATTCTCCTGATAGTGGTTCTTAGGCCTTCTTGTTGCGGACCACTTGTTTTTTTCTTTGGTTTAGGCAAGTATTTTTCTTTTCCTGGCTGCATTTTCTGTTTTGGCATCCACGCAATTTTGGCATCAATGCACTTGTTGTCTGTGGTGTTGCTTGGGAAAGGGATGCACAAGAAGTAATTTGATGAACATTTGAGTTGATTGGGGGTTTCCATGGCATTGGTGATATGCTATGCGTTGACGTCTCTTCCCCAGAGAGCTTTAGTCGATGCTACCTTGATTCGGTGGTCGAAAGGTGCGAAGGGTGACCTGTTCAAAGTGTTGGTATCTGCGACTTTCCCCCGGGGGGTCTGTTCGACTTTTGGATTAATACTAGATTGGGTCAATTCTTATGTTTTAGTACCTTTGTCCCTTTTGATTTCTAGCACCATGGGTGGCTTCGGCCTAGTTTGTGATAGATAGAAACTTATCAGGGGTTGGAAAGAGTTTTACTCTAGTTTCTCGTTCCTGTCAAAGGCCTGTTCCAAATCCTTCTTTGTCTTTCATTTCATTCTCTATGAGGGGCTCTCAAATCTTGCTTTGGTTCAAAGTGATTTCTACTTGGTCATATGAAGGTTGTCCCTTCCTCCCCTTTAGAGTAATTTCACCTGGACTTGACGTTGCCTGCCTTCTCGTGTTGTCGTGGGGTAGAACTGCCTCATTCAGGTCAAGGTAATCGAAGAGTTTTCATTGTGGCTTCCCATTTTTTCTTGTTTCCATTTGGCTTGTAACCTCTCTAGAGGAGTTTGGCTCCCATGGGTGCTCACACCGATTGGCCTTACAAATTATGTTTTTGTTGTCATGCTCCCCTTGCCCGCTTGCCCTTCCTTGTTCGTCGATTGGTGTTCGCGCCAGCCCTGGAGCAGCAATGGCCTAAATGTAATGGCGTGTGCGTGGGCTAGAGGCTACGGTAGTGGAGGATCCATTGTTCTTACTACATTTCAAGGTGGCATGGATCGTCGATGGTATGGATCACAATTAGAAGTAGCATCGGTTGTCCGAGATGGATGTCATGATTTGTCACGGAGCATACTATTGAAAATTTTATAGCATATGTGACCCTGACTCTTCCGTCATGACTAGTTATAGTGAAAGTGATATGTATCGATCCTAGCGGCCATAAACTATGTCTTGTAAACCATGTGAGGGGACAGGCAATTGGAGGCATTAAGCGTTTCTTCCAGGATGTAAGTAGTTGTTGGAAACAGTGCTTGTAAAGGATGCTGGTATCACTCCCGTTATCTATGTAGACACGGTTGATTTTTATCTGACATGTGCGTGTTGGAATAGTGTCTAAGGCTGCAACTATATTAGGCAAGTATTTGACCCGATTGTGCATGGTCCTTTTGGGTTGCCTTCACCATAGCAACTTGATAGGATGATTTATTATGAGAGAATAAATATTATTAATATATTATGAGAATAGTATAAGGAATAATAATATTGGTATTTGATTAATATAAGTCATAAATTAATTAGTATTAATTTGGTGACTTAAAGAGATTAATTAAATAAGAGGGTATAAACTGTTAATTGTTTGATAGTTACACTTTAGACTGTAAATCCTTAAGGGATAGAGATTGGACGGATTCTAGAGCTTGGGATAGCTCAAAATCATTCAAGGCTTATCTATGGTAAGGATTTGGATTGCTTTAAGGAAAGATTATCCAATTAGGGTTTAAGGTGAAACCCTTAAGGAGTCTGCAAGTATAAATAGACCCCATGGCAAAGGGAAAATCGGTACCTCTTAAGAAGAAAGAAACCCTGGCCGAATTTCTTCCCTCTCCTCTCTCTCAAATCATCTTCTTTGCTATTTTGTGTTTGTAAGCCATTAGAGGAGTGACAATTGTGACTCTAGAGCTCCAGGATAACAAGATCAAAACAAGAGATTCAAAGGTAAACTTCTAGATATGATTTTGTATTGTTTTATACCTAATTAGTTGTTAGAAGTCTTGGATTCATAGCATGTTTAATTAGAAAGCCTAGATCCAAGCATTAGGGTTTTGCATGCGCACATAGGAAAGTTCTTATGGCTAAAACCCAACAGTGGTATCAGAGCCTAGATTGGTTTCTATTAAATTGTTGCTTGTTTGTTTGAATCTTGTTTGCAAAATTCGATTTTTGTGTCTCTGTGTCATGAAATCGACGAGTCCCATGGTGGACTCGACGAGTTGGCCTGACTCGACGAGTCCAGTTGGGAACTCGACAAGTTCAAGCGTCAGGAAAGGTCAGATTTGGGATTTCTTCATACTTATCTTATGGAAACTTGCCTTTATCATATTAGATCAATCTTAATCCGATTTTCTGATATATATGACTATAATCTTGATCTAATTAAAGATATTTATCAACTAATAAAATATTTAATTTCCTTATGTGATAATTAATTAATTATTTTGATTAAATTGGTAATTATCTTGCAAGAAATAATTAAATAAATCAAATATGGATAATTATGGAATTAATTGTTAATTGAGATTATTTTTTATTTGATCCTCCATGTTTTAAATGTTTAACACTTGTCCTCAAGTTTTGAAATTTATGTTTTGTGATTAAAAGTTTTAATTTAGACAATTTAAATTTCAAACCCTAGATTTTTAAAAGTTTAAAATACAAACCTACACTAATATAATATTACAAGATTAATATATATATATATATATATATATATATATATATATATATATGTATGTATGTATGTATAACTAAAATGCTAGTCTTACCGTTAGTAGGCCTCATTCATGAAGCCGATCTATAAGGTGGGTATAAGGTTGCGGCCTATAAAATGACGCTTAATGGGTGTACACTCACACCCACCGCTTGGTTGATCGGTGGAGGGTCATTAGCCGAACGGGTAGGATAGGGCAACCTCATCCTCTCATTAAAAGTATAATAAGAAATATAAAGTAACTACATGTTTTAAAATTTCCCAATCTTAGTTACTTTAGGAAAAGTGAATTGATGCAATCCCATGAAATTACACTTTGCACCCTTGCTAAGAAGTTAGTGGAGAGTGTGTGGTTTACCGGCACACTAATTGGTTCTAAGCAAAGGTGGAAAAGGGTGATTCATTGTTTATCATAGTTCGATGGAGCGTGTGTGGTTTACCGGCACATCGAATAGGTGATCGTTACAATGAAGGCACCATGTGAATTTGCATGGTAATTCACACCCGCTTTGTGATCCTCGGTATCCCAGTCACAAACAAGAGGGGCATATCTAGATTTAAACATGCCATTGAATAGTTTCAATGAATCTCATCCGAACCTAGGAATTCTCAATACATTTAGGACATAAAGTTATGTTTTTATGGTGGAGAATTAGTGAATCGTCATTCACTTACCTTCATATTATTTGCATGTTGGATTACGGCATCCCTTTCTAATATGTAAATATTGTTGTTGGATCCTAGCCCTAATTTTTCTTATTGGGTGATAATTAGGGATTCATATTCTAATCTATCTTTATCCTTTCTATTTGTAGATGCGGAACGCAAACAACGCTGCTGCTAGTTCTTTCACATTGATGATCCTTTGTCAAAAGGTCACCTTCGATGGAATGAAATTTAGCGAATGGATAAGATACATTCACACCATTGCTCGCTATGAGGATAAGGAGTATGTCCTCGATGAGAAGCTCGAGAAAATTAACCCTAAAATCGCTACTCCGGCTGAAATGACCGCTTTTGAAACTCATGAGCGAGATGCAACGAAGGTACATTGCATCATGATAGCCACCATGAACTCCGAATTCCAAAATTCCTATGAGGACATGTACCCGTACGAGATGCATCAAGACTTATTGGAGAGATACCACCAAAACGCGAGACAAGAGCGTTATGAGATTTTCACTAACATGATTTCCGCTAAGATGGGTCATGGAGAGTCTCTTATCGTGCACCTGCAAAAGATGCAAAGGTATGTCGACCGCCTTCGCAAGTTAAATGTTGACTTTGGGGAAGACTTGGCGATCGACATGGTGCTTCACTCTTTGCCTCCGAGCTACAATCAATTTAGGATGACCTACCACATGAACAAAGAGGAGGTCACCCTAAGCAAACTCCAAGGTCTCTTGAGGTTCGCTGAGAGCAACTTCAAGGACAAGTCTGTTGCACCAACTCCCAATCCGCCCGCTGCTCATGTCTTGGCTATTGGACAAGGAAAGGGAAAGAAGAGGAAGGCTTCGTCTAAGAACTATCGTAAGGTTAAAGCCCATGATGGTGCCTCTTCTAGTGGGACCAAAGTTGATCCTACTAAGCCCTGCCCTAACCCAAAGGAGGCAGAGTGCCACCAATGCCACAAGATAGGACATTGGAAGAGAAGCTGCCCAGAATACCTGCAAGCCATCAAGGAAGGAAAGATCAAGCCATATTTCGCAGTTATATACACAATTAAATCTAATGATTCTAATCATGCTATTTCTTGGGTTCTTGATACCGGTTGTGGTTACCACATTTGCTCTAATGTGCAGGGACTAAGAAGAAGTAGGGACGTGGAGCAAGGAAGGATCAATCTAATCATGGGGAACAGAAGATCGTCGCCTGTGACCAAGATTGGAGTGTATTCTTTAGTGCTTAGGAATAGTTTATGTTTATATTTGAACAATTGTTGCTATTCGCCAGAAATGGCTAGAAACATCATTTCATTTCATGGTTTGTTTAGACAAGGTTTTAGATTTTCTTTTAATAATGAGAATGGTTCTATTTTAGCTTATCTAAATGGTGTCTTTTATTTTGAAGCTATACCATGTAATGGAATATATGAAACTGTTATGATTGTTGATAACTTAGGAAATGATTTTTTGAACATAGATTCTTCCAATAGTATGGATAGAGAATCCTTATGGCATTGTCGTCTTGGACATGTCAACAAGAAACGCATAGCCCAACTCCAAAAGGATGGAGTGTTGGAGTCATTCGACCTTAGGGAAGATGACAAGTGCGAGTCTTGTTTACTTGGAAAGATGACTAAGTCACCCTTCACAAGTACGTGTGAAAGGGGTGAGGGTTTATTGGACCTAATACATACCAATGTATTTTAGATCAACCACGAAGGATGGGAACCGCTTCTACGTGACTTTTACCGATGACTATAGTAGATATGGGTATATCTATTTGATCAAGCAAAAGTCAGAAACTTTTGAAAAGTTCAAAGAGTTCAAGAATGAAGTGGAGAATCAATTGGGCAGGAAAATCAAGATGCTTCGATCCGATCGAGGAGGAGAGTACCTAAGTCTTGAATTCCACGATTATCTCAAGGAGTGTGGAATAGTTTCACAATTGAGGCCTCCTAGGACACCGCAGTTGAATGGTGTGGCAGAAAGGCGTAATCGAACCTTATTGGATATGGTTCGCTCTATGATGAGTCGTGCTTCACTATCAATCTCTTTTTGGGGGTATGCCTTAGAGACTGCCGTCCATATCCTTAACCGAGTCCCTACTAAGAAGGTTGCAAAAACACCTCACGAGATGTGGACAGGGAAAGCTCCCTCGTTAGCACATATCAAGGTTTGGGGTTGCGAGGCTTTCGTAAGACGAGATACTCACGACAAGCTTGAACCTCGAAGTGAGCGATGTATTTTCATCGGCTACCCGCAGAAATCCTTTGGATATCTCT
Source organism: Lactuca serriola (assembly GCF_051521515.1). NCBI lineage: Eukaryota > Viridiplantae > Streptophyta > Magnoliopsida > Asterales > Asteraceae > Lactuca > Lactuca serriola. The sequence goes on from NC_136409.1 coordinate 134,745,450, forward strand.
TCTATAGACCGAAGGACAATGTTGTCTTCATTGTGAGGAGAGGAGTTTTCCGAGAACGAGAACTCATAAGTCAAGGAGACAGTGGGAGGCAAATCTAGCTTGAAGAGATTCAAGAGTCGATAGATGAAGGAACCTCTACCGCTGGCACTCAACCCGAGGAGGAAACTCCGGTTGAACCGATTGACGAGTCCTTACCTCTTAGATGTTCCGATAGAGTTAGAGTTCAACCCCAGTTTTATGGTTTTCATATTACTACCGAAGGGGACACGTATATTAGTGTTGGTAGACTAATAAACCTTGATGAACCTAATAGCTATAAGGAAGCCATGGCAGGCCCGGAGTCAGCAAAATGGAAAGAGGCAATGGATAACGAGATCCAATCCATGTGTGATAACCAAGTTTGGAATTTGGTTGATAATGTGCCCGGACGTAAGACCGTTGGGTGCAAATGGATCTTCAAGAAGAAGACTGACATGGATGGAAACGTACACACATATAAAGCGCGATTGGTCACGAAGGACTTTACTCAAACTCCCGGAGTTGACTATGATGAGACCTTCTCACCAGTTGCGAAGATAAAATCTATTAGGGTGATGCTAGCTATTGCCGCATTTCATGATTATGAGATTTGGAAAATGGATGTCAAGATCGCTTTCCTTAACGGAAAGTTGGCTGAGGATGTTTACATTGCTTAGCCAGAGGGGTTTGTGGATCCGAAGCATCCGAATAGAGTGTGTAAGCTTGAGAAGTCCATTTATGGACTTAAGCAAGCATCTCGCAGATGGAATCTTTGCTTTGATGAGAAAGTCAAAGAGTTTGGATTTGTACGAAGCGAAGATGAACCGTGTGTATATGTCAAAGCCAGTGGGAGTATAGTAAGCTTCCTCGTTCTATATGTCGATGACATATTGCTCATAGGAAACGACATCCCGACTCTGCAGGAGGTTAAGTCTTGGCTCGGGAAGTGCTTCGCTATGAAGGACCTCGGAGAGGCTTCTTACATTTTGGGAATAAGGATAATAAGAGAAAGGAGTAAGAGACTAATAGGACTTAGTCAGAACACTTACTTAGAGAAGGTACTAAAACGTTTTAGTATGGAAAACTCGAAAAAGGGAGAATTACCGATACAAAGTAATGCCAAGTTAAGTAAGACTCAAAGTCCGAGTACCGAAGCTGAAATAGCTGAAATGAGACGAGTACCATACGCTTCCGCAGTTGGCTCAATCATGTACGCTATGACTTGTACTCGCCCTGATGTAGCCTTTGCTTTGAGCATGGTTAGTAGATATCAAGGGAACCCTGGCAGGGCCCATTGGATTGCGGTGAAGAATATCCTTAAGTACCTTCGGAGGAAGAAGGAATGGTTCTTAGTCCTCGGAGGGAGTGATGACTTGAAGGTGCGAGGGTATAGTGACGCCAGCTTTCAGACCGATAGGGACAACTACCGTTCGCAGTCGGGCTGGGTCTTTACCCTGAATAGAGGAGCAATGACTTGGAAAAGTTCCAAGCAGGAAACCGTAGCTGATTCAACGTGCGAATCAGAGTACATTGCAGCGAGCGAAGCATCGAAGGAGGCAATATGGCTGAAGAACTTCATCGGTGATCTTGGAGTCGTACCTGCCATAAAGGAGCACATGGAGATTTTCTGTGATAATGAGGGAGCGGTTGCCTTGACTAAGGAACCGAGGGATCATGGTAGATCTAGACATATTGACAGAAAATATCACTTTATTAGACATCGTGTAGAAGAAGGACAACTCGTAGTGAAGAGGATATCATCGGAAGATAACCCAGCAGATCCGCTTACGAAGGGACTGAGCAGGGTTAAGCACTTGCAGCATGCTAGGAGTATTGGGCTGAACGATGATATTAGCATAGATTAGATAGTAGTAGAAACGTGTAATAGATAAATGTAATTAACATTTGATGATTAAATAAAGGAGTTTTATTTATGAGTAATGTTACTTTCTTATGTTAATTGTTTAACTATTGTTTCATTTTGCATGTTTTGACTTCCAGAATAATTGAATTTATTAAGAATAATCGAATTATTCAAATTGTCCACAATCGTTCATATGTTGGAAGTAGATATGAATGAAGATTGTCATGAATTGGTGCGTAGATTGTCTAAATGGTATTAGACATAGCAAAGGGTTGTTGCGATGTTCATGAGTGCTTATGAACTGGTATTGAGCATTGGAACAAACCCGTGCTTGCTGGAATCACCTTATGGAATATGATATAAAAGGGTGATCGCAAGACGATAATATCATATAGTCTAGAAACCTAGATATATGGTTTGTTATTTGTTAATTGATTGTACATTGATAATGCGAAAACGCATCAGTAACTCGATGTTATAAAACACATTGTTGTGTATAGTTGATTAATGAATAAGTAAATGCATATAAGTCGAAGTTTATCTGTAACTTTTATCCTAAGTAGGTAAAAGTGATATCTCGGCCGCTCGATGATTTGATTTGACTTATGTGTCGGGCCTAGTCAGAACTGAATTGATGTGTTCGATTAATTTCTATGTCAAATAAATCAGAGATCGATAAACCTAAATGCTTGACAAATCATTCCATAGAATTGTCAGCATGATATCTAACAGAGGACTGTGCGATCCCTTATCTAAAGGACAAGATTGATTAGATCAGAGTTTGACAGCGTCTTTGAGAGCTATGATTGCAAATCGAATTGTACTTGTGCATATAGTTACTAGACTTATCCAAGTGGGAGACTGTTGGAATAGTGTCTAAGGCTGCAACTATATTAGGCAAGTATTTGACCCGATTGTGCATGGTCCTTTTGGGTTGCCTTCACCATAGCAACTTGATAGGATGATTTATTATGAGAGAATAAATATTATTAATATATTATGAGAATAATATAAGGAATAATGATATTGGTATTTGATTAATATAAGTCATAAATTAATTAGTATTAATTTGGTGACTTAAAGAGATTAATTAAATAAGAGGGTATAAACTGTCAATTGTTTGATAGTTACACTTTAGACTGTAAATCCTTAAGGGATAGAGATTGGACGGATTCTAGAGCTTGGGATAGCTCAAAATCGTTCAAGGCTTATCTATGGTAAGGATTTGGATTGCTTTAAGGAAAGATTATCCAATTAGGGTTTAAGATGAAACCCTTAAGGAGTCTGCAAGTATAAATAGACCCCATGGCCAAGGGAAAATCGGTACCTCTTAAGAAGAAAGAAACCCTGGCCGAATTTCTTCCCTCTCCTCTCTCTCAAATCATCTTCTTTGCTATTTGGTGTTTGTAAGCCATTAGAGGAGTGACAATTGTGACTCTAGAGCTCCAAGATAACAAGATCAAAACAAGAGATTCAAAGGTAAACTTCTAGATCTGATTTTGTATTGTTTTATACCTAATTAGTTGTTAGAAGTCTTGGATTCAAAGCATGTTTAATTAGAAAGCCTAGATCCAAGCATTAGGGTTTTGCATGCGCACATAGGAAAGTTCTTATGGCTAAAACCCAACAGTGCGGGCATTATCAGGAGTGGATCCCTAGGGTTCCAGCTTGGCACCCTCAGGTCCTCCGACGAAAAGCTAATATTGTGGATGTTCTTAGGGAGTCCCTCGATGTCGATGTCCGTTTTGCATCACCCACTCCTTTTACGGGGCCTCGTGATGGTAAGGATCTCCTCCTTAATTTGGTAATTGCCGATATATTTCCAATCTCGGGTATTCCTCAGGTCAGCGGCAAACTTGGAGCTCAAGTCCTTTGCAATTGTCGTTAGGTCGCCCGTTAGGTATTTTTCATCCATCTATTTCATCAAAAACGTGCACTCACCGATATCATGGGTTTTGCTCTTGTGGTACTCACAATATTTCTCTTTCTCTTTTTCCACCTTTGGATGTGTTTTCTCAATTGCATGCACCTCATCCCAGTAGCACTAGGGCTCGTCTTTGCCGAAAGGGCGAAATTTGCGAGGTGGGTGTCGTGAGTGCCATTTTTCCTTATCGTGGATTCTGTCATGGCTTCTATCATGGTCATCTCAATTATTGGAGTTTGCGTTGGATATTTCTTCCTCTTGCTTGATATACGTGTTTGCGATGGCCTTTAAGTTGGCTTCCTTCCGTTCCTCACCTTTGATCTGTCGTAGGCACTTCTCGACTCTGTATTTGAGCTCGTCTGTCGATTGAGGTACCATCCCCTGCATCTTCTTTGAGAAAGGGTTGGGGAGTAAGCCTTGAGCAAAGGGTCCAGTTACAGGGAACTCTTCATGGCCCAGGATGTTGAGTTTCACCATCGTGAACTTATCGTATTAGGCATTTATCAAATCTCCTTCTTTTTGCTTGCATGTTATTATTAAGTTTGCATATCCCTTCCCCTTCCTTAGTTGCATGAAATTTTGCGGAAAAAATACCTTAGTTGTTCAAAACTCGCGATGTTGCCCGGCCACAACACCTTGAACCACGTTACGGCATTTCCAGGTAACGTAACAGGGAAATACCTACACATGAACCTATTTTCCATCCTTAATGATTTCATCCACCATTTATGTGTCAATGTGCTCGTCGAGGTCAGTTGTTCCATCAGACTTCGGGATATTTGGTATCATCGCTGAGTGTGGGATCTCAACTGCAAGAGCTCCTAGAAAAAGACAGAACTAGTGCTTCTCAACTGGTTTTCCATGCGAGAGTATGGAAAACCACCGTACATCGTAAACTGTTGGGCGTAATATGAGATTTTGTATGCTTGACTGTTCATTGTGGCTTGCAAGATGTATAGTTGCTACTAGGAGCTTGATTGCATGCTTTGCTGCAGTTGTGAGTTTTGCCCAGGCTGCTGAAGTTTGTTCAGAATTGAACTATGAGGCTATTAAGCGGAGGTGTTGAGTTGTTGTGTCGACGACAAGTGAGGGCTAGACACTTGCGACAACGGTGTTTGGTGGTTGGATCTGTGCGGATGCAGGAAATAGGGGTTAAACGTTGGAGGTTGTTGAGAAAAAAGCAGGATATGTGACAACGGTGTTTGGTGGTTGGATCAGTTCCATGATCACTCCTGAGCTGCTTGAATTTAATATCATATTAAACTTCACTTCATTTGATCAAGGAGATGATCTCATCAGTGGAATCATTCTTCTTTTGTAAAAATATAGCACATGTAAATCTAGAAAACTCATCAGTAATGACTAACGAGTATATTTTGCATGCACAAGAGTGTACAGGGATAGGACCAAGCAAATCCGTATACAAAAGATGTAATGGATCACTAATAGAGAAACACACCTTTGGTTTGAATGTGGACTTGGTTTGTTTTCCCTTTTCAAAAGTTGCACAAACCTTATCTTTGACAAATCTCATCTTAGGTAAACCTCTTATAAGTTGATCATTGGATATTTCAGATATAGATTTAAAATTAAGGTAAGAGATTCTCTTGTGCCATAACCAATTCAGCTAATATTGTGAACGAGAGAAGAAGCAACACTTAAGAGAATTATCATCAGAGAACATGTCCAAGATATATATGTCACTACGACAGTTTGCTGATAGAACCATGACATAATTGGAGTCAATAACCTTGCCTTCATGCTTGTTAAAGTGAACCTCATAATCAGCATCACACAATTGACTAATTGCAACGAGATTGTCCTTCAGCCCTTTCACTAAAGAAACATTTGAAAATAAGACAAACTTGCAATTTATTATACCATAACCTTTTTATTCCATTTTAATTGTCTCCATTGGTGACTACAAGGCATCTTTCTTCACATAATCCTTCAAGAGAGAATTGAATCATGTCATATGTCGAGAGCATCCACTGTCTAGATACCAGATCTGCTCTTAACCCTACACTAGTCATAAATATTTATATCACTTTATTGACCCATTTTTGAAATGGTTTTAACAATGGAAGATTTAGCTGAGTTTAAAATATTATAGCATTCATCAGGGACATAGTTTAATGATTTTTCTTCCTTCAACCATTTTTTGTTTCGAATTAAAATGTTGTCTTCCATTTTTGTGTTTTCCTCAAATGTACAATTTTTCACTTTATGAGATGGATCACCACATCTCTCGTACTTTCTTATTCCAAAGCAAGTCTTTCATTTTTAGAAAGATTTTCCTGTTTCAAGAGACTCAGATTTACTAGGACTAGATACATTATCATTTAATTTAAAAACTCTTTTTTAGTTCTATGTAACGCCCACATTTCCTGCTAGAATAGTCATAATCTGTAATAACCTTGGTCAAATATTGTAATTTTTTTTATGAGTAAATAATAAAGGAATATTCATATATTTATGTGCTTATGTCTTTTATACGATATTATATTCAAATTATATAAGTATTTATTAATAAAATAAATAAGATTAAAATACGCGTCAAAAATAAGAGATTATTTAGGACAAATAATCTTAAGCGAAGTTGTAGTATACGTAATAAGGATTCCAGATGTTATGATATGTGCTCCGAGCTTAAATTCGATTGGGGATAGCTTCATCTAGGTTAAGCTTGAGAGTTACAACAAAGAAAGAATTGGCGCCAGTCGTCGTCTGGGAGGTGCTCCCGAAATGAAGCTCTGACGGTCGAGTCAGTAATCGGTTGAGAGAATGAGAGAATTTAGGGTTTAGTTTGAGGTAGAGAGTGAGACAATCACTTCTTATGGAGAAGAAGGGTTTCTTTTATACCTGTTGTCGTGCAACACTAGAGATTATATGCTATTGGTGCAGAATCACCAACGTACAACGCTCTGAGCGTTACACTTATTGCTCTAGGAAATGGTTAGTACTGTTTAGCTTGCTATAGACCAAATTTTATCGTTTTGATTTGGACCTTGGTGCTAGAACATCAGGATCTAAGTTCTAGGCTGTGAGGGTGAGGGCCATGGCCTAGCACTTATGATGGGTAGAAATCGTTAGGTAGGTCCTCATTTAGATAACCGCTCTGTTATCTATGACATATTCCTAGAGGGATATGTTAACAAGTCCCCCAGGCTAGTAGACTTATGGATTGGGATGACGTAGCTGAGTTGTTCTAGCCTTGATCAAGACACGCGTTCAGAGGGGATGGCTCTAATGACTGCTTGTGCGACAAAGTCATTCTGAATAGATGATTTTACTGCGGTATGTGTTCGATTTTCCCGTTTTGTATTTAAAATTATTCTTTATTGGGGACGGTTTTATTCTTCTTATCTCGTACGTTTCAACCATCTCAGTTTTCTTCTATGCTTATTCATTTCCTACTGTTTTCTGTTCTCAACCTACGATGATATCCACATGATATGGGAACAACCTAAGACCAGAAGAGTTCAAGTCCCTTCAGTTTCGGTTTGGTTTTATGCCTGAACATGGAGTACAATTTTTGAAGAAAGGGGCTATCTTCTATCAAACGCTGGCACAGAAGTTAGAGGTCCCTATGTCGATCTTAGAAGCAGACTCTCAGATTTCTTAGGTTGGACTTGGCCTGTCGAGTGTTGGGTATACCTCCCTAATTTCGGGCCATCCAGTATTTCTTTAACTTATCCACCCATTTTGGCAATCATACTTTCACTCACCAGCGTAATACTCACACATTTATTGTTAACCAGAAGGCTCCTCGAAAGAACTGACATGATTACTGGTTGTGGGTTAACATTGACGTTATCGGTCTTGGCTATCATCGTGTGACCATCTCCTCAGATTGGGCACCTCAATTTTCGGGTCCTAGTTTATCCTTGGTTTAAGCGTTGAAGATGATCTGCTTCAATGGGGAGGATTGCCTGGACTGTATCCTGGCGGCGGTGAAGACGAGTGCTGCTTGGCGAGGCAGAGGGATGATGCCTCAATTTTATGTGGAAAAGGACGTTAAGTGCCATTTACCTCCCCCCCCCCCCCCCCGTTTTGAGAAGCTTCCTTTGGGGAGGAGAATGTTTATTTATGGTTCTTTTGTTTGTAGGTGTTGAGAGGGTCTGCTCCCTGAAGAGAGTGTTGCGTAGGAAGTTTAAGGGTGACCTTCAGTATCACGAGGTGCCTTTAGTGGAGTCTCTATCACCACCCACTAGCACCACTCGTGCGCTTGTCCTGACCGTTCAGTCCACTGTTGTAAGCAAAGGGCCTCGTGCTCAAGCTGATTTTGGTTTGCCGGGTGTAGGTGTTAATGGTGTCTCCCATGGCGATCCTTGATTTTTCTTTTTTGAGGATCATATGGAAAAGGGGAGAGGTCCATTGGAGGTAGCCGGTTCGCCGTCAGGCGGGGCACAACTTGGGCAGAATCCCCGCTCATAGGTGATGTTGGGGCCAACATAATTGGTGGTTTTTTGTGCAAGAAGTGTAACATTGTATTTCTGTGTGGGGGATCGTCCGGTGTGCTCGACATTCTCGATGATGACACTTCGCATCACTCGGAGGGAGTGATCTAGGAAGTGACTGCACTATACCAACGACCAGAAGAAGTAACGAGAGATGCCATCTGGTGATGCTGATCTTGGAAAGAAACTTGCAACTAACTCTAAAGCTGTCTCCAGCTCCTACTTGGTTCCGATTCATGACGGTGCCATCTCTGGAGTCGTGCCTACACAACTGGGAAGTGGTGGTGTGTATCAACCGGAGTGGAATCCCACTCAAGGGTCCCTTCTGATGCAGCCTACCAACGCCCGCGAATGGTGTCGTTATGAGTTCCCTCCAGCTTGTTTGGAGTCATTGGAACTCCTTTCTCATTCCCATATGGCAAATGATCTCCAATATGATGCGACCTAGGTTGCTCCGTATTTGGTGGTGGCAGCCGGTAACCATTGCTACATGGGTGCCGGCTTGGTGGATTTGGCTATCATCAAGACTAAGTGTGATGAGCTTAGGAAGAAAGTATAGCTCCTTGAGGATGAAAAACACAAGTTTGTGTAGCATTATGTTGTTCTAGCTGGGGAGAAGTCTGCTGGTGAGGACCAAGTAGTGAGCTTGGATAGGGAGGTGGAGCGTTTGTTACAACAACTGCAATATCTGGTAGCCGAGATGTAAGCATTGGACGATTGTGCGAGAAAGAAAAGGAAGCAGCTGCTGGTCAAAGCGTCAGCGAGGAGAGCCTTGGAAGAGGACTTGGCTTAGATCCTTCAAGAGGGGGTGGTCGAGTGGTTACTCGGGTCATTGTGAGTGAATAATTTTCATAGTGGGTCCGGAGCCTTAAGGCGACATGCGTGGTTACCAGTATTGAGGGCAGTAAGTAGGCGATGTGAAAGCAGTTGGCCGCCCAAAATTTTAATCCAGTAGAGCCGAGTGCTACAATGCAGTCAGCGAATTCGATGTATGCTGCCATAAAGGCACATACCATGAAGACATTTGTCTCATCATAGAGGAGTGTGTATCTCTTAGGAAGGTGATCAACTACCTCCTAGGAAAAGGATACCTCAAAGAAATCCTTGGAAGAAGAAAGGAGAAATTGAAATAGAAAGATCACGATCCCCAGAAGATCCTCGACAAACAAGGATCCCACCATGTCGACGCCAAGTTAATCAATGTGATATCTGGAGGACCTGACGTTTGTGGTACCTCTTATTCTGCAGCAAAGAGGCATGCCAAGGTATCCAAAATGGAGAAGGAAAAAGGACCACAGAAGAACACATCAGTCACAAACGAGAAGGAGATCACCTTCGACGAAGCAGATAGACAATACATCCAGGATACTCACAATGATTGGTGATTACTCTCTAAATCGTCAACCATTTCGTCACAAGGATCCTCGTCGATGGAGGATCCTAAGTCAACATCATACTCCTGGATGCATTAGAAATAATGAACATCCTGGAGTCTGAAATAGTTAAAAGATCCTCAGTGCTGATCGGATTCAGTGGCGAAACCAAACACACTGTCGGTGAAATAAAGTTTCCTATATATATAGAGGGGTAAACTCTATACAACGTTTTTGTGTAATTGACACATTCTCCTCTTATAATGTTATACTAGGGAGACCATGGATCCATGAAATGAAGGTTGTCCCATCGACATATCATCAATGTGTAAAGATGCCCACCCCATGGGGGACAGTTAAGATCATAGGAGATCAACATGAATCCAAAGAATGCTACAAGACTTCGATGAAAGCCTCGAAGACACCATGACAAGCATAGCAACTAAATCAGGGGCAAGACATATTGGAAATAAGATAACATGATATAAAAGAAGTTCCCGTGAACCTTGAGGATCCTGAAGCTAAAGTTCTCATAGGAACCTCAATACCTGAACAAGTCGAACACGATCTTATAGAGTTCCTTAAAACTAGAAGCAAGACGTTTGCATGGAAGCATGAGGACATGATAGGTATAGACAAAATTATAATAACCCATAAACATAATATTGATCCATATTTCAGACCAATACACCAAAAGAGAAGGAAATTTTCACCGGAAAGAAACCAAGTTATAAAAGAAGAATTAGAAAACTTTTCAAAGCTTGGATGATCAAGGAGGTGAAATTCCCAAGGTGACTAGATAATGTCGTCATAGTACAAAAGAAGAATAGTAAGTGGAGAGTATGTGTAGATTACATGGATCTTAACTATGCTAGTCCTAATGATCCTTTCCCTCTACCACACATAGACTCCATGATAGACACCACAACATCACATGAATTATTGAAATTCATGGATACATCAGCGGGATTCCAACAGATCCATATGGAACCATCTGACGAAGAGGACATGACGTTTATAACTCCAACAGGTATCTAATGTTATACTGCCATGGCATTTGGTCTTGAAAGTGCAAGTGCAACATACCAAAGGCTAGTCAACAATATGTTCAAAGAGAAACTGGAGGACACCATGGAAGTCTACAACGATGACATGGTGGTCAAGTCCAAAAAATTTGAGGATGTCAAAGAAGCCTTCGACATCCTTGACGAACATAACATGAAGCTGAATCCCTCTAAGTACCACTTTGGGATGAGATCGGATATGTTCCTTGGATACATGGCGACCAAAAGTGGAATTGAACCAAGCCCAGATCAAATCAAATCCATCCTCGATCTAAGATCACCGTGCTCGACAATAGATATTTAGAGACTAATAGGAAGAGTGGTAGCCCTAAACAGGTTCATGTGAAGATCCTCAAAAATATGCAAGCCTTTCTACGACATCATGAAGAAGAACAAAGGATTCGACTGGACCAAGGAACATGAAGATGCTCTCTAGCAACTTAAAAGATATTTAAGTTCACCACCCCTATTGGTAAAACCATTAAACGGGGAACCACTTGTTCTCTACCTCTAAGTAATAGATAAGGATCTTAATGGGGACCAACATCCCATCTACTATATAAGTAAAAGTCTCTTGGATCCTGAGACCAGGTACTCCATCTTGAAAAACTTATACTTGCATTAGTAACTACTTCAACATAATTAAGACACTATTTTGAAACACACTCTATAACTGTAAGAACTAATTATCCCATTAAGAATGTTACGAGAAAACCAGAAATGTCAGGAAGGATGACTAAGTGGTTAGTGAAGTTAAGAACATATGACATAAAATATGAGCCGAGATCCCCTATAAAGTCTCAAGCATTGGCAGACTTTGTGGCTGACTTTAGTGATGATCTAAGGGCAGAAGTAGAAATAGAATCCAAACAATTTCTACAAGAAGAAAACATAGGAAGATGGACATTATTCACAGATGGAGCATCAAACAAAAGAGGAACTGGCCTAGGGATCATACTAAAATCTCCACAGGGGACATCCTACCCCAAGTAATCAGTTGTGAGTTCAATGCAACCAACACAGAAGCAGAATACAAAGTACTAATCATGAGTCTACAGTTTGCCAAAGATCTTCGAATCAAGGATCTCTACGTATTCGTTGATTCTTTATTATTGACTAACTATTTTAATGGATCCTATGTAGTAAAAGAAGATAGATTAGCACTATACCTCCAGATCCTCAAAAACTTAGCCTCGGAATTCGAAAAATTTAGCCTAACGCAGGTTCTTAAAGAAGACAATGCTGAAGTAGATGCTTTAGCCCATCTAGGATCTTCCATAAGGATCCCGTTGGAAAAAGGATCCTAATAACCAACATGTTGATCCCAATAATCAAGGATCCTGCCAAGAAAAAGAAGGATCCCAACGATCATGTGGAAACTACTAACATCGCTACAATTAGAGATCTGGATCCTCCACTACCTTATCAGCATCCTAACATCAAGGATCATTCTCCAACCTCAGGATCTTGGATCCAACCCATTACAGAATACCTCTAGAATGGCATGATCCCTAAAGAAAAAAAAGTGATAGAGCATTCAGAACTAGGGTCCCAAGGTTTTTTATTATCCAAGGTTAATTATATAAAAAAAATATATGGTAGGTCCATATCTTAGATGCTTAGAAGATCTTGAAGTTGCAGAATTTCTAAAGGATATACATGAAGGTGACTGCGGCAACCATACTGGGGGCAAATCCATGTGCTCCAAAGTGTTGAGGACAAGATACTACTAGCCAACCATGAAGAAATATTCCTTCCTTCATGGTCAAAAATGTGATTCTTGTCAAATACATAGCAACATCTTGCATCAACCGGCGGAACCTCTACATCCTACCATCTCCCATTGGCCATTCATGAAATGGGGGTGGATATAGTGGGAAAATTTATAGTGGCTCCTAGAGGAAAGGTCTTCATGATAGTGATGAATGAATACTTCTCAAAGTGGATAGAAGTTGAAAAATTCATCCAGCTAAGCTACAAAGAGGTAGTTTACTTCATTAAACGCACTATATTGACCAGGTTCGGGAACCCTGCTGAAATTATATGCGAGAATGGTTCCCGGTTCATAAGCAAGAGGGCATGGGACTTTTACACAATTTGGGGAATTGGGATGGTAATGTTCAGTCCTATCCACCCTCAAGCCAATGGTCAAGCAGAATCCAACAACAAAATCAAAGTGAATAACTTAAAGAAAATGTTAGACGCGAAGAAAGGAAGATAGGCAGAAGAACTTATTTTTGTATTGTAGGCAGATGGGACCACCTCCAAAGTAGCCAAATGCAAAACCCCATACTCCTTGGTGATTGAAGCAGAAGAAATGATTCCCACTGAAGTGGTGATCCAGAAGGCAAGATACCTGCTTAAAAACCTAGAAAACAACGATAGGATCCTATCCCAGGATCTTGATACTATAGATGATCTCAGGGATCTCGCCAAGATTCACATAGCTGCTCATCAACAGAGGATCTCCAAGGCGTACAAAAAATATATATAAGTCAGAAGGTTCCAAATAGGAGAATTGGTGCTGAGGAAAACATTCCAAAACACCAGGGATCCTATTACAGGTAAACTGGCACCAAAATGGGAAGAACCATATCTCATAGACGACGAAGCAGGAAAGGGGCATATTGGTTGGCTACCCTTGATGGAAATGTCATACCAAGATCATGTAATGCTATACACCTTAAAGTTTATTTTATGTAAGTAAGATTAGTCATTTTCCAACAAATTCGAGGTACACATGCTCTTTACCTTTTACCTTGTATCTTTATTTTTATTTGCTCTCTTCGAATATCATTACTAACTTAAGCATCCGAAGGGCGTTAGATAGACCAACGCCCACCCTTAGCTAATGTTTTCTAAGCGTAGGGACTCAGGGATCCTAACACACAAGGATCCTAACATACAAGGATCCTGACGAATGAAGACTGTAGCACCTGAGAGTTCCATAACTACAGACATCCTTTGATTTGTAACACAAGTATCCTAAGAATAGAGACTGATCATCTCTGTTATGAATAATGGTACTTAATACCTTATAAGGTTTAAGAATTTAATTACCTCTTTCACACGAGTTAAGGTTTATACGCCTCACTTGGACACACATTATCTAACTATGGGATGTGAATAAGGGGATCATTTCACGTTGTAGTGACTTGGCAACCCTCTTAGTTTTGAACATAAGTTAAGATCCTAAAGTTGGTATCCAAGATTTATAACATTTTCATGTTATCTCAAGTTGGGATCCTCCCCACATAATACACAGAGTTTATAACATTTTCATGTTATCTCATGTTGGGATCCTCCCCATATAATGCATAAGATTTATAACACCTTTCATGTTATCATATGATTTAGGATCCTCCCCAGTAATTTGCTAAGATTTTGGATTTTCCCTAAGGTTTTTCGGGATTTATGATACTAATATATTGCTCAAAAATGTGATACTCCCCGAAAAATATACCGGATTAGTAGCATTGTAGTGTTGCAAAAGTTCCTTCAGTTATTTCCCAAGTTAGAGTCATTTCCAACCAATTCCTAAGCAAAAAAATCCTCCTTAGACAATCAAGGATCCTCCTTGAAAAATAAGGATCCTTCAATGAACAAACATTAATATACTATGGAATAAAAAGAATCGTGACTTTGTGCCTCTCTTGGAATAAAAACCAATTCTTATATGATTGAAAGTATATCCCAAATGGATCTCAATCAATTTGGGATCCTAAATGGATCACTAATTTTTTCAGGTCATTCGGATCCTCGAAGATCTTGTAAACCTTGAACTCCTTAGGATCCTGATTATAAGGATCCTCGAAATCCTACTGCTACAACCACGAAATTTAATCAAGCATGTAAAAGAAATATTAAAACAACCATGGCATTAAGGGTTGCCCACCAACCCCATGCAAAAGAAAAAAGATATTAACATTGTCTTACAACCCTTAAAATCAAAAACTACCTAAACCAAATTTTTGCAGGCCTAATGTGACATCCCCATTTTCATGGCTAGAAAAGACCGATTTTGTTTATGCTTTATAAAAATCAGAGTACCTCTTTTTAATAAAAATGTGTGGAATTTGTTCCCAGTGAAACATGATAAATACGTTATCAGTGCATTTCCGAAGAAAAGTATTTTTAATCATATTAAAACATTTGAGATGTCATCGTCAATACAAAAACATAAGCATAAACAGAACTTACATTCATTATCACTAGTGATTTATATCTCCTTAATCTCTCAGTGTAATGTGACTTCATATCAACACCTGTGATATAAATAAACTGAGTGGGTCAGGTTGGGAAACCTGGTGAGTACATAGGGTTTTCAACCCACAATAATATAATTATTATGTTTAATCATCAAAAAGTTAACCCAATTACCCATCCTCATTATCTTCTTTACTCTTAAGGATCTACCCTAAGAATCAACTATTTCTCATTTAATCATTCCTAAGGATTATCCTCAGGAATAGGTACGAAGTCCATCGTCGTAAATGACACAACTGTCAAGCGCAGCTGCTAGTTCTATCACTTAGGCGCAGCTGCCAGAATTGTGACATTCTATGTCAGGCGCATCTGCCAGTCTTGTCCTTCGA
Organism: Lactuca serriola; assembly: GCF_051521515.1. Taxonomy (NCBI): domain Eukaryota; kingdom Viridiplantae; phylum Streptophyta; class Magnoliopsida; order Asterales; family Asteraceae; genus Lactuca; species Lactuca serriola. The sequence goes on from NC_136409.1 coordinate 134,760,748, forward strand.
GCATAGCTGCTAGGGTTATCTCGTTTATTGACAGTATCGTTTTCGAGAGTCCACTCGCAATACATGTCAATGGGTTTTTTTAGAGTACACCGGTGAACACATCGTTCACAATACCTACAGGTTGCGAGCCTGCTAGTGTTCCACTGGAATGTCTAGAATAGTCTGTGGTTGTCATCTATACTCTGCTAGATGACGGGGCCAACATTTGGGAACGTGGCTTCTCACATCATCCACCTCTCACCTTGACCTCATGGTCTATATCACCTCTCAACTCATCATCCAACTCGTATATTCATCTACCCATGTTTTACCCAACATATTACGTAGATATAAATACATATACAGTTTAAATCATATAAAACTCGTATAAAATCGTTCATCCAACATAGATAGCAAGTATACAGATAATATGCACACATAACACGTAGTTTATATAAAATACTTCATATCTATATGTAAGATGAAAGAGACCATGCACTCATTTGAAAAGGTGGTGATTCCGAACTCAGAGAACGCTTCACTGCTTAAAAATAATTTCCTTCGACGAAACCTAGTATTATTACCACTAGAGTTTAGCATATTATTCGCCAAGACTAATTAATAGTCTAGCTATTATTACTATTATATAAGCATTAAACAATACTTATATAACCCATAATAATAGCCCAAGTACTTATTATAAGTTCCTAATAACGTTACTATAATTAAATAAAAGCTATATTAAAAATAGCGTAGACGTAGCTCAGTTACAACTGGTTTTATAAAAAATCGAGCTTTGCTTGGAGCAGCGTTCCCGAGCCGAAAAGTTCTTCTTCTCAGAGCCGTCGAGCAATCCAGGACTTCTGCCTCGTGCTAGGGAGGTTCCCTAGGCTTTTCGGGGGGTTTCGGGGCTAGAGGGATGTTTTAGAAAGAGAGTAAAGTGAAGAAAGAATGGGAAAGGTGTGAAGAAAATGAGGGTGGGAGAGGTTCTATTTATAGAGTGAAAAATGGCTGAACTTGGTGCCACATGTCACCATCTAGTGGCAAGACTTGGGGAGAAAGCAATGGCCAAGATTGTGTCACATCACCCAATTTTGCACAGCACACTTCCGACTTCTAAAATCCGTAACTTTCACACATGATCTCCGTTTTTGATGTTTTTTTATATCCATGCGTTGGTAAAATTAAGATCTACAACTTTCATTTTGACTCCATCGCCTATTCTTGACCGATCTTAAATTTAACAGTATGAGGAGATTATACTGTTAAATGTCCGCGTAAAATTCATAACTTCTACATACGGACTCTGTTTTTGTCTGTCTTTTTACTGTTGAGTTCCTATTAATGAGATCTTCAATTCTTATTTAGGTCGCGTAGGCCAAAAACCACTCAATCTAAAATTCGAGTTTCGGGTTGTGCACTGCTAAGCCAAATCTTAGAAAATTCGTAACTTCCTCATACGAAGTCAGCTTTGGGCGTTCTTTTTTTTTTTTTTTTTTTTTTTTGTATATTCTTGGTTTAACGTATACTAAAACTTTTGTTTATATTTCTAAGTCTAAAAAGTCTTCCATCGTAAATTCACTATTTACATCTCCTGGTGTCGTGCTGGCTTTGTCGTAAAACTTCGACGGACCATAACTTCTTCGTTATAACTCGGATTTCGGCGTTCTTTATATGTACGGAACCCTTGATACATATTCTAAAACTTGGTTAAGATTATTTATTCTAAATAGTGTTTTGTAAAAATTCATTTTCTACCCCTATTATCTCTAAATTGACTAGCCCAGATCTACGGGCGTTACAATTATCTCCCCCTTAGGATGATTACATCCCGGAATCATCAACGAAACAGGATAGTATAATGACACCATACATTATCTCTTTATCCTAGGTAATAATCATAACTTCCTCATTTCTTCAAATTAGTATCTAACTCTTGGACTCCTTGACTGTAGGCGGTGCTCGATCTTGCATTTGCTCCCTATCTCACGTTGGATTCCAAATTATGAACTTCAAGTCACAATATCGATCGTCACTGGATACGAACTTAAGATAAGTTCTTTTATTACTATAATGGAACGATGTGTCATATTCTAATGACCTATCATCGTATGTTCCTACGCTTAGACTCGGGTCTCTTAGAGTCTTCCAGAACAGACTATGCTTTCCTTCATGTTCTAATCTCATCTTAAAAGGTAGCATTTCTAGCTACAAGCAATCGTTATGATACCTCTACTAATAGCTTTGATTAATTCTTCTGGCTTAAATCAGGTGCTACATCGAACGTGGTTCTCAGAACCACGTAACATACTCGTCGTAGTCGGACTCAATTCGATATGACCACTAGGGTCAGAATAACAATCATCTTCTTAGTCATTACCGAAACGATGGTAATGACATATTTGAATAAAACGGTATCAATTATTAGCTTTTTGGTTATGTTGTGACTTTCCCTGATTCAAGCGTGAGTCCTGTGCTTTCGGCCGTATAGGCCTCTACTACCTTTCACACCTGCTCATACTCGTCCCAAGTATTGTCTCGCAGTTCACCAAGTCATTATCACAAAATCAATTTTAACCCATTCAAATGTGTCCAAACAATCATATTTCCCTAGAATCTACTAGGACTTCTTCCATGTGTATCGTCAATCATCAATTCTGCTGCAACTCGGTGGTGAAAATGTCAGAGGGTAGGATAGCTTCAGGAATTACGCCAATCGTTTCATCATCCTGCCAATCGAAGGTGTACTTCAGACGTACCGTGCTCCTCTAAACATACTATTATTTTTCCTGGCATACTTTAAAGGCAAGATACCACTCTTACGATATCTTTCGATAGGTATCATTCACTATCGTAAGCCTTCTCATTTCCTCCATTTACTCAATTCACTACGAGTCTTCACCATGACATTCTATACCCCAAAGCAGGCGTTCGGTGTATCGAGACGGGAATATAGATAGAGGAGGGTTTAGACGTGTAATCCTCCTTATTACTCCGAAAAGTTACATGCCAGTTCTAATACTGTAATTAAACGTTTAGAAATCTAAACACATAAAGTTTCTAGATCCGGTCGGCAACAGACCATAGATCCGATCATACATTTAGCATCATAAATCATTTAGCACATAAAAGCATGTTAGAAATTTTTCGTAAATAAGCTAGTGCTTGTGTCTATTCAGATGTATTACCTAAATATACTAGACACACTCCTCACGATCATCGCTTAACATTCTAAGTTTAAGTCTAGAAATAAATCCATATTCCTAGTTCTCTTAAACTAATGTTGTGATACCAACCGTGACATCCCCATTTTCACGGCCAGAAAAAGACCGATTTTGTTTATGCTTTATAAAAACTAGAGTACCACTTTTTAATAAAAATATCCGGAATTTGTTCCTAGTGAAACATGATAAATATGTTATCAGGGCATTTCCGAAGAAAAATATTTTTATTCATTTTAAAACATTTGGGATGTCATCGTCAATACAGAAACATAAGTATACACAGACATACATTCATTATCACTAGTGAGTTATATCTCCTTAATCTCTCAGTGTAATGTGACTTCATATCAACACCTGTGATATAAATAAACTAAGTGGGTCAGGTTGGGAAACCTGGTGAGTACGTAGGGTTTTCAACCCACAATAATATAATTATTATGTTTAATCATCAAAAAGTTAACCTAATTACCCATTCCCATTATCTTCTTTACGCCTAAGGATCTACCCTAAGAATCAGCTATTTCTCATTCATTCATTCCTAAGAATTATCCTATGTAATAGGTACGAAGTCCATCATTGTCAATGACACAACTGTCAAGCACAGCTGCTAGTTCTGTCACTTAGGTGCAACTGCCAGAATTGTGACATTCTATGTGAGGCGCATCTGCCAGTCTTGTCCTTCGAGCATAGCTGCTAGGGTTATCTCGTTTATTGACAGTATCGTTTTCGAGAGTCCACTCGCAATACATGTCAATGGGTTTTTTTAAAGTACACCGGTGAACACATCGTTCACAATACCTACAGGTTGCGAGCCTACTAGTGTTCCACTGGACTGTCTAGAAAAGTCTGTGGTTGTTATCCATACTCTGCTAGATGACGGGGCCAACATTTGGGAACGTGGCTTCTCACATCATCCACCTCTCACCTTGACCTCATGGTCTATATCACCTCTCAACTCATCATCCAACTCGTATATTCATCTACCCATGTTTTACCCAACATATTACGTATATATAAATACATATACAGTTTAAATCATATAAAACTTGTATAAAATCGTTTATCCAGCATAGATAGCAAGTATACAGATAATATGCACACATAACACGTAGTTTATATAAAATACTTCATATCTATGTGTAAGATGAAAGAGACCATGCACTCACTTGAAAAGGTGGTGATTCCGAACTCAGAGAACGCTTCACTTCTTAAAAATAATTTCCTTCGACGAAACCTAGTATTATCACCACTAGAGTTTAGTCTATTATTCGCCGAGAGTAATTAATAGTCTAGCTATTATTACTATTATATAAGCATTAAACAATACTTATATAACCCATAATAATAGCCCAAGTACTTATTATAAGTTCCTAATAACGTTACTATAATTAAATAAAAGTTATATTAAAAATAGTATAGTCGTAGCTCACTTACAACGGGTTTTATAGAAAATCGGGCTTTGCTTGGAGCAGCGTTCCCAAGGCGAAAAGCTCTTCTTATCGGAGCCGTTGAGCACTCCAGGACTTCTGCCTCGTGCTAGGGAGGTTCCTGAGGCTTTTCGGGGGGTTTCGGTGTTAGAGAGATGTTCTAGAAAGAGAGTAAAGAGAAGAAAGAATGGGAAAGGTGTGAAGAAAATGAGGGTGGAACAGGTTCTATTTATAGGGTGAAAAATGGCTAAACTTGGTGCCACATGTCACCATCTAGTGGCAAGACTTGGGGAGAAAGCAATGGCCAAGATTGTGCCACATCACCCATTTTCGCACAGCACACTTCCGACTTCTAAAATCTGTAATTTTCACATACGACCTCTGTTTTTGACGTTATTTATATCCACGCGTAGGTGAAAATAAGATCTACAACTTTTATTTTGACTCCGTTGGCTAATTCTCGATCGATCTTAAATTTAACAGTACGAGTAGATTATATTGTTAAGTGTCTGCGTAAAATTCATAAATTCTACATACGAACTCTGTTTTTGTCTGTCTTTTTACTGTTGAGTTCCTATTAATGAGATCTTCAATTCTCATTTAGGTCGCATAGGCCAAAAACCACTCGATCTAAAATTCGTTTCGGGCTGTGCACTGCTAAGTCAAATCTTAGAAAATTCATAACTTCCTCATACAAAGTCAGATTTGGGCGTTCTTTTTTTGTATGTTCTTGGTTTAACGTATACTAAAACTTTTGTTTATATTTCTAAGGCTAATAAGTCCTCCATCATAAACTCACTATTTACATCTCCCGGTGTCGTGCCGATTTTGCCGTAAAACTTTGACGAACCATAACTTCTTCGTTATAACTCGAATTTTGGCGATTTTTATATGTATGGAAACCTTGAGACGTATTCTACAACTTGGTTAAGATTATTTATTCTAAATAATCTTTTGTTGAAAAGTCATTTTCGACCCCTATTATCTCTAAATTGACTAGCCCGAATCTACGGGCGTTACACCTAAACCGCTAACTGGTTATCATCGCGTGTAGTCTTCTCCACCTTGTCCACCTTTGACGGCTACCCCTCGGGATCCTGACTGGTATTTACAAGCTTACCAGTAACTTGGAAAACGCTTCATGCCACCCCACCAGAACCCACGATCCTGCATTGGCGAGATCCTCAGCTAACCTGATCTTGGTTTCCCAAACAACATAACAGCACTGGACTTCGCCTCCGCAATCACGTCCTCCATCTCTGCAGCATGCTCTTCCTCTTTCTTAGCCTTTTCCCTACTCAACAGCTCAATCCTCTTGTTGAGATCTTCATTGGTTGCCTTCTACTCCGTCTCCCTCTCCTTCGGGGCTCGCTCAACCCCCTCAGCCCGAATCCTTAGATCAACTATAGATTGGGAAACGTGACCAGAAACCTAAAATGGGTATGGTGTCAATAAAAACAAGTAGGAATTAGAAACTAATATCACACGGATACTTACAGCTTGGGAAAAGGAAAGCCACTTTTGAAGCGCTTCCTCGGATCCAAGATTCTCCATATTCATATATGTGGCTTCCAAAGTCTTCCTCTTTCGAGAACCCAGGGTCTTCATAGTAAGACCAATGTGAGATTTCTTAAGATGAAGAGGAAAGGAAATTTTTTCCTTCTTGACTACAATTAGGCCACTAGACAAATCGTTTTTGAGATCAGACAAACCAAATTAGGAATTGAAGCGAGTGATCTTGGATCCTACATATCACACAAGATCCTCATTTGTTCAGGATCCTTAATAGTTCAAGATCCTTGCTAATTCTAAACTATTATATGCAAAATAAGAGCTCTTACCAGTATACATTGGCGCAGTGGTGGAGGAACCTTCTTGGAGACTAGAACAATCAAATTTGAAATACATATCAGCTATGGGAATAGCAAGGAACTTCTCTATCTTTTTTTCGGTATCCTCAGTAACGGGAATAAGATCTTCAAACCTAAAAGCTCCAAAATAACAAAAAAATGATGAAAAGTGAATTCCAGGGTCCTCAGTATCAAAATAAATTGTTCATATCCTTTTTAACCTAGGTCTTTGGCAGGGAATTCCCGCCATGGATCGAATCACGTCTCACAAAAAAGTATTTTTCCTTCCTTGCAACGTCTTGTGTTTTGTTTTCAAAACGAGAGAGGACTTGTGGGATTTGAGTATGAGAAGAAAATGGGAGCTTACAAAGGTACTAAGATTATACACATGAGCCAACTCATCCAAACCTACGTCTAGGTCTTTGGATTGGTTCAATTTATCGATCCAGAACAAGATCCTCCAAACAATAAGCAAGCCTTGGATGTAAGATATTTAAGTAACCTGAATGAATTTAGAGATGATTCCAGAAAAAAGATACTTCAAACCCAAAGAAAAGGGGTATTCGGGGAAGCATACCTAAAAGGAGGAAAAAAAATCAGGTTAATACTTCGAAAGTGTAAGATATTGGAGAAAGCACCGACCGATTTCAATGACTTGATATTACCCTCATCAAAAGTGTAGATCTTGGTGTACAACAGGATATTTTGATCGATAAAGTCATCCTTAGGAGGAGCGAGAATGTTCTTATGACAAACGATCATTTTCTTGCCCATGGTCCGTCAAAAGAAAACTAAGGAGGAGAAGTGAGAAATGTACCTTCAAACATGACTGGTAAACCCTTGGATGAAAGCTAAAAGACACGGGGAAGAATATATCTAATCATTTTCCTCTATTTATGCTGATGGAAGAAGAAAGAGAAAGGTTGATTTGATCGATTAATGGTGGGTACTGAATGGAGAAATTCTAACCGTTAGGATTTAAAATTCAAATCATTTATCACTTTTATCTCTTTTTTATTTTTATTTTAAAAATTAATCCTTTAAATATTTGCAACTAACTCCAAAATATTTTGCAGGAATAATTTGGGGATAATTGTTATGGCCAGGATCCCGGAATTACATTCAAGATCCTCAAACCTCAGGATCCTCAAAAATAATCTAGGATCCTGACTATTATCATTTATTCTCCTAACATTAATAACGGTTATATGCTTTGTTATTTTTCTCACATGTGCAGAAATAGTCAGCCAAAGACTTATTGTCAACGAATAGTCGTTGTGACCGTACAAAAGACCCGGAAGACCAAGTCAAGTAACGTCCATAAGTTGATCTTGGAGGATCCCAAAGTTGTCGTATTTCTTTTTATTAGCTTTAGACTATAAAAATACATGTATTCATCGCACTACAGACGACACTTATGAGAACTACGATACTTGTACTTGCTTTTCATACATACATCTCTTTAATCATCATTTTTAATAAAAAAAACTATCATGGCTGCTGATCATTATCACCTCCCAAGGTTTTATGTTGGAGATCCTAACAAGGATCAAGGGCTTTCCTTGTAAATCACTCATGTCACTTTGATCACCATATCATATTCATTCTGCCCTAAACATCATAGCCTCTCATACAATTTGGTTGATTTTTAATTGTTCATTTTTTGACCAAAACAAGTATTAATTAAAGTTTGATTTATAAAATAGGTACTTACAATTCTACTCTTAAAATCTTTTTCTAGACAGTTAGCGTGATAACAAGTTTGTTTAGTCTCACTCTTTTTTATTAAGGAGACAACATCTTCTATATCGTCTCTAAGGATTTTCTCACACTGATCAGGATCTGATCATTAATAACTCTCGTGACATTATAGTGAGAAGAAACCTAATTTCTCAAGATAAGTTGAATGCATCTAGCATGATCAACATTTTCCTTTTCTACGTGAAGAAAATTGTTGGTGAGCGAGATACAAGTATTTTCCTTTTTTAAAAGAAAAAGATATTTTTCGAAAAATGAGAGTTTTTCTTTGAGTTTTTTAACTCAATTTTGAGATAAGGTATTTCTTTCTTTAAAACATACAAATTGAAACATAAGTGATCAATAGGGTTAGCTGTTTTGATGTTTTTGATGAAAGAATAGTTAACAAGATCTTTTACCTGATACACTGAGGTTGAGTCCCATTCTGACTTAAGGTCTATAGTAGCTTGAGAAGGATTAACGTCAATAGTGCTAACGATTTCATTCGATGTGTTAATGTGAGATTCAATGATCTGGGTCATGAGACACTTTCATCTAAGAGTTTTCTTTTTCAAAAGTAGATGCAAGGCCTCTTTTTTCTTTAAGGGAAAACCACAAAACTTTATCAAACTCCTTCTCTCTTTTTATTCCTATTCTTCTTAATTGGTTAAGTTACTTGGAAATAATGATGATAATTGATGTTTTCATGTAAGAAAAAAAATATTCTTAAAGGATTAAGACATTATTTTGCAAGAGGAAGGACTAGCATCCAAGTTTAGTTGATAGTTGTTGGTGGATATCTCTAGAAGAATTCTTCCTTGAGTTTTTGACATCACGCCATCAACTTCCATTATTGTAAGAGGATCAAAGTCTTCAAAGGTTGAAACAAAAGCGAACAAGCACAACAGCAAGCTTTCGCATACCCTACCTATTCATCTCTCTAAGTACTTGTTCAACTCTTTCTTCCTATGGTTGTTTTAATATTTCAAGTTCATTCAAACTGATTATTGGTTGGATAAAATAGTTTTATGTTTGTTCAAGATTTACAGCATCTGGTACTGTTTTTAGAAATCGATTTTTGAATAAAAACCAACAATTGGTATAAGATCCATTTTTGCATGCTCGGTTAGATTATAGGATTATTTGGCTAATATTGGTTTTTGTAAAGTATGTATGATTTTATTTTTGTAAGAAAATATCATACATAGTTTCTATAACAACTTTAAAATGTTTATAATTGTTATTTTATGTGATCAATATTTTTAACGTGTATTTTTGGTAATAAAATTTGTCTTAGAAAAACAAAATTGTGTATAATATGTAAATATATATTTCAAGTGCATAAACTAGCCATGAAACATGTGTGATGATGTTTATGTTGATTAGTGTTGATGCATGAAGTGGCCATCGGCAACTAAAATAGTTCTAGTGGTATGTGAAGTTGTTTTTGGTTCTAGATATGCGAAGAGAGTTTATGTTGAAGACTTACGACTAACTGATTCCTTTGTGTTGTGTGAAGATTGGAGATAATAAGGTTATGTGAATAGTTGAATATCATTTTGTCTTGATATATTGCATAGAAGTACGACTGTAAGCTTTATCTGAAGAAGACTATTTGATGAGATTTTGTAAGAACATGTATGCCAAACATGTCCACCTGTTCACCAGACTTTCCTATTATCCAGACAATAGTGTGTACCATGTTTATCTATAAATAAAGGGTCTTGGTTTTGTTCAAAAGTGTGTCTAGATCTATCCATCTTTCTTGTTATCATAATTATTGAAATAAAAGTCCCTTTTATCTCCATCTATACTTTTGTTGTTCTTTAATTACTAATTTCGTGTTTCCATGCAAACAAAGTTATGATTCAACAAAGTAGTTTATTACTTTCTCACATTTATTTAGTTATGTTGTTGCTATGTTTCTGATATGAATTATTCTCAATTTATGCATCTATATAGTATTGAGCTAATTAAAGATCCAAGAGATTAACTAAATTTTGCATCATAATCTCCATCACAAGTTCTTCTCTCAACAACTTTTTAAAATGGTTGTAATATTTATTTATTCATATAGTCTATAATAACTAAATATATAGTTTTCATCTTATCTTTATTTTTGTACATAATATATTAATGTTAGAATAGTTTATTTTTATAAAAATCTAACAAGATTGAAGATGGTTACCATTTTGTTGAACATTCTTTCCATGAATTTTGAAATGTTTGATGACACTTCATGAAGTTTCAAGAACTTGCTACAAGATGATGTTTAAGTAAGTGGGAGCATAAAAAACATCATAGAAGATTTGTTCCTTATGTCTCTTAGGAATGAACATGATATTTTTATGATGGCTCACAAAATGTCACTATTTTATGGCTATGTTTATACATTCATTTTATGCTAGTGATTCTTGTTTTTATGTTGATATTATGCATGTTTGATAAATAGGATTTTAACTACTAGATAATATTTTTTATATAAAAATGATAACATGGAGTTTGGTTTTAATAAAAATTTAATTTAACTTAAGATGGTAAATTCATATTTAAAATAAAAATGAGTTTTAACATTTAAAACTATACATCGACAAATTTCAATGATTAAATTTTATAACTTTAAAATTGGAGTTTTAGAGAGTTATTCAAACTCCAAACCATAAAACAATAAAAGAATTTTTTACTAAAAGGTGTATAAATGGCTTTTTAGCTCTCAAATGTCAAACCTTAATATAATATATGAATTTTAAATTTTGAACGGGTCAAAATATAAAATTGGATTTTATAAAGAACCTAACAATAAAATATGATTTTAATAAAATGAAATCATGGCATATTGGATGCATGCAATAACCATGATATCATATATTTAGAGTCTAATCGACGAGTTGGAGGACACCAACTTGACGAGTAGGTGTTGAGTAAGAAAACCCTAATTTTCAGGGTTTGTGTCCTATTTAAATGATGTCAAGCCTTCATTTCCACCTCCCTTATCATTTTGACACACTGAGAGAAATCCTAAATGAGCTAGTATCATCTGTGTGAGTGAGAGAGAGAGAGAGAGAGGCTAAAAGTGTGTGATTTAGCACATTCTTGGAAGGGGAATAGAGGAGCAAAAAGATTGGAACAAGAAGAAGGCTTTGGATCTAGTGTTCCTTCTGTGCTAGCTGCTAATTAGAGGTAAAAAGCTATCACATTGACCATTGTTTGGTTAGACCTCTTCTTTAGCAAGTTTGTGACCATTTCCATCTTCCTTTTTGATTCTTTGAGTCATTTGAGCATGACATGAAGATGAAACTTCAAATTTGGATTTTATGAGGCCCCTTGAGCATAAAGATTCAAACTTTATCCATGCTCCAAACATTAAACCTTCTTTAGAGCTTTGTTTTTTGATTTTGAGCCCTAGGTGCCATGCATGGACGTAAAGCTTGCAGCTTTATGTGGTATTTCAACCTTGGGAGGCTAGATATAGAGTTTGGGACTTTATTTCTGCTTAGAATCGTCTGAATGAGAATTGGAGTAGAGGGACTCGGCGAGTGCATGAGCCGACTCGACGAGTCGGTTACGGTTTTCCCCAATTGTTTGGACGCACTACAACTCGGCAAGTTGATGAGACAACTCGACGAGTTGAGTTGGAGTTTTCCCAATTCTTCTGAGAATAGGAGGAACTTCACGAGCAACATAGGTGCACTCGATGAGTTGGGTCAACAGGGACTGTTGACTCGAGTGTTGACTTCCGTTGACTTTTAAGGGTTTGGTCAATGGTGGACTTTGGAGACCATGGAGGGGTAAAATGGTATTTTCACCCTTTTTGAGATCTAGTGGAGGAGTTAGCTTAATATCTCGTAGTAGTTGTTACATGTTGCTAATTAGAGATGATTATATTATGTATGTCGAGTCTACACTGTTCGAGACTAGATCTACTTGCTTACTTAGGAGGTGAGTCTTCTCACTATACTTACCAGAGTGGTAATACTGTGTGACCAGATGTCTTATTTGAGTTATTGACAAGAGGGTCCTATCTACTTATACTGAGTTATGTGATATTATGCATTTTTCCTTTGTGATATATGCTATATTATTCTATGACTTACTGAGTTAGGACCAGAGGGTCCAAATCGAGTTGCAAGACCGGAGGGTCTTCACTGAGATATAGGACTAGAGGGTCCAACCTGAGCTGTGATACCGGAGGGTCTTCACTGAGACACATGACCGAAGGGTTTACAGCAAGCCATAAGACCAGAGGATCCTCACCGAGACACATGACTAGAGGGTCCATGGCGAAATATAGCCATGAGAGGCTTATTATTTGTGTATGTGGTATTTTAGGGAACTCACTAAACTTCGTGCTTACCGTGTTGTGTGATATGTGTTTCAGGATATTCTTAGGACCGCGGGAAGGCATCGGCTTGATTGTACACACCTGTTCGAGATTATGTTTGAGGATTCTGGGATATTATCATTCATTTTGTTAATTTGTGTTTTGACAACTGATACATTTGTGGTTTTTGAGAAATGTGATATTGAGTGTTATGTGGTTTAAAAATGAAAATTTTGTTTGAAAATTTAGAGTGTTAAAAGTTGGTATCAGAGCCTTGGTTTGAGGAATTCAGATGTACTCTCGCGTATGTCTGAACTCAAACTGAGGATTTGAGAAAATTTTCTAAAAGGAAATGATTTTCTAAAACAAGTAACAGCTTTTAAGAGATAACGAGACGGAGCAGTGTGTACAATCAGCCAGAGCCCGAACGATGATTTCCCAAAATACCATTACTTGTTTATATTATGAGATATTTATGATATATTAGAGCTGCATGATAGATGATAGGCTAGGTATTTCAAAATTTAGAGCTAAAGTTGCCTGATTCATGATGCCTTATCCTAGGGTATGTTATTGATTGATCTTATCGGCTATTTGCTCTGTGTACAGAGTAGGGAAACATAGCAGGAATCTTTAGAGAGAGTTTTGAGTAATCTATGAGAGATACCTAAATGAGCATTAAGGAATCTACCGAGAGAGTAGTGTGATGTCCGCGAGGGATAGAGTACTTGTCAATTAGGATCCAAGGAGGAGGAATTGGGACGACTAAAGGTTGGTGTGGAAAGTAGTATTGGGCCCGTACTACTGAAAGCACCGTATCTATATACGACCCAAGTAAGAATCTTAGGATGCTAAGGAGCATGTAGGGGTGGGTAACCGAGTGTGTGTGTGTGTGTGTGCTTGAGCTAGTCTCTAATGATTTTTTGTTTGCGTTTCATAGACACTATGGTGATTACCCGCAACAAACCTGGGAGCAGTGGTACCAGTGACGAGGAGATCTGTAGGATCATTCATGAGGAGGTGGTCATAGCTATCAGAGAGGCCATACCTGAGATGTCCGGGTCTACTAAGACCACGTTGATTGAGACATTCTATGAGTGATACGCTGCTGTCACAGAGGTTGCTGGTGCTGTTAGGCCACAAGGAGGTGACTTGTTGTTGTTTCGTGAGTTCAACAACATGAAACCACCAAAGTTTGATGGGACATAGGACCGATTTGCTGCCCTGAGATGGATCTTCGACATCGAGGGGTGTTTCTATATGTGTTCATACCCGGAGCACTGAGAGTTCGGTTTGCGCTAAACCAGCTTCGCTTGGGAGCGAAGGACTAGCGGAAGTTTGTGACGACTGATTTTACCTCTACAGATCATGCTGCAGTGACTTGTGAGAGGTTCACCAAGTTATTCAGAGATGAGTATATTCCCCAGGTGGATAGGGAACGTTTGGCAGAAGAGTTTTTGTCCTCAAGCAGAAGACAGACTAAGTGACAGAGATTATGAGGATATTTCATGAGAGGGCGTTCTTCGGCCCTCAGCATGTGTCTACTGAGCAGGCACGTACGAGCCAGTATTTGAGCATCTTGAGGAGAGATATTCGGGAGTTGGTGGCAAACACGTCTTATCGGACATTGGATGATTTACATACCAATTCCAGGAGGATAGAGATCGAGCTGGAGATTCGGACCATAGAGGAGGGAGATTAGCAAGGAAAGGACACGAGACCAGTGCAGTCGCAGCCAGCGGCGAAGCGGGCTAAGCCCGCTGATTCGAGAGCCGGAGTATAGAAAAGCCGCACTTGTGGCAAGTGCGGAAAGAATCATGAGGGGTTTTGCCATGCAGGGATTTGCGACAAATGTGGCAAGGAGGGGCATATGGTGAGCGACTGCCCCAAGGGATTTTTGGTTCGCTTTCACTGCAACAAGACGGGCCACCGGAAGGCCGAGTGTCCCTAGCTCACTCAGGTATCAACCCAGGCTTCTGCTCCTGTTGCTTTACGTGTTACTCAATAGCACACTCCCTAGACCCAAGATTATTCGAGAAACCACAAACCTGAACATGACCACAAACATCGTATAAGTCGACAATAGAACTATTCAGATAGCAGGTTAAAGCCTCAGAATCCCAAGTAAGGGATCAAGGTATTCTTAAAGATCTTCCCTCAAGGAAGGATGACTCGATTTGAAAGGCAAGGTAAACTAACTACCTGATACACCAGACCATTCGAGATCCTCGCACAAATTGATCTGGTAACCTACGAACTCCAACTACCCTCCAATATTAGTAACGTACATCATGTGTTCCATGTGTTGAACCTAGAGAGGGTCTGTCAGACAAAACCCTTCCAATCCCACTTGACAAGGTTAGTGGACTAGAACCTCCTAAAAATTTATCAACCTATCGAGACTATGGATAGAAAAGTTAAGCATACAAAACAAAGCCACATCTTGAGGGTGTCACAACTAAGCTTTTTGACTAAGGAAATTTCATCTTCAAGTAAACAAGGACTATTGTGAGACTTGTGCTAACACACCTAAGTATTCAATATGAGTTCGCAAGGAGCGATATAGTGTTAGAATGCAAATCTCTCCAAGAATAGTGAATCTTTCCCAAATCTCTCCAAGAATAGTGAATCTCTCCCAAATCTCCCTAAGTATGCAAAATCTCTCCAATAATAGTGAACCTCTCCCAAATCTCTCCAAGAATAGTGAATCTCTCCCAAATCTCCCTAAGTATGCGAAATCTCTCAATGAATAGTGAATCTGTAACAACGTAATTTTTTAAAACAATTTTTCATTTTAAATATATAATTTCATTCATAAAGAAATTCCAAAAATCCAACGTTTCACATATTATCCGAATAAAACAAATCCTAAGATCTCAATACATAAAATCCCTCAGTGTGTACGACTCATGTCGGCGCCTTCCCGTGATCCTCGCTGGTACCTGAAACACATACCGTATAACCTGATAAGCATAACTGCTTAGTGAGTTCCCCAAATACCACACACAACACATACGCCACTCAAGGCCATATCACAATACGACCCTCCGGTCGATGTGTCTCAGTGGGACCCTCCAGTCCCATACTTTGTTGGACCCTCTGGTCTGGTCATAGCTCGTTGGACCCTACGGTCCGGTCTATACAACACATAGCATACATATATCACAATGCACATAATCTCAAACATACACATAACACATAAGACCCTCCGGTCTGCACATAGATACCACTCTAGGTAAAGTATAGTGAGAAGACTCACCTCGAGTAACTCGGATAATCTCGCACTCGAACTATTGGTCTAGCCTCCGCTTAACCACATAAACAATTTCTTCAATAAATAACGGCTCCCAAAGACTAGGTTGCTCTTTCTACAATCCCACAGAAGGGTAAAAGACCATTTTACCGCTCCCTAACCCAAAAGTCCAAATGTTGACTAAAACCCTAAAAGTCAACGAAAGTCAACTCAACTCAACGGTCAAACTTTAACCAGACTCGCCAAGTGCACTCGTGTGACTCGGAGAGTCCATGCGTGTCCTCTGACTCCACGTAATGCCTCACTTGAATTGTCGAGTGATCCTTCCACTCGACGGGTTACCACTGGAAACAAATCGCGGGACAACCCAACTCGCCTCGTCGAGTTCCCTCATGGAATCGGCGAGTTTCCTTCATAGCAACTCTCAAATGAACTTCTGAGGTAAGATCTGCTTCTCTAACCTATAGATCTGACCTCCCCATGGCCAATAATCACATAAAGGTCAAATCTTAACACTCATGCAACACACCCAAGGCATCTTTTGGTGAAATGGCTTCTAAAATGGAAACCTAGGTTCATTTCCTCCATGGAACAACATAAAGCAGGATAGATAATGTTGTCTGGACCTCTAAAGGTCCAGATCTAGAGTCTAACACTCAAAGGGACAACATATGCATCAATTCCAGCCAATAAAGGGGTAGAGAAAACCCTAGATTTAATGATCTCATACAAAACAGAAGAAGGGGTCGTTTTATTACCTCAACAATGAAGACCCAAGCTTGAAAACCACAGAATAGCAACCCCCTTGACCTTCTCTTACTGGGAACACCTTCTACTTTGCAAAGCCACACCAAAAAGGATCAAAATAGCTCTCTCTCACACACAACTCGCTCAAGCTCTCTAGGGTTTCTCTCTCTGGACTGGTAGCCGCAAATGAGGGCAATAAGGTTCCTTAAATAGGGCACAGGCCCGGAGATTTAGGGTTTCTGGCCTCAGCACGAACTCGTCGAGTCCCTTCATTAATCCGAGTCATCAGTCGTGATCCAACTCGACGAGTCTAGGCGTCAACTCGTCGAGTTCCTCTCCTATACTCAAAATAAATAATATAAAAAGACAAACCTGGAAATCCGGATGTTACAGAATCTCTCCCAAATCTCTCCAAGAATATAGTGAATCTCTCCCAAATCTCTCCAAGAATAGTGAATCTCTCCTAAATCCCCTTAAGTATGTGAAATCTCTCCAAGAATGGTGAATCTCTCCCAAATCTCTCCAAGAATAGTGAATCTCTCCCAAATCTCTCCAAGTATGGTGAAATATCTCCCAAATCTCTCCACGTATCTCAAATCTCTCCCAAATCTCTCTAAGCACCTTCCTTAGTCGAAAACAGCTCAAAACCGGAAGAGGAACCCCAAAAGGACCCTCTTGGTCCTAAACCCTAGGACTGTTCACTATTCGGATAAAACCGAATTATTCAATTGGACAATTCGATTCGGATATTCGGATTTTTGGATTGGTTTTCATCAAAACCAAATTATTATTTTGGATTTCGGATTGGTTTTGGTTTATAAAATAAGAACCGAATAGTCCAAAAAAACTGAATAAACTTTTATTATTTATCAATTTATAATATATATCTATAGTTTTTTATTACTTTTGTAATTTATTTTTTCAAATAAGAATGTTTCACCCGATAAAAAAACATTAATATGTATTTTCACTTAAAAGTTTTCTATCTATAAAATATTTAACTATAATATATATATTCTTATTAGTTGTTTATAAATTTCAAATCACAACTAAGTAATTTGTTTTTGTTTCTTGTGTAAAGTCTAATAATATTATAATTATTTGTCGTTTTAAAATGTTTCGGTTTTTGAAAACCGAATTATAAAAACCGATCCAACCGAATTGTAATTGGATCGGATCGGATTGGATTTAAATTTAGTTTGGACTATTCGGATCCATGTTTTGAAAACCGAAATCAATTTTGATTCACTTGATTGGATCGAATCAAACCAGTCCATCCTAACGAACACCCCTACTGAACCTTCCTGGTCTGGAGCCTCTTATTCTTGAATGCCTTCTAAGGGCCAAGAGGAAGCATCTTCGGAACTTGCTTCTGACTCCAGAAGGCTAAGGCTTGCTCCAGAAGGACCTTGCATCGGACACCTACGCATCTCGGAATGCCTCGATCGGGACCACTGATCGCCTCCTGACTTCGGAATCCGAGAACAGCCCTCCGGAGAGTACTGTTTACTTCGGAACCTGTCCAGCGCCTCTTGAACCTTCTTGCCAACTACTTCAGACCCTCACATACCTAAACCTCCACTCCGGAAGTTGTGATATAGCTTCGAAATTCGCATAATGGCTTCGGAATTCACCTTTTAGTCCCGTATTTTGGTCATTTTCGGACTTTTTCACCATTTTAAGGTATTTTAAGATCGGGAATCACACCAAACTCGTGTTTTTCTTAACTGAGACCCCTAAAACCCCCATTTTATGCCAAAATGAATTATTTTAAATATATTTGTATAAAATAATACCCAGGGTTTTCATGAAAGGATTCTAAGAGGATAAGGAGCTTGACTTGATGTAGATTCCTCATTTCCCATGCCAATCCCTGTAACCTATGCATTAACCCTTGGTGATAGACATTACCCACCAGTACTTCAAGCAAATGTCTAATCACTCCTTTTTTTCCTTTATTGAAAACGTGAACTACTCTATCACTTCTCATATCCATATTCAGTAAACTCATAAGAACACTCTCACTTTCTCTCCAATACTCCTCCCAAGAGCAACGTTAAGGATCTTGCTGGAAGCAAAATTCTCAAATCTTCCCTGGAGTTTTTCTAAAGTAAGTTCTCCACACATCTAAGATTTTATATAATCTTCAAGATAAATCCATATTATTTTACTCATAATAATATGTGATAATCAACCTTAGGATAACATTCTTCCCAGAGGAGTTCCTCAACCCAGCCAAGAGTTTAAGCTTGAGATCTTCACTCCATAACTCCAAACAACTCCTCAACCAACTCTAGGTGAGCTTCATACCCCTCCTTTTTCAATGTTTCAATGTTTTTGGGGGAGAGTACAAGTCAAATCTTGCCTAGATTTTTAAATGATTGCATATATACGTATGTTCGTATGTGTGTGTGAAATATTATTAAATTATTATTTAGTAATATACTCATGAACGAAGGATTTGACAATTTCATAAAGAACAGAGGATACTTTTTACCAAAGAGTCTACCAACTAGTGGGTGTGTTCAACTTAACCCCTTTATATATGCTTTCATGTCTAAAGACAAAAGTTATAAAAAAGGACCTCACTAAGTGGACACCATTTCTAGTGATTTTCGAAAATAGGAACCTTGTGACTGTTTTGCAAACTACCAGGGAGTATTTTATAAATATTCAATATAAAAGGTTGCGTCAAGAAATTACACAAATAGAGCCTTTCTGACATAAATACTTGCATGTCATAAACCGTTGTCGTAAAACCTCCAACAACATAAGTAATGTTCTATATGTCATAAAATAGAAAATACGTGTCATAATCGGCAGTTATAAATTTATACAAATTATAACTTGACACCTTTATCTTGACTAAATGACTCATTTTTCAATAAACGAAAAGGAACGAACACGAGCACCCAGTTAACGAGAACAATCAACGATATGGAATGAGAACAATATTTCTATTGAAAGAGTACGAATTTCATTATTTATCTAACAAATAATGATCTCTAACGATTGCTCAAAAGGTTGTTAATATTCTAGTCAGAGAAATCTCAAAAGTACCTAAATATAAAAATAGTAGTGTCCGTCTAAGTACTGTAAGGAGTTATAGCCAGAGTCTCCTGGAGAGAGAGCGGGAATTTGTGTATAGATCTATACGGGGTTGACACCACCCACCTTCGCTGTTCGCTACAACTAGACAAGCCAGTCTAGGGTGACAAATGTCTTTTCCAAACCGATGGCGCCTGAGAAACGCCAAGACAGGCACTCCGTCGGATTATTATGGTTATAACGACTCACAAGAATATGTTATATTAACTAGAAATTTATGTAAGGATAACCTCATAAATAAATTTTGGCATGCTGTGTTGACTGTCCTACACGTGATAGGTGATGGTCCGCATTTGTTGTGTTGACTGTCTTTTTTCATCACGTAGAATGTGTTGGATTAGGTGTTTAAGCCGATAACTATAATTGGTATGTACTTGAATTGAGAGCAGCATAGTCCTTTTGGGTTGCCCTCAAACCTAGCAACCGGACAAGGAAATTATGAAAGGAGAGATATTAATTTATTATAAGATTAATAAATTAATATAATTGATTTATTAATATGTTAAAAGATTAATATATTGATTAGGAATCATTATGTTTAATTAATAGTTAGCCAGAAATTAATCAGAATTAATTTTGGGGTTAAAAGTATTAATTATAAAGTGCAGGGACTAGTTTGCAATTATCTAATAGTCGAGTGGAAGGATCTAGAACCTCCTTGGAAGGGGGTGGACGAAATATATAGGGGAAACCCTAAGAATTTCGTCCATGGGGGCTTGGATAAGGCCATTGGGTTTGCTTAGGCCCTAAGCAAGGAGCATTAGGGTTTTTCCTTAAACCCTAGATCCCTCAGCTATATAAGGAGCCTCCTGGTTCACATTTTGGGCACTCCTTCTTTTGAAGAAACCCTAGGCTGAAAATTTTATACTCCGTCTACACTCTCTCCTTCTAGTTTCCTTCTTGCTAGTTCTTGGGTGTGATTCCATTATAGGCATTACATTTGTGGTGCTAAGCTTCCAAGAAGATCAAGATCAAGATCAAGAGGATTGTCAAGTCTTTGCTATAACAATTGAAAGGTATGTAACCCCTAAACCCTAGTTTGTTATTTTCTAAAAAATAGCCTCTCTCCTCTAGGGTTCTTATTTTGCAATTCAAAGTTATATGTTCAATAGTTAAAACGTAGATCCAAAGTAGGTTGTATGTGAACATAGGAATTGTTTTTTCTAGTTTATTTGTTTTACCTAAAACCCATTAGTGGTATCAGAGCCATTATTGTTTCAAATTGAATTGTTCTAATAGTTGAATTGCAAATTAGGGTTTATAGCTATTAAACCCTAAAAGGCTAAATTTTCGATTTCTAGGGTTTTTGGTTCAAAGGGTTTTCGAAAAACCCTAGCCTCCATGAACCCTAATCGAAATTAGGGTTATGGTTTTGAAAAACCCTAGCCTCCTCCCTTGAATTTCGAAATATGCTTAGTATTTTTAGGGTTTCTTGTTTTGCTTAATTGTTACTTGATTAGATTAATTGGATAATTATCCTTTACCCCAATTCTCGAAATTTATAGGGATAAGGATTAGCATTAAATTAATTGTTTAATTTGATTAGATAATCCTTACAAGATTTAATTAATTACTTAAAAGTTAATTAATAGATAAATATTAAATCTAGTTATTTGGTTTATTTTAAATTTAAAATTAATGGCTTAATTTTCAAAATTTATATATAAACCCTAAAGTTTTAAAAAGTTTAAAACACACCTTATATATATATATATATATATATATATATATATATATATATATATATATATATATATTATAATTAAAAGTTAAATATTATATATGTATAAGACTATGGTCAATCAAGTCGCTAATATGCCTCATTCACGAAGCTAGTCTATAAGGGGGGTATAAGGAAACTGCCTATAAAATGGTAGTTGAATGGGTGTCCACTCTCACCCACGGCTTCCTTGATTAGTGGAGGGTCGTTAGCAGAACGGATTTGATAGGACAACTAAATCTCATTAAAAGTACAATGTTATTAAAGAAAGTACTAGAACATTATTTTACAAAAATCCCAACTCTAGTTACTTTAGGGAAAATGTGAAAAGTATGCTAATCCATAAAATTGCACATTATGCTTTATTGGTCGTTGGTGGAGCATGTGTCGATAACCGGCACACTAATAGGCACTAATAAAGAGTAGTAATGGTTATCTTATAATTATCATTTTAATGAAGCGTGTGTGGTTTACCGGCACATCAATAGTTAATGATAAAGACAATAAGGTTACCAAGCACATTTGCATGGTTGTTCACATCTAGTTTGTGATCCTCGGTATCCCAGTCACAAATAGTAGAGCATAATCTGAGATTAAAACATGCCATTAAATATTTTTAATGTATCTCAAAAGAATTAGGAATTTCACTTCGTTTATTTTGTCTAATGGTGGAATTGGTGAATTGTCATAGTTGGGTCCTAACCTTGATATGATATCTTTGGGTTATTATATTGAGGTGTCTTGAAATCTAACTAAAACTATCTTTCTTTTCAGATGTCTACTCCTGGAAACACTTCTGCTTCATCATCCTCCAGCCACAACTTCTCTTTACTCAACATTTGCACCAAAGTCATTATGGATGGCTCTAACTATAACAATTGGATGCGTAACATCAAGATGGAGCTTAGATTCGAGGACAAAGAGTATGTCCTTGAAAAGGAGCTCAAAGAACTTGATGAGTCCAAAGCCACTCCCGAAGAGTATGCTGCCTACAAGAAGCACTATGATGATGCTACCAAAGTGGCATGCATCATGGTCGCAACCATGTCCCCAGAACTGCAAAGGTACTATGAGGACCACTAGCCTTTTGAGATGAACAAGGACCTTATTTAAAAGTACCATAAGCGAGCTCGTCAAGAAAAGTTTGAAGTAGTCAAGTCACTCATGGCTTGCAAGATGAAAGAGGGGGAGTCGGTTGTATCTCATGTGCAAAGAATGAAACGCTACATAGAGCGTTTGGTCAAGCTCAAGATTCATTTTGATGAGGAATTGGCCATTGACATGGTCTTGAACTCATTGCTTGATTGTTATGGTCAGTTTATCTTAACTTACCATTTAAACAACACTGAGCAGACACTGGCCCAATTGCACAACTTGTTGTAGACTGCTGAAGCAGGGATGAAGGGTAAAAGTATAGCCTCCACTCTTGCAAGTGCTCCTGTTCTAGCTATTGGACAGGGAAAGTGGAAAAAGAGGAAAGGTCCTCCTAAGCAAAACTGGAAGGCAAAGGTCCAAGTCGGGTCATCTAGTTGTGGCCCAAAAGCTAAGCCAAATGCTTCCATTCCCCATGTTTCTGATCCAAAGGAAGATGTTTGCTTTTATTGCAATCAAAAGGGGCATTGGAAGAGTACCTGCCCACAATATCTGCAGGATATCAAAGATGGCAAAGTGAAGCCATCTTCGGCAGGTATTTACACTATTTCTTCTAATAACTCATTATCTTCTCGTTCATGGGTCCTTGATACAGGATGTGGTTTCCACATCTGTTCTGATTTGCAGGGGCTAAGGGAAAGTGAGGAGATAGAGCGAGGAAGGATAAACTTGATCATGGGAAACAAGAAGTATTCACCAGTGACCATGATCAGAGTTTATCAACTTTTGCTTAGTAATGATGTTAGATTAGATTTATTGAATTGTTTCTATTCGTCTGAGATGACGAGAAACATTATTTCATTTCATGCATTGTTCAGACAAGGTTTTAAATATTCTTTTAATGATTTGAATGGTTCAATTTCGGTTTATAAGAATGGAGTTTTCGTGTTTGAAGCTTTACCTTGTGATGGTGTGTATGAAACAGTTACTTGTGTTGATACCTTAGGAAATAGTGTGTTTAATATTGACTTGTCTAATAGTGTAGACAAGGCATGCTTGTGGAATTGTCGTCTTGGACACATTAACAAGAAACGCATAGTCCAACTACAAAAGGATGGAGTGTTGGAATCATTTGACCTAAAATCAGATGATGTGTGTGAATCTTGTATTTTGGGAAAGATGACAAAATCACCATTCACAGGGTCTTGTCAAAAAGGTGAAGGTCTGTTGGATCTCATACACATAGATGTGTGTGGGCTCTTCAGATCAACCACACGAGATGCTAGTCGATTTTATGTGACTTTCACTGATGGTTATAGTAGATATGGTTATGTATATTTAATCAAACATAAGTCAGAAACCTTTGAAAAGTTCAAAGAGTTTAAACATGAGGTCGAAAATCAATTAGGAAGGAAAATAAAGGTACTTAGATCCGATAGAGGCGGAGAGTATCTTAGCATTGAGTTCAACGGCTATCTAAAGGAATGTGGGATAGTCTCACAATTGACTCCTCATAGGACACCACAGTTAAATGGTGTGGCCGAGAGGCGTAATCGAACCTTGTCAGACATGGTTCGTTCTATGATGAGTCATGCTCCACTTCCAATTCATTTCTGGGACTATGCCTTAGAAACAGTCGCCCACATCCTAAATCTTGTCCCAGCAAAGAAGGTTGCCAAAACATCTTACAAAATGTGGATAGGGAAAGTTCCCTCGTTAGTACATATTAAAGTCTGGGGTTGTGAGGCTTTTGTAAGATGACAGACTCACGACAAGCTAGCAGCAAGAAGTGAGAAATGTGTTTTCATTGGTTACCCAAAACAATCTTTTGGATATTTGTTCTACAGACCTAGAGAGAACGTGGTGTTTGTAGCTCGAAGAGGAGTCTTTCTAGAAAGAGAGCTCATATTCAAAGAGGACAGTGGGAGTACCATTGACCTTGAAGAGATTCAAGAGTCAACCAATGATGGAACCTTAGATGACACTAGCACTCAACCAGAGGAAACAGTTCCTATTGAACCAGTTGATAAATCATTACCTCTTTGTAGATACACTAGGGTGAGTGTGCCACCTGAGTTGTATGGTTTTCATATTACTTCAGATGGTGACACATTTGTCAGTGATAAGACACTGGTGAATTTAGATGAACCAGTCTCTTATAATGAAGCAATGACAGGCCTAGAGGCTTCCAAGTGGAAAGAGACAATGGACAGCGAGATAATGTCCATGTATGACAACCAAGTTTGGAATTTGGTTGATAATGCACCAGGTCTTAAGACAGTTGGGTGCAAATGGATCTTCAAGAAGAAGACTTACATGTATGGGAATGTACACACATTCAAGGCAAGACTGGTTGCAAAAGGTTTCATGCAAACCCCAGGGGTTGACTATGATGAAACATTCTCACCACTAGCCAAGATTAAATCTATCAGGATATTACTCGCCATAGCTGCCTTTCATGACAATGAAATCTGGCAGATGGATGTCAAGACTGCTTTCCTTAATGGGAAGCTGGCTGAGGATGTTTACATGAATCAGCCAAAGGGTTTTGTCAATGCAAAGTTTCCCAATAGAGTGTGTAAGCTTGAGAAATCCATTTATGGATTGAAACAAGCATCTCGCAGCTGGAATCTTTTCTTCCATGATAAAGTCAAAGAGTTTGGTTTCTCTAGGAGTGAAGATGAGTTTTGTGTGTATATCAAGGCTAGTGGGTGTATAGTGACTTTTTTGGTGTTATATGTTGATGACATATTACTCATTGGTCCAACCTTGGGATTAGGATATTGAGAGATAGAAAGAAGAGACTAATTGGACTTAGTCAGATCACATACTCGGACAAGGTACTAAAGAGGTTTAGTATGGAAAATTCCAAGAAGGGAGAGCTACCTATCCAGAGCAACACAAAATTGAGTAAGACTCAATGCCCTAGTACAGATGAGGAAATAGCTGACATGAGTCGTGTACCTTATGCTTCCGCTGTCGGATCGATCATGTACGCTATGACATGTACTCGCCCTAATGTGGCATTTGCTTTGATCATGGTCAGTCGCTATCAGGGAAACCCGGGTAGAGCTCATTGGATAGCAGTAAAGAATATACTCAAGTATTTGCGGAGGACAAAGGACAGGGTCCTTGTACTTGGTGGCAATGATACTTTGAGAGTAGATGGTTACAGTGATGCCATCTTTCAAACGGATAGAGATAACTTCCATTCTCAATCTGGCTAGGTATTTCTACTGAATAGAGGAGCAGTTACTTGGAAAAGTTCCAAGTAAGATACGGTGGCTGATTCTACTTGTGAGTCAGAGTACATAGCAGCGAGTGAAGCATCTAAAGAAGAAGCTTGGTTGAGGAACTTCATCGGGGATCTCGGAGTTGTTCCAACCATCTAGGAGCCTATGTAACTGTTTTGAGATAATGAGGGAGCGGTTGCCTTAACTAAGGAACCCAGAGACCATGGTAAAACTAGACATATCAACAGAAAGTACCATTTCATCAGGCATAGAGTAGAAGAAGGCCATCTTGTTGTAAAGAGGGTATTATCTGAAGATAACCCAGCAGACCCCCTCACAAAGGGTCTGAGTAGGGCTAAGCATATTCAGCATGCTCGAAGCATAAGTCTGAAAGATGATATTAGTTTTAGTGGTTAGATTAGTCTAGTTCAGAAACTTGTTACAAAGTAAACGTAATTGACTTTTGGTGATTAAATAATAAAGTATTATTTATGAGTTTGCTACCTTTTGTCAATTGTTTATTATTGTGTTTCATATTTTGCATGTTTTACTTCCCGAATAATATGATTGTTCAAACTCCATAGTCGCTCGTACTTTTGGAAGTACGTAGTGAATTAAGACTGTCATGAATTGGATTGCAGATTGTCTAAGGATAGACATAGCAATAGAATTGCTGCAATGTTCATGAGTACTCGGAGAGTGAGATTTGAGTATTGGATAAACCCACGCTCAGAGTATTACTTCATGGAATTCATCACGAGTAATACTGAGACGATAATATCTATGATCTTGAAACAGAGATATATGAGTTGTAATTTGCAAGTCATGTATACATTGGTGATACGAAAACGCATCAGTAACTTGGTGTTATAAAACGTATTGTCATATATGGTTTGATGAGTAAAAGATACAAGCATATGAGTCAATGTTTATTCGTTCCTTTTGCCCTAACGGGAAAAGCTATATCTGTGGGCCCCTCGATGACTTGGTGTTGACTTTTGTGCTGGGCCCAGCCAGGACTAAATTGATGTGTTCGATTAGAAGTCATATATCATCACAAATCAGAAATCGGGAAACATAGATTCTGGAAAAAGAGATTGATTGTATTCCATGTCTTATGTCTAGGGATATCTAGTAGAACGAAGGGTTATGTGATCACTTATCTTAGGACACGTAACTGACTGGGTCAGAGTTCGGCAGCAGCTTTTGGAAGCTACAATTTGCTAGTCAAATTTGGAAGTCATACTAGCAATTATAGTTACAGACTTATCCAAGTGGGAGACTGTTGGATTAGGTGTCAAAGCCCATAACTATAATTGGTATGTACATGAATTGATAGCAGCATAGTCCTTTTGGGTTGCCCTCAAACCTAGCAATCGGACAAGGAAATTATGAAAGGAGAGATATTAATTTATTATAAGATTAATAAATTAATATAAATGATTTATTATGTCAAAAGATTAATATATTTATTAGGAATCATTATGTTTAATTAATAGTTAGCCAGAAATTAATCAGAATTAATTTTGGGGTTAAAAGTATTAATTATAAAGTGCAGGGAGTAGTTTGCAATTATCTAATAGTTGAGTGGAAGGATCCAGAACCTCCTTGGAAGGGGGTGGACGAAATCTATAGGGGAAACCCTAATAATTTCGTCCATGGGGGCTTGGATAAGGCCCTTGGGTTTGCTTAGGCCCCAAGCAAGGAGCATTAGGGTTTTTCCCTAAACCCTAAATCCCTCAGCTATATAAGGAACCTCCTGGTTCACATTTTGGGCACTCCTTCTTTTGAAGAAACCCTAGGCCGAAAATTGCATACTCCCTCTACCCTCTCTCCTTCTAGTTTCCTTCTTGGTAGTTCTTGGGTGTGATTCCATTAGAGGCATTACATTTGTGGTGCTAAGCTTCCAAGAAGATCAAGATCAAGAGGATTGTCAACTCTAGTTTTTTATTTTCAAAAAAATAGCCTCTCTCCTCTAGGGTTCTTATTTTGCAATTCAAAGTTATATGTTCAATAGTTAAAACATAGATCCAAAGTAGGTTGCATGTGAACATAGGAATTGTTTTTTTCTAGTTTATTTGTTTTACCTAAAACCCATCAGAATGTCCACAATAGCCATGTTGATTCTATCTCGTACAAGTATAGAGTCGTAATACTGATATTTTTACAAATTAAAAATCATAGAACTCTATGGAAAACTTTTGTAAACGGTTTTGATAACGATAAACTAACCCACACATATACATAGTTGGAAACTAGAATTTACGATTATTTTATAGCAGAAAATATAAAATTTTCTGGGGAAAACGATTTTTCTACGATTTCGATAACGATAAACTAGAACGCACACACTCAATTTTACTCGATAAGACAAGCGAGATTTTCAACAATATTTCCTTTTTAAAAATAAGGGATTTTTCTTGAAACGGTTGATTTTTACTATTGAAAATAAGGGATTTTTCTTGAAACAGTTGATTTTTACTATTCAAAAGAACTGTTCTCGGACACAACTCGCTTTTACAAATCACACTACTTTTGAAAATCACTCCTTATAAGGATGAACAAAAGTAATGTCATGCACACATATATCCATGATTTTCAAGGCAATACTTCAAAAGATTTCATAGAAAATATCAGATTTTATGAAAGTACAATGAGAACGATTTTAAACAAGTGTAAACGATTTTATACAAAAATGCTTATGAACTCACCAACTTTTTACTTGATGCTTTTCAAAATGACTTGTATTCTTAGGGATCTAGTAAGCAGGTAACAAGGAACGCTGATGCAAGACCGTTTAGTTGTAGTCTGGATTCTTTTCTACTTATGTATCTTTTGTGTAACTCAAAGAACAAATACAATATGTAAACAATGTAAGTTTGTCATCTTAATGTATGATGTTTGGTTTGCTCTGTTTCATTTATATTCAAATGTTATGATACTTCACAATGAAGTCACCCACCTCCTGACATTTCCGCCGTCTGGTCCGGGGGTGTGACAAATTGGTATCAGAGCATTGTTTAAAGTGAACTGGTATATCTTGCCACACGAGATATACAACTATAAATACAATGGGACTAAAACAAACTCTGCCAAAAGGTATACTTTAAGAAGATAAGTATTTATAAAAGTATACATAATTACTAACCCAATATCATAACGAGAAGAAACCAAAAGTAACTAGAGGTTGAACATTATAGTCAAACCTGGGCAGTTATGTAATCATATATGGGATCAATATAGCCTGATCAACTATATTTATTTAAGATATGACCAACATGTGCTTGGGAGTGATGGTGGTGTTGCAACAAACCTAAAACCTAACAACTATGCACACACGAGAATAGTAGAATTCGAACATCAAGTTTAAAATACTATAGGAGTATTTTAGGATACTATAAACCCCTCACACCTAAACTATCCTCGTATATCTCGAGCCGTGACTCTTGCAAAAACGACGTAATTGAAATTCCTCACCCATACTTCTACTACCCTATCACGATGATTTGCAGATGGGGCAAGGACAGACCAAAAGAAGCCGAAGAGGAAAATCCAGAAATGGATCCTAAGGGATACCCAGAGATGAATTGTGAAAAGGAGAATTCCGATTAAGAACCCAACAAGGATAAAAGCGCCAAGGAAACCCTTGATAAGCTTTGCCCAACTGAGAGTAAACCCGAGACCCTTTCACCTTTCTCTTCCCAGATACATAAACACCCTATATAGGTACTCCTGGAATGGACATACCTAGAACCAAAACGATACCCATGCAAAAACAAGTTGAGAAATTGGCTCCTATCCAATTTACGACGTATCTCCACAAAAGACAATCTGATTCACAATCGATGCGTACCGAACACCGATAGCCAACACCCTCACGAATCAGACATCCATTTGAGTCGCAAGTAACCCGAATTGACTCCCGGTTTCGAAGTCTCCGTCATGGAGTAACGGAGACCATAAGCAAAGCCCAGTGTGCAACAATGTAAATCTGATCCCTCACAAGTAACAAGAACACTATTCGAAATGCCTTACAAATCGCACTAGTAGGACCAAAAAACTATGTAGACCATGTGCACTCTTTAAAAGAGGAAATGTTCATTTTGAGACCACAACTCATAGCAATCAAGGCTAGGACAGCCTCAATAGTGTAAGGAACACAAAAAGGGAACCTATAATATAAGTGAAATAACCAAGCACTCTGTGCGCCATGTCGGTAAAAGATGATCACCACACTACTCTCCTTAGGTTCATAATGCCCTTAGTCGCAACCAGTAATAGTGAACCAAGAGGAGTACACCCTCCAAGAATCCATACAACCGAGTCCATTAACCATATTGCTAGCTATGTGCTATTTTGACGGACCTTATGTCAGATAATACATGCTTCCACTCTCTACCATAATTGTATCATGGGGATGTAGGTTGAGCCGATTAACACCAGTACGTTAAGATTATAAGAAGTAAACTCACTAGAGACTAACTATGAGTTCTCACAAGCTCACTCCTCGTGTGCAATAGAGTTATGTCTTCTCATGAAGGTAACCAGTACCCCGACCAGGCGCCGGTCCTACGAATAGACTTTGTCACTCTCCAAGCCACTGTAACAGTGGCTGTGGCAACCGTCATGGCATACTTCCATGCCAATGACACAAGAAAAGTTGAAAGAAGTGTCGGTAACTTCAACTGTAACAAAAATCAAGGAAACCAACGAAGAATTACTCACCCATGCACTCAAAAACCTAAACCTAAGAACAAGAAGCAAAAGTTCAGGAACGAAAAAGGAGTCAGTTCGACTCAGAGGCTTACAAAAAGACAACAAGCGGGATTAGTCCCTACCCTGATTAACCCTACTCCTCCCACATCAAGACAATCATATTTTGGGAGCAATCCACCCTACAACAAGTGCAAATACCGTCATTGGGAAGTCTGCCAGACATTTCATTGCAAAAGGTGCAACAAGATGGGGCACACCTCCCGATACTATAGGGCTCCAGCCCCATGCATCGCCCCACCCCTCAACCCAGAAGCAAGTCCAGTTTGCCACAAGTGCGGTGCAACCGGACATTTCAAGAGAAATTGTCCAACAGAGTTGACTAACGAAGGAGTTGACGACTAGACAGGAGTTGACGACAAGAAACCCTACCGAGATTTTTGGTACGTTTCGAACGATCAACTTTATGCGACGAATTTTCATATAAAGGTCTTGAAAACTGAAAACATAATAAAAAAAACTATTTCCCCATTCGAGCGAATCCGTAAATCACAGAGAAACTAAAGAATCCTTGCTAATGGACCAGGAATGGTTCCATATGAACGTTAATATCATATATAGTTAGAATTTCATAAACTAAGTGTGTACGATCCCACATCATTTTTCCTGTCCTGGTCTGAATGTTGATTAAAACAGAACCCCACAGGCAACTACCTTTTACAATCCTAAGTATGTGCGGTTAGGTCACATCCATCTATAGTGGAAGGACCTGGCAAAATTCAGATTACGAATTCCATTGCCTTATAACAACCCCCTCATGTCGCCAAGAACACCTAACAAGTAGAAATGAGATAGAACCAATGGTGACAACGAAAACGAAACTAGCAACGATAAGAACACGAACACTAGAACACCTAACAAGCATAAATGAGATAGACCAATGGTAACAAAAAAAATGAAACTAGCAACGATAAGAACGCGAACACTAGAACACCAAACAAGTAGAAACGAGTTAGACCCAATGGTAACAATGAAAATGAACACTAGAACACCTAACAAGCAGAAACGAGATACACCCAATGGTAACAACGAAAACAAAACTAGCAACGATAAGAACACGAACATCAGAACACATAAAAAGCAGAAACAAGATAGACCCAATGGTAACAACGAAAATGAAAATAGCAACGACAAGAACATGAACAGAGAACACCCTGTCATTCCTAACAACCAATACTCCTCAAATCGATGTAACAACAAGGAGTCCAATGTCATCAGTTGACACGGATAGGCTTGATTCTCACCTTACAAACCTTGAGCCCTGCAAATAGACTTTCGTCTTACTCAATGGAATAACAAAACTCTTTCAGTCAATAATGACTAAATCCCTATCAACCAGACGCCTAAGTTCTGGTGTAAGAAATACCACGCCCTTCCCTAGCCCCAGCAAAGATTGAAAATCAAGGAGCCAAGAGCATAAAAAGGAATCCGAAGGGCTTCCAACCTTCCTCTAAAGATTCCTAAAATCCCTCTGGAAACCTCAACCATGTGCTAAGAAGAGATAGAATCACCTCGACTCCTGGAAACACATCAATGACCAAACACTCGATACCACTTAGCATGGTCACAAGAACAAATAGTGTCTGATCACAAGATCGACATATTATGTAAAGGAAACATCAGATCAAATCCCCAAACACAGGAAGCACTTGTCTAAGTCATAAGGGGAGAAAGACGAAATTGCCATAGGCACTACCAGCTACGATTAAGCCCAACAAAACCCATCCTTAAGGATCGATACTCCCTACCCCGAATCGAAGACACGATCAACCAACAACAAGGAACTGGAAAAGGCCGACCTACCATTAGTTAGAAAGACCCTAGGGAGAAAACTCCCAATATAATCGAAGGCTCATGAAGTCAACCACATCACACACAAAATCAACCTTGGTAACCATAGAACCAACTCTTAAGGCCCCGAAAACTCTACTTCTAGGTCACCAGGATCCTGATCCCTAGAAGACCATTCAAAAGGCCTCGCGAGAAAAGGCCCGATGACCCATAGTCTCCGATTAAGTTAAGAGCTTAGTTTAGACATTTTACATCCCATGTCTTCAACACTCATAAGTGTCGAACTACCGAAGCCCTAGAAATCCCACTTAACAAAAACGGGGTAAACAAGAATCTACACCCCGAAGAGAAACATGTGTAATGGACATTGAAAGAGTTGGGATACCCACCTACCTCTACTCGAGTACTCACATACCAACAACTGCCACCCGAGCATGGGAGTTATATCCTTCAAGGCCCCGCGTGGCCGGAGATACGGATCATCCCCTGTTGGTCTGAGGTGAGAGAAACCCAACCGACAAGATGACAGATACTCAATAGCACACTCCCTAGACCCAAGATTATTCGAGAAACCACAAACCTGAACACGACCCAAAACATCGTATAAGTCGACAATAGAACTATTTAGATAACAAGTTAAAGCCTCAGAATCCCAAGTAAGGGATCATGGTATTCTTAAAGATCTTCCCTCAGAGAAGGATGACTCGATTTGAAAAGGCAAGGTAAACTAACTACCCGATACACCAGACCATTCAAGATCCTCGCACGAATGGGTTTGGTAACCTACGAACTCCAACTACCCTCTAATCTTAGTAACGTACATCTTGTGTTCCATGTGTCGAACCTAGAAAGGGTCTGTTAGACAAAACACTTCCAGTCCCACTAGACAAGGTTGGTGGACTAGAACCTCCTAAAAATTTATCAACCTATCGAGACTATGGATATAAAAGTTAAGCATACAAAAGAAAGCCACATCTTGATGGTGAAGGTTCAAGGTAACACTAGGCGTGACCCGGTATTCACCTGGGAATACAGAGACCAAATAACTCAAAAGTACTCTCACCTATTTCCGCTTTCATGACCCTATCTTTCGAAAGAATTTCAGGACAAAATTCCCTCTAACGGGGGGATGATGTCACAATTAGCCCTTTTGACTAAGGAAATTTTGTCCTCAAGTAAGCAAGGACTATTGTCAGACTTGTCCTGACATAACTAATTGCTCAATATGAGTTCCTAAGGAGCCATATAGTGTTAGAATGCAAATCTCTCCAAGAATAATGAATATCCCCCAAATCTCTCCAAGAATAGTGAATCTCTCCCAAATCTCCCTAAGTATGCAAAATATCTCCAAAAATAGTGAACCTTTCCCAAATCTCTCCCAAGAATAGTGAATCTCTACTAAATCTCCCTAAGTATGCGAAATCTCTCCAAGAATAGTGAATCTCTCCCAAATCTCTCAAAGAACAATGAATATCTCCCAAATCTCCTTAAGTATGCGAAGTCTCTCCAAGAATGGTGAATCTCTCCCGAATCTCTCCAAAATAGTGAATCTCTCCCAAATCTCTCCAAGTATGGTGAAATCTCTCCCAAATCAATCCACAGTATTTATAGATTGAAACTAGAAAACCTTAATTCTTGAACTAGCCTCATGAACAAGCGTATCTCAAATCTCTCCCAAATCTCTATAAGCACCTTCCTTCGTTGTAAACAGCTCAAAACCAGAAGAGAAACCCCAAAAGGACCCTCTTGGTCCTGAACCCTCCTGGTCTGAAGCCTCTTATTCTGGAATGCCTTCTAAGGGCCAAGAGGAAGCATCTTCGGAACTTGCTTCTGACTCCGGAAGGCTAAGGCTTGCTCCGGAAGGACCTTGCATCGGACACCTTCTCATCTCGGTATGCATCGGTCCGGACCACTGATCGCCTCCTGACTTTGGAATCCGAGAACAGCCCTCCGGAAAATAATATTTGCTTCGGAACCTGTCCAGCGCCTCCGAAACCTTCTTGCCAACTACTTCGGACCCTCGCATACCTAAAGTTCCACTCCGAAAGTTGTGATATAGCTTCGGAATTCGCATAATGGCTTCGGAATTCACCTTTTAGTCTCGGATTTTGGTCATTTTCATACTTTTTCACCATTTTAAGGTATTTTGAGGTCGGGAATCACACCAAACTCGTGTTCTTCTTAACTGAGACCCATAAAACCCCCCATTTTATGCCAAAATGAATTATTTTAAATATATTTATATAAAATAATACCCAAGGTTTTTATGAAGGGATTCTAAGAGGATAAGGAGCTTGGCTTGATGTAAATTCCTCATTTCCCATGCCAATCGCAGTAACCTATGCATTAACCCTTAGTGATACACATTACCCACAAGTACTCCAAGCATATGTCAAATCACTCCTTATCTTCCCTTATTGAAAACATGAACTACTCTCTCACTTCTCATATCCATATTCAACAAACTCATAAGAACACTCTCAATTTCTCTCCAATACTCCTCCCAAGAGCAAAGCTAAGGATCTTGCTGAAAGCAAAATTCTCAAATCTTCCCTGGAGTTTTCTAAAGTAAGTTCTCCAATCATCTAAGATTTTATATAATCTTCAAGATAAATCCATATTATTTTACTCATAATAATATGTGATAATCAACCTTAGGATAACATTCTTCCCAGAGGAGTTCCTCAACCCAACCAAGAGTTTAAGCTTGAGATCTTCACTCCATAACTCCAAACAACTCCTCAACCAACTCAAGGTGAGCTTCATACCCCACCGTTTTCAATGTTTTAATGTTTTTGGGGGAGAGTACAAGTCAAATCTTGCCTAGATTTTTAAATGATTGCATATATACGTATGTTTGTATGTGCGTGTGAAATATTATTAAATTATTATTTAGTAATATACTCATCAACGAAGGATTTGACAATTTCATAAAGAACAGAGGATACTTTTTACCAAAGAGCTTCCCAACTATTGGGTGTGTCCAACTTAACCCCTTTATCAATTAGCACATAAATTATATATGAACTTTCACTAAATTTATAATACTTCTAATAATGCTTGTATTAATATCATGTTCATTAAAGTAACTATGCACTCACCTGATTAAGGTGGAATATCAACAGGAAAGCTAGCTCATCTGCTAATCACTTTAGCTTATCCCTAAATATGAATATAACAATGCTTTACTATTCATTCATATTTACATTATTTCCTACATTCCTTCACAATCCCAATGAATACACCGAGATCTATCAAATAAGCAACAACCAGGTAAGTTCATATCGGATATAGGATCCATTTGATGTGTATATATATACATACATATATATATATATATATATATATATATATATATATATATACTATCTGGAAAATCCACTTTAAAAACCTCACTAGATCTAGCCTAGACATTACTCTCGTAAGTAGATCAATATGTATTATGACATGGAATCACTGATAAATCTTGTTTATAAATTTATAATAATGATAATGACCTTAAACATAAGTTACACTTAAAGCATAGTAAGTGCAACTTAACTTACATAGTTTGTACCGAAAATCAGGAAGTCGCTGATAGAACATCGACCCAAAAGCTTCTATTCATCGTGCTTCTAGATACCTCATAGCCTTGATAAGTGCTTAGAAGCTCGAAAAAATTTGGACTCGAAGGGAGGAAAATGTATGAGAGAGAGAGAGAGAGAAAAATTGAATGGTAAGAAAATGAGGCAGGTTTTGGCTCTATTTATAGGAAACTTTACAAGTCCTGCCATGTCTATCTATGGGAGTGTGTCGCGCCTTAGCCACATTTATATATGAACTTTCACTAAATTTATATATGAACTTTCACTAAATTTATAATACTTTTAATAATGCTTGTATTAATATCATGTTCATTAAAGTAACTATGCACTCACCTGATTAAGGTGGAATATCAACGGGAAAGCTAGCTCATCTGCTAATCACTTTAGCTTATCCCTAAATATGAATATAACAATGCTTTAGTATTCATTCATATTTACATTATTTCCTAGATTCCTTAACAATCCCAATGAATACACCGAGATCTATCAAATAAGCAACAACTAGGTAAGATCATATCGGATGTAGGATCCATTTGATGTGTATATATATATATATATATATATATATATATATATATATACATATATATATATATATATATATATATATATATATATATATATATATATATATATATATATACTATCTGGAAAATCCACTTTAAAAACCTCACTAGATCTAGCCTAGACATCACTCTCGTAAGTAGATCAATATGTATTATGACATGGAATCACTGATAAATCTTGTTTATAAATTTATAATAATGATAATGAACTTAAACATAAGTTACACTTAAAGCATAGTAAGTGCAGCTTAACTTACAGAGTTTCTAGCGAAAATTAGGAAGTCGTAGGTAGAACATCAACCCAAAAGCTTCTATTCATCGTGCTTCTAGATACCTCATAGCCTTGCTAAAGTGCGTAGAAGCTCGGAAAAATTTGGACTCGAAGGGAGGAAAATGTATGAGTGAGAGAAAGAGAAAGAAATTGAATGGTAAGAAAATGAGGCAGGTTTTGGCTCTATTTATAGGAAATTTTACAAGTCCTGCCATGTCTATCTATGGGAGTGTGTCGCGCCTTAGCCACATTGCTCCTGCTAGACGCTTCCAGATGTCGTCACTTCCTTGGTCCACGTCGTCTTACTGCGTAGCGCTTTCGACCATACCACATGTCAACATGAGACGAAGCCATGTGTCTCAATCTAGTGATACCACATCAATGTTTCGGCTGGAAGACCCTGACCACTCTTGACCATGTCACGCACTCTAATGTTGCCATGTCATCACGACCAAGTATTTTTGGAAATCTTCAAAATGCCATAACTTTCGCATGCGAGCTTTGTTTTCGACTTTCTTTATATTTGCATGTAGGTAATTCTGAGTACTACAAATTTTCATTAGAGCTAAACATCTAGTTCTCGCTCTATTTAAAATTCATAATTTAAAGAGATTACATTGTTAAAGTCTATGCAAAAATCATAACCTCTTCAAATTAACAACGTTCTCGACTTTCTTTATGTTGACGGATTCATATTTATGAGATCTTCAACTCTCGTTTACATATTTTGTCTAAAACCCAACTGATTTAAATTTCAATTTCTGTGTCGCACATTGTTGTACTTAAACTTCAAAAAATCATAACATCCTCATACAAATTCAAACTTTGGCATTCTTTATGTGCACACTCTCGTTGTTACGATCACTATGACTTTCATTTAGATTACATAGATTATTAAGAACCCTATTTACGATTCACGTTTTGCGACACGCTTTACCGTATAGGGATGAACACGAAACTTCGAAGAATCACAATTTCATACGAAGTCAGATTTAAGCATTCCATATATCCACGAGATCATCATCATGACTAACTTTCATAAAGACTATTCATCCTAAATAAACTTTTATTTTTAAACACTTATTTATCGTAATTTGTTAAATTTATGATATAGTTTTATACTAAGATTATAAACCCATCATATTTTCCCATAAAACATGTACACATTATATACATATATAAATTAAATCGTCTAGCCCTAACTTAAGGGCATTATAAATCCCCTCCTCCCCCCCCTTATAATGATTATGTTTCGGAATCATACGACAGCAAAATAGCTCTAGATAATAATCCTAAGTCTCCTCGTGGTTCCTAAGTAAGGATTGGCTTTAGTACTTGTTTCCACATAGTACTATCTTAATAGATTCTTTCGCATTATACACGAAATAATGCCTTAGGTTCCTTTATGACAACTTATCAGCCTGTCGACCTAATTTCATAATCAAAACATCAACTTTGTTGCTTGTAATTTCACTATATCTAAACAAATTTCTTTCACTCAATTTCTCCACACAATCAACATCTTCATCATTAAGGGTTAAAATGAAAAACTTCATGATCTTTACTTATCCATGTTCCCTTTGGATTTCACTTTCCTGGTCACAACTGCTTCCCTATTATCACTAGTATTCTCAAGAAATCAAAGAATCATCCAAATATTTACTCATTCAAGGTAATAAGTCTTTGAGAACATTCTCTATAGACTAATTATCTACACACATGATGCCTAGATTATGACAAGCATGAAGTTGTCCACTAACGTATATGTATACAAATTGCTATAAGAGGGTAATAATAGCAACAATGACGGTTCCTGAACTTAATATTTTCTCTTCCTCTTTTCTAGGTCGATCAACCTCGTCGCACTCTACTTGATCATCTTGACCATGTCTAAAGTATTTGGACACAAACGCACAACCAAAATCCTTATGCATATTCTCATCCTTTCTACAATAGTCACAATTCCTATGACTTGTTAAACGAGTATCAAACTCTTGGACTCCTTAGCTACTAGTGGTGCTTGAGCTTGCATCCATTCTTCATCCTATGTTGGGCCTTCAATCCTAACCTTCAGGTTAAAAAATCAACTCAAACTCCTGTTCCTTCTTAAATTGTGTCATAGACTTAACCAACGATACTATTTTTTTTACATCGACTATAGTAACTGACCGAATGGTCACTCTCTAATAACATTCCATCGCATAGTGCAATAGATGCATAACTGAACTAGACTCATGTCTCTACAAGTCAAACTCTTATCACATAAGACACCTTCCTTCAGGTTCTAATGTGTTATAGTCTCATCATAGAAAATAGCATTTCTAGCCACTGTCTGCTTAGCCCTGACGAAGGCTGCATTTTTTCTGTCAGTCACCTTGATCATATCCTTCTTCAACCTCTCAACTAAAGCCAACCACTACATCGGACATGGTTCTTTGAACCAATCGACTCACCTTGTAGATTTGTATTGGTTCGACTTGATATTTTATAGCTACTAAGGCCTGAATCAAAGATCCTCATACTAGTAATTATCAAAACACAAGTAAATGATAGAAATAGACAAAACAAAGTCAACTACTAGTGCCTTAGTAATCCTGGAATTCTTCCTGATTGGAGTACGGATCATGTACTTCTGATAGTACAAGCCTTTACTACCTTTCACACCTATGCATACTCGTCCCAACAATTACGTCCCGGTCCCCAAGTTACTATAGATAATAACCACCAAGCAATTTAACACCTACAAATATGTCCAAATAAACACATACAACAATCCTCCCAAGAATCTACTAGGAATTTCGTGTCTCTATCAGGTACATCTTGGCTTTTCGAGACTCGCTTTCTAGGATACTTCTCATGCATATGCTTGATCTAGCATATTCTAATACTTTTCCTAAGTCGCTAGGCATTTCATTTCTAAACTCTTGATATAATTTCTTTCTCGGGTAGTTTCTAGTTTCCAAGGCATACTATACTAGAATTTACTCCAGCGGTATGGTCACAAAAGTTCTCCAACTACTTGTAATGTCTTCTAACTTATGCAAGTTACATTGAATAATAGTTTATCTCTTCACTTCATCATTCTTTTCTTTATAGGTGTTAATGTTGGGTTTTGAGCATTCTAACACTCCTAAGTATACATGCAACCCTAAATACCTTGGATCTATGTTTTCTCTATTATACATACAAATATGAACATCCAAGGTATTATCCTAATCTAGCATACAAAACAATGAATATAACAAGATAGAATACATACCTCTTTCATGTAGAAAGTCTTCATGAAGCTTGAGTGCCAAGTGCCTCAAGTGTGACACCTCAAATGGTTCACACAACACCAAATACATTTGGAATAACTTGAGAGACACTTCATGAAAATTGGTTAGCCCTTCTATTACACACTCTAGTGCCGATTTTGGTCAAGAATAAGATGCATATATAGTTAGGGTTACACCATGTAAACCCTAATTAACATGGCCTTTCATTTCCATGATCCATGGGTACAAAAACACCATGGAGCATCCATGGAGCATCATATGGGTTTTAGCCCAACTAGATAATCCATGGAGCATTAGCCCACTATATAAGTATGGATGATTTACACAATCAACCCATATATTTAATTAGACTTCTTTTGATCACTTAATTAATCCTAGATTAATTCTTGATCAATACTAATTAAATAATCTTATTAATATATTAGAACTTATAATATATTAACCAACCTTAAGTGTTATTTCTCTCATTAAAGTCTATCCAAATGCATGGTGCCATGCAACCCAAATGGACCATGCCAGGTCGGGTCAAGTCTTACCAATTATAGTTGTGGACTTAGACATTAATCCAACAGTCTCCCACTTGGATAAGTCTAAAACTATTATTGCGTATGACTTCAAGAACCGACTGGCAATCATAGCTCTCAAAAGCTTCTGTCGAACTCTGACCTTTGTCAATGACTTGTCCATTAGATAAGGGATCATATATTCACCCATTCTAGATATCATATAGACTGAGACATGGATTATAATCATTCTCTCTGTCCATTTGTTGTTTCCCGATTTCCGATTTATGACGACTGACTAATTGAACAAATCAAATCAGCCCTGGCCCGGCCGAGCACTTCCATTTTTCATCATCGAATTATCTAGGGGCCCACATATATCACTTTTATCCCGAAGGTAAAAGGAATGGATAAACTTCGACTCATATGGCTTGTTCTACTACTTGTTGAATCATACACAAAGACACATTTTATAACATCGAGTTACCAATGTGTTTTCGTGAAATCAATGTACTATCAACTCATAGTAACAACTCATATCTCTAGGTTAGAAGAATATAAGATATTATCGTCTCATGATCACTCGTGATAAAATCCATGAAGTGATTCCAATGAGCACGGGTTGAATCCAATACTCAGAACTTATGAGCACTCATGAGTGTTGTAGCCCTTTGTCCAACACCCTAGACCTCTACAAGCCAACCCATGGCAGTCTTAATTCATATCTACTTCCAACATATGACCGACTGTGGATGGTTTGAATAATTTAGTCATTCCGGAAGAATAACCTAGTTTATTCTGGAAGTCAAAACATGCAAAATGAAACACAAGAATAATTGAATCCAATATGGTATC
Organism: Lactuca serriola; assembly: GCF_051521515.1. Taxonomy (NCBI): domain Eukaryota; kingdom Viridiplantae; phylum Streptophyta; class Magnoliopsida; order Asterales; family Asteraceae; genus Lactuca; species Lactuca serriola. Next base: position 134,802,060 of record NC_136409.1, read on the forward strand.
AAAACCTATGAACATAAATAAAACACCTTTTATTTATCACCATATGATTACACATTATTCATTGTATACTGTTTCAGCTATCAACTTTATTCTTGAATTTAAAACAATAGTTGTCCCATGCTCCGAACATGTACACTATGTTTTCTAAATACTAGTCATGCCACACACCAAGTATGCATACTATGTTTGTCTATGATCTTTACTTTGTGAAATAGATCAACTGAACATAACTCCGATGATCCTCTTTTCACAGTCCCAAATCCTTACTGCAAATGCAAGAATTCCAAATTCATGCCATTTACTATAATCTGTTAGATTCTAAACTTATATGCATTGATCCTCTTGTATTGATTATGCACAAAATCAGAAAGACTTGACAACAACCATTACAGAGCATTCCAAAGGAGATCAGCTCCTTGGAAACATCCTTCGTGCATTAAGTTTCCTAATCTTACACAGATTGAAAATTCTAATTTTGAAACATTTTCAGATTCATTTTGACTATCACTTCTGAATAAGAGTTGCCTCCTTACAGTTATGTCAATATGGTCCTTCCAGAATTATCACTATACTTCCAACTCTCCTTGAGCACCCAATCTTTGGTAAGCCTTAGATTGTCCTTGACAATTGATTAATCCTTTTGTTCATATCCACTTCTAGACCTTATCCCTTCTTAATGCCCCAGGCATTTGGAAAATTTTAGAAAGGATGAATATAGCACATGTAATCGATCCTATATCCGAAGCATATGGGACACGATTCATGATATCTTACATAAAGACTAAACCAGTCTTTTGCTATAATATTTCCATTTCTATTTGCCAATTTCTCATAATTCAGATTATGAAAACGGATGCCGTAATCATAATCGAATTTTAGAACGCAAATAATGGACCCATATACATAATTTCCTTATGTTGAGCCATTCCAACATGAAATTCATATATATATCCTTGACTAAATACGATTAAAACCTCAATATAAGCTTTTAGATTTGAGATGAAGTATAATTTCCTCTCCCTTAATTATAGCAAAACAACTCTTTCCCAATTGAAACTTTTGTTTTCTATAATTAACATTGCTAACTTGCAATACTTATCATAATTATCATGCTCCCACTAACATGATGATTATTAGCATAACACTTATGCTCCCACTAGCTTTGACATGTACTCAGAAATTAGCTGACTTTCTTACCAAAGTTCAGATTTATGATACTATATTGTTTTGATAAGACTTTATCAAAATCATACACCTCTTTTACATAGCTCATAGGTGTGTCTAAACAATTATGAAAAAGGATGTCGTAATCACAATGGTTAGACCTTTTTGCCACTTCTCACAAGTCCAGGTTAGTGTGCCGGTTAACCACACACGCTCCACTAACGACTTTGAGAATGCAAATATCGCAATTACTATCTAGCTAAAATCTACTTAGTGAAAGTGTTTCCTTACCATCATTTTCATGAATCGGAGAGAAACCTTATGACACTTAGATTTACTGGTGTATGTGTTCTTATCCATGTGAATTGTCAAAACCATAGTCACAAGACAAGGATAATGACAAATCCAAACTCATATGGACTGAACTCAATCTTAATTTCTTGCCACCCGGCAGCTCAAGGGCCTACCATTGCTTCCAAGTTGTTGTGCAACAAATTGAGAACTCTAAGAACTCATATGCAAAGCCAACTTTAACTGGAATGGGCACAGAATATGTCAACACGATAGGTTATAAACCTCAAGTTGTGTGCTAGCGAAGAACTTTAGGTTTTATTCTTGATTAGTTCTTGAGACTTTCAAGACCTTTAAGACTCCCACTGTCCTCTTGACATATAAGACTTTCTTGTCAGATATTCAAGAGATAGTGTGGATTCTAATCAAGACAAACACTTCACACAATTGGCCTAAGTTGGTCTTTGTTTTATCCAGAACATCACAACTTACCAATTTCAAATGTACAAGAGTAGAAAACTTTTACTCTTACATTTGACAAGTGTTTTTAAACCTTCTTTAAGACATGTCACTCAAATTACAATCTTGGAGTATGACTCTAAGACTTGTTTTGGAATGAAGTATGACTCATCTTCTTGATTTGAACACTTCAACAATTCATAGCTCCTCTTCTTAGCTATCAGAATGCACTTAGAGGATGAATTGCGATAAGGTCTCTTAATCATTAAGATGATCATATGACATGATACTAAAGTACTCTCCCATCTTTTCAGATTTGAGAAACTTTTATCTTTCTGCCTAAATTGATTCTTTTTATTCGCTATCCCATACATTGGAACCTTTTTCAATGTCTCAGAGTTACACTTAAGCTTGTAAGCATAATCATATTTACTGAGCTTTAGTAACCTATGACGAATAGTCTTATCAATCTTTTGTGGTGGACTTAATCATTGCACAAGAATGTGTACTCGATCCCTTAGTCCTTCACTTGACTCACACATCCATGTGAACAAGTAGTTAGTCTTAATTTTTCCAATGCTTGAAAGTTCTCATCCATCATGCTATACAACTTGCATGATTCCAAGTTCCGGTCCAATTGAAACTTGGGTGATAAGAATCTTTCCTTATTTGGTAAATCTAGACACTACCACAAATGAAAGAATCAAATTCATATTTCTAATATTGCTATAAATATACAAACATCAAGTTTTCATGAATGCGAATGTAAGGAGATAAAAATAAAGTAAAACAAACATTTATTTATTTTAAAATGCGGAAAAAACTTTTTCCTTACAATGTAACTTGAAATGAAAACTATGTTATTACTTGTTCCCTAGCAATCTATCATAACTCCTAAGAGTAGCTCAAGAATCCAATCTTCAATCAAGCGATAGAAATCCATCTTCGCGATCAGATTCAACATACTTTTTCTTTAAGTTTCCTTCACTTTCCCTTTGATTCTTAAACATCAACATGTGACCCAGTCACATCTTGTAATAAGAATCTCATAATAGAAACTTAACCGAGTTAGATAGTGGACCTTACCTGAAATAGAGTCAAACTTATTGACTTTACTAGCCTTATGATCTTTCAGGTAAAATTGACAGCTTCTCAACCAATGCCCTTTCCTTTTGGCAATAGGACCATATGGACCCTTAGGTAATAGTACATGGGACTATCTCAGACTTAGCCTTTCTCTTTACCATTTGGTCAACCGAGTTGACTATGGTTGATCCCTTTCCATTGGGAAGAGAATGCTTTTCTGGATTTCCTGTGTCACTATTGTCCCTGTCCATAAAGTTTTGGGAAGTTGATCTCCTAATCAAATTTTCTTTACTAGTACACTAAATCATTTCTGATTTAGCAGCACAAGAAAAAGATAAGATCATTAAGGGTCTAGTGATAGTCTGTTTCATAGGAGTCCAAAGGAACTCACTATGTGACTTAGGAAGTGATTGAACCACTAACTTTCTTAAGACTTTGACACCCAACTCTCCCGGCTTGTCAGTATGTGACTTCATCTCCAAGATGTGATCACACCTAGAACTTGCCTTGCCAATAGGGCTTGAGTGACCTTGAACTTGTGGGTTAGGGAGAATAATTGGAGGAGGTGGAGGAAGTGAAGTTCCTAGATATTTGGGAAGATCATAGATGTCTGGACTAGATATCTTTTGGGAGATATTCAATATAGTTGATTTAAAGTCCTTAATATGACACCCAATATGAAATAAATATTAAGGCTAGGACCCAACAAACTATTTTATAACTTAGAAGAGGGATGTCGTAATCCAAGCTATAAAATATTTGAAGGTAGGTGAATGACGATTCACCAATTTCTACCAAGATAAACGAAATGTATTATTAAGTTTTAATTGGTTTTGAAACTCCTAGATCTTTGAGAACCATTGAACTGTTCAATGGCATGTTTCAATCTCGAGTGTGCCCTTCAGGTTTTGTGACTGGGATGCCGAGGATCACAAAACAAGGTGTGAAGTAACCATGCAAATTACTTGGTACCCTTAAGTGTTTACCCCTTAATCGATGTGCCGGTTAACCACACACGCTCCATCGATACTATGATAAACATTAAGTTACCCTTTGCCTACCTTGTTAAATATGAGTTAGTGTGCCGGTTAACCACACACGCTCCACTAATCGACTTAAACAAAGTGCAAAGTGTAATTTCATGGATTAGCACCTTATTCACATTTTCCTAAGTAACTAAGATTGGGTATTATTAAGACTTTAGTTACTTAGTATTTATCATTAATACTTTTAATGAAGGGAGAATTATAGTCCTTGTCCTACCCATTCGGCTAACGACCCTCCACCAGTCAAGGAAGCGGTGGGTGAGATTGGACACCCATTAAACTGCCATTTTATAGGCAGTAACCTTATACCCCCCTTATAGACCGGCTTCGTGAATGAGGCCTACTAATGCTAAGACTGACTTCACTCTTATACATATATATAAATATTATTAACTTATAATATTATAAAGTATAAGGGTTGAATTTGAAAATTTAAAATTCTAAGGGCTAACTTGGAATTAAAGTATTCATAAGTGAAAACTTTTCGAATTCCAAAACTTGAGGGCAAGTTTTGAAACTATTCAAAACTAATTAATTCCATAACTTATGTGTTTAAAGTAGTTTTAATCCAAAAACTCTTCAAGTTCCATAACTTGACGACAAGTTATGGAAGACTTTAAACTAATAAAAAAAATTAACTTATCTTTATTTTATAACTTATGGAATTAATTAAGGTTACACTTTATTTATTTATTATTTAATGAAGAGACTCTTGGTCCTCCATAACTTGAGGACAAGTTATGGAGTCATAAAACCATATAATTAGAACTAGACTCTTCATTTTATAACCTTTGCCAACTTTTATGAGTTTTATGAAACTTAAATGTCACTCTTCATATAACTTGAGGACAAGTTATAAAAACACATTTTAGAATCGACTCTTAGATTAATTTGGATTGAAAACAACTATTTCACTCAACTTTTCTATTAATCTAAGCAACTCATAAGAACAAGATAATTCAAATCAAACTTTTTCATGTAATTAGTCTAAACCTTAAACTAATACAAAACATGAATCTATTGACAATTATCTTCGAAATTGGATTAGCATGAACATTACCACATCAAAAACAAGTTTATAAGTCCAAAAATATCTTAGGGTAATGTTCCTAGTCCAATTCCAGCCAAAAAAAGTCGAATTTATGCTGTCTGGGGGTCCAACTCGTCGAGTGCACGAACCAACTCGGCGAGTTGGATGCATTTTGCCTTAGACTCGGCGAGTCCATTCATGGACTCGGCGAGTCTGTTGGGTAGACAACATCAAAACTCGATTTTTCAGCTACTTTTGCAAGTATAACCAGAAAACAAGCCTAAGCTCTGATACCACTGTTGGGTTTTGAGCATTCTAACACTCCTAAGTGTACATGCAACCCTAAATACCTTGGATCTATGTTTCCTCTATTATACATACAAATATGAACATCCAAGGTATTATCCTAATCTAGCATACAAAACAATGAATATAACAAGATAGAATACATACCTCTTTCATGTAGAAAGTCTTCATGAAGCTTGAGTGCCAAGTGCCTCAAGTGTGACACCTCAAATGGTTCACACAACACCAAATACATTTGGAATAACTTGAGAGACACTTCATGAAAATTGGCTAGCCCTTCTATTACACACTCTAGTGCCGATTTTGGTCAAGAATAAGATGCATATATAGTTAGGGTTACACCATGTAAACCCTAATTAACATGGCCTTTCATTTCCATGATCCATGGGTACAAAAACACCATGGAGCATCCATGGAGCATCATATGGGTTTTAGCCCAACTAGATAATCCATGGAGCATTAGCCCACTATATAAGTATGGATGATTTACACAATCAACCCATATATTTAATTAGACTTCTTTTGATCACTTAATTAATCCTAGATTAATTCTTGATCAATACTAATTAAATAATCTTATTAATATATTAGAACTTATAATATATTAACCAACCTTAAGTGTTATTTCTCTCATTAAAGTCTATCCAAATGCATGGTGCCATGCAACCCAAATGGACCATGCCAGGTCGGGTCAAGTCTTACCAATTATAGTTATGGACTTAGACATTAATCCAACAGTCTCCCACTTGGATAAGTCTAAAACTATTATTGCGTATGACTTCAAGAACCGACTGGCAATCATAGCTCTCAAAAGCTTCTGTCGAACTCTGACCTTTGTCAATGACTTGTCCATTAGATAAGGGATCATATATTCACCCATTCTAGATATCATATAGACTGAGACATGGATTATAATCATTCTCTCTGTCCATTTGTTGTTTCCCGATTTCCGATTTATGACGACTGACTAATTGAACAAATCAAATCAGCCCTGGCCCGGCCGAGCACTTCCATTTTTCATCATCGAATTATCTAGGGGCCCACATATATCACTTTTATCCCGAAGGTAAAAGGAATGGATAAACTTCGACTCATATGGCTTGTTCTACTACTTGTTGAATCATACACAAAGACACATTTTATAACATCGAGTTACCAATGTGTTTTCGTGAAATCAATGTACTATCAACTCATAGTAACAACTCATATCTCTAGGTTAGAAGAATATAAGATATTATCGTCTCATGATCACTCGTGATAAAATCCATGAAGTGATTCCAATGAGCACGGGTTGAATCCAATACTCAGAACTTATGAGCACTCATGAGTGTTGTAGCCCTTTGTCCAACACCCTAGACCTCTACAAGCCAACCCATGGCAGTCTTAATTCATATCTACTTCCAACATATGACCGACTGTGGATGGTTTGAATAATTTAGTCATTCCGGAAGAATAACCTAGTTTATTCTGGAAGTCAAAACATGCAAAATGAAACACAAGAATAATTGAATCCAATATGGTATCAAAACCTATGAACATAAATAAAACACCTTTTATTTATCACCATATGATTACACATTATTCATTGTATACTGTTTCAGCTATCAACTTTATTCTTGAATTTAAAACAATAGTTGTCCCATGCTCCGAACATGTACACTATGTTTTCTAAATACTAGTCATGCCACACACCAAGTATGCATACTATGTTTGTCTATGATCTTTACTTTGTGAAATAGATCAACTGAACATAACTCCGATGATCCTCTTTTCACAGTCCCAAATCCTTACTGCAAATGCAAGAATTCCAAATTCATGCCATTTACTATAATCTGTTAGATTCTAAACTTATATGCATTGATCCTCTTGTATTGATTATGCACAAAATCAGAAAGACTTGACAACAACCATTACAGAGCATTCCAAAGGAGATCAGCTCCTTGGAAACATCCTTCGTGCATTAAGTTTCCTAATCTTACACAGATTGAAAATTCTAATTTTGAAACATTTTCAGATTCATTTTGACTATCACTTCTGAATAAGAGTTGCCTCCTTACAGTTATGTCAATATGGTCCTTCCAGAATTATCACTATACTTCCAACTCTCCTTGAGCACCCAATCTTTGGTAAGCCTTAGATTGTCCTTGACAATTGATTAATCCTTTTGTTCATATCCACTTCTAGACCTTATCCCTTCTTAATGCCCCAGGCATTTGGAAAATTTTAGAAAGGATGAATATAGCACATGTAATCGATCCTATATCCGAAGCATATGGGACACGATTCATGATATCTTACATAAAGACTAAACCAGTCTTTTGCTATAATATTTCCATTTCTATTTGCCAATTTCTCATAATTCAGATTATGAAAACGGATGCCGTAATCATAATCGAATTTTAGAACGCAAATAATGGACCCATATACAGAATTTCCTTATGTTGAGCCATTCCAACATGAAATTCATATATATATCCTTGACTAAATACGATTAAAACCTCAATATAAGCTTTTAGATTTGAGATGAAGTATAATTTCCTCTCCCTTAATTATAGCAAAACAACTCTTTCCCAATTGAAACTTTTGTTTTCTATAATTAACATTGCTAACTTGCAATACTTATCATAATTATCATGCTCCCACTAACATGATGATTATTAGCATAACACTTATGCTCCTACTAGCTTTGACATGTACTCAGAAATTAGCTGACTTTCTTACCAAAGTTCAGATTTATGATACTATATTGTTTTGATAAGACTTTATCAAAATCATACACCTCTTTTACATAGCTCATAGGTGTGTCTAAACAATTATGAAAAAGGATGTCGTAATCACAATGGTTAGACCTTTTTGCCACTTCTCACAAGTCCAGGTTAGTGTGTCGGTTAACCACACACGCTCCACTAACGACTTAGAGAATGCAAATATCGCAATTACTATCTAGCTAAAATCTACTTAGTGAAAGTGTTTCCTTACCATCATATTCATGAATCGGAGAGAAACCTTATGACACTTAGATTTACTGGTGTATGTGTTCTTATCCATGTGAATTGTCAAAACCATAGTCACAAGACAAGGATAATGACAATTCCAAACTCATATGGACTGAACTCAATCTTAATTTCTTGCCACCCAGCAGCTCAAGGGCCTACCATTGCTTCCAAGTTGTTGTGCAACAAATTGAGAACTCTAAGAACTCATATGCAAAGCCAACTTTAACTGGAATGGGCACAGAATATGTCAACACGATAGGTTATAAACCTCAAGTTGTGTGCTAGCGAAGAACTTTAGGTTTTATTCTTGATTAGTTCTTGAGACTTTCAAGACCTTTAAGACTCCCACTGTCCTCTTGACATATAAGACTTTCTTGTCAGATATTCAAGAGATAGTGTGGATTCTAATCAAGACAAACACTTCACACAATTGGCCTAAGTTGGTCTTTGTTTTATCCAGAACATCACAACTTACCAATTTCAAATGTACAAGAGTAGAAAACTTTTACTCTTACATTTGACAAGTGTTTTTAAACCTTCTTTAAGACATGTCACTCAAATTACAATCTTGGAGTATGACTCTAAGACTTGTTTTGGAATGAAGTATGACTCATCTTCTTGATTTGAACACTTCAACAATTCATAGCTCCTCTTCTTAGCTATCAGAATGCACTTAGAGGATGAATTGCGATAAGGTCTCTTAATCATTAAGATGATCATATGACATGATACTAAAGTACTCTCCCATCTTTTCAGATTTGAGAAACTTTTATCTTTCTGCCTAAATTGATTCTTTTTATTCGCTATCCCATACATTGGAACCTTTTTCAATGTCTCAGAGTTACACTTAAGCTTGTAAGCATAATCATATTTACTGAGCTTTAGTAACCTATGACGAATAGTCTTATCAATCTTTTGTGGTGGACTTAATCATTGCACAAGAATGTGTACTCGATCCCTTAGTCCTTCACTTGACTCACACATCCATGTGAACAAGTAGTTAGTCTTAATTTTTCCAATGCTTGAAAGTTCTCATCCATCATGCTATACAACTTGCATGATTCCAAGTTCCGGTCCAATTGAAACTTGGGTGATAAGAATCTTTCCTTATTTGGTAAATCTAGACACTACCACAAATGAAAGAATCAAATTCATATTTCTAATATTGCTATAAATATACAAACATCAAGTTTTCATGAATGCGAATGTAAGGAGATAAAAATAAAGTAAAACAAACATTTATTTATTTTAAAATGCGGAAAAAACTTTTTCCTTACAATGTAACTTGAAATGAAAACTATGTTATTACTTGTTCCCTAGCAATCTATCATAACTCCTAAGAGTAGCTCAAGAATCCAATCTTCAATCAAGCGATAGAAATCCATCTTCGCGATCAGATTCAACATACTTTTTCTTTAAGTTTCCTTCACTTTCCCTTTGATTCTTAAACATCAACATGTGACCCAGTCACATCTTGTAATAAGAATCTCATAATAGAAACTTAACCGAGTTAGATAGTGGACCTTACCTGAAATAGAGTCAAACTTATTGACTTTACTAGCCTTATGATCTTTCAGGTAAAATTGACAGCTTCTCAACCAATGCCCTTTCCTTTTGGCAATAGGACCATATGGACCCTTAGGTAATAGTACATGGGACTATCTCAGACTTAGCCTTTCTCTTTACCATTTGGTCAACCGAGTTGACTATGGTTGATCCCTTTCCATTGGGAAGAGAATGCTTTTCTGGATTTCCTGTGTCACTATTGTCCCTGTCCATAAAGTTTTGGGAAGTTGATCTCCTAATCAAATTTTCTTTACTAGTACACTAAATCATTTCTGATTTAGCAGCACAAGAAAAAGATAAGATCATTAAGGGTCTAGTGATAGTCTGTTTCATAGGAGTCCAAAGGAACTCACTATGTGACTTAGGAAGTGATTGAACCACTAACTTTCTTAAGACTTTGACACCCAACTCTCCCGGCTTGTCAGTATGTGACTTCATCTCCAAGATGTGATCACACCTAGAACTTGCCTTGCCAATAGGGCTTGAGTGACCTTGAACTTGTGGGTTAGGGAGAATAATTGGAGGAGGTGGAGGAAGTGAAGTTCCTAGATATTTGGGAAGATCATAGATGTCTGGACTAGATATCTTTTGGGAGATATTCAATATAGTTGATTTAAAGTCCTTAATATGACACCCAATATGAAATAAATATTAAGGCTAGGACCCAACAAACTATTTTATAACTTAGAAGAGGGATGTCGTAATCCAAGCTATAAAATATTTGAAGGTAGGTGAATGACGATTCACCAATTTCTACCAAGATAAACGAAATGTATTATTAAGTTTTAATTGGTTTTGAAACTCCTAGATCTTTGAGAACCATTGAACTGTTCAATGGCATGTTTCAATCTCGAGTGTGCCCTTCAGGTTTTGTGACTGGGATGCCGAGGATCACAAAACAAGGTGTGAAGTAACCATGCAAATTACTTGGTACCCTTAAGTGTTTACCCCTTAATCGATGTGCCGGTTAACCACACACGCTCCATCGATACTATGATAAACATTAAGTTACCCTTTGCCTACCTTGTTAAATATGAGTTAGTGTGCCGGTTAACCACACACGCTCCACTAATCGACTTAAACAAAGTGCAAAGTGTAATTTCATGGATTAGCACCTTATTCACATTTTCCTAAGTAACTAAGATTGGGTATTATTAAGACTTTAGTTACTTAGTATTTATCATTAATACTTTTAATGAAGGGAGAATTATAGTCCTTGTCCTACCCATTCGGCTAACGACCCTCCACCAGTCAAGGAAGCGGTGGGTGAGATTGGACACCCATTAAACTGCCATTTTATAGGCAGTAACCTTATACCCCCCTTATAGACCGGCTTCGTGAATGAGGCCTACTAATGCTAAGACTGACTTCACTCTTATACATATATATAAATATTATTAACTTATAATATTATAAAGTATAAGGGTTGAATTTGAAAATTTAAAATTCTAAGGGCTAACTTGGAATTAAAGTATTCATAAGTGAAAACTTTTCGAATTCCAAAACTTGAGGGCAAGTTTTGAAACTATTCAAAACTAATTAATTCCATAACTTATGTGTTTAAAGTAGTTTTAATCCAAAAACTCTTCAAGTTCCATAACTTGACGACAAGTTATGGAAGACTTTAAACTAATAAAAAAAATTAACTTATCTTTATTTTATAACTTATGGAATTAATTAAGGTTACACTTTATTTATTTATTATTTAATGAAGAGACTCTTGGTCCTCCATAACTTGAGGACAAGTTATGGAGTCATAAAACCATATAATTAGAACTAGACTCTTCATTTTATAACCTTTGCCAAATTTTATGAGTTTTATGAAACTTAAATGTGACTCTTCATATAACTTGAGGACAAGTTATAAAAACACATTTTAGAATCAAATCTTAGATTAATTTGGATTGAAAACAACTATTTCACTCAACTTTTCTATTAATCTAAGCAACTCATAAGAACAAGATAATTCAAATCAAACTTTTTCATGTAATTAGTCTAAACCTTAAACTAATACAAAACATGAATCTATTGACAATTATCTTCGAAATTGGATTAGCATGAACATTACCACATCAAAAACAAGTTTATAAGTCCAAAAACATCTTAGGGTAATGTTCCTAGTCCAATTCCAGCCAAAAAAAGTCGAATTTATGCTGTCTGGGGGTCCAACTCGTCGAGTGCACGAACCAACTCGGCGAGTTGGATGCATTTTGCCTTAGACTCGGCGAGTCCATTCATGGACTCGGCGAGTCTGTTGGGTAGACAACATCAAAACTCGATTTTTCAGCTACTTTTGCAAGTATAACAAGAAAACAAGCCTAAGCTCTGATACCACTGTTGGGTTTTGAGCATTCTAACACTCCTAAGTGTACATGCAACCCTAAATACCTTGGATCTATGTTTCCTCTATTATACATACAAATATGAACATCCAAGGTATTATCCTAATCTAGCATACAAAACAATGAATATAACAAGATAGAATACATACCTCTTTCATGTAGAAAGTCTTCATGAAGCTTGAGTGCCAAGTGCCTCAAGTGTGACACCTCAAATGGTTCACACAACACCAAATACATTTGGAATAACTTGAGAGACACTTCATGAAAATTGGCTAGCCCTTCTATTACACACTCTAGTGCCGATTTTGGTCAAGAATAAGATGCATATATAGTTAGGGTTACACCATGTAAACCCTAATTAACATGGCCTTTCATTTCCATGATCCATGGGTACAAAAACACCATGGAGCATCCATGGAGCATCATATGGGTTTTAGCCCAACTAGATAATCCATGGAGCATTAGCCCACTATATAAGTATGGATGATTTACACAATCAACCCATATATTTAATTAGACTTCTTTTGATCACTTAATTAATCCTAGATTAATTCTTGATCAATACTAATTAAATAATCTTATTAATATATTAGAACTTATAATATATTAACCAACCTTAAGTGTTATTTCTCTCATTAAAGTCTATCCAAATGCATGGTGCCATGCAACCCAAATGGACCATGCCAGGTCGGGTCAAGTCTTACCAATTATAGTTATGGACTTAGACATTAATCCAACAGTCTCCCACTTGGATAAGTCTAAAACTATTATTGCGTATGACTTCAAGAACCGACTGGCAATCATAGCTCTCAAAAGCTTCTGTCGAACTCTGACCTTTGTCAATGACTTGTCTAGTAGATAAGGGATCATATATTCACCCATTCTAGATATCATATGGACTGAGACATGGATTATAATCATTCTTTCTGTCCATTTGTTGTTTCCCGATTTCCGATTTATGACGACTGACTAATTGAACAAATCAAATTAGCCCTGGCCCGGCCGAGCACTTCCATTTTTCATCATCGAATTATCTAGGGGCCCACATATATCACTTTTATCCCGAAGGTAAAAGGAATGGATAAACATCGACTCATATGGCTTGTTCTACTACTTGTTGAATCATACACAAAGACACATTTTATAACATCGAGTTAGCAATGTGTTTTCGTGAAATCAATGTACTATCAACTCATAGTAACAACTCATATCTCTAGGTTAGAAGAATATAAGATATTATCGTCTCATGATCACTCGTGATAAAATCCATGAAGTGATTCCAATGAGCACGGGTTGAATCCAATACTCAGAACTTATGAGCACTCATGAGTGTTGTAGCCCTTTGTCCAACACCCTATACCTCTACAAGCCAACCCATGGCAGTCTTAATTCATATCTACTTCCAACATATGACCGACTGTGGATGGTTTGAATAATTTAGTCATTCCGGAAGAATAACCTAGTTTATTCTGGAAGTCAAAACATGCAAAATGAAACACAATAATAATTGAATCCAATATGGTATCAAAACCTATGAACATAAATAAAACACCTTTTATTTATCACCATATGATTACACATTATTCATTGTATACTGTTTCAGCTATCAACTTTATTCTTGAATTTAAAACAATAGTTGTCCCATGCTCCGAACATGTACACTATGTTTTCTAAATACTAGTCATGCCACACACCAAGTATGCATACTATGTTTGTCTATGATCTTTACTTTGTGAAATAGATCAACTGAACATAACTCCGATGATCCTCTTTTCACAGTCCCAAATCCTTACTGCAAATGCAAGAATTCCAAATTCATGCCATTTACTATAATCTGTTAGATTCTAAACTTATATGCATTGATCCTCTTGTATTGATTATGCACAAAATCAGAAAGACTTGACAACAACCATTACAGAGCATTCCAAAGGAGATCAGCTCCTTGGAAACATCCTTCGTGCATTAAGTTTCCTAATCTTACACAGATTGAAAATTCTAATTTTGAAACATTTTCAGATTCATTTTGACTATCACTTCTGAATAAGAGTTGCCTCCTTACAGTTATGTCAATATGGTCCTTCCAGAATTATCACTATACTTCCAACTCTCCTTGAGCACCCAATCTTTGGTAAGCCTTAGATTGTCCTTGACAATTGATTAATCCTTTTGTTCATATCCACTTCTAGACCTTATCCCTTCTTAATGCCCCAGGCATTTGGAAAATTTTAGAAAGGATGAATATAGCACATGTAATCGATCCTATATCCGAAGCATATGGGACACGATTCATGATATCTTACATAAAGACTAAACCAGTCTTTTGCTATAATATTTCCATTTCTATTTGCCAATTTCTCATAATTCAGATTATGAAAACGGATGCCGTAATCATAATCGAATTTTAGAACGCAAATAATGGACCCATATACAGAATTTCCTTATGTTGAGCCATTCCAACATGAAATTCATATATATATATATCCTTGACTAAATACGATTAAAACCTCAATATAAGCTTTTAGATTTGAGATGAAGTATAACTTCCTCTCCCTTAATTATAGCAAAACAACTCTTTCCCAATTGAAACTTTTGTTTTCTATAATTAACATTGCTAACTTGCAATACTTATCATAATTATCATGCTCCCACTAACATGATGATTATTAGCATAACACTTATGCTCCCACTAGCTTTGACATGTACTCAGAAATTAGCTGACTTTCTTACCAAAGTTCAGATTTATGATACTATATTGTTTTGATAAGACTTTATCAAAATCATACACCTCTTTTACATAGCTCATAGGTGTGTCTAAACAATTATGAAAAAGGATGTCGTAATCACAATGGTTAGACCTTTTTGCCACTTCTCACAAGTCCAGGTTAGTGTGCCGGTTAACCACACACGCTCCACTAACGACTTTGAGAATGCAAATATCGCAATTACTATCTAGCTAAAATCTACTTAGTGAAAGTGTTTCCTTACCATCATTTTCATGAATCGGAGAGAAACCTTATGACACTTAGATTTACTGGTGTATGTGTTCTTATCCATGTGAATTGTCAAAACCATAGTCACAAGACAAGGATAATGACAAATCCAAACTCATATGGACTGAACTCAATCTTAATTTCTTGCCACCCGGCAGCTCAAGGGCCTACCATTGCTTCCAAGTTGTTGTGCAACAAATTGAGAACTCTAAGAACTCATATGCAAAGCCAACTTTAACTGGAATGGGCACAGAATATGTCAACACGATAGGTTATAAACCTCAAGTTGTGTGCTAGCGAAGAACTTTAGGTTTTATTCTTGATTAGTTCTTGAGACTTTCAAGACCTTTAAGACTCCCACTGTCCTCTTGACATATAAGACTTTCTTGTCAGATATTCAAGAGATAGTGTGGATTCTAATCAAGACAAACACTTCACACAATTGGCCTAAGTTGGTCTTTGTTTTATCCAGAACATCACAACTTACCAATTTCAAATGTACAAGAGTAGAAAACTTTTACTCTTACATTTGACAAGTGTTTTTAAACCTTCTTTAAGACATGTCACTCAAATTACAATCTTGGAGTATGACTCTAAGACTTGTTTTGGAATGAAGTATGACTCATCTTCTTGATTTGAACACTTCAACAATTCATAGCTCCTCTTCTTAGCTATCAGAATGCACTTAGAGGATGAATTGCGATAAGGTCTCTTAATCATTAAGATGATCATATGACATGATACTAAAGTACTCTCCCATCTTTTCAGATTTGAGAAACTTTTATCTTTCTGCCTAAATTGATTCTTTTTATTCGCTATCCCATACATTGGAACCTTTTTCAATGTCTCAGAGTTACACTTAAGCTTGTAAGCATAATCATATTTACTGAGCTTTAGTAACCTATGACGAATAGTCTTATCAATCTTTTGTGGTGGACTTAATCATTGCACAAGAATGTGTACTCGATCCCTTAGTCCTTCACTTGACTCACACATCCATGTGAACAAGTAGTTAGTCTTAATTTTTCCAATGCTTGAAAGTTCTCATCCATCATGCTATACAACTTGCATGATTCCAAGTTCCGGTCCAATTGAAACTTGGGTGATAAGAATCTTTCCTTATTTGGTAAATCTAGACACTACCACAAATGAAAGAATCAAATTCATATTTCTAATATTGCTATAAATATACAAACATCAAGTTTTCATGAATGCGAATGTAAGGAGATAAAAATAAAGTAAAACAAACATTTATTTATTTTAAAATGCGGAAAAAACTTTTTCCTTACAATGTAACTTGAAATGAAAACTATGTTATTACTTGTTCCCTAGCAATCTATCATAACTCCTAAGAGTAGCTCAAGAATCCAATCTTCAATCAAGCGATAGAAATCCATCTTCGCGATCAGATTCAACATACTTTTTCTTTAAGTTTCCTTCACTTTCCCTTTGATTCTTAAACATCAACATGTGACCCAGTCACATCTTGTAATAAGAATCTCAGAATAGAAACTTAACCGAGTTAGATAGTGGACCTTACCTGAAATAGAGTCAAACTTATTGACTTTACTAGCCTTATGATCTTTCAGGTAAAATTGACAGCTTCTCAACCAATGCCCTTTCCTTTTGGCAATAGGACCATATGGACCCTTAGGTAATAGTACATGGGACTATCTCAGACTTAGCCTTTCTCTTTACCATTTGGTCAACCGAGTTGACTATGGTTGATCCCTTTCCATTGGGAAGAGAATGCTTTTCTGGATTTCCTGTGTCACTATTGTCCCTGTCCATAAAGTTTTGGGAAGTTGATCTCCTAATCAAATTTTCTTTACTAGTACACTAAATCATTTCTGATTTAGCAGCACAAGAAAAAGATAAGATCATTAAGGGTCTAGTGATAGTCTGTTTCATAGGAGTCCAAAGGAACTCACTATGTGACTTAGGAAGTGATTGAACCACTAACTTTCTTAAGACTTTGACACCCAACTCTCCCGGCTTGTCAGTATGTGACTTCATCTCCAAGATGTGATCACACCTAGAACTTGCCTTGCCAATAGGGCTTGAGTGACCTTGAACTTGTGGGTTAGGGAGAATAATTGGAGGAGGTGGAGGAAGTGAAGTTCCTAGATATTTGGGAAGATCATAGATGTCTGGACTAGATATCTTTTGGGAGATATTCAATATAGTTGATTTAAAGTCCTTAATATGACACCCAATATGAAATAAATATTAAGGCTAGGACCCAACAAACTATTTTATAACTTAGAAGAGGGATGTCGTAATCCAAGCTATAAAATATTTGAAGGTAGGTGAATGACGATTCACCAATTTCTACCAAGATAAACGAAATGTATTATTAAGTTTTAATTGGTTTTGAAACTCCTAGATCTTTGAGAACCATTGAACTGTTCAATGGCATGTTTCAATCTCGAGTGTGCCCTTCAGGTTTTGTGACTGGGATGCCGAGGATCACAAAACAAGGTGTGAAGTAACCATGCAAATTACTTGGTACCCTTAAGTGTTTACCCCTTAATCGATGTGCCGGTTAACCACACACGCTCCATCGATACTATGATAAACATTAAGTTACCCTTTGCCTACCTTGTTAAATACGAGTTAGTGTGCCGGTTAACCACACACGCTCCACTAATCGACTTAAACAAAGTGCAAAGTGTAATTTCATGGATTAGCACCTTATTCACATTTTCCTAAGTAACTAAGATTGGGTATTATTAAGACTTTAGTTACTTAGTATTTATCATTAATACTTTTAATGAAGGGAGAATTATAGTCCTTGTCCTACCCATTCGGCTAACGACCCTCCACCAGTCAAGGAAGCGGTGGGTGAGATTGGACACCCATTAAACTGCCATTTTATAGGCAGTAACCTTATACCCCCCTTATAGACCGGCTTCGTGAATGAGGCCTACTAATGCTAAGACTGACTTCACTCTTATACATATATATAAATATTATTAACTTATAATATTATAAAGTATAAGGGTTGAATTTGAAATTTTAAAATTCTAAGGGCTAACTTGGAATTAAAGTATTCATAAGTGAAAACTTTTCGAATTCCAAAACTTGAGGGCAAGTTTTGAAACTATTCAAAACTAATTAATTCCATAACTTATGTGTTTAAAGTAGTTTTAATCCAAAAACTCTTCAAGTTCCATAACTTGACGACAAGTTATGGAAGACTTTAAACTAATAAAAAAAAATTAACTTATCTTTATTTTATAACTTATGGAATTAATTAAGGTTACACTTTTTTTATTTATTATTTAATGAAGAGACTCTTGGTCCTCCATAACTTGAGGACAAGTTATGGAGTCATAAAACCATATAATTAGAACTAGACTCTTCATTTTATAACCTTTGCCAACTTTTATGAGTTTTATGAAACTTAAATGTGACTCTTCATATAACTTGAGGACAAGTTATAAAAACACATTTTAGAATCAACTCTTAGATTAATTTGGATTGAAAACAACTATTTCACTCAACTTTTCTATTAATCTAAGCAACTCATAAGAACAAGATAATTCAAATAAAACTTTTTCATGTAATTAGTCTAAACCTTAAACTAATACAAAACATGAATCTATTGACAATTATCTTCGAAATTGGATTAGCATGAACATTACCACATCAAAAACAAGTTTATAAGTCCAAAAACATCTTAGGGTAATGTTCCTAGTCCAATTCCAGCCAAAAAAAGTCGAATTTATGCTGTCTGGGGGTCCAACTCGTCGAGTGCACGAACCAACTCGGCGAGTTGGATGCATTTTGCCTTAGACTCGGCGAGTCCATTCATGGACTCGGCGAGTCTGTTGGGTAGACAACATCAAAACTCGATTTTTCAGCTACTTTTGCAAGTATAACAAGAAAACAAGCCTAAGCTCTGATACCACTGTTGGGTTTTGAGCATTCTAACACTCCTAAGTGTACATGCAACCCTAAATACCTTGGATCTATGTTTCCTCTATTATACATACAAATATGAACATCCAAGGTATTATCCTAATCTAGCATACAAAACAATGAATATAACAAGATAGAATACATACCTCTTTCATGTAGAAAGTCTTCATGAAGCTTGAGTGCCAAGTGCCTCAAGTGTGACACCTCAAATGGTTCACACAACACCAAATACATTTGGAATAACTTGAGAGACACTTCATGAAAATTGGCTAGCCCTTCTATTACACACTCTAGTGCCGATTTTGGTCAAGAATAAGATGCATATATAGTTAGGGTTACACCATGTAAACCCTAATTAACATGGCCTTTCATTTCCATGATCCATGGGTACAAAAACACCATGGAGCATCCATGGAGCATCATATGGGTTTTAGCCCAACTAGATAATCCATGGAGCATTAGCCCACTATATAAGTATGGATGATTTACACAATCAACCCATATATTTAATTAGACTTCTTTTGATCACTTAATTAATCCTAGATTAATTCTTGATCAATACTAATTAAATAATCTTATTAATATATTAGAACTTATAATATATTAACCAACCTTAAGTGTTATTTCTCTCATTAAAGTCTATCCAAATGCATGGTGCCATGCAACCCAAATGGACCATGCCAGGTCGGGTCAAGTCTTACCAATTATAGTTATGGACTTAGACATTAATCCAACAGTCTCCCACTTGGATAAGTCTAAAACTATTATTGCGTATGACTTCAAGAACCGACTGGCAATCATAGCTCTCAAAAGCTTCTGTCGAACTCTGACCTTTGTCAATGACTTGTCCATTAGATAAGGGATCATATATTCACCCATTCTAGATATCATATGGACTAAGACATGGATTATAATCATTCTCTCTGTCCATTTGTTGTTTCCCGATTTCCGATTTATGACGACGGACTAATTGAACAAATCAAATTAGCCCTGGCCCGGCCGAGCACTTCCATTTTTCATCATCGAATTATCTAGGGGCCCACATATATCACTTTTATCCCGAAGGTAAAAGGAATGGATAAACTTCGACTCATATGGCTTGTTCTACTACTTGTTGAATCATACACAAAGACACATTTTATAACATCGAGTTACCAATGTGTTTTCGTGAAATCAATGTACTATCAACTCATAGTAACAACTCATATCTCTAGGTTAGAAGAATATAAGATATTATCGTCTCATGATCACTCGTGATAAAATCCATGAAGTGATTCCAATGAGCGTGGGTTGAATCCAATACTCAGAACTTATGAGCACTCATGAGTGTTGTAGCCCTTTGTCCAAGACCCTAGACCTCTACAAGCCAACCCATGGCAGTCTTAATTCATATCTACTTCCAACATATGACCGACTGTGGATGGTTTGAATAATTTAGTCATTCCGGAAGAATAACCTAGTTTATTCTGGAAGTCAAAACATGCAAAATGAAACACAAGAATAATTGAATCCAATATGGTATCAAAACTTATGAACATAAATAAAACACCTTTTATTTATCACCATATGATTACACATTATTCATTGTATACTGTTTCAGCTATCAACTTTATTCTTGAATTTAAAACAATAGTTGTCCCATGCTCCGAACATGTACACTATGTTTTCTAAATACTAGTCATGCCACACACCAAGTATGCATACTATGTTTGTCTATGATCTTTACTTTGTGAAATAGATCAACTGAACATAACTCCGATGATCCTCTTTTCACAGTCCCAAATCCTTACTGCAAATGCAAGAATTCCAAATTCATGCCATTTACTATAATCTGTTAGATTCTAAACTTATATGCATTGATCCTCTTGTATTGATTATGCACAAAATCAGAAAGACTTGACAACAACCATTACAGAGCATTCCAAAGGAGATCAGCTCCTTGGAAACATCCTTCGTGCATTAAGTTTCCTAATCTTACACAGATTGAAAATTCTAATTTTGAAACATTTTCAGATTCATTTTGACTATCACTTCTGAATAAGAGTTGCCTCCTTACAGTTATGTCAATATGGTCCTTCCAGAATTATCACTATACTTCCAACTCTCCTTGAGCACCCAATCTTTGGTAAGCCTTAGATTGTCCTTGACAATTGATTAATCCTTTTGTTCATATCCACTTCTAGACCTTATCCCTTCTTAATGCCCCAGGCATTTGGAAAATTTTAGAAAGGATGAATATAGCACATGTAATCGATCCTATATCCGAAGCATATGGGACACGATTCATGATATCTTACATAAAGACTAAACCAGTCTTTTGCTATAATATTTCCATTTCTATTTGCCAATTTCTCATAATTCAGATTATGAAAACGGATGCCGTAATCATAATCGAATTTTAGAACGCAAATAATGGACCCATATACAGAATTTCCTTATGTTGAGCCATTCCAACATGAAATTCATATATATATCCTTGACTAAATACGATTAAAACCTCAATATAAGCTTTTAGATTTGAGATGACGTATAATTTCCTCTCCCTTAATTATAGCAAAACAACTCTTTCCCAATTGAAACTTTTGTTTTCTATAATTAACATTGCTAACTTGCAATACTTATCATAATTATCATGCTCCCACTAACATGATGATTATTAGCATAACACTTATGTTCCCACTAGCTTTGACATGTACTTAGAAATTAGCTGACTTTCTTACCAAAGTTCAGATTTATGATACTAGATTGTTTTGATAAGACTTTATCAAAATCATACACCTCTTTTACATAGCTCATAGGTGTGTATAAACAATTATGAAAAAGGATGTCGTAATCACAATGGTTAGACCTTTTTGCCACTTCTCACAAGTCCAGGTTAGTGTGCCGGTTAACCACACACGCTCCACTAACGACTTTGAGAATGCAAATATCGCAATTACTATCTAGCTAAAATCTACTTAGTGAAAGTGTTTCCTTACCATCATTTTCATGAATCGGAGAGAAACCTTATGACACTTAGATTTACTGGTGTATGTGTTCTTATCCATGTGAATTGTCAAAACCATAGTCACAAGACAAGGATAATGACAATTCCAAACTCATATGGACTGAACTCAATCTTAATTTCTTGCCACCCGGCAGCTCAAGGGCCTACCATTGCTTCCTAGTTGTTGTGCAACAAATTGAGAACTCTAAGAACTCATATGCAAAGCCAACTTTAACTGGAATGGGCACAGAATATGTCAACACGATAGGTTATAAACCTCAAGTTGTGTGCTAGCGAAGAACTTTAGGTTTTATTCTTGATTAGTTCTTGAGACTTTCAAGACCTTTAAGACTCCCACTGTCCTCTTGACATATAAGACTTTCTTGTCAGATATTCAAGAGATAGTGTGGATTCTAATCAAGACAAACACTTCACACAATTGGCCTAAGTTGGTCTTTGTTTTATCCAGAACATCACAACTTACCAATTTCAAATGTACAAGAGTAGAAAACTTTTACTCTTACATTTGACAAGTGTTTTTAAACCTTCTTTAAGACATGTCACTCAAATTACAATCTTGGAGTATGACTCTAAGACTTGTTTTGGAATGAAGTATGACTCATCTTCTTGATTTGAACACTTCAACAATTCATAGCTCCTCTTCTTAGCTATCAGAATGCACTTAGAGGATGAATTGCGATAAGGTCTCTTAATCATTAAGATGATCATATGACATGATACTAAAGTACTCTCCCATCTTTTCAGATTTGAGAAACTTTTATCTTTCTGCCTAAATTGATTCTTTTTATTCGCTATCCCATACATTGGAACCTTTTTCAATGTCTCAGAGTTACACTTAAGCTTGTAAGCATAATCATATTTACTGAGCTTTAGTAACCTATGACGAATAGTCTTATCAATCTTTTGTGGTGGACTTAATCATTGCACAAGAATGTGTACTCGATCCCTTAGTCCTTCACTTGACTCACACATCCATGTGAACAAGTAGTTAGTCTTAATTTTTCCAATGCTTGAAAGTTCTCATCCATCATGCTATACAACTTGCATGATTCCAAGTTCCGGTCCAATTGAAACTTGGGTGATAAGAATCTTTCCTTATTTGGTAAATCTAGACACTACCACAAATGAAAGAATCAAATTCATATTTCTAATATTGCTATAAATATACAAACATCAAGTTTTCATGAATGCCAATGTAAGGAGATAAAAATAAAGTAAAACAAACATTTATTTATTTTAAAATGCGGAAAAAACTTTTTCCTTACAATGTAACTTGAAATGAAAACTATGTTATTACTTGTTCCCTAGCAATCTATCATAACTCCTAAGAGTAGCTCAAGAATCCAATCTTCAATCAAGCGATAGAAATCCATCTTCCCGATCAGATTCAACATACTTTTTCTTTAAGTTTCCTTCACTTTCCCTTTGATTCTTAAACATCAACATGTGACCCAGTCACATCTTGTAATAAGAATCTCAGAATAGAAACTTAACCGAGTTAGATAGTGGACCTTACCTGAAATAGAGTCAAACTTATTGACTTTACTAGCCTTATGATCTTTCAGGTAAAATTGACAGCTTCTCAACCAATGCCCTTTCCTTTTGGCAATAGGACCATATGGACCCTTAGGTAATAGTACATGGGACTATCTCAGACTTAGCCTTTCTCTTTACCATTTGGTCAACCGAGTTGACTATGGTTGATCCCTTTCCATTGGGAAGAGAATGCTTTTCTGGATTTCCTGTGTCACTATTGTCCCTGTCCATAAAGTTTTGGGAAGTTGATCTCCTAATCAAATTTTCTTTACTAGTACACTAAATCATTTCTGATTTAGCAGCACAAGAAAAAGATGAGATCATTAAGGGTCTAGTCATAGTCTGTTTCATAGGAGTCCAAAGGAACTCACTATGTGACTTAGGAAGTGATTGAACCACTAACTTTCTTAAGACTTTGACACCCAACTCTCCCGGCTTGTCAGTATGTGACTTCATCTCCAAGATGTGATCACACCTAGAACTTGCCTTGCCAATAGGGCTTAAGTGACCTTGAACTTGTGGGTTAGGGAGAATAATTGGAGGAGGTGGAGGAAGTGAAGTTCCTAGATATTTGGGAAGATCATAGATGTCTGGACTAGATATCTTTTGGGAGATATTCAATATAGTTGATTTAAAGTCCTTAATATGACACCCAATATGAAATAAATATTAAGGCTAGGACCCAACAAACTATTTTATAACTTAGAAGAGGGATGTCGTAATCCAAGCTATAAAATATTTGAAGGTAGGTGAATGACGATTCACCAATTTCTACCAAGATAAACGAAATGTATTATTAAGTTTTAATTGGTTTTGAAACTCCTAGATCTTTGAGAACCATTGAACTGTTCAATGGCATGTTTCAATCTCGAGTGTGCCCTTCAGGTTTTGTGACTGGGATGCCGAGGATCACAAAACAAGGTGTGAAGTAACCATGCAAATTACTTGGTACCCTTAAGTGTTTACCCCTTAATCGATGTGCCGGTTAACCACACACGCTCCATCGATACTATGATAAACATTAAGTTACCCTTTGCCTACCTTGTTAAATACGAGTTAGTGTGTCGGTTAACCACACACGCTCCACTAATCGACTTAAACAAAGTGCAAAGTGTAATTTCATGGATTAGCACCTTATTCACATTTTCCTAAGTAACTAAGATTGGGTATTATTAAGACTTTAGTTACTTAGTATTTATCATTAATACTTTTAATGAAGGGAGAATTATAGTCCTTGTCCTACCCATTCGGCTAACGACCCTCCACCAGTCAAGGAAGCGGTGGGTGAGATTGGACACCCATTAAACTGCCATTTTATAGGCAGTAACCTTATACCCCCCTTATAGACCGGCTTCGTGAATGAGGCCTACTAATGCTAAGACTGACTTCACTCTTATACATATATATAAATATTATTAACTTATAATATTATAAAGTATAAGGGTTGAATTTGAAAATTTAAAATTCTAAGGGCTAACTTGGAATTAAAGTATTCATAAGTGAAAACTTTTCGAATTCCAAAACTTGAGGGCAAGTTTTGAAACTATTCAAAACTAATTAATTCCATAACTTATGTGTTTAAAGTAGTTTTAATCCAAAAACTCTTCAAGTTCCATAACTTGAGGACAAGTTATGGAAGACTTTAAACTAATAAAAAAAAATTAACTTATCTTTATTTTATAACTTATGGAATTAATTAAGGTTACACTTTTTTTATTTATTATTTAATGAAGAGACTCTTGGTCCTCCATAACTTGAGGACAAGTTATGGAGTCATAAAACCATATAATTAGAACTAGACTCTTCATTTTATAACCTTTGCCAACTTTTATGAGTTTTATGAAACTTAAATGTGACTCTTCATATAACTTGAGGACAAGTTATAAAAACACATTTTAGAATCAACTCTTAGATTAATTTGGATTGAAAGCAACTATTTCACTCAACTTTTCTATTAATCTAAGCAAGTCATAAGAACAAGATAATTCAAATCAAACTTTTTCATGTAATTAGTCTAAACCTTAAACTAATACAAAACATGAATCTATTGACAATTATCTTCGAAATTGGATTAGCATGAACATTACCACATCAAAAACAAGTTTATAAGTCCAAAAACATCTTAGGGTAATGTTCCTAGTCCAATTCCAGCCAAAAAAAGTCGAATTTATGCTGTCTGGGGGTCCAACTCGTCGAGTGCACGAACCAACTCGGCGAGTTGGATGCATTTTGCCTTAGACTCGGCGAGTCCATTCATGGACTCGGCGAGTCTGTTGGGTAGACAACATCAAAACTCGATTTTTCAGCTACTTTTGCAAGTATAACAAGAAAACAAGCCTAAGCTCTGATACCACTGTTGGGTTTTGAGCATTCTAACACTCCTAAGTGTACATGCAACCCTAAATACCTTGGATCTATGTTTCCTCTATTATACATACAAATATGAACATCCAAGGTATTATCCTAATCTAGCATACAAAACAATGAATATAACAAGATAGAATACATACCTCTTTCATGTAGAAAGTCTTCATGAAGCTTGAGTGCCAAGTGCCTCAAGTGTGACACCTCAAATGGTTCACACAACACCAAATACATTTGGAATAACTTGAGAGACACTTCATGAAAATTGGCTAGCCCTTCTATTACACACTCTAGTGCCGATTTTGGTCAAGAATAAGATGCATATATAGTTAGGGTTACACCATGTAAACCCTAATTAACATGGCCTTTCATTTCCATGATCCATGGGTACAAAAACACCATGGAGCATCCATGGAGCATCATATGGGTTTTAGCCCAACTAGATAATCCATGGAGCATTAGCCCACTATATAAGTATGGATGATTTACACAATCAACCCATATATATAATTAGTCTTCTTTTGATCACTTAATTAATCCTAGATTAATTCTTGATCAATGCTAATTAAATAATCTTATTAATATATTAGAACTTATAATATATTAACCAATTTGAGGTGTTATTTCTCTCATTAAAGTCTATCCAAATGCATGATGCCATGCAATCCAAATGGACCATGCCAGGTCGGGTCAAGTCTTACTAATTATAGTTATGGACTTAGACATTAATCCAACAGTTAATCCTACAAGTATACCTCTCACCTTCATATCTATCACGTTTACTTCATAGGAGTGGATCCTAGAAAGTCTGCATTTCAGTTGCATCTCAGCATCTTCTACTAGCTTCAACGTGGTTCTCTTTCATTCTTGACACAAACATCTCTTCTTGTGCAATACTATGGGTGTAGCGCCTCTTCAGCTAAATATTCTAACTTTATTTTAGATAAGTAAGTTCACTAGAATTTTACAACCTAATTACTATTTTCACCATCCTAATCATGCTTGTTAAAGTCGGATTAACACATCAAGGAGTCCATGTAAGTACGTGATAGAAGTCAACTACCACTCAGTATTATTAAATACTAAGTCAAAGCTTCTTGTATATGGTATAGATCAGCTCTTAACACACTACTCAAACTACATACTAAATTGCAACGATAGACAAGGTCTCAACCTATTGAGACTAAAAACTTTGTTAGCCTTTCCTTTCATCTTCCTTGAATTCTTATAATCTGGCATAACCTTAAGTTCAATATCGTCAAAGTATTTATCACCATCTTTAGTTCCTCTAACTCCTTAAGAAATCACTGCTTCAATCTGGTTAGTGACTGAATCGTCAGGTGGTGGAACAACTTCATAGATCATGTCAAAGTTCTATCGTCTCATTAGTTGAAAATGCACTTCATGCATACAATATTCCTCTAAAATTACTATCATCAAATGTACTCTAAAGCTATGATACCACTCTATAGGTATTAATGCATTATTTACGATGTCACTCGATAGGTAGTATTTTAAAAAGTTATTAATGTCAACTATCATAACTCTTCTTATCTACTTGAAAAATTATATGTCAGTTCTAATATAGTATGTATACGTTTGGAATCCTAAACACATAAAATTTCTTCTTCCAAACCAAGGTTAGAAATAGACATTAAATCTCTTCAATTAATAGTATTATAGGTAAGCAACCTAAGGCATGCTATAATTCATATCGTCAAGAACATATTAGCATATAAGGCATCTCTCCTAAAGTATGCTAGTGCACATCATAGCAAGTAGGGTATTCAACCTAAAGAATTCTATAAAATAAATCTTATTAGCACATAATACTTATTAAGGCATATACCTTAAAGTACCCTAGTGCTTGTGTCTATTTAGCTTTACAACCTAAAATATTCTAGACACATGTCTCACCACCATCACCTGCCATCTAATTTTAATTCTAGAAATCCTCATCATTCCTAGTTCTCTTAAACTAATGCTCTGATACCTACTGTGACATCTCCAATTTTCAGAACCAAAAAAAAATTTCTTTACGCTTTCAAAACTCAGAATATATTTTATTTGCGGAAATTCCCACTATATTACAATAATTTCATTACAATTGATTGTACCAAAATATCAAAAACTCTAAGGATGTCATAATCCATATACAAATTATGTTACAACGTAAAGAAATAACTGCCCTAAACACTAATGCAGGTCTTCTCTTCAATCACTCATCATCCTATTTGAATCTTCAGTAGTCTTAACACTGCTACGTATGATGCATAAACATTGAGTGGGTTAGGATGGGAAAATTTGTGAGATGCATAGGATTTTCAATCCCATAAAAACTTCATGACAATAAATCATATATCTCAAACCTGCAAAACCAACACAAACACACACACACACATATATATATATATATATATAAGACAATCTACCCCATCTCGTTGATCCTCACATACTGATCGTATACAACGATCGTACGAGATCTATAAGAAGAATTACTATGAGTAACAAGTTGACTATGCTACTTTAGGGATTCCTTGGTAGCAGGCGAGGATCAATAAAGACAACAAATGAGATGAATGGAGTACTCAAATGAACCTCTCTTCATTAGCACCACAAGATAGTTAAGTCTGAGGTGGTCATATATACTCTGCTAGATGACTTAGACATGTCTATCCTCAAACACACTCTATCTGGCGGTCTACATTGCTCAGTAATATAATATTCTATTCGTTGAGCTTCAAGATACTTCGGAGCCTTGCTAAAGTACTTCGAAGCTCCGAAAAGCTCGGATTTAAGGGGAGGAAAATGTTTGAGAGAGATATTGGCTCTACTTATAGGAAATATTACAGGGCGTGTCACGTCTATCTATTGGAGCACGCTGCACCTTAGCAATGTTGCTCCAGCTAGACTCTGCCATGTTTCGTCACTTCCTTGGTCCACATTGTCTTGTTGGGTACAGCTTTCGACCATGCCACATGTCAATGTGAAACGAATCCACGTGTCCCAATCTCATGGTTCCATGTCGACGTGTCATTTAGAATATCGGCCCTTTCTTCGCCACATGGCGCACTCCGATGATGTCACATCATCACGAGCATGTATTTTCAAAAATCTTCAAAAAACCATAACTTCCGCATACGAGCTCCGTTTCCTTATTTTTTTTATATCCACATATAGGTAATTCTAAGTACAACTTTTCTTTAGACCTCAACAGCTAATTCACACTCTATTTTAAATTGGGGTTTATTGGGCAGAACAGATCTACTAATTCTTTGATTCCAATTAGTAAAAGGGATCTTGAACTAAGAAATAGACCCTAGAAACTAAAAAAGGGTATCCTAAGCAATTTTAATAATTGGATTCATTGATATTCCTGGTATAGTAGATCCTATCACACATACAATCATACTCAATTCGATGGAATTGTTTGATCTTAAAGGGGAAGTTCTATAATTTCGCACGTGAGGTGTTATTTCTTGGTTTCGTCCAGTCATTAGTAACTTGATTATTTTTGGATAATAGTAGATAGAAACAACGCTTGTAAGGAGTCCTATTAAAACCAAGAAATATAGGCCTGCCTGCCATCCACACCAGAATAAATAGAGTTTTCCAAAAAAAACCTTCTAATGGAGGAAGACCTCCTAGGGATAAGAGACATAGGGCTAAAGAGAGATCCAAAAAAGGATCTTTCGTGTATAATCCTGCATAATCTCGAATGTTCTCAGTTCCGGTACGTAGACCAAATAACACAATGCAAGCAAAAGTTCATAGATTCATGGAGATATAGAACAACATATAAGCTATCATGCTTGCATATCCATCATTTGAGTCTCCAACAATTATTCCAATAATTACATGTAACACCCAAAAATTCAAGCCAAATTTAAACTTTCAAAACATGTCGAATTCATCAAAACATTACAACTTTGTTTTCAAACTACATTTATATCATAGTTTTCCCAGAAACATAACACAATAGGAGGAGCTGTACGATCATGCCTTCGCCTTGTCGCGATCCCCTGATGTACCTGAAACAATAAACTGAAACTGTAAGCCCAAGAGCTTGGTGAGTTACCCCCAAAATACCGATACACATACAGTCCACATAACCATGTCACACCATAACATATCATAACAAACTGAGTAGAACAACACATAACGGGTCCATAGCTTTACAGAATGGAATACTCCTGGGCCCATAATGTGAGTCTGGAATGCCTACCAGGCCCTCAGCTCACATCTGGATTGCCATCGAGCCCTCAGTATGAGTCTGGAATGCCTACCGGGCCCTCAGCTCAGACCTAGAATGCTCCCAAGTGCTCAATATGAGTCTGGAATGCCTACCGGTCCCTCAGCTCATATCTGGAATACTTTAGGGTTTGTTGGCTACCGCACGGAGCAGTACACCTCAACCCATCCCACATAACATATCAACATGTAACAGATAATGCACATACAGGCAATCAATCAGTATCACAGGTAGTCCTACAGATCTACCCTCTAGCGTATCAAACTAGCATGCATAACTAACTCATACTCAACATAATACAACTACTAGGATATCATATCCAATGGGCTGGCCTTGGTGCCTTATACCCCTTAGTATAGTGAGGATAACTCACCTCGCAACTGTCGTCGGAAATAAGAAAGCTCAACTCTCGGGTCCAACGCGAACTCCATCACCTATACGTACCATACAACCTTTTTCATAAATCTCCCAATTACCCGAAACCAACAGAATTCAACTGGTCAACCCTTGGTCCAAGTCAAAGTCCACAGTCAAAGTCAAAAGTCTATGTTGACTCGACTCGTTGAGTGCAGATCACCGACTCGTCGAGTCCTTCCTGAACTCGAGAATTCGTGAAATCCTTGATTGGCTCGTCGAGTTTCCCTTTTTAACTCGTCGAGTTCATACGTGGCCAAGATTTGGAAGAAACCCTAGCCAACTCGTCGAGTCTTCTAACAACTCGCCGAGTTCAAGGCAATCTTCAACGAACTCGCCGAGTTGTTCATCCAACTCGCCGAGTTCATGGCCATCTTCAACGAACTCGCCGAGTTTCTCATTCAACTCGCCGAGTCCTTGCAGTTCTTAATCCATGTAGATGCTTTTTAAGCAATGGCAAGGTCCCAGATTACAGATCCAAGCTCCTAAGGCATGTTTATCACGTAAAGTTGCAAACTTTACGCACATGCAAGGCTCTAAAGGCCCTAAATGATCAATCTAAGCTCTTAATGGAGTTTTACACCTTGGTAGAGTCTCATCCTTGTACAAGCTGGGAACTTTATGGATCTAGAGGTCAAGGGAAGTCCAGATCTGAAGTTACAACTTCAGATCTTAGCTTAAACATGGAGAGCCCTTCATAACACCCATCCAAGAGAGGTTAAAAGAGAAATTAGCTTAAGGAACAGCCTAATACCTTCCAGAGAGTGATAACTGAGGAAATCCCTTAGATTCCCACAAGTTCTTGGCCTTGCTTTTCCTTGCTACCTCAAGTGCTTCCTTCTCCAAGGTTACTCCTCCAAGCTTGAACACACCAAAGAACACACACACATAATTTAGGGTTTGAGAGGGACAAGAAGCAGTAAGGGGAGGCTGGTGGAGGCCAATGATCCTTTAAATAGGGTGCAAAACCCCCAGAATTTAGGGTTTCATCTGCCAGTTCCTACTCACCGAGTCCTTTAGTGGACTCGCCGAGTAGGTCACTAAACACGCATTCTATTCCCGCTGCTACTCGACGAGTAGGGCAACCAACTCGTCGAGTAAGACATAAGGCCAATTATTCTTTATTTAAATCCATACCTAGAATCAGGGCGCTACAATTCTCCCCCACTTGAACTAGACTTCGTCCTCGAAGTCTGCTGCGGTGAACAGTCCCGGATAATGCTCCCGTATCTGTGCCTCTGCCTCCCACATCCATTCGGACCCCTTCCGGTGCTCCCATTGTACTTTCACCAAAGTTATTTCCTTGTTCCATAATATCTTCATCTTTCTCTCCAGTACAGGCACGGGCCTCTCCACATAATTCAGGCACTCATCGACCTGAATATCATCAACCGACACCACGGCCTCCTGATCCATGACGCACTTTCGCAGCTGCAAAACGTGGAAAGTGGTGTGTGTCCGACTAAGCTCTTCCGGCAGCCCTAGCCTGTAAGCCACCTTGCCAACCCTGGCAATGATCCTGAATGGCCCGATATATCGGGGACCCAATTTTACCCTCTTCCTGAAGCGGATCACGCCCTTCCATGGCGAGACCTTCAGGAGTACCATGTCCCCCACCTGAAATTCCAACTCGGATCGGCGTTTGTCAGCATAACTCTTCTGCAGACTCTAAGCGGTCTGCAAACACTGTCTAACCTGCTGGATATTTTCGGTAGTATGCAAGACTACCTCCGTACTACCCATCACCCTGTGTCCAACTTCGCCCCAACAGACTGGGGTGCGACATCTCCGCCCGTACAACAGCTCGAATGGCGGGGTGCCAAGGCTAGAATGATAGCTGTTGTTGTAGGCGAACTCCACAAGTGGTAGGTGAGAGTCCCAGCTCCCACCGAAATCAATGACACATACCCTCAACGTATTCTCGAGGGTCTAAATAGTCCGCTCTTCTGTCTGCGGGTGGAATGTTGTGCTGAAGTGCAACCGCGTGCCCAGCTCCTCGTGAAACTTTTGCCTGAAGCGGGAGGTAAACCTAACATCCCGATCAGAGACAATGGAGACAGGAACCCCATGGCGAGACACGATCTCCCGAACGTACAATTCGGCCAATTTCTCGACCGATGAGCCCTCTCGTATAGCCAAGAAATGGGCGCTCTTGGTCAATCGATCCACGATGACCCGTATAGCATCAAACCCCTTTGCCGTCTTCGGCAATTTGGTAATAAAATCCATCGTGATTTGTTCCCATTTCCACATGGGAATCTCTAGGGGCTGCAGCTTTCCATGCGGCCTCTGATGCTCGGCCTTGAC
Organism: Lactuca serriola; assembly: GCF_051521515.1. Lineage (NCBI taxonomy): Eukaryota > Viridiplantae > Streptophyta > Magnoliopsida > Asterales > Asteraceae > Lactuca > Lactuca serriola. The sequence continues at coordinate 134,835,140 of NC_136409.1, forward strand.
CATCCTACAGGTCAAGCACCTCTCAACGTACCAAGCGATTTCCCGCTTCATGCACGGCCACCAATAACTCAAACTCAAATCTCGATACATCTTGGTGGCCCCCGGGTGAATAGAGAAATGAGACTTATGAGCCTCCTCCATAACCGTCTGCCTAACCCCACCCGTCATCGGAACCCAAACCCGACCGCATTGGGTTAATAGTCCCCGACTATCCTGCACAAACTGTGTGTTCTCTCCCTTGATCCTCTCCAGCTTCCAATTTTCCGGGCGGATGCCCTCAACCTGGGCATCTCTGATCAAACTCACCAGTGGAGAATCCACTGCTATCCTCATGCATACTGTTGGGGTGGAAGACCCCGCTGACTTGCGGCTCAAAGTGTCCGCCACTACATTCGCTTTACCGGGATGGTAAAGGATCTCGCAATCGTAGTCCTTGACTATGTCCAGCCACCTGCGCTGCCTCATGTTCAGGTTCGGCTGATCCATGATGTGTCTCAAGCTCTTGTGATCCGTGTAAATGGTACAACGGACCCCATAGAGGTAGTGTCTCCATATCTTGAGGGCGAACACCACCGCCCCCAGTTCCAAGTCATGCGTAGGGTATCTCGTCTCATGCGGCTTCAGCTGCTGCGATGCGTAGGCTATCACTCGTCCTCTCTGCATGAGGACCGCCCCTAAACCTGTGATGGATGCATCACAGAACACCACAAAATCCTCGACTCCCTCCGGGAGTGCCAACACTGGAGCCTCGCACAATTGCTGACGGAGGGTCTCAAACGCCCTCTGTTGCTCGGGACCCCATCGGAAATCCACTCCCTTCCTTGTCAGACGAGTGAGTGGCACTGCGATCTTGGAGAAGTCCCGTATGAACCTCCGGTAGTACCCTACCAACCCCAGAAAGCTTCTAATATATGAGGGAGATTTCGGAACCTCCCACTGCATAACTGCCTCGATTTTGGCCGGATCGACCAAAATCCCCTCCTGGTTAACGCGATGTCCGAGGAACTGGACCTCCCGTAACCAAAACTCACACTTCAAGAACTTGGCATACAGCCGTTCCCATCTCAGAACTCCCAACAGCTCTCACAGATGTTCCTCATGCTGCTCTCGGGTCTTGGAATACACCAAGATATCATCTATAAACACTATGACCGAGCGATCAAGCATCAGTCTACAGACCTGATTCATCAGGTCCATGAACACCGTTGGCGCGTTGGTGAACCCAAATGGCATCACCACGAACTCGCAATGTCCATAACGAGTTCGGAACGCGGTCTTCTCCACGTCCTCCTTTCTGACCCTGACCTGATGATACCCAGACCTCAAGTCTATCTTGCAAAACCAAGATGCACCCTGTAACTGGTCGAAGAGATCGTCTATCCTCGGGAGTGGCTAACGGTTCTTCACCGTCAACTTATTCAACTCCCAGTAATCGATACACATCCGGTGCAAACCGTCCTTCTTACAGACGAAAAGTATCGTTGCTCCCCATGGAGGACTGCTAGGTCAAATGAACTGCTTGCCCAGCAGTTCCTGCAGTTGCGATGACAGCTCCTTCATCTCTGGTGGTGCCAATCGGTACGGCGCCTTAGCAATAGGGGCCGCACCTGGCACCAGGTCGATCCTGAACTTGACCTTCCTCTCCGGAGGTATCCCTGGTAGCTCCTCCGGGAATACGTCTGCGAACTCCCTGACCACCGGTACGTCGGAATCCGAAATCTGATCCCTAGCTCGCGTATCTACCACATACGCTAGATAAGCTGCACACCCGTGCTGAATGTACTGTCGTGCCCTGGAAGTTGAACAAAACCCTGATCACACTCTTGTGCCCTCGCCATATACAATCAGTTCTCCCCCACTTGGGGTTCGAACTACTACACGTTACCCCTCACAGTCGATCACGGCACCGAATTGACTGAGCTAATCCATGCCTACAATCACGCATACCTCCCCCATGGGAATCGGAATCAAATCTATCGGAAATGACACCCCGAAAATCTCCAAGTCACACCCTCGATAAAATGAAGAAGCAGAAACCCTGTGTTCGTTGGCGATAGACACTCGCAACGGACACTCTAACTCGCCCACTGGCGCACTGAACTCCCTACTAAATGTCTGAGATACGAAGGAGCGACTCGCCCCAGAGTCAAATAAGACCAAAGCAGGCAAGGAGTTCACTAAAAACGTACCTAACCACAGGTGCAACAGATAAGAATACAACAGATATAGGAAAATGAGATAAGGATAGAAGCATACCAGCAACCACATCTGGTGCTGCTCTGGCCTCCTCCGTTGTAAGCTGGAAGGCACGACCCTGAGCCTTTGGAGGCTCTGCCCTGACTGATCTCCCATTCGTGATCCTCAAAGTAGCCGGCGTTGGAGCCTGTGCCGGTTTGGCGGCGAGTAACGGGCAGTTGGCCTTCAAATGGCCAACCTAATCACAATGGTAACATAACCTCATACTCTGAACCGGAGCGGCCTGGCGACAGTCCATCGTGTAATGCCCCTCCTTGCCACACTTGTGGCATCCACTACCAGCTCGACAGACACCAGAATGACCCTTGCCACACTTCCCACATGTGCGGCTCTGCTGACCCCCGGTCCTAGTATCAGCGGTCTTAGACCGCTTCGGCGCCGGCTGAGAATGTGCCGGGGCCTGCCGCTGTTCTCTCAACTGCTGCTCAATCTCCAACTTACGCCGTCTGGCGGCCTCCTGCAACTCTAGAAGAGTATCACATCGTTGGGTAGACACAAACTGAAGGATATCTGTCTTGAGCATGCTCAGATAACGGGTCATCTGAGCCTGCTCTGAAGCAAACTTCGGGCAAAACATCGCCCTCTCAGTGAACATCCGGGTGATCTCCGTCACCGACTCCCCATCCTGTCTCAAACTCAAAAACTCTTGTGCCAATCGCTCCCACTCAACCTGTGGAATGTAACAGACACGGAACATATCCCTGAATTGCTCCCAAGTAACAGCAGCTCTCTGAGCATCAGATTATGACCGAGTCGCAAGTCTCCACCATTCCTTGGCCCCAGACCTAAGCAGGTTCAGAGCACACCTGACCTTCTGGTCAGCAGGACACGAGCAGGTGAAGAAACACCCCTCCACATCTGAAATCCACCTCATAGTCTTGATGGGATCCTGCGTCCCATCAAAAGTAGGGGGCTTCGTGTTATCGAAGTCCCTGTACTGAAAACCTCTACCAACTCCTCCTCCCGTCACTGATACAGCTGATGCAGCTGTTGCGGCGGCTGTCTCTGCAAGGGCTGCATAGCGCTCATCAAAATACTCCACCATGGTGGTATTGATCGATCTGAACATCTCCGGTAACTGAGCCCGGAATGCAGCAGCAACCTCATCATGCAGGATCTCTCGAATCCTGGCATCCAAATCCTCTGTACCCATCTGCACCACTGGCTCAGGTGCTATCGGCCCCTCCTGGCCTCTGTCCCCTGATCCTGATCCCGAACCGGATCCAGCCACGAAGCGCCTCGTCATCACCATTCTGAAACATATCACAAGATATCAGATAATTCATATAAATCACTAGGAGCCAACTCCCTACTAACCCTAGGGATTGCGACTTAATTGACACGCGTATAGGTCTTGTGCTTTCAGTAGCATGGGCCCCTACTACCTTCCACACCTACCCATATTTATCCCAAGTATCACCACAACACCGTAACAATATGCACAACATGGCGAGCGCTCAATCCTCACTCCTAGAGGAATGCTAAATATCTCATAACTGACCTCCCGGTCTCACTCAATCCCTCCTATCCATGAAACTTCCACCAACCCTGCAGCACTAATGTATGCTAGCCATACATAACGTTGGACCCTATAGACTTTAGAATATCCAATCCTACCCCAAGCTCCCAATCAAACAAGAACAGAACATAAGGCCAAATCAAACATTCTCAGGCTATAAGATCTTAATTATGTACAACTGTGATGCATACATTAGACAACTACAGTAATGATGTCAATCTCACATAAGGAAAACCCTAGGCTAGCAGGCATCATGTATTCAGACAATTCTATCATGCAATTCCTGAAGATCCCTATCCTAGCACTAACATGTTGTTCTATCATATCATATAATCAATTAACTTGTATGGTATTTTGGGGTCTACTTACTGGCTCCGGCTGATCGTACCCCTTGCATCCTCCTTTATTTATTTTGAAAACCTTTATGAAAAAAATCTTTTCGAAAATCCTTTCCTTGATTTGAGACTGGAGTCGCACGAGTGTTCCTCCAATTCACTCAAACCAAGGCTCTGATACCAACTTGTAACACCCAAAAATTCAAGCCAAATTTAAACTTTCAAAACATGTCAAATTCATCAAAACATTACAACTTTGTTTTCAAAATACATTTATATCAGAGTTTTCCCAAAAACATAACATAATAGGAGGAGCTGTACGATCATGCCTTCGCCTTGCCGCGATCCCCTGATGTACCTGAAACAATAAACTGAAACTGTAAGCCCGAGAGCTTAGTGAGTTACCCCCAAAATACTGATACACATACAGTCCACATAACCATGTCACACCATAACATATCATAACAAACTGAGCAGAACATCACATAACGGGTCCACAGCTTTACAGACTGGAATACCCCTGGGCCCACACTATGAGTCTAGAATGCCTACCGGGCTCTCAACTCACATCTGGATTGCCACCGAGCCCTCAGTACGAGTCTGGAATGCCTACGGGCCCTCAGCTCATATCTAGAATCCTCCCAAGTCCTCAATATGAGTCTGGAATGCCTACCGGGCCCTTAACTCATATCTGGAATACTTTAGGGTTTGTTGGCTACCGCACGGAGCAGTAAAACCTCAACCCATCCCACATAACATATCAACATGTAACAGATAATGCACATACAGGCAATCAATCAGTATCATAGGTAGTCCTACAGACCTACCCTCTAGTGTATCAAACTAGCATGCATAACTAACTCATACTCAACATAATACAACTACTAGGATATCATATCTAATGGGCCGGCCTTGGTGCCTTAGACCCCTTAGTATAGTGAGGATAACTCACCTCGCAACTGTCAACTGAAATAAGAAAGCTCAACTCCCGGGTCCAACACGAACTCCACCACCTATAGGTACCATACAACCTTTTTCATAAATCACCCAATTACCAGAAACCAACAGCATTCAACTGGTCAACCCTTGGTCCAAGTCAAAGTCCATAGTCAAAGTCAACAGTCTATGTTAACTTGACTCGTCGAGTCCTTCCTAAACTCGAGAAGTCGTGAAATCCTTGATTGGCTCGTCGAGTTTCCCTTTTTAACTCGTCGAGTTCATACGTGGCCAAGATTTGGAAGAAACCCTAGCCAACTCGTCGAGTCTTCTAACAAATCGCCAAGTTCAAGGCAATCTTCAACGAACTCGCCGAGTTGTTCATCCAACTCGTCGAGTTCATGGCCATCTTCAACGAACTCGCCGAGTTTCTCATTCAACTCGCCGAGTCCTTGCAGTTCTTAATCCATGCAGATGCTTTTGAAGCCATGGCAAGGTCCCAAATTACATATCCAAGCTCCTAAGGCATGTTTATCACGTAAAGTTGCAAACTTTACGCACATGCAAGGCTCTAAAGGCCCTAAATGATCAATCTAAGCTCTTAATAGAGTTTTACACCTTGGGAGAGTCTCATCCTTGTACAAGCTAGGAACTTTATGGATCTAGAGGTCAAGGGAAGTCCAGATCTGAAGTTACAACTTCAGATCTTAGCTTAAACATGGAGAGCCCTTCATAACACCCATCCAAGAGAGGTTAAAAGAGAAATGAGCTTAAGGAGCAGCCTAATACCTTCCAGAGAGTGATAACTGAGAAAATCCCTTAGCTTCCCATGAGTTCTTGGCCTTAATTTTCCTTGCTACCTTAAGTGCTTCCTTCTCCAAGGTCACTCCTCCAAGCTTGAACACACCAAAGAACACACACACACACAATTTAGGGTTTGAGAGTGACAAGAAGCAGTAAGGGGAGGCTGGTGGAGGCCAATGATCCTTTAAATAGGGTGCAAAACCCCCATAATTTAGGGTTTCATCTGCCAGTTCCTACTCGCCGAGTCCCTTAGTGGACTCGCCGAGTAGGTCACTAAACACGCGTTCTATTCCCGCTGCTACTCGACGAGTAGGGCAACCAACTCGTCGAGTAGGACATAAGGCCAATTATTCTTTATTTAAATCCATACCTGGAATCGGGGCGCTACATTACATATCTGATTTAACCTACGGACGAATATGAAAGCATACATTTCATGCTTTTTTGAGTAATAGCAATAAGATTCCCCGACCAAGCAACCAATTACCACCCTAAAACATAGCCGGGGAAAAATGACTGCTCAGATCTCAATCCTATACTTTTTATCTTAATAAATTACCTTAGGTAAGCTAAAAGTTAAAGGAAAGACTTCGGGATTACAAGCCATGACCTAAAAAGTGATTGCCCCCAACCCTTTTACAATTCCAGAAGTAGAGGGAGCTGCTTCAGTAGTTCCATCTCTCTAGCCCGCAGGAGTCCCAGGAAGATAGAGGCAAGACAAACCGCATAAGTAAATATATAACCTACAGCACAAGTGGGCTATTTTGTAGAGATTACATTGTTAAAGTTTGTGTGAAAATCATAACTCCTTCATACAAACTATGTTATCAACTCTCTTTATTTCAACGGATTCGTATGTATGTCATCTTCAACTCTCGTCTACATTGTTTTGGCTAACACTCATCTGATTTAAATTTCGATTTATGTCGCACATTGTTGTGTTGAATCTTCGAAAAATCATAATTTCCTCATACAAAGTAAGATTTTGGTGTGCTTTATATGTACGATCTCGCTTTTATGATCACTACGACTTTCTTTTATGACTTAGGCTAATAAACAATCTATATCCAATTCACTTTTTATGACACGCTTTCCTATATGGGCTGAACGCGAAACTTCGAAGAATATGAAGTCAAATTTAAGTGTTCTTTATTTACGAGATCGGCATAATGACTACTGTAACTTTCATCAATGATATTCATCCTAAATAATCTTTATTTTTAGACTCTTATTTATCATAATTCGTTAAATTTACGATACAGTTTTTTATAAATATTATAAGCACATAATATTTGCTCATTAAACATGCACGCAATATATATATATATATATATATATATATATATATATATATATATATATATATATATATATATGTGTGTGTGTGTGTGTGTGTGTTAAATCGTCTAGCTCTAACTTACGGGCATTACAATAATTAATATTCTTTTAGTTTCTAAAAACATTAATTATCAAAGTTTAGTATCCAAGTTGCAAAACAAAAAATGGTTAGATATCATTTATCTCATTCATTTGAATCCAACTAGGTACTTATCAATTATCATTTATATACTAGTATATAATTCCTAGGTTTATGGGATCGGTAATAAAAAAATCCCATCAATGCATTGGATATATCTTGCTTAGGTATCCTTTATCACAAAAGATTTTCGATCAAATCATCCAATTTGAAAAACTTACATAATCGGACTATAACTTGGTTATAGAAATTGTGAAAACACTTGGGCCATAAAATGTTAACACTAAGTAGTTAGGTGTCTTTTATCCCACTAGTGCATACAAGAGATATGCGAGAGTTTTTCAAAATGAATTGCATAGATTTGAGGTTTTTAAGGGGTCTTTAATGTTTTTTAACTCTAGTTTAAAAACATATTATATCATGATTATTTCATGCATTCAATAAGTCATGATATACTTTTAAAAAAATCTTATTTTAGGTAAAATCACATTTTAAAAATGTTCTTTTATAAAACTCGGTTATTTATAGTCGACGTGATCAAATTTTAAAATTAATAGCTAGTATTAGGATTTTTCATTTAAACATTTTTAGAACATTTGTAAACATTTTAAGAAAACTTCCTTTTATAAAATAATGTTTGGATATAAATTTATAAACTCTCAATTTTAAACTTATATAGTTGTAATCATAAAATTTTATCGATTACTAGTTTTAATAAATAAAGTTTGTTTTATTTTAAAACTATTTTTACCATCTTTTGTTGAAAGACAAATTTCACTAAAATCAAACTCCTTTGTGATATTTTTTATGTTCAAATATTATTTATCATTTGAAAATCGGGTTTATCAATCATAACATAATAATAACAATATAAATAAAACAATAGAATCATGCAAAAAACATATGTGCATAAATCAACCAAGTCTAGTGATATTTTTTTGAGCCGTCAAAAAACTATCAAGTCCATTCCTAAATTGACATTTAAGGGACCAAAAAACTTCTAGTTATGTTTTTGAAGCTCCCACTTGAGAAAACTTACAATGCTTACAAAAATGTTGAAAACTTCTTGAAGGTTGTTATTTCAGCAACGTGCAACACTTCAGAAAAGGTTTCATTAGAACATGTATGTTAAGGAATCTGATGCAACACTTTTCCAACAACAACATTTTAGCAACACTTACAAAAACGATTGTGTTTGCTGCTGCTTTTAAAAAAATAGCAAAAACAACCATTTTTATCTTTAATATTGGCTCCATCTTCATTTCTTGTTACTTTTTGTACAAAATAAATTATTTCTAAAACTAATCTATTAGTTACAAAAATAAACTAAATAAAACTATATATTTAATTATTACATATCATATTAATAAGTAAATATTACAACCATTTAAAGAAATCAACACATGCAACAACACAAAGGTCCGAGGCTAGTTTATGCGCACACACACACACACACACACACATATATATATATATATATATATATATATATTAAAAATTATATAAAACAACTCTTTGTTTTCTCTAAAACAACTTTTGGGACAAAAATGCATGTAAATTTTGTCACCAAAAAATAAGAATTATAAAGTTGTCAAAGATAATATGTGTGAATTTTTTTGCAACAAGAAAACCATCCATGTTTTCCAAAAACAAAGAATTCAAAAATAGTCCAATTATTGAAATATCCCAAAAATCATGACCAAAAATTTCGTTTTAAATCATTAAATAAAACCATAGTTATCAAAACACTTCATAGAAAACATAAGTCAAAGCATCTCAAAAAACATTATTATTATAGTTTCCAAATCAAACTATCAGATTAATCATCCCAGGCTAAACATAATGGTGTGTGCATTGCAGTCATCCCGAGCTCTTCCCTTTGCTACCAGGAGTACCTAAAACCAAAACTGAAAACTCAAAGCACGATGCTTAGGGAGTCACCCCAAACTACCACATACCATACACACAAGAACATAATCACATATAAGCATATTATGGGCCCCGTCTGGCATAGGTCCCCGCCCGGCATCAAGCAAAGTACGGTATACATATAAACATATCAAAAAAACACATAAATAATCACATAACATATACATATAAACATTCCTCGGGTCTCACCTAGCATCGGACCGAAATCCAGAAGCATACTAACATTCCTCGGGCATTTCTCGGCATCGAACTGAAATCCGGAAACATACAAATACATACACATCCAATAATCACGAAGACATCAAGCATAAAAACATTCCTCGGGCATCGCCCGGCATCGGACCGAAATCCGGAAAGCATATAAACATTCATCGGGTACCGCCCGGCATCGGACCTTAGTCCGGAACATACTAACATTCATAAACAGGCCGACATTGGTGCCTTCGACCCGTTCCTACAGGAGGAAACTCACCTCGCAAAGATGAATGCAGAATCTCACAGTAAGGAATCTCTAATGGCTGCCCTAACGACTCCCCGAGCTATCATTACAAAAATAATACTTAGTCAAAATCCAATAATCCTTCTTAGTTTTACCCATGATCTAATTTGGTCCATATCAAAGGCCCAAAACCATATCATGAAAGGCCCAAATCTAGATAGCCTTCCCAAGCCAACTAGTGGCCCACCAATGGCCTAATTTTCTAAATTGGGCCCAACTCCTCAAATGGGCCTTCTCTTAAGCCCAACATATTCTTAGACCAAACTAACTGAATTTTATGGCCCACTATATCCCAAAATAGCAAAGTCCATGAAATGGCCCAACCCGATGCCCAAATGACGAAAACCCAAATCCAATGAGTATGCGGGGCACTCCTCTATACGCTAAGCGTACAGGCTGCATGGCATGTACGCACAGTGTACTACCCTATTAAGCAATAATATATAAAAAAGGCTTCATCCATTAAGACTTTAAGCTCGAAACACAGATCTGAGTCCAATAAAGTGTCTTAACCAATAAATTTGATTACTTGGTGGCTTGCAAACCCCCAAATGGACCCAAACTTGAAATATGGCAACCTACTTCCGTAGAAATGACTAATACTCATGCATGTACACATTAAGACCTTCAAAGTGGTAACTTTTCTGTCTTTGCGACTCAAATAGCACTAAGGGTGGCAACCCTAAGCCTAAAAACATATTTGGAATCATAAAGTTCCATTCTTGGGACCAAAAAGGTCCAAAACCCCATTACAAGAGATCTAAGCATTCATGAGGCAAGTTTTCAGCTTTTTACCTCAAATGAGTGCTAAATGATGATGATGTTTAAGGTCTTTAAGCTCAAGCTACAAAAGTTCTTCTTCACCAACTTCTTCTTTCTCCTTCCAAGCTCCAAGCCACTAAAACGGACTTCATAAGATCAAGATCACACAAAAATGAAGAAGATTAGGTTTATAGAGTTTCTGAGTCAAGGGGGTTGATAAGGAGACTAGGGTTTGGGACATATATATGGCCTAAACCCTAATAATTAAGGTTTTAAGTCAGCTCGTGTATGTTGCACATACCTCTTGGTATGCTACGTGTACGTGCTTCAACCCCCCGCATCCAATGTTGTGACTATGCCCCCCGTACGTCTTCAGTCAGCGCAAACATATAATGGCCCACTCAATAAAGGCCCAACTCAATAATCCAATATTAATATCATAGGCCAACAATTAATTAAAAAGATTAAATAATTAGCATTACCTCTAGTCACGGGTGTTATAATTCTTCCCCACTTGAATCAGACTTCGTCCTCGAAGTCCGCTACTCTGAACAAATCCGAATAGTGCACCCTCATCTCCTCTTCGGGCTCCCAAGTCCACACGGACCTCTTGCGGTGCAGCCACTGCACCTTTACTAGCTCCACCCTCTAGCTCCTCAGCTCCTCCGTCTTCCAATTGAGAATGGTTATTGGTCTCTCGATGTAGTTCTGGCTGTCATCAACCTAAATATCCTCTAAAAGCATAGCCGCGGAGTCATCCACTAAGCACTTCCGCAGCTGGGAGACATGAAAAGTGTTGTGGATCTGGTTAAGCTCTGCTAGAAGTTCCAAACGATAAGCAACCCGACCCACCCGAGCCAAAACCCTGAATGGACCGATGTACCTGGGGCCCAGCTTGCCCCGCTTCCTGAACCGGATGACACCTTTTCAAGGTGACACCTTCAGGAGGACCATATCCCCTACCTGAAACTATAGGTTTGAACGGCGCTTGTTGGCATAGCTTTTATGCCAACTCTGAGCAGTCTGGAGCCTACTGGATCTTCTTCGTGGTCTTGAGTACCACCTCAGTACTCCCTATGACTGTATGACCGACCTCACCCCAATAGATTAGGGTCCTACACTTTCTCCCGTAGAGCATCTCGAAGGGAGGTCGATCTATGCTAGCATGATAACTGTTGTTATACGAAAATTCTGCTAACGAAAGATACGTAACCCAACTCCCACTAAAATCTAATACGCACGCACGCAACATGTCCTCTAGCGTCTGAATCGTCCTCTCACTATGCCCATCCTTCTGAGGGTGAAAAGTTGTACTGAAGTCAAGACGAGTACCTATCTCATCATGAAACCACTTAAAAAATCTGGAAGTGAAACGAACATCTCGGTCTCACACAACTGAAATCGGCACTCCATGACCTGCCAGTACCTCGAGTACATAGATCTCGGCTAGTTTCTTAGAGGATATACTCTCCTATATTGGGATGAAATGAGAACTTTTGGTCAACCGATCCACGATGACCCAAATTGAATCCACTCCACGTGTGGTTCGGGGAAGCTCCGTGATGAAATCCATAGTGATATCTTCCCATTTCCACACGGGAATCTCCAACGGTTTCATCTTTCCATGAGGTCGCTAGTGCTCGGCTTTGACTTTTCTGCAAGTCAAGCACCGCTCCACATACCATGCTATGTCCCGCTTCATGCAGAGCCACCAATAATCAAGGCAAAGATCTTGATACATCTTCGTCGCCCCGGGATGGATGGAGAATCTCGAATTGTCAACCTCATCCATTAGAACTTGATGTACACCGCCCCAGTAAGGAACCCAGACCCTTCGATGTAGGGTCAACAACCCACAATTGTCATAATCAAATGATGCCACCTAACCTATGATCCGCTCGCACTTTCGACGCTCTTCCTTCATACCCTCTACCTGGGCCTCTCGAATCCTTTCCAACAACGAAGTAATCACTGTCATCCTCAGGCATATATCTCGAATCGGAGATGCGACCGCCTTGTGGCTGAGAGAATCGACCACCAAGTTAGCTTTCACCGGGTGACAAACGTTCTCGCAGTCATAATCCTTCACCACATCCAACCAACGACGTTGCCTCATCTTTATATTCGGCTGATCCATCAGATACCTCAAGCTCTTGTGGTCCGTGTAAATGGTACAACGAACCCCATTGAGGTAGTGTCGCCAAATCTTGAGGGCGAAAAGAACAGTCCCCGGATCCAGATCATGCGTCGGATAGTTCGCCTCATGAGGCTTCAATTACCTCGATGCGTACACAATCATGCGACCCTGCTGCAATAGCATTGCACCCATACTCGTAATCGAAGCGTCACAGTAAACGAAAAATCGTCGACGCCCTCCAACAAAGTCAGAGTGGATGCCTCGCACGACTGCTATATGAGAGTCTTGAAAGCTGCATGTTGCTCAGGCCCCCAGCGAAATGTCACCGACTTCTTGGTCAGACGGGTCAATGGAACAGCAATCATGGAGAAATCCTGGATGAATCTCCGATTGTAACCTGCCAGACCAAGAAAACTCTGAATCTCGGTTGGAGACCTCGGAGCCTCTCACCGCATCACGGCATCTACCTTGGTCAGATCGACCAGAATACCCTACTGGTTGACATGGTGCCCTAGAAACTACACCTCGCGCAACCAGAACTCGCACTTGGAGAACTTTGCAAAAATACTCTCCCTCCTCGGTGTCTCCAGCTCCTCCTTTAGGTGCTCCTCATGCTGCTCCTGAGTCTTGGAGTAAACCAAGATAACATCGATGAAGACTATCACAGACCGGTCCAACATCTGTCTACACATGTGGTTCATGAGATCCATGAACACGGTAGGAGTATTGGTGAGCCCAAAAGGCATCACTAAGAATTCATAGTGACTATAGCGAGTCTGAAAGGCTGTCTTCTACACATCATCATCCCTGAATCGCATCTGGTGATAACCGGATCGCAGATCAATCTTGGAGAACCAAGATGCACCCTGAAGCTGGTCAAATAAATCATCAATCCTCGGGAGGGGATAAAGGGTCTTCACCGTAACCATTCAGCCCCCAGAATCTTTACACATCCGATGTGACACGTCCTTCTTCTTCACAAACAAGATCGGGGCTCCCCATGGAGAACTGCTCGGCCTGATAAATCCCTTATCTAACAGCTCCTGCAGCTGTGTAGACAACTCCTGCATCTCGGGAGGAGCCAACCGATATGGTGCCTTGGCTATCGGAGCCGCACCAGGAACTAGGTCAATCCGTAACTCTACCTGCCTCTCTGTAGGTACCCCAGGCAAATCCTCTGGTAACACGTATGGGTACTCCCATACGATCGGTACATCATCCACACTCACCTTACCCTTATCCTGGGTATCCATGACATACGCGACATAACCTGCACAACCCTAATGTAGGTAGCGTCTCGCTCTCGCAGGTGAACATAAAGTCGATGACACTGCGGCCTCTCGCCCTGAATCACCAAGCCTCCCCCACTTGGGGTCCGAACTCGTACAAGCTGCTGCTCGCAATTGATCATTGTCCCATTGGGGCTCAACCAGTCCATACCCACGATAACCTTATTCCCTCGTAGGGGAATGGGGACTAAATCCACCAAAAACTGCTCATCAAAAAACTGCAGTGTACATCCCCGATGAAACCTCACAGCCGGAACGGTCCTATCATCCGCTATCTCTACATCAATTGGAGAGTCCAGCTCTCCTAGAGCTCCCACAAATATCTTGTTGAGCGTCAGCCAAACAAAAGACCAGGTAGCCCCCGAATCAAATAATACCAGAGCGGATATACTGCTCACAAGGAACGATCCTATAATGAAACACATAAACATAAGCAACAATAGATATAAATAAAGAGATAAGGAGAAGATACATACCCTTCACAACATCAGGAGTTGCACATGCCTCCTCTGTTGTCAGCTGGAAGGCACTGCTCTTCGCTACCGGCACCTCTGACTGGCCCTGACGGCCATCAGTATGTTAGATAAGGTGTCTAAGTCCGTAACTATATTTGGTATGTACTTGACCCAATCCGTCATGGTCCATTTGGGTTTCACTTCACCGAAACAATTTATATGGATAATCTTTTGAGAATAGTATATTTATGATTTATTAATATTATTAGTTATAATATATTAATATGAAATCATATTATTTAATTAGTATTGATCAAGAATTAATGTAGAATTAATTGAGTGATCAAAATGAACTAATTAAATATGGACTCTTATATATATATATATATATATATATATATATATATATATATATATAATGGGCTAAGTTCATTTAGGATGGGATAAGCTTGCATGGATAGTCCATGGAGTTTTTTACCCATGGATCCTATGGAAATGAAAGGTCATGGGTATTATGGTTTACATGGATGTAACCCTAATCATCCTTACTATATAAAGAGGTCTTTGGCACATGAAATGGCACTAGTGTTTGTGAGAACAAAGGGTGGGCCGATTTCTACAAGTGCATGCTATTCTCTCAAGTCTTCCAAGGTGTTTTGGTGATTTGTGATTTCACTTGAGGCATCCACATTATTGGTGCTAGGCTCTTAAGACTCCAAGCAATCAACCACAAGAAAAGGTATGTTATTCTACCAAAGTTTTATATTACAAGTACCCCATAACATGTTAGTTAGGTTCAGAACCTTGGAAAATCAAATTTGCATGTATAATAGAGAAAACATAGATCCAAGGTTTCTAGGGTTGCATGTACACCACAATAGTGTTAGAATGCTCAAAACCCTTCAGTGGTATTAGAGCCTAGGCTTGTTTTCATTATACTTGATGCAAAATGCTTGAAAAAGTTGAAAATTTGTTCACTGTTCAGTGGAATCGCCGAGTCCATGAGGGGACTCGACGAGTCCAAGTGAAAACTCATCCTACTCGTCGAGTAGGTTCTTGCACTCGGCGAGTAGGAGGCCCTATGTGTAGATTTTTGAGTTTTTCTACTGGAAATGGACTATAATCCTTACCCGAAACTGTTTTGGACTTATAAAACTTGTTTTTGATGTGGTAATGATTATGCTAATTCATTTTCAATGGTTATTATCAAATTTTCAAGTTTTATATATGTTTATAGGATTCTTGAAATTATTGATATGAATTTTCATACTTATGAGTTTTAGTAGATCATAGGAATTATTTGCAAATTGTTTGTTAGTGTAATTCTTGATCTAAATGCCAATTAATGGACTCCATAACTTGTCCTCAGGTTATGGAATTCAAAATGTCTTTTCTTTAAAACCATTAAAACTCATAAGTTATAGAAATGAAAACTCTTGAATAGTTTCAAAACTTTCCCTCAAGTCTTGGAATTTGTAAAGTCTCACACACACTTTAATTCCAAACCCTAGAGTTTTAAAAGTTAAAATTCCACCCTTATACTTTATAGTATTATCAGTTAATAATATATATATGTATAAGATCAAGTCAGTCTTACTGTTAGTAGGCCTCATTCACGAAGCCGATCTATAAGGGGGTATAAGGTTGTTGCATATAAAATGGCAGCTTAATGGGTGTCTACTCTCACTCACCGCTTCCTTGACTGGTGGATGGTCGTTAGCCGAACAGGTAGGACAAGGACTATAATTCTCAATAAAAGTATAATGATAAATATAAAGTAATTAAACCTTTTATAAAGTCCCAATCTTAGTTACTTTCGGAAAATGTGAAATTGGTGCTAACCCATGAAACTACACTCTGTACCTTACCAAGTCGTTGGTGGAGCATGTGTGGGCAACCAGCACACTAACATGGACTAGTAAGAGTGGAAAAGGGTGACTTAGTGTTTATCATAGATCGATGGAGCACGTGTGGGTAACCGGCACATCACTTAGGTGATAAAAAATTCAGGGTACCAAGTTAATTTGCATGGTTATTCACACCTTGTTTGTGATCTTCGACATCCCAGTCACAAACTTGAGAGAGCACAATCGAGATTTAAACATGCCATTGAAAAGTTCAATGAATCTCAAAAGATCAAGGAGTTTCAATCCAATTAAAACCTAATCATTTATTTCGTTTTTAATGGTAGAAATTGGTGAAATCGTCATTCGCCTAACTTCAAATATTTTATAGCTTGGATTACGGCATCCCTCTTCCAAGTTATAAAGTATTGTGTTGGGTCCTAGCCTTAATATTATATTTGGGTCTCTTATTAAGGATTCCATATCTAATCTAAACTTGCCTTTCTTCTTTTCAGATGTCTTCCGACAATGTTGCTTCTGGCTCAAACCCTACCAGCTCCTTCTCTCTCATGAAACTTTGTGGGAGAGTCATCTTTGATGGTTCCAACTTTAATGATTGGATCAGGAACATCAGGATGGTAATGCATTACGAGGACAAGGAATATGTGCTCAACAAGGAGCTGAAAGAAATTGATGAATCTACTGCTACTCCACAGAAGATCGCTGACTTTAGGACACATGAAAGAGATGCCACCAAGGTGGCATGTATCATGTTGGCCACAATGACAACTAAACTCCAGAAGTCCAATGAGGATTTTTACCTTTTTGAGATGCACATGGACCTGATGGACCGCTACCATCAGAGTGCTCGTTAAGAGAGGTATGAAATCATCTCTTCCATGATAACAACCCGAATGAAGGATGATGAATCCTTCACGGGCCACATGCAGAAAATGTAAAGGTTTGTGGACCATTTGCTGAAGTTGAATGTGAACTTCCCTGAGGAGTTGGATATTGACATCATATTGCACTCCATACCTACTTGTTATGATCAATTCTGAATGACCTATCACGTGAACAAGGAGGAGGTCACACTCAGCAAGCTTCAAGGACATTTGAAGACCGCTGAAAGTGGTCTCAAAGGTGAATTGGTTGTTACTACTCCTACTCCTAACACCGCCCCTGTTCTGGAAATCGGGCAAAGTATAGGGAAGAAGAGGAAGACTGCTTTGAAGGGTACCATGGGAAATCCTCTTGATGGCACCTCTTCAAGAGGAACAAAAGGTGGTTCTGTCACTCCTTCTTCCTACCCAAAGGAAGCTGAATGCTTCTATTGTCATGATAAGGGGCACTAGAAACAAAACTTCCCCAAGTACCTGAAAGATGTTAGGATAGGAAGCTCAAAAATACCTATGCATGTATTTACACTATATTGTCTAATAACTCACCGCATACTAATTCTTGGGTCCTTGATACAGGTTGTCGTATTCATATATGTTCTGATTTGTAGCGCCTAAGAAGAGGTGAGGATGTGGAGCACGGAAAGTGAGACAACATGGCACTTTTGCACTGAGAAATCGATCCATATATCTATAATTCACTTGAATTTAGCATCTTTTAATATTATATGGAGTCCGCACTAGTGTTTTAGGCTTAATATATCATAGATATGGACCTTAGGAAGGATTAGGAAGGGTGTTGCATCACAAAATCCAGCCAAACACAACAAGAGAGGTGTGTGCGGCCGCACACTAGTGTGTGTGGCCAAGCCAGCCGCACACCCAGCAGCAAACCCGTCCAGCCTCACACTCAACCCTATATAAAGTCGAGGACCCCCTTCCATTCACTTTTGGTTGTATCCTTTCTCTCTCTATACTTTCTCTTTCTAGAAAACCACCCAAGAACACATAGAAGGCTCCCAAAACGTGAAGAACACCATCATTTAGCTTGTTATAGAGGTAAAACACTTGAATCCAAGCCTCAAACTCATAATGTTCTTCATGTTCTTCATCCTATGAAGGAGTGCGGCCGCATACCTTCATCAGGTGGCCGCACACACTCATAATACCCTCCAAGTGAGAGTAAGCCCACATAATCGACACATAGGACTCAAGCAAGGAGTGTATGGCCGCACACACACCCTGTACGGCCGCACACTCTAGTGTGCAGCCTCACTCACAAGTCTGGCCGCATACCCCAGCCACACACTCACCTTTATGGGCATACACACACCCTAATACTCATATTTGGCCTTAAACTTGCATAGATCATTGGGTATAGAACACGAGACACTTAGTCTTAGTGATCCCAAGCCCTTAGGAGGGATTTCCCATCATGTTTAGTCATAAAACACCTTAGCTATAACTTATATATGTGTCACCATATAATTAATAGGGGCTACGTACGTTCAGAGCAACCGTTGACACTCGACACTCATATGAATCGCATACTCGAACCCTACAATAAACGTTGAGTTCATACCCCTTAATGAACCTTTTTAAATGTTTTTACATGTTTTAGGGGGAATACAAGTAAAATTCTACAAGTTTTTATTATCAATCATATGTGACTTACCAATTATCATCAAAAAAATGGATTTTCTACACTTTTAGCTGCTTACCAATAACACTGTTTTAGTTGACTATCAAATACATTTTTAAGATTTAAATTGTTGTTAAACTATTTTCAAAACTATGTTTAAACTACTTTTGTTTTCGTTTAAAATATATCTATATTAATATATTTATATAAGTAAGACTTTAAGGACTTAGGACTGATAGCTCGCCTTATTTCCTGTTCTTGTTTGATGTGGTCTTAGGGTATCTGTTGTCCGTCCGACTGTCGTTGATTTCTTAGTTATATATCATATATATTTGTGATAGATATGAAAGTCTTCATCTTACCCGCTACCTTAGCTATTCAAAGGCATGAAATCATACACTCTAGTTAACTATAATAGGTATAGTTAAGACTACGGCTCGTTACCTCTACTACTACTATACTCACTATAACTGCTACTATTACAAGTTAATACACGTATAAGAGAACACTCTATGATCTATACAAAAAGACTATTATACTATATTACAAGAGAATGCACTAATCCAGAGTATAACACACTATCCCTCTATAAGACACTCTACCACGCTTACACCATGTGACCAGGGCTTTCTGGAAGGAAGGTAGCACTACATGTATAGATCTACACGGGGCAGACACTATTACATCCCGACTGTTAACTACAGTCCGAGCCGACTAGGCGCAGGGGTGGCACTACATCACTACACTACGTATGACCGGGAAGGTCGTCAGGTTCTCTATTATTATGCAGCCTGGTTACATGAGGGTTACACCTTTATTTAGATTAATACACTAAGACTAAAGTCTAAGCTAACATCCTGAAGTAAGTATCTATTACTAATGGAAGTTTGCACCACTACTACTATCAACAGGCATAACTTTTCTTCATCTATGTTACTCACATGAGAATTATTACCATACTTTTACAACTGAAGGTTTTCAATGATAATACTTACACACAACTCAAAGGATTTAACTTACATTGTACTTTTCTGGAAAATATAGGATTTTCTAGGGATTTCTACTACTTATAAACACAAATTTCAGTTTTTATACTATAAGTTTGCAAACACTCTTTATACAACAATGACACTAAATTCTTATGAACTCACCAGCTTTATGCTGATACTCGTTTTCAAAATAACTTGTATCCTCAGGTCAAAGATAGATAGGTACATGTGCAGCTTTTGGAGAAGATGGAGCACGTACAAGACCCATCTTTTATTTTGTTATACTTTTAGTGTCTATAAAGTTTACAAAACACATTTGTATTTAAATTTGCTATATATATGCAGTGGTTGTTGTCACTTGTTTCTACTATTATGCAATTGTTATGATACTGTACATGACGTCCTCCACCCCAGAATGTATTCCGCCATTATCGGTTTTGGGGTGTGACAGATTGGTATCAGAGCATTGTTTATAGTGAATCAAGTATATCAACCTATAAAAAAGATATACGAACTATAAACACTTCTGGACTAAAACACTCTAACCAAGAATATATGCTAAAATACTTAACTAAGTATATATATATATATATATATATATACACACACACACACACACACACACTCACCACTACAAAAGGGCCATTATCATACAAGAACAAAACAAAAGTATTACGATTGTTGAACAGCACAATTAAGCTTAGAGACATATAGTCACATCTGGGGGGATGTAGCCTGATCAACTACATTTTTCCAGGAGTGACTAGCATGTGCCTAAGAGTGATTGTGGTGTTGCAACAAGTCTAAAAACTTACCAACACTACCACAAGAACGTTAGAACAAGAATACTATAGGAGTATTCTGCATTCTAATAACTACATATGTGATAACTAAAGGGTCGTTACTGGTAGGACAATGGTTGCTAAGTGGATACACCATGGTTACATGTGACTAGGACGTTATAGAGTCAGAATCTGTGACCTTTGCTTCATTTCCTGTTCTTGTTTGATTGGGGTTCTGAAGTTAGGGTTGCTTATTCGAAGGACTATCTTGCTTTGGTTACATGTAATTGGTATGCACTACGCAAGTATTGGGTCGACCAATAAACGATCCATCTCATAAGTATCCTAGATAAGTACGTCTATTAACCTTTATCTCCCCATTCTCGCGTAGATAGCATGGCTGGCTTCCACTATCCCGGCGATCCGTATTATCCAAAACCAGGGCAATGAAGGATGGCTCGATGAAGAGCCAGAAGATGATCACCCGATCCCTTTGGATGATCATCACGCAGAAGGCTTTTCGAATAGCTCCAGCTCCGAGCCAGAAGTTAACAACCTACCCCCTGAAGCTCCAAAACCCAACCCTCATCCGGCATTTCAAGGTCCCACTCCCATGTGGGCAATAACCTTGAACCGATGGAGCGATGAGCACGGTCAGCCCTTACCTTTCAATGGAGACCGAAGCTTCTACAACATAAGCGAGGGAGGATCAGCGGTCCGATTTCTGCTCATCATGGTCTAAAGGATTGCCAGGAACATCGAGCAAGGTCAACCAGCCATTGGCCGAGTTGTAGAAGTGGATGCCAACTCTAACCTCAACACTGTTCGCATTCGTCAACTTGAAGAAGCGATGGATAGGACAAGGAGGACCAATGAGGCTCTGCAGCAATAGCTAGCTGCATCCTGAGCCAAAGTTAGGGAACTCCGAGCGCACCAACGAGCTCATGAGCGACATCTTTTAGAAGTTGTACGCCAACTGGCCAACTTGAGGATTCACCCAAGGGGTACCCATCGCCAGTAGAAGATGTCAACTCATCCCTCTTTTGTTTAAAGGAATAGCCTCTCCTTTTATACTTTCAATAGGACACTTGTCTGTAAACATTTCTTAACTATGAAAATACCCTAACTGAAACTCCTAGGCTGCCAACGTTTTCCCTTATGGTTTGATGTAAGACCTACTGCTAGGTCATTTTTCCTGAACTCATTTTACATCATGAATACCAGTAATATTGGCAGTTAACTATTCTGTTGCTATGACTCTCTCTCTCTCTGATTATTGGTCTATGCTGATTTAGTCCATGACACCCTCTTGTCATACTTGCAATAGACTCTTACTATTGTCATCATCACTATTAACTTTCAGTGAAAGATGCCTCCTCGAAAGCGCCCAAACAGAGGCAGACCAGCGACTTAAACTCCACCTCCACCACCTCCTCCTCCGCAGTTCGATCCAGTGTTGTTTCAAACGGCTGTAACCGCAGCTGTGACGGCATCCATGGCCCAAATGAATTCCAGTGATGCTAGTGGAGTCGGAATGGGCACCAACTCCAAACATGGTGAAATTCCCTCACGTACACCAGGGTGTACTTATAAAGATTTCATGAACTGTAAACCCACATTTTTCAATGGGACCGGAGGAATCCTAGCTCTATCCTAATGGATCGAAAGAGCCGAAGCTGTTTTCGAAATGTGCTCATGCCCCGAAGAAAGCAAAATCAAGTTCGCTGCTGCCACCTTCACTGAAAGGGCCCTGACATGGTGGAATGGCCACGTCAATTCACTGTCTCTAGTAACAACCAATGCCATGGGCTGGGACACACTAAAGGATCTACTGAGAAAGGAGTAATACCCTAGAGGGGAGGTTCAGAAGCTTGAAGAGGAACTTTGGAACCTCAAGATGAAGGGAACATACATAGTGGCTTATACGACCAGGTTCTGCGACCTGGTGGCTATGTGCCCTAACATTATCCCTTCTGAGAGCAAGAAAATCGAGCGATACATCTGGGGTTTAGTGCCCCCGTATCAAGGAAATGTTTTATCCTCCCATCCTGCAACCTTTGATAGCGCCAAGGAGTTGGCCCACAGGTTGATTGATCATGAAACTTCTTCCACTCCAGCAACAGCAACCACAACTTCCACTGCACCACCCAAATCAACTAACAAAAAGAGAAAGTGTTGGGATCAGAAGAAGGGCAAGAAAACTCAAACCTCCTCCAAAGACCAACAAATCGTGGTTGTCCATGCTGCCACCACTCCTGCTACCCCTGCACCAGCAAAATCTTATGTTGGAAACCTGCCCAAGTGTCCCAAGTGCCCCTTCCATCACAACGGCCCCTACCATGAATTGCAATCCACCAACTGCGGCCGGAAGGGCCATACTGTCTGGTTTTGCAGATCCCAACCCAAACCTATCTCTCAAGTCCCCAGTTCGGGAGTGAGTCAGGCCTGCTATAGCTGCGGTGAAGCGGGCCATTTCAAGAAAAACTGTCCGAAGGCTGGGAATGCAAGAGGAACAGGAAGACTACTCGCTATTGGCCACAACGAAGCGGTAGCGGATCCCGCAGTAGTCACGGGTACGTTCCTTCTCAACAACTCTTATGCCTGTGTCTTATTCGATAGTGGTGCAGAAAGAAGCTTCATAAACCAAAACTTTAAACACTTACTTAAACAATCCCCACAACCACTAAAAGAAACATTCGTCGTAGAAATGGCTAACGGAAAGACCGAAAGCTCTAACGAAATTTACATAGGTTGTACCCTCACGTTAGACGATCATTCGTTCCCTATCGACCTCATACCAGTCTCGATCAAGAGTTTCGATGTCATTGTTGGCATGGACTGGTTGAGTCTTCATCGCGCTGAAATTCTATGCTTCGACAAAGCCATCCGCCTAAATCCACCGAATCACGAAACTCTGTTAATCTACGGAGACAAACCTGGTACGAGCCTCCGTATCATCTCAAGTATTCAAGCCCATAAATACTTGCGTAAGGAATATCGCGCCTTCCTTTCACATGTCGTCGACACAAGCCAGGAAGCGAGAGATCCAAAAGACATCCCTGTTGTATGTGATTTCCCTGACGTATTTCCAGAGGACCTTCCAGTTTTACCTCCCAAACGTTAGGTTGAGTTCAGAATCGACCTAGTCCCAGGAGCTACCCTCGTAGCTAAGTTGCCATATCGTTTAGCGCCCGCAGAGATGCAAGAACTATCCGGCCAACTTAACGATCTGCTCAGCAAGGGCTTTATAAGACCAAGCTTCTCACCCTGGGGAGCTCCGGTCTTGTTCGTAAAGAAGAAGGACGGATCGTTCTGTATGTGCAACGATTATAGAGAACTCAACAAACTCACGGTCAAAAATTGCTACCCTTTTCCCCATATAGACAAACTATTCGACCAACTGCAAGGGGCGAGTTACTTTTCCAAGATTGATCTTAGGTCCGGGTATCACCAGTTACGAGTGCTTGAGGAGGATGTTCCGAAGACAGCCTTCCGAACTCGTTACGGACACTACAAGTTCGTAGTGATGCCCTTTGGACTGACTAACGCACCTGCAGTGTTCATGGACTTGATGAATAGGGTGTGTTGGCCATACTTAGATCAGTTCGTCATCGTCTTTATTGATGACATACTCGTCTACTCTCGGAGCGAGGAAGAAGAGAGGAATCATCTACGACAAGTCCTAGAAACCATGCGATCGGAGAAGTTATACGCGAAGTTCTCTAAGTGCGAATTTTGGATCCGAAGAGTTGAATTCTTAGGACACGTGGTTAGTGAGGAAGGAATCCACGTGGACCCATACAAGATTAAAGCTATCGAGAACTGGTCAACACCAAAGACGCCCACAGAAATTCGTCAATTTCTGGGCCTCGCTGGCTACTACCACAGATTCATTCAGAACTTCTCTCGGATTGCGAAACCTCTTACCATTTTGACACAGAAAGGCGTTACATTTGACTGGGATGAGAAACAGGAGAAGGCATTCTAGACCCTGAAGCGAGCTCTGTGCACCGCACCGGTATTATCCCTTCCCGAAGGGACAGAAGATTTTGTGGTATACTGCGATGCATCGAACCAAGGGCTCGGTTATGTCTTGATGCAATGAGGTAAGGTCATCGCCTATGCCTCAAGACAGCTGAAGACACATGAGGTTAACTACACCACTCATGACTTCGAGTTAGGGGCAGTTGTATTCGCTCTAAAGATCTGGAGATATTACTTGTATGAGACGAAGAGCATAATATACACTGATCATAAAAGCCTCCAACACATAATGAACCAGAAGGAGCTCAACGTGAGACAACGACGGTGGGTTGAACTACTCAACGATTACGACTGCGAGATTCGTTATCACCCGGAGAAAGCCAATGTAGTAGCAGACGCCCTAAGTAGAAAAGAGTATTCTGGTCAAAGAGTCAAGTCGTTAACAATGACTATCCATTCGCACCTATCCGCACAAATTAAGGAGGCTCAGCTCAAAGCCTTAAAGCCTGAGAATGTGGTGGGAGAATCCCTGCGTGGAATGGATAAGAACTTGGAGGTCAAGGGTGACGGAGCCTATTATCTTATGGACCGAATCTGGACTCCGCGCCACGGTGGTTTCAGATACTTGGTCTTGAAGGAAGCACACAACACTCGATACACCGTTCACCCAGGTTCACATAAGATGTATCTGGATCTCAAAAAGCTATACTGGTGGCCTAACATGAAAGCGAAGATATCTACTTTCGTGAGTAAGTGCCTTACTTGTGCAATGGTCAAGGTCGAATACCAGAAGCCATCACGTCTCCTCCAAAAACCGGAGATACCGGAGTGGAAGTCAGAGCGGATCACCATGGATTTCATAACCAAGCTACCCAAGACAACGGGTGGGTTGGATACCATATGGGTCATCATCGACAGACTGACCAAGTCCGCACACTTCCTACCTATCAAAGAAATAGATGAGATGGAGAAACTCACCAAAACATACATTAAAGAGATAGTACGACTACATGGTGTCCCTGTATCTATTATCTCTGATAGAGATAGTAGGTTTACCTCGATATTTTGGCAATCACTGCAAAAAGCATTAGGGACAAGGCTGGACATGAGTACAGCCTACCACCCGCAGACTGGCGGACAAAGTGAGAGGATGATCCAAACCTTAGAGGATATGCTACGAGCCTGTGTGATTGACTTTGGTAAAGTGTGGGATACACACTTACCCCTTGTCGAGTTTTCCTACAACAATAGCTATCATACGAGCATCAAGGCAGCTCCATTTGAAGCCCTCTACGGCCGGAAGTGCAGATCCCCTCTGTGATGGGCTGAGGTGGGTGACACTCAGTTAGCCAAAGGACGAGTTCCTGATAGCGCCCTCACGGGTCCGAAGATCATTCGAGAAACGACCGAGAAGATTGTACAGATTCGCGAATGATTAAAAGCCGCTAGGGATCGACAGAAAAGCTACGCAGACAAACGAAGAAAATCTTTGGAATTCCAGGTGGCAGACCGAGTCCTTTTGAAAGTCTCACCCTGGAAGGGCACGATACGCTTTGGAAAGCAAGGAAAGCTAAACCCAAGGTACATAGGGCCTTTCGAGATTCTCACCAGAATAGGCCCCGTAGCTTACAAACTCAATCTACCCCACGAGCTTAGTAACATACATCCTACCTTCCACGTATCGAACTTGAAAAAGTGCCTATCCGACGAGACTCTTGTAATTCCACTCGACGAGATCGAAATCAACGAGAGTCTCAACTTCGTGGAAGAACCTATGCAAATTATGGATCGAGAAGTCAAGCGAACGAAGCAAAGTCGCATCCCAATAGTAAAGGTTCGCTGGAATGCTAAGCGAGGACCGGAGTTCACTTGGGGGCGCGAGGATCAAATGAAACATAAATATCCTCATCTTTTTGCTTAGTTAATACGTAATAACTTAGTTGCTTGAACCATAATTTCGGGACGAAATTCCCCTATCGGGAGGAGGATATGACAACTTGGCACTTTTGCACTACGAAATCGATCCATATATCTATAATTCACTTGAATTTAGCATCTTTTAATAGTATATGGAGTCCGCACTAGTGTTTTAGGCTTAATATATCATAGATATGGACCTTAGGAAGGATTAGGAAGGGTGTTGCATCACAAAATCCAGCCAAACACAACAAGAGAGGTGAGTGCGGCCGCACACTAGTGTGTGCGGCCAAGCCAACCGCACACCCAGCAACAAACCCGTCCAGCCTCACACTCAACCCTATATAAAGTGGAGGACCCCCTTCCATTCACTTTTGGCTGCATCCTTTCTCTCTCTATACTTTCTCTTTCTAGAAAACCACCCAAGAACACATAGAAGGCTCCCAAAACGTGAAGAACACCATCATTTAGCTTGTTATAGAGGTAAAACACTTGAATCCAAGCCTCAAACTCATCATGTTCTTCATGTTCTTCATCCTATGAAGGAGTGCGGCCGCATACCTTCATCAGGTGGCCGCACACACTCATAATACCCTCCAAGTGACAGTAAGGCCACATAATCGACACATAGGACTCAAGCAAGGAGTGTACGGCTGCACACCCCTGTGTATGGCTGCACACACACCCTGTACGGCTGCACACTCTAGTGTGCAGTCTCACTCACAAGTCTGGCCGCATACCCCAGCCGCACACTCACCTTTATGGCCATACACACACCCTAATACTCATACTTGGCCTTAAACTTGCATAGATCATTGGGTATAGAACATGGGACACTTAGTCTTAGTGATCCCAAGCCCTTAGGAGGGATTTCCCATCATGTTTATTCATAAAACACCTTAGCTCTAACTTATATATGTGTCACCATATAATTAATAGGGGCTACGTACGTTCAGAGCAACCGCTGACACTCGACACTCATACGAATCGCATACTCGAACCCTACAATAAACGGTGAGTTCATACCCCTTAATGAACCTTTTTAAATGTTTTTACATGTTTTAGGGGGGGAATACAAGTAAAATTCTACAAGTTTTTATTATCAAATCATATGTGACTTACCAATTATCATCAAAAAAATGGATTTTCTACACTTTTAGCTGCTTACCAATAAAACTGTTTTAGTTGACTATCAAATACTTTTTATGATTGAAATTGTTGTTAAACTATTTTCAAAACTATGTTTAAACTACTTTTCTTTTCTTTTAAAATATATCTACATTAATATATTTATATAAGTAAGACTTTAAGGACTTAGAACCGATAGCTCGCCTTATTTCCTGTTCTTGTTTGATGTGGTCTTAGGGTATCTATTGTCCGTCCGACTGTCGTTGATTTCTTAGTTATATATCATATATATTTGTGATAGATATGAAAGTCTTCATCTTACCCGCTACCTTAGCTATTCAAAGGCATGAAATCATACATTCTAGTTAACTATAATAGGTATAGTTAAGACTACTGCTCGTTACCTCTACTACTACTATACTCACTATAACTGTTACTATTACAAGTTAATACACATATAAGAGAACACTCTATGATCTATACAAAAAGACTATTATACTATATTACAAGAGAATGCACTAATCCAGAGTATAACACACTATCCCTCTATAAGACACTCTACCGCGCTTACACCATGTGACCAGGGCTTTCTGGAAGGAAGGTAGCACTACATGTATAGATCTATACGGGGCAGACACTATTACATCCCGACTGTTAACTACAGTCCGAGCTGACTAGGCCCAGGGGTGGCACTACATCACTACACTACGTATGACCGGGAAGGTCGTCGGGTTCTCTATTATCATCCAGCCTGGTTACATGAGGTTACACCTTTATTTAGATTAATACACTAAGACTAAATTCTAAGCTAACATCCCGAAGTAAGTAAGTATCTATTACTAATGGAAGTTTGCATCACTACTACTGTCAACAGGCATAACTTTTCTTCATCTATGTTACTCACATGAGAATTATTACCGTACTTTTACAACTGAAGGTTTTCAATGATAATACTTACACACAACTCAAAGGATTTAACTTACATTGTACTTTTCTGAAAAATATAGGATTTTCTAGGGATTTCTACTACTTATAAACACAAATTTTGGTTCTTATACTATAAGTTTGGAAACACTCTTTATACAACAACGACACTAAATTCTTATGAACTCACCAACTTTATGTTGATACTCGTTTTCAAAATAACTTGTATCCTCAGGTCAAAGATAGATAGGTACAGTTGCAGCTTTTGGAGAAGATGGAGCACATACAAGACCCATCTTTTATTTTGTTATACTTTTAGTGTCTATAAACTTTACAAAACACGTTTGTATTTAAATTTGCTATTTGTATGCAGTGGTTATTGTCACTTGTTTTTACTATTATGAAATTGTTATGATACTGTACATGACGTCCTCCACCCCAGAATGTATTCCGCCATTATCGGTTTTGGGGTGTGATAGAAAGATAAACTTGATCATGGGGAATAGGAAAGCTTCACTTGTCACCAAGATTGGAGTTTATTCTTTGTTGCTAAGTAGTGGGTTATTGTTAGATTTGAATAAGTGTTGTTACTCGTCTGAAATGGCAAGAAATATTTGTTCTTTTCACGGTTTGTATAAACAAGGATTTACTTTTTCATTTGATAATGAATGTGGCGGTATTAATTCTTTTTATAATAATGTTTTTTATTTTAAAGCATTACCTTTTTATGGTGTATATGAAACTGTGTCGGTTGTAGACAACTTAGGAAATAATGTGTTGTATATCGATTCTTCCACTAGGTTGGATAAGGCATCCTTGTGGCATTGTTGTCTTGGACATGTCAACAAGAAGCGCATAGGCCAACTCCAAAAGGCTAGAGTCTTGGAGTCATTTGACTTAAAGTCAGATGATAGTTGCAAATCTTTTTTGCTTGGAAAAATGACAAAGTAACCCTTCACCGGTACTTGTTCTAGGGGTGAAGGTTTGTTGGACCTCATACACATAGATGTGTGTGGACCCTTCAAAACCGCCACAAGGGATGCTAATCGCTTCTATGTGACTTTTACTGATGATTACAGTAGATATGGTTATGTCTACTTAATCAAGCATAAGTCAGAAACCTTTGACAAGTTCAAAGAGTTTAAATAGGAAGTGGAGAATCAGCTGGGTAGGAACATTAAGATGCTTTAATCTGATCAAGGAGGAGAGTATCTTAGTACAGAGTTCCTTGACTATCTTAAGGAATGTGGAATTGTTTCACAATTGACACCTCCCAGAACACCATAGCTTAATGGTGTGGCTTAGAGGCGCAATCGAACCTTGTTAGACATGGTTCGTTCCATGATGAGTCAAACTTTGTTAGCAATCTCATTTTGGGGGTATGCCTTAGAGACTGCCGCCCATATCCTTAATCTAGTCCCTACCAAGAAGGTTGCCAAAACACCTCACGAGATGTGGACTGGGAAAGTTCCCAATTTAGACCACATCAAGATTTGGGGTTGCGACGCTTTCGTGAGACGTGAGACTCAGGACAAACTCAATCCTCATAGTGAACGGTGTATTTTCATCAGCTACCCACAGAAATCCTTTGGTTACCTATTTTACAGACACGGTGAGAATGTGATCTTTATGGAAAGGAAAGTGGTCTTTCGCGAGAGAGATTTTATAAGCCAAAGAAATAGTGGGAGGCAAATTGACCTTGTAAATCTTCAAGATTCAAGTGGTGAAGGAACCTAAAACCCTAGCAATCAACCTGAGGAGGAAACTCCTATTGAACCAATTGACGAGTTTGTACCTCTGAGGCATTCCACAAGAGTTAGGAATCACCTAAGCATTACTATTGTTTCCATATTACTGCGGAAGTTGATACATTTATCAGTGATAGTACACTGGTAAATTTGGATGAACCTAACAGCTATAGGGAAGCCATGGCAGGCCCTGATTCTACTAAATGGAAAGAGGCTATGGACAGCGAGATTCAGTCCATGTGAGACAATCAAGTTTGGAACTTGGTTGACAATGTATCGGGTCGTAAGACGGTCGGGTGCAAATGGATCTTCAAGAAGAAGACCGAAATTGATGGTAAAGTGCACACTTATAAGATGTGACTGGTTGTAAAGGGCTTCACTCAAACTTAGGGAGTTGATTATGATGAAACCTTCTCACCAGTAGCAAAGATTAAGTCTATTAGGGTTATGCTAGCCATTGCTGCATTTCATGATTATGAAATATGGAAAATGGATGTCAAAACTGCTTTCCTTAATGGAAAGTTGGTTGAGGATGTTTACATGAGTCATCCAAAAGGTTTTGTCATTGCAGAGTACCCTGATAGAGTGTGCAAGCTTGAGAAATCCATTTATGGATTGAAACAAGCATCTTGCGGCTGGAATCTTTGTTTTGATAAGAAAGTCAAAGAGTTTGGCTTTTCGAGAAGCGAAGATGAGTCCTGTGTATATGTTAAAGCTAGTGGGAATAGAGTTAGCCTTTTGGTACTATATGTGGATGACATACTACTCATGGGAAATGACATCCTGACTTTGCAGGAGGTTAAGTCCTGGCTTGGGAAGTGTTTCGCTATGAAGGACCTTGGAGAAGCTACCTATATCCTAGGGATAAGGATATTGAGAGAAAGGAGTAAATGACTAATTGGACTTAGTCAAAGAACCTATCTGGACAAGGTACCGTTGAAAAGGTTCAACATGCAGAATTCCAAGAAAGGTGACTTACCGATCCAGCATCATGCCAAACTGAGCAAGGCTCGCAGACCGAGTATAGAGGCTGAGATAGTTGAGATGAGTCGATTACCATATGCTTCTGTTGTTGGCTCGATCATGTATTCTATGACTTGTACCGCTCTGATGTGGCCTTTACTTTAAGCATGGTCATCAGATATCAGGGGAACCCTGGCAAGGCTCACTGGACTGCGATGAAGAACATTCTCAAGTACCTGTGGAGGACTAAGGACTGGGTCCTTACCCTTGGTGGGAGTGATGACTTGAGAGTAGTGGGGTATAGTGACGCTAGCTTTCAGACTGATAGGGATAATTTCCGCTCTCAGTCAGGCTGGTTCTTTACCATGAATGGAGGAGAAATTACTTGGAAAAGTTCCAAGCAGGAGACGGTAGCTGATTCGACTTGTGAATCAGAGTACATAGCAGCGAGTGAAGCGGCGAAGGAGGCGATATGGTTGAGGAACTTCATCGGAGACATTGGAGTTGTACCAGCTATAAAGGAGCCTATGGAGATTTTCTGTGACAGCAATAGTACTGTTGCCTTAGCCAAGGAACCGAGAGATCATGGCAGATCCAGACACATTGACAGAAAATATCACTTCATAAGACACATGATAGAAGAAGGACTCCTCGTGGCAAAGAGGATATCATCAAAAGAGAACCCAGCAGATCCCCTCATGAAGGGACTGACTAGGGTTAGGCATTTGCAGCATGCGAGGCGCATCGGGCTGAAGGATGATATTAGTTTTACAGATTAGATAACTATTTCTGAAACTTGTAAAATGTAATTGACATTTGATGATTAAATAAAAGTTGTTTATTTATAAGTAAGGTGTTGCTATCTTGTGTCAATTGTTTACTATTGTTTCAATTTTGCATGTTTTGACTTCTAGAATAATTACTTTATTCAAACTCTCCACAGTCAGTCATATGTTGGAAGTAGGTATGAATCAATACTATCATGAATTGGGCTTGTAGATGTCTAAGGTGTTAGACATGGCAAAAGTTGCTACAACATTCATGAATGCTCATAAGTTCTGAGTATTGGATTAAACTCACGCTCACTTGTATCACTTCATGGAATTTATCTCGAGTGATCGTGAGATGGTAATATCATATAAGTCTTCAAACCTAGAGATATGAGTTGGTGCCTATGAGTTGGTTGTGCATTCATTTTACAAAAACGCATCAGTAACTTGATGTTATAAAACATAACTTTATGTATGACTCAACAAGTATTAGAACAAGCATATGAGTCGAAGTTTATATGTTCCTTTTAGTCCTTGGAGGATTAAAACTGATATATGGGCCCCTCGGTGATTTTTTTAACTATGTTTCGGGCCCGGTCAGAACCAAATTGATGTGTTCAGTTTAGTGCTATGTCAAACAAATCGGAAATCGGGAAACAAATTGTTGGACAATAAGTACGACTTTGTTCCATGTATTTGTCCGACTTATATCTAGAACAGATGATCATATGATCACTTATCTAAAATGACACTTCATAGTTCAACAGATTTTTAAGAGCTACGATTGTTGGTTGGTTCCTGAACTCATACTTGCAACTATAGTTATCAGAGTTATCCAAGTGAGAGACTGTTGGATAAGGTGTCTAAGTCTGTAACTATATTTGATATGTATTTGACCTGACCCGGCATGGTCCATTTGGGTTGCACTTCACCGAAACAATTTATATAGATAACCTTTTGAGAATAGTATATTTATGATTTATTAATACATTATTAGTTATAATATATTAATATGAAATCATATTATTTAATTAGTATTGATCAAGAATTAATTTAGTGATCAAAATGAACTAATTATGTACCAACGTAAATTTTCAAACAAATTTTTCATTTCCAAATATAGTATTTTTATTTCAAAACAAGGCATAAACATTCAAGTGTCATGTCAAAATACAAATCATCTAAATCCCAAGATCACAAAACATCCTTCAGTGTGTACAGAACACGCCGGCGCCTTCCCACGGTCCTCGCTAGTACCTGAAACACATACATAACAACTGTATGCATAAATGCTTAGTGAGTTCCCCAATATACAACTTACGCACATACGCCTTTCCAGGCCCTGACCTTCCGGTCCATGTGTCTCAGGGGACTTCCGTCCCTGCTGGGTAAACCTTCCGGTCCTACCCACGCCGACCTTCCGGTCCATAACACAACGCCTTCCGGCCCATAACATATTCGCCTTCCGGCCCATAACATAATGCCTTCCGGCCCATATCAAATATATCATACATAGCACATAAAACACACATAACACATATCATATCCGACCTTCCGGTCACACAGTCAAACCCTTCCGGGTACAGTATAGTGAGAAGACTCACCTCGTGAATGTCGAAAGCTAGCAAATCCCGAAGTCACTCGTACTCGATCCGCCGAGCTATAATCTTCCTATAATATCATACATCTCTTATTAACACTTTTATCTTCTAAGTTTGACTATCTCTAAGAGGTCAAACATAGGTCAACCCTGGTCAACGGTCAACGATCAACCTGACCTGACTCGGCGAGTGCTAGGGCGACTCGGCGAGTCTAGACGTCCTCACCAGTTCTCTAAGATTCCCTTTCTACTCGTCGAGTATCCTCCTTGACTCGACGAGTTTCTCCTGGAAGAATCGCGGGGCCACCCCGACTCAACTCGCCGAGTCTGAAGAACAGCTCGACGAGTCCCAGTTAATCTTCAAGCTACTCGCCGAGTCTGTTCATCAGACTCGGCGAGTCCATGCCATGCAACCGCTCAAACTGCTTTCTAAGGTCAGAACTGCTTCGACCCTTCCTAGGTCTGGCCTTCCTAGACTCATTCATCACGTAAGGTCCCCATTTCGGTGCTCATAATACACCCCATGATTCATAATTTACATTTTGACCTAAGGCATAAGGATTCCAATCCAAAACCTCCATTGATTCCCTAAATGCTCAGGCATGGGACATTCTGGACCTCCAAAGGTCCCAATACAGAGTTCCAATCGTTTGGGGGACTAATGCAATACTCAATCTAGCCACAAAAGGGTTCAATAAACCCTAAATCCATATACACATCAACATAGAGGAATGTAACTCGAAATATTACCTGAATAACGTGCTCTCTGTGTCCCCAATCTACAGAACGTGGCTTCCCTTATTGTTCCCTCAACCAAAGCTTCTTCTTCCTTGCAAAACAACACCTCCAAAATCAACAATGGTCTTCAACCTTGCTCCAGGCACTCACAATCGACTTAGGGTTTCTCTCAGAGGACTAGGGTGGACAATGACGGCCATAAAGTCCCTCATATACGTCCCAAACCTAAACGGTTAGGGTTTTCGCTAAACAGCGCAGACTCGCCGAGTCCATATCCGGACTCGTCGAGTCCAGTCGCGAACCCGCGACCAGATCCGCGATCCGACTCGGCGAGTCTAGGCTCCAACTCGCCGAGTCCCCTCTTAAAACACCCAAAACATAAATATAACAATACCTGAAATTCCGGGTTGTTACAACTCTCCCCCACTAGGACTAGACTTCGCCCTCGAAGTCTCACTCTGAAAATAGTTCCGGATGCTGCTCCCGCCTCTCACGCTCCGGCTCCCAAGTCATTTTTGATCCCTTCCGGTGTTGCCACTGAACCAACACCAGAGGCACCTCTTTGTTCCTCAGAACCTTGATCTTCCGATCCCTGATTGCCACTGGTCTCTCGGCATAATTCAGGCTTGCATCCACCTGAATATCCTCTAATGGAACCACTGCCGACTCATCGGCTATGCACTTCCTCAATTGCGACACATGAAAAGTGTCGTGGATCTGCCCCAACTCAGCTGGCAACTCCAAACGATAGGCTACCCGGCCTATCCTTGCAATTACAAAGAAATGGCCCAATATACCGGGGTCCCAACTTGCCCCTCTTCCTGAATCGAATCACTCCTTTCCAAGGAGAGACCTTCAGGAGAACGAAGTCGCCGACTTGAAACTCAAGCTCGGATCGGCGTCTGTCTGCATAACTCTTCTGTCGGCTCTGGGCGGTCAATAACCTCTGTCTAACCTGCTGAATCTGCTCTGTAGTCTGAAGCACGATCTCAGTACTGCCCATCACTCTCTGTCCCACCTCTCCCCAGCAAATGGGGGTCCGACACCTCCTACCATACAACAGCTCAAAGGGTGGCATACCAATGCTCGAATGATGACTGTTGTTGTAGGAAAACTCTGCCAAGGGTAAATACGCATCCCAGCTACCCCCGAAATCTAACACACACGCTCGAAGCATGTCCTCCAGCGTCTGAATCGTTCGCTCGCTCTGACCGTCTGTCTGGGGATGGTATGCGGTACTAAAATGCAATTTAGTACCCAGCTCCTCATGGAATTTCTTCCAGAATCTGGAAGTGAAGGGCACATCACGTTCTGAAACAATCGAGATCGGCACCCCATGCCGAGATACCACTTCTCTCACATATATCTCCGCCAACTTCTCCGCTGAAGAACTCTCATTGATGGCAAGGAAGTGTGCACTCTTCGTCAGCCTATCCACAATCACCCAAATTGCATTGACTCCTCTGACAGTCCTCGGCAATTTGGTGATGAAATCCATAGTGATATGTTCCCACTTCCACTCGGGAACCTCCAATGGCTGCAACTTGCCATGCGGTCTCTGGTGCTCGGCCTTAACTCTACGGCAAGTCAAGCACCTCTCAACGAACCATGCGACGTCCCTCTTCCTACAGGGCCACCAATACTCTTTCCTCAAATCCAAATACATCTTCGTAGCCCCGGGATGGATCGAGAATTTCGATCGATGAGCCTCTTCCATCAAAATAGAACGCGTACCACCCACGAACGGTACCCAAATCCGACCCTGAAACGTCATAAGCCCTCGTCCATCCGTAACGAACTCTGAAACCAAACCAACGACCTGTTCTTTCTTCTGCATCTCTGGTCGCACAGCCTCGGCCTGTGCCCCACGAATAGCATCCAATACTGGAGCTATCACAGTGAATCTCAAACATACATCTCGTAGTGGAGTGCTCTCCGCCCTGCGGCTCAATGCATCGGCTACTACATTAGCCTTGCCTGGGTGATACAGGATCTCACAATCATAATCCTTGACCACATCCAACCACCTCCTCTGACGCATATTTAGGTTGGGCTGATCCATCAAATACTTCAAGCTCTTATGGTCCGTGTATATCGTACATCGGACCCCATACAGGTAGTGACGCCAAATCTTGAGAGCGAACACTACTGCCCCCAACTCTAAATCATGCGTGGGATATCTCGCCTCATGAGGCTTCAGCTGCCTCGACGCATAAGCTATCACATGACCCCTCTGCATCAACACTGCACCCAGCCCCGAAATCGATGCATCGCAATATACTACAAAATCCTCCATCCCTTCCGGGAGAGCTAATACCGGGGCTTCGCACAACCTTTGGCGAAGTGTCTCAAAGGAGGTCTGCTGCTCGGGTCCCCAAGAGAATGCAACACCCTTCCGGGTCAATCTGGTGAGCGGCACTGCGATCTTGGAGAAATCCTTAATAAATCTCCGATAATACCCTGTCAACCCAAGGAAGCTCCGGATCTCAGAAGGTGACTTCGGCACCTCCCAACTCATCACCGCCTCAACTTTGGCCGGATCGACCAATATCCCTTCCTGATTAACAACATGTCCTAGGAATTAGACCTCCCGCAACCAGAAGTCACACTTGGAGAACTTTGCATAAAGCTTCTCCGATCTCAAAACCTCAAGGACCTCCCTCAAATGCTCCTCGTGTTGCTCTCTAGATCTTGAATACACTAGAATATCATCGATAAATATAATCACTGACCGATCCAACATCGGCCTGCATACTCTGTTCATGAGATCCATGAACACAGTCGGGGCATTGGTGAGCCCGAAAGGCATCACCACAAACTCATAATGCCCATATCGCGTCCTAAACGCTGTCTTCTGGACGTCCTCATCCCGCACTCTCACCTGATGGTACCCTGACCTCAGATCGATCTTGGAAAACCAAGATGCTCCCTGCAACTGATCGAATAAATCATCGATCCTCGGTAACGGGTAACGGTTCTTGACCGTCAACTTGTTCAACTCCCGGTAATCAATGCACATCCAGTGTGAACCATCCTTCTTCTTGACGAACAGAATAGGTGCTCCCCACGGCGAACTGCTCGGCCGAATGAATCCCTTCCCCAGCAACTCTTGAAGCTGCGAGGACAACTCTTGCATCTCTGGAGGTGCAAGACGATAAGGCACCTTAGCAATAGGCGCAGCCCCCAGAACCAGATCGATACCAAACTCTACTTGCCTCACAGGAGGTACTCCCGGCAGCTCCTCGGGAAAAACATCTTGAAACTCACGCACCACTGGGACCTCCTCAACTGATCTCGGTCTCTCGGAAGCCTCCCGCATATCCATCACATACGCCACAAAACCCTTACAGCCCTGCTGTAGGCACTGCCTCGCCCTAGCGGCCGAACAAAAAGCTGATCCCGAACGGGTACCCTCGTCGTACACCGAAAGAACTCCCCCACTAGGGTCTCGTATAGTCACCAGCTGACGCTCACAGTCGATGACGGCGCCGAATCGGCTCAACCAGTCCATGCCCACAATGACACAGACATCACCCATCGCAATAGGAATCAAGTCAATCGGAAACTCGACCCCGAAAATCTCTAGCACACATCCCCGGAGAACCTCCGTGGCACAAAATCACTCTCTCGTCAGCTATAGAAACTCTCAGAGGCCGACTCAACGGCTCACGACTAACGCTGATATGCTGACTAAAAGCTACAGATACAAAGGACCTACTCGCACCCGAGTAAAATAACACTAAAGCAGGCACAGAGTTCACAAGGAAAGTACCTACGCATAACATAACATAAGCACAACATCTCGACATCAAAATAATTACATGAAATAAAGCATACCTGCCACAACATCGGCCGCAGCGCAGACCTCCTCCGCAGTCAGCTGAAAGGCCCTCCCACGAGCCCTCGGGGCCTCGGCCTTCACCGGTCGAGTCGCAGTAGCCCCGGCAGTAGGTGCAGATCCCTGAAGAAGCTGAGGGCACTCGGCCTTCCGATGGCCTGTCTGGTTGCAATGAAAGCAAACCGTAAACCCCTTGGGACACTCCCTAGCAATGTGCCCCTCCTTGCCACACTTGTAGCAAGCACCAGATCGACATGCCCCATCATGACCCTTGCCGCACTTTCCGCAAGTGCGGCCCTTCGGACCTCCCGTCCTCGAATCGGCGGACTTAGTCCGCTTGGCTGCCGGCTGAGACTGAGCCGGCCGCCGGTCCACCCGCTGAGACTCGGCCTCCTCCCTGGCCTGGGTCTCCAACTCAATCTCGCGCTTCCTGGCATTCACCTGAAGCTCAGCAAAGGTATGATAGGTGGAGTTTGACACAAACTCCCGGATATCCCTCCTCAAAACACCCAAGTACCGGCTCATCCGAGCCTGCTCTGTGGACACCAGTTCGGGGCAGAACATCGCCCTCTCATGAAACTTCCGCGTGATCACCGCAACCGAATCAGTACCCTGCTTGAGGGTCAAGAACTCCTGAACCAATCGTTCCCTCTCCACCGGGGGAACGTACTCGTCCCTGAACATAGAGGTAAACCCCTCCCATGTCACTGCTGAAATCTCTGCCAACGTGAAGTTCGCCGTCACGAACTTCCACCAATCCTTCGCTCCCAGACGGAGCTGGTTCAAGGCGAACCGTACCCTCAGATGCTCCGGACATGAACAAGTGTAGAAGCACCCCTCGATATCAGTGATCCACCTCATCGCAGCAATCGGATCCTGCGTCCCATCAAACTCAGGTGGCTTCGTGTTGCTGAATTCCCGAAACAGCAACGAGTCACCCCCTTGTGGCCTGGCAGCGGCCACGGCTGCGGTAGCTGCAGCGGCTGCGGTAGCTGCAGCGGCTGCAGCCTCGGTCAATGCGGCGTACCGCTCATCGAAAGTCTCCATCAAAGTGGTCTTAATAGACCCAAACATCTCCGGAATCTCATCCCGGATCGCTGCAGCCACCTCCTCATGAATCATCTGACGAATATCCTCGTCACTCGCACCGCTCGAACTAGCTCCGTGGCGTGGTCTAACCATGATGTCTCTGAAATACGACATAAAACTATCAGAGACTCTATCGAGTATAATCGCACTCGATAACGCAACCCTACTCAGTCTCCGATATCCAGGGATTCTTACTTGGGCCTCCCACTGACCCGGTGTCTTCGGTAGTACGGGCCCAATACTACCGACCACACCGCATCAGCATTCATCCCAAATCTTCCTCCCCAAACACCGGATAGTGAGTACTCTACTTTTGATATGAACTATCTATCTGTACGCTATCAAAGCATCTCATATCAGCAAACTTCCCTAGACTAAGGCATCACAAATCAGGCCACTCTAGTCCTATCATGAATACCTAGTCTTCTAGCATGCATAACAGTTCACATTATATCTTATCTCTTAACATAACATTGTAAGGTATTTTGGGGATCTTTACCGTTCGGGCGCTGACTGATCGTACACACTGCTTCTTTCTTGCTTACCATAAAATTATTTATAAAAGTTTATGCCTTTATTTTTAAAAGTGTTCTTCAAATCCTCGGTTTGAGTTCAGTTACGCCCGAAGGTGCACCCGAATCCCTCAAACCAAGGCTCTGATACCAATTGTAACAACGTAAATTTTCAAACAAATTTTTCATTTCCAAATATAGTATTTTTATTTCAAAACAAGGCATAAACATTCAAGTGTCATGTCAAAATACAAATCATCTAAATCCCAAGATCACAAAACATCCTTCAGTGTGTACAGATCACGTCGGCGCCTTCCCACGGTCCTCGCTAGTACCTGAAACACATACATAACAACTGTAAGCATAAATGCTTAGTGAGTTCCCCAATATACAACTTACGCACATACGCCTTTCCAGGCCCTGACCTTCCGGTCCATGTGTCTCAGGGGACTTCCGTCCCTGCTGGGTAAACCTTCCGGTCCTACCCACGCCGACCTTCCGGTCCATAACACAACGCCTTCCGGCCCATAACATATTCGCCTTCCGGCCCATAACATAATGCCTTCCGGCCCATATCAAATATATCATACATAGCACATAAAACACACATAACACATATCATATCCGACCTTCCGGTCACACAGTCAAACCCTTCCGGGTACAGTATAGTGAGAAGACTCACCTCGTGAATGTCGAAAGCTAGCAAATCCCGAAGTCACTCGTACTCGATCCGCCGAGCTATAATCTTCCTATAATATCATACATCTCTTATTAACACTTTTATCTTCTAAGTTTGACTATCTCTAAGAGGTCAAACATAGGTCAACCCTGGTCAACGGTCAACGGTCAACCTGACCTGACTCGGCGAGTGCTAGGGCGACTCGGCGAGTCTAGACGTCCTCACCAGTTCTCTAAGATTCCCTTTCTACTCGTCGAGTATCCTCCTTGACTCGACGAGTTTCTCCTGGAAGAATCGTGGGGCCACCCCGACTCAACTCACCGAGTCTGAAGAACAGCTCGACGAGTCCCAGTTAATCTTCAAGCTACTCGCCGAGTCTGTTCATCGGACTCGGCGAGTCCATGCCATGCAACCGCTCAAACTGCTTTCTAAGGTCAGAACTGCTTCGACCCTTCCTAGGTCTGGCCTTCCTAGACTCATTCATCACGTAAGGTCCCCATTTCGGTGCTCATAATACACCCCATGATTCATAATTTACATTTTGACCTAAGGCATAAGGATTCCAATCCAAAACCTCCATTGATTCCCTAAATGCTCAGGCATGGGACATTCTGGACCTCCAAAGGTCCCAATACAGAGTTCCAATCGTTTGGGGGACTAATGCAATACTCAATCTAGCCACAAAAGGGTTCAATAAACCCTAAATCCATATACACATCAACATAGAGGAATGTAACTCGAAATATTACCTGAATAACGTGCTCTCTGTGTCCCCAATCTATAGAACGTGGCTTCCCTTATTGTTCCCTCAACCAAAGCTTCTTCTTCCTTGCAAAACAACACCTCCAAAATCAACAATGGTCTTCAACCTTGCTCCAGGCAC
Organism: Lactuca serriola; assembly: GCF_051521515.1. NCBI lineage: Eukaryota > Viridiplantae > Streptophyta > Magnoliopsida > Asterales > Asteraceae > Lactuca > Lactuca serriola. The sequence goes on from NC_136409.1 coordinate 134,876,467, forward strand.
TCACAATCGACTTAGGGTTTCTCTCAGAGGACTAGGGTGGACAATGACGGCCATAAAGTCCCTCATATACGTCCCAAACCTGAACGGTTAGGGTTTTCGCTAAACAACACAGACTCGCCGAGTCCATATCCGGACTCGTCGAGTCCAGTCGCAAACCCGCGACCAGATCCGCGATCCGACTCGGCGAGTCTAGGCTCCAACTCGCCGAGTCCCCTCTTAAAACACCCAAAACATAAATATAACAATACCTGAAATTCCGGGCTGTTACAAATTAAGTATATATATATATATATATATATATATATATATATATATATATATATATATATATATATATATATATAATGGGCCAAGTTCATTTAGGATGGGATAAGCTTGGATGGATAGTCCATGAAGTTTTTAACCCATGGATCCTATGCAAATGAAAGGTAATGGGTATTAGGGTTTACATGGATGTAACCCTAATCCTCCATACTATATAAAGAGGTATTTAGCACATGAAATGGCACTAATGTGTGTGAGAACAAAGGGTGAGCCGATTTCTACAAGTGAATACTATTCTCTCAAGTCTTCCAAGGTGTTTTGGTGATTTGTGATTCCACTTGAGGCATCCACATTATTGGTGCTAGGCTCTCAAGACTCCAAGCAATCAACCACAGGAAAAGGTATGTTATTCTACCAAAGCTTCATATTACAAGTACCCCATAACATGCTAGTTAGGTTGAGAACCTTGGAAAATCAAATTTGCATGTATAATAGAGAAAACATAGATCCAAGGTTTTTAGGGTTATATGTCAACCATAGGAGTGTTAGAATGCTCAAAACCCTTTACGGTAATCTATAATCCTCAACGTAGCAGGAGTGGGTGCCGCCACCTGTCCTGCTGCTGCTAAACTAGGACACTGGGACCGCTTGTGGCCCCTCTGATTGCACTGAAAGCAAATCAGATCAGATACTGTCGTGGTGGTGGTAGCAGTACAGTCCCTGCTGACATGACCAGTTCCACCGCACTTAAAGCAACCCGAACTACCCGCCCTGGACGCTCACTCGTGCATCTTGCCATAGTGGTTGCGGCCCTGCTGGCTCCTCGATCTGTGATCCGATACCTTGGGCATTTTGCCTGAACTCCCTGTCTGAACCCCCTATGGTTTCCTCTTCTTCTCCATCTCCAAATCCAGGTCCCTTTCCCGAGCCCTCACTATCATATCCTCCAGCGTCTTGCAGCTGGATCGACTCACAAACTGGCGGATATTACTCCGCAGCATCTCATGGTACCGGTCCTTTTCCATCTTCTACTTCGCCATGTACTACGGAATAAGAAGGGCCCTCTCCCTGAACATGGAGGTGATCTCAGTGACGTCTCAGTAGTCTGCTAGAGATCTTGGAGCTCTCTCGCAAGCTGTTGCACCTCAATCACAAGTGCAAACTCGGCCCTGAACGTGGCCAATAAATTACTCTAGGTCATCGCATAAGAGCAGCATCATATCCAATGGCATGTCCAACCTCCTCCCACCAATCATGCGCCTTGTCCTTCAGGAGGCAGGAAGCAAGTCGGGCCTTGTACCCCTCGGGACAACGGCTGGTGCGAAAGGAGTTGGCGACATCAGTCAACCACCTGTTGCTAGCATTGGGGTCCCGAGCCCCATGATATTCTGGAGCTCCACAAGCTCGGAACTCCCTAAATTTCATCATACGCGCCCCTATCATGGTCACCGTCTCGGTACGAAATGCACCCAACCTCTCGTCAATAATCTCCAAAATGCCCTCCTTGACCATGGCGAAGATCATAGGAGTCTGGTCCAATATACTGCACGTGATCTTAGATGAAATGAACTCCCTCATCTAATCATCGAGTTGCCCGGCTCTAGAGCCCTAGCATGATCCCTCACCGACGCCAGTGTTGCCAACTGGTCTAGTGCATAGCATCACCATAATGAAAATACACTATAACAAACATCATAATACTCATCATAACTCGAGGGATCACACACATTACAAGTTTCATGGATTCATCTCAGCTCTCCTTGACTCGAGTACAGATCCTCTGCTTTCAGTAGTACGGGCCCATACTACCTTCCACATCTATTCGTACATTCCTCAAGAATTACCTTAACTCCACAACTCGCTTCTACTACTGCTCTTATCACTAATCTCATCCTAGGCTTGCCCTAGGGTAATCTCCAACCCACTCTCCTCCATCAGTTGCATAAGAAGTCCTTGCTACCCTTCCCTAACTAGCTCGTGAATACCATTACATATTACTAAGTCCAAATAATTCTTCGATTAAGAGGTCTCTCCCTACAACAGTTGGACTCAAACAAGAGCTTCGAAATAAGGCTAAACCAAACCTTCTAAAATTATGTAGTCCTCATAATATGTAATTTAGCGTATCCATTTACTAGTTAGTTAAAGATAACTAGAACTCCTAAAAGCACAAAGTAAGCAGCATTCAAGCATTAAGTAAACAAACCCAAGCATATCCTAATTAGGCCATCATATCACCGACTAATCAGTACTAGCATTCAGTTCAATAAGCTCATACAGTAGGCATATAAGGCATCCTTCCTAGATCCTTAGCCCTAATTTAGCATGCAGTTCTCATACACATATAATAGGCATACAAGGCATCCTTCCTAGATCCTTAGCCTTAATCTAGCATTCGGTTCTCATAACTAAATCATATCATAACAAACATGTATGGGTAATTTGGTAGAAATTACTTGAGCTCGGCTGATTGCATACACCACACCCTTTTCTCTTTTCAAAATCGTTTTTATAAAAATGGTTTTCTTTTTAAAAAAAATTACACCAAGTCCTCATTTTGAGTTCAGACATACCCGAGAGTATGCCCGAATCCCTCAAACCAAGGCTTTGATACCAACTTGAAACATCCCAAAAATCATGACCAAAAATTTCGTTTTAAATCATTAAATAAAACCATAGTTATCAAAACACTTCATAGAAAACATAAGTCAAACCATCTCAAAAACATTATTATCAGAGTTTCCAAATCAAAATATCAGAGTAATCATCCCAGGTTAAACATAATGGTGTATGCACAGCAGTCATCCGAGCTCTTCCCTTTGCTACCAAGAGTACCTGAAACCAAAAATGAAAATTGTAAGCACGAAGCTTAGTGAGCCTCCCCAAACTACCACATACCATACTCATAAGCACATAATCACATATAAACAGATTGTGGGCCCCGCCTGGCATCGAACAATGTCGGGCATCGCCCCCCCTGGCATCGAGCAAAGTTCGGTATACACATTAAAATATCAACGAATACACATAAATAATCACATAACATATACATATAAACATTCCTCGGGCCCTAACCGGCATCGGACCGAAATCCAAAAGCATACTAACATTCTTCGGGCATTGCCCGGCATTGAACCGAAATCTGGAAACATACAAATACAGACACATGCAAGAATCACAAAGACATCAAGCATACAAAAATTCCTATGGCATCGCCCGACGTCGGACTGAAATCCAGAAAGCATATAAACATTCATCGGGCACCGCCCGAGTTCGGACCTTTGTCTAGAACATACTAATATACATAAACGGGTCGACATTGGTACCTTCGACCCATTCCTACAAGAGGAAACTTACCTCGCAAAGCTGAATGCAGAATCTCATGGTAACGAATCTCTAACGGCTACCCTGACGACTCCCTGGGCTATCATTACCAAAATAACACTTAGTCAAAATCAAATAATCCTTCTTAGGGTAAAATGACCATTTTACCACTGATCTAATTTGGTCCATGTCTAAAGCCCAAAACCATATCATGAAAGGCCCAAATCTAGATAGCCTTCCTAATCCCACTAGTGGACCACCAATGGCCTAATTTTCTAAAGTGGGCCCAACTCCTCAAATGGGCCTTCTCTTAAGACTAACATATTCTTAGCCTAAACTAACTAATTTTTGATGGCCCACTATAGCCCAAAATAGCAAATTCCATGAAATGGCCCAACCCAAGGACCAAATGACGAAAACCCAAATCCAGTGATGGCCCACTAAGCGCATAGGCTGCATGGCTTGTACGCTGCACGTACGGGCTTGTACGCCTAGTGTACTACCCTGTTAAACCATAATCTCCAAAAAGGCTTAATCCCTTAAGACCTTAAGCTCCAAACATAGATCTGAGTCCAATAAAGTGTCTTAACCAACAAAGTTAATTACTTAGTGGCTTGCAAACCCCTAAATGGACCCAAAATTAAAATGTGGCAACCTACTTCCATAGAAATTACTAATACTCATGTAGAACTACTAGCCACTGTCACCAAAAAACAAATGGTAAAGTTCATGGTCAAAAATATCTTGGATCGCTTTGGTACACCCAGAGTTCTCATAAGAGACAACGGCACACAATTTGAAGGGAGCCCTTCAAGAAGTGGTGCGAAGACAAGAAAATTCACCGCCGATTCACGTCCGTAGGCCAATGGACGCACTGAGATATCAAACAAAACCATATTCAACGGTCTAAAGAAGAAGTTACTCGTATCAAAGTCTGCCTAGGTCGATGAGCTCCCAACAGTGTTGTGGTCATATCGTACCACAGCAAGGAAAAGCACGGTAGAAACGCTATTCAGCCAAACCTATGGGACGGAAGCAGTCCTCACATTGGAAATAGTGGTTCGCTCCTTGCGAATAGATAGTTTCGAGGGAACGGCCAATGAAGAGGGGCAACGCCAGGACTTGGACATGCTAGATGAAAAATGTGAGGCTGCGCACATGCGCCAAGCATTGTACAAATTCCGCACCGAGAACTATTACAACCACCAATTCTGTGTCAAGAACTTCAAAGTTGGAGAATAGGTGCTAAGGAAAAATGAGTCCAGCCATGTCGAGCCATTGGGTAAACTCAGTGTCACTTGGTGTCACACCCCAAAACCGAAACGGAGGAAACGTTCTAGGGTGGAGGACGTCATGTCAAGTATCACAACATATGTAGTATAGTAATCAAAGTACAACAACCATTGCATTAATAGTAATAATTTTACATAGGTTACATTTCATAGCAACAACAAAGTAAATAAACAACATAACCTAAATGCAACTTGGTTCTAGGCTGACTTCGCAAAAGCTCCCGGGATGTACCTGACTATCGATGACCTGAGAATACAAGTTATTTTGAAAGCGAGTATCAGCATTTTTACATGTTGGTGAGTTCATAAGTATTTAATGACATTTGTATAAATACACATTTTTATTCAAAATAACCTCATGAAAGATGGTAGTTTAGAATATACAGAGTATTAGAATTCTTTCCATAAAATCCTATATTTTCTAAATAAAAGTAGTCTTCTACCAAGACCCAATTGTTTTGTGTTTAAACCAAGGAGTATCTCAATTAAAAGCATTCTTCTACCAAGACCCAATTGTTTTGTGTTTAAACCGAGTATCTCTATTAAAAGTAGTCTTCTACCAAGACCCAACGGTTTTATGTTTAAGGAGTAATTTCCCCAAAAGTACAATCATTATCAAAATATAGTTTTTACTTTTAAAGGGATTGAGAGAAAAGTCACAAGTAAAAATAGTAGGGAAAAATAATATTTTACCTCAGCAGAAACATTGCTGGCTAAAAGTAAATAAAACCTAGACTCCAGGCAGGATGCCTCGCAAAGCTTAAAGGTAAATAAATCATAGACTTCAGGCGGGACGCCTTGCAAAGTCTAAAAAGGTAAATGAATACATAGCATCCAGTACGCCTGGCTCAGTCTAAAGGAGAATAATACATAGACTCCAGGAGGGTATTGAATGAACGATACACATGGCATAGTCTAAAATAGAATAAAACATAGACTCCAGGAGGGTATTGAATGAACAATACGCCTGGCTCAGTCTAAAATAGAATAAAAAGGATGAATGTGAACTCGTATGTAACCATGCTAATTGACGATCGAATCCTTGATGACCCTCCAGGTCTCACGTAGAGTTAGTAACATTATGTCACCCATGGGCCTTACCGGCTCGGACTGTAGCTAGCAGTCAGGATGCAGGAGTGTCTGTCCTGTATAGATCTATACACATGATGTCCGCTCTCCCTCCAGGAGACTCTAGTTACACGGCGATGGTGCTATGAAGCGTCGTATCGGGGAATAGTGTGTCACATTCTATTCAAAGTATTATAATAATAGTATAGACTCATGAATGAACTGACTTTTGTGGAATTCTTCGTACTAGAAACAGTAAATAGAACCTCCTAACTATTCCTATATGTAACAACCCGAAGTTTTCCATCGCCGGAAAACCCATTCTACCCGTATAACTCGCGGTATATCGAAACGTTCTGATGTCGTTTTTGGGTTTAGTTAATTAAATTTATATGTTTATTATGATCCAATGAGTGTCCAAACCATTTAGAAACTCATGAATTTAGCCCAAAAATATTTATTTCATAATTTTTAGAAACGTCCCCGCCGGGTGACGGAAACTTAATCGGATGCGACCTAAAGCCTCGTTTAAGGCTGGTATCGGGTAGAATTCCACCGTGTCCAAGTTTTAGGACCTATATAAATGTGTTTAAACATTCATTTGAAGCTTTTTCTTCCTCTCTCTACTCTCTCTCTCTAACCTCTCTCCTAAATCCAAATTTTAAGGGTCCAAAACTCAATTTTAAAGCCTCAAATCCCTAAGGTACCTTCTTAACCTTAATATATAGCATATTTGTCTTCCAAATTAGGGATTTAATCATGATTTAAGGCCTTGAATGTGAGTTTACGGCCATGGAAGGAGCTTAGGGCGTAAACTCATAATAAGTGGGTTTTTAAGCCATAAAACCCTTCCTAAACACAATTGGACTTTAGATATGGCTATATGACTTCATGGAATAGACTTAGAACACTTAAAACATGGATTTTGATGGATTTGAATGAGTTTACGGCCAAGGCACATGCTTGGGCCATAAACTCATATTTATGGGGTTTTTGTGACCTTAAACCCTTCCAAAACACTTATAAGACTTAGATATGAATTTTAGGATAATGGTTTTAGCATTTGGACACCTTAAACATAATTTTTGAAGGATTTATGTGAGTTTACGGCCAAGGCTTGTGCTTGGGCCGTAAACTCCTTGAAACATGGTATAAAATCATTTTAAGGTGTTAGAAATGCCACTTTAACACCCCTAAAGCCTTAGAATAATTTTTAGAAGTGTTACAAACAAGTTTTTGGCTTTAAAACACATGGAATCACTCTATAAGAGAGTTTACGGCCATGAGGGGGGTCTCATAGGCCGTAAACTCCAAAAACTCCTCAAATGTCCCATAAAATCTCATGTAAGGCCTTGAAATAATTTTAGCAATCACATGTGATTTGTTTGGAATCAATAACACAAATTTTCATGAGGATTTGAGAGTTTACGGCCATGAGCCTTATCCTAGGCCATAAACTCCCTTAAATGGGTCTTTTTAATGTTTAAAAATCATTCCAAGTCCTTAAACCAAATTCTAAAATTATTCCCTTAGTGTTTGAAGCCATTTTGTGCCATAACTCACCCCACCATGAGTTTACGGCCGTAAACTCATGGGGAGAGGGTCATTATGGCCGTAAACTCCCTAAGGAGTATTCCTTTGAAGTCCCAATTCAATATCCTAACTATATGTGTCCCCAAATGTCACCCGGGTCCCTCCAAACACTTGTATCGGGGTGTTTTTGCGACTAGAAGCAATTGCCCCTATCAAATAATCAATCTAAGTCCTAATTAAATACAAATGTGTATCTTTATATTATACTTAGGAACCTCGTGTGTTTGCAAGTCCCGAACCAACACTTAGCATCCAAATCGTCACATTTCTCGTCCGGTGAGTTCATACCCCTACGCCTTTTTTTGTGTTTTTCAATGTTTTCAGGGGGGAATACAAGCAAACTATAACTGTTTTCGAATTATAACATTGACGTGTTTCAAATAATATCTGGCAAACTTATAAACTCTTTTACTCCTTATGTATTATGCTGAGCATAAGGAATGATTTATCAATTACAACTAAATGGATTTTAGTTAAGAAAATAACCAAACTAATCAAATTATTATGGGAATAATTTGGGGTTCTATATTTCTCTTTATATCATGTACTGATATCTATATAAAGTTATTAGATAAACTATGTCTGATTCAGTTTATCTCCGTATCATTTGAATGTATTGCCAGATAGTTTATTGTATGTATCTATTTTCACTGTATCATGTTTCATAATCTTTGTATGTTTGATATCGTATGAGAATCCTGTGAATAGTTTAGTACTAGTTTGTGAGTAGTCACTACCCTTTATGGATGATCAGTAAATCCTCCCCGGAAGTGTAACCAGAGTCTCCTGGAGGGAGAGCGAGGAATTTGTGAATAGATCTATTCGGGACTGACAATCCCACACCTTAACTGCTAGCTACAGTTAGGCGGGCACGCCTGGGGTGACAAATTTTGGATATCGTCCGACGTCTGACTGACGTCAAGGAGGTCTCGTTGTCGTATCAGCATGGTTACCCGACTCACAATACGTATTATTATAAATTTATTCACAACTGGGATTTTGTTAGGAATCTATATCTCGTTCGGGATGATAATCCCATGGTTTTGAATCTATATCTTGTACGGGATGGTAATCCCATGACTTTGTCCAACTATCTTATATCAAATTCGGGATAGTGATCCCATGGTTTTATCAAACAATCTTATATCTGATTCGGGATAGTATTCCCATGGTTTTCAATCTATATTTCCTAGTATATCAAACTATCTTGTAACTAGTTCGGGATGTTAGTCCCAAGGTTTTCAAAATACTTTGTATCTACAGTTCGGGTATATTCTAGTATTCTCGTCTAATTCGGGATAGTAATCCTATGATTTTCAATATATAGTTTTGTGTATTAAACTATACTCTGTGTTATTCAATCAATCTTGCATTTAGGAAAATATGGGATTTTCCTGGGGTTAACTTATAACGCGTAACTGAACTGTAATGAAAGATAACGAAACTATTTAACATAAGAAAATATGGGATTTTCTTGGAAAACAAACTTTTTCGGAAAAACTAAAGGAAACCGATACATTTTCATAAAACAAAACCGCTTATGAACTCACTAGCTTTATGCTAATTTTCAAACTGCTTGTATTCTCAGGTCCAAGTTAGACAGGTACTTGGTGATCTCTTTTGGTGAAGACGGAGTGCGTGGGAGACTCGTCTCGTTATGTTCATATGATATATGTATAACTTTTGTACAATTTACTTTTGAACCAAATGTAAACTTTCATATATATGTAATGTAATGGTTGTTTACTGTGATTACTATGTACATTGGATTTGATACACAACTTGGAGTCAACCCCGGAAGTGTTTCCGCCTTTGATTTTCGGGGTGTGACACTATAATAGTTATTAATGTTTCAGGTATAAGAACAATGAATAGAAGGATGCCTTTGCTACCCAAAGGAAATGAACTCGTTGATGGAAACCTTTATGACTATATATGTATACATGATACATAACTAATAATTAAACGACCTTCGGACGGATAACCGATACCCCAGAACCACATCCAAACAAGGAAAAGGAGATAGGGCGAGCTAACCTTCCGAAGTCCTTTAAGTATTACTTATATAGCTATACATATACAGGCATGCATTTAACAATATAAAAGCATGAAAGAAACTTTGGTAAAACCTTTGGAAAACTTTACAATTAAGAATTTATGACTTGATGTCATTTTATAAAACAAGCCTTGAAAATCTTTGGATAACCTTTGGAAAATCTTTGATAATCTAAAAGAGAAATTTATACTTTAAAACAAGATTTGAAAATGAGATTTGAAAACCTTCAGTTGGATAAAGCAGTTTGACAAGCAAAATCTATTTTGCTATACAGTTATTAATCACATGTGATTGATCTAATAACTCTATAGTTCAACTTGTATCCCCCCCCCCCATAAAAGCATTTAAAATCATTTAAAAGGTTTATTCAGGGGTATGAACACTAGATTAAGTGTTATATGAACAAATCTAGGTTAGAAACACTTACGTTTTTGGCGGATTTGACGGAAATGGAATATGATACTTGAGAGGATTTCTTGGGTGTTCTAAAACTAGGAAGTGAAAAATGAGCAAAAATGACTAAGTGTCATATTTATACTCTCGGGGGTTTGCAGTCGTAAACTTTGAGTTTACGTCCGTAAATTCCAAATTTTTGGAGTTTCGCGACTTACGTGATACGCGGCAACTCTAAAATTATGCTTCCTTATTTTTGTTCGTTTGACGAATATTATTTAAAATATTCAAATGGCATTAAATCCGGCCAAAAATGGTTTGGGATAAATTTGGCTAATTTTTGAAGTGCTTAATTGCGGAGTTTATACAAATAAAAATTTCGGGTTGTCACATCATCCCCCCGATAGAGGGAATTTCGTCCCGAAATTAGAGTTTAGGCAAGGAAGTAGGCATGAACAATCGAGCAAGGAGATGTGGGTACTTCCTATTCGGTTGGTCCTCGCGCTCCCAAGTGAACTCCGGTCTTCACTTGGCGTTCTAGCGAACCTTCACTAACGGGATGCGAATTCGTTATGTTCGCTTGACTTCTTGGTATATGATTTCTACGGGTTCTTCTACGAAGTTGGGGTTCTAGATGATTTCTATCTCGTCGAGTGGGATTATACGAGTCACGTCGGACAAACATCTTGTCCATGTTGGAGACGTGAATAGACCACGGTGGAATTTATGGAATTCCAAAAGTAGTCGTGGTCTGACAAGGGTTGGACCAATTCTTATAATGAATCTCGGATGGTCCTAAGCTCTCGGAAAGATAGAGCTTTTCAGTACTTAGAACATAATGTACTTCTATGGTGAGATCATCACTGGCGTGATCGCCATTTTAAAGTTCCAAAAGTTCTCTCATATTGGGGGTGTAGTTCTCCGGGTTGGTTCTTAGAAGGCTCGGGCTAACTTCGGATTTGTGTTTCCTACTGATTGGCTTTCGGAGATTTTCTGGATCATCAGATGTATTGGATATCTACTGGTATCTATTGGCTACAGGGCATCTATCTCAACCTAGTGCAAAAATGGACCTGCACTTCTAACCTTTGAGCTGTCTCTAACGGAAACTCTCGAGGTCGGTGAGGTAGGGGGTTTTTACCAGACGATGCTTAGAAAATTTAAATATTCAAAATCATCTAATAGATGCTTTCACAGCACGATCTCTAAATGGAAGGAATCATGCTCTTACTAACTTCGTTGTTTCATGGATAGCAGTCTCTATTTAGGGCTAACTTAGCCCTTAGATATTTTCTGGAGTGCTGGGCTATTTTAGGAGGTGGTTCTACTACCCCTTTAAAGACATTATTCTATGGAACACCTAGTAGCCCAACAAATCTCTAATACATGCACCAATAAGGTGTCGGTTCTCTCTCCAGCTCGTAGGAAGTGCGTGCTCTCATATACCCCATCGACTACCACCTAGACCGGTGTCGAGTCTAAAATCTCTTACGACCTGGGTTATATAGTTTGACACAACTTATCGCTTACTTTCCTCAAGTATCCTTGGTCACGAAGGTTATCCTATGGTTCTTGGCATTCTAGTATTCACTTCGGTGAACGCGTTCGATCATCTAAAGGGTGATGGTGACTTCTTTCGCATGAGAAGGTGGTGTGTCCTAGGCACTACTCGTCTGTAACGGGATGGACAAAGTGCCTGAGCAGTGCGAGTATTTTCTGCAACTACTCTTCCGGTGTTTCAGAGTTTCCTCGATCTAGATTAAATCTAGAGAGTACAGGGTTCCGTCACTCGGAACTTCTAATTTCCTCATCCACTCTTCTCAAAGTTTAACCTATCACAGCTTCCAGGTTTTCGGGATCTCTGATGAGATGCTTAATTCGTGGGATTAAGCGCAAATGGATGGTCGTAGTCAATGTCCTTGACTCTTATGACTTGAGTTACTTTCCTAACCGAGGGTGTTAGCTACTATGTTGGCCTGACCGAGATGACAACAAATTTCCCATTTGTGGTCATTTTAGTAGCTCAACCCGCAGTGGTTCTCTTGACTCAAGCTCCTTTTCTATGTGGTAGAATTAAGGGTCTTATTATAAGGTTCGTGGTAATCCTCATACTCGGTTTAATCACTAATACTCGGTGTATACAATTCATATATAATTGAGACTGACGGGGAGTTCAGATGTGTGGCCCCACCCCAGACCCACAACCAAACAGGGAACAGAGGGTAGGGAGGAAGCACACATCTTAAATCTTATTGATCTAAATTATATACCGCTCTAATGCATATACTCAGTAATAGCAAGTTAATCTCACGAGTTCTTTCTCTTGATTCACGAATTTGGTTGAGAGGTGCTAAGGGTCTTTCGGAGGGATCTACCGAGTAGGCTTCGGGCGGTTATTGTCTCTTGGATACCTATAGTGCCTTTCGCTTCGGGTTCTATTTGTCTAAGGGGGGTTGGTTAACAACGCGCGGTACTATTCTCCTAGGTACTTTGGAAGGTTTTAGATAAGAGAGACGACCGACGGATCGCATTAGGTTTTATTATTAGGTTCGGAAGAACCTTTATTTGATGAATTGGCTATGGTGAAAGTTCTCTTTACACAGCACTAGAAATTTTCACATGGTCGCAGCAAGTCTAACCATGATTGACGGCAGTGTTGAATTTAACAGGCATCGACACGATATGGGGTAAAGATCGATAGGACCATGTGCTGAACAGGGCACACAAGTTCTTAGTGCCCCGGGTTTCGTCCATGGTATCACTATCGTGGATACTTGGGCCGATGGAATCAACGCGGAACTCTAGGGGTCCTAATGTTTCGGAACAATATACTTTTCATGAATGGATTTCTCATGAGGTTTCTCTATAATCGCCTAGTATACACTAGTCATGTATAATTGAGGTGGAAAGGACTGTTGACTGAGCGACTCAGCCCTAAATCCACAACACAACGAGGAATAGGAAATAAGGCAGCATCACTCACTCGAGGTCTATCAATCTTAATTATACATGGCCTTAACATATATATCGAGTCATTATAGCTTTACCCGATGGATTTTTGAATTTTACAACAGTGCTGTGACTTTCGACTTAACGAGAGGGTAATTACAATTAGAATTAATCATTTAATGTTTTCAGTTAACTACTCGGGATTGAGAAAGACGTACCGAAATTCCACTAGGTTCCTTGATACTTTTCCCTATGTATTAGGGTTATACTCCTCCTGCGCCCTTGTCGTTTCTTTCAGTTGGGCAATCCTTCTTAAAGTGCCCAATTTCACCACATAGGTGGCATATTGGACTGGTCCCAACATTGGTGGTTGATGTAATGAGCTCAACCGGGGCTCTGTAGGTACGAGAGGTATGCCCCTTCCTGTTGCACCTAACGCAAAAGAGTTCTCGACAGATACCATGATGATGGTAGCTACACTTGCTGCAATGGGGAAGGTTTCCTAGGTATGGTCTTCTTGGAGTCGACGCGGAAGTGTTGACAGAGGTATTGACCACTTCAGCTTGTTGCCCTTCAGAAGGCCTTTGAGTCGAGGTACTTCCCTCCTCGTTCTTGAACTTTCTCTTCAGTGGATTTGGTTGAGGTTCTTGGGTGGCTGGGTACGCAGGTGTTGGTTGCTATTGTCCATTGCTAGGATCGAAAATCTCGATAGGGCTCTTACTAACATTGGCGTTGTTAACATTCAGGTGAGCCATGACAGCTGCTACGGCTGCTGAGACTACAGCTTGAAACGTAGCTTCATCGAATAGGAGAGTCGATGTCTTGAGAGCGGGTTGCTTACGTTTCTTTGGAGGCATGGTTTTTCCTACACGAAAAGGAATACAAGCCGATAAGAGACGATGGTTAACTCTAGACGTAACTATCCTTACTATAATAGGCAATAATTTTTCCCGCGCCTCGGATGTTGGTTATCTGAGTGTCGACCTACATCCCTATGATGCAGTCTGGGAAATCGGGTAGGAGTAAGAGTATCGGAAAGCCATAAGATGGGAGTCATTCCTACTAAGTTATCTTTATACTGGAGAGATTCGCTCTCCGGCTTTGGAAAGATTTGAGAGAAGTTCGGAACGAAGGCCATGGAAGAAAAGGCTCATGAAAAACTTATGGCTACACTCTCAATCGAGGTTTTGAGACCTGGTTTATTCGTATTACTTGCGACGGGGAAAGGCGATTTGCCTAGCACATAGTGTGAGTAGTGTAATCACTAACTCACTAATTTTTATTATTTTATGGGTGTATTAGCGCGACGATAATGAGGAAAAGACACTTCTCAGGTTCCATGTATTGGCTCCCTCTGTCTACCTCTTATCCTTGACTGGGACCGGCGTTGGTTTTCTTCGGGTAGTTACCTAGGGTTCTCTTCTCGTGTAGACGTATTGAATTTCTACTCACTATTACTTCCAATTCTGACTCTGAGTGTCATCGCTTCCTTACTTCTGATCCTAACCCTGAGTGTCATCGCTTCATGATAGTTGACTGGAAATCTCGTAAGTTCAGGAAAATTTCCCACCGATGTTCCTAAAAGGTACAGCCACTTGGTGGTTTCAATAGTCTCGTCCTGGTTTATTTATTTCCGAACTGGAAATCCTCTCAGTGAACCTCTTCTGGGTCTGAATCAACTCTTCTGTCGAACACGGAAGTGGATAAGGTTTTCTAAAGGGTTTCGCGAGAGAATGGAAATGTCTAAAGAATCTTAAGAGATTATTAAACACTTCTCTGGGTGATTCATATCGAGTCCTGCTACAATTCCATAATGTATACAAATCATATATATCCTAGATTTGATAGGCCTTCGAATATGTGATACTACTCTATATCCACATCCAAACAAGGAAAAGGAAGTAGAGCGAAACCACACATTCTTAGCCTATGTGATCCTTACTATATATAACCTTGGAAGTATACACTTTGTAATCATAGGTATATCAATAAGGATCTTTTTAGTTTTCACACAAGGTCATTTATGATTCTCAAAATACCCCTATGGTATTTTAATTTCTTCTTTGATTCTTAACTTCTGTGCATGCTTCTGGGTTTATTGTTAGTCTTTTAGTATCCTAAAATACTCCTATAGTATTTTTAAACTTTATGTTTGGCTCTAGCATTCCTATTTGGTACGTTTCAGACCTGTTGCAACACCACCATCACTCCCAAGCACACGTTCATCGCATCTCGAATAAATATAGTTGATTAGGTTATATTTATTCTAGCATACGATTACATAACTGCCCAGGTTTGACGGTAATGGTCAACATCCAAAGACTTTTATTCTTGTTCTTCTTGTGATACTTTGTTCGGATGTTTAGATTTTGGATGTTCTTATACTTTGGTAAAATATGGTTATATTTTAAAGTATAATACTTAGTCAGAGTGTTTTATCCCAATGTATTTATAGGTTGTATGTCTTTTATGATTAGATATACTGAGCTCACTATAAACAATGCTCTGATACCAATCTGTCACACCCCAAAACCGGAACGGCAGAAACGTTCTAGGGTGGAGGACGTCATGTCAAGTATCACAACATATGTACTATAGTAATCAAAGTACAACAACCATTGCATTAATAGTAATAATTTTACATAGGTTACATTTCATAGAAACAACAAAGTAAATAAACAACATAACATAAATGCAGCTTGGTTCTAGGCTGACTTCGCAAAAGCTCCCGGGATGTACCTGACTATCGATTACCTGAGAATACAAGTTATTTTGAAAGCGAGTATCAGCATTTTTACATGCTGGTGAGTTCATAAGTATTTAATGACATTTGTATAAATACACATTTTTATTCAAAATAACCTCATGAAAGATGGTAGTTTAGAATATATAGAGTATTAGAATTCTTTCCAGAAAATCCTATATTTTCTAAATAAAAGTAGTCTTCTACCAAGACCCAATTGTTTTGTGTTTAAACCAAGGAGTATCTCTATTAAAAGCAGTCTTCTACCAAGACCCAATTGTTTTGTGTTTAAACCAAGGAGTATCTCTATTAAAAGCAGTCTTCTACCGAGACCCGACTGTTTTATGTTTAAGGAGTAATTTCCCCAAAAGTACTATCATTATCAAAATATAGTTTTTACTTTTAAAGGGATTGAGAGAAAAGTCACAAGTAAAAATAGTAGGGAAAAATAATATTTTACCTCAGCAGAAACACTGATGGCTAAAAGTAAATAAAACCTAGACTCCAGGTAGGACGCCTCGCAAAGCTTAAAGGTAAATAAATCATAGACTTCAGGCGGGACGCCTTGCAAAGTCTAAAAAGGTAAATGAATACATAGACTCCAGGAAAGCATTGAATGGACAATACGCCTGGCTCAGTCTAAAGGAGAATAATACATAGACTCCAGGAGGGTATTGAATGAACAATACACCTAGCATACTCTAAAATAGAATAAAACATAGACTCCAGGAGGGTATTGAATGAACAATACGCCTGGCTCAGTCTAAAATAGAATAAAAAGGGTGAATGTGAACTCGTATGTAACCATGCTAATTGACGATCGAATCCTTGATGACCCTCCAGGTCTCGCGTAGAGTTAGTAACATTATGTCACCCATGGGCCTTACCGCCACGGACTGTAGCTAGCAGTCAGGATGCGGGAGTGTCTGTCCCGTATAGATTTATACACATGATGTCCGCTCTCCCTCCAGGAGACTCTGGTTACACGGCGATGGCGCTATGAAGCGTCATATCGGGGAATAGTGTGTCACATTCTATTCAAAGTATTATAATAATAGTATAGACTCACGAATGAACTGACTTTTGTGGTATTCTTCATACTAGAAAGAGTAAATAGAACCTCCTAACTATTCCTATAATAATTGTTAATGTTTCAGGTATAAGAACAATGAATAGAAGGATGCCTTTGCTACCCAAAGGAAATGAACTGGTTGATGGAAACCTTTATGACTATATATGTATACATGATATATAACTAATAATTAAACGACCTTCGGATGGATAACCAATACCCCAGAACCACATCCAAACAAGGAAAAGGAGATAAGGCGAGCTAGCCTTCCTAAGTCCTTTAAGCATTACTTATATAACTATACATATATAGGCATGCATTTAACAATATAAAAGCATGAAAGAAACTTTGGTGAAACCTTTGGAAAACTTTACAATTGAGAATTTATGACTTGATGTCAGTTTATAAAACAAGCCTTGAGTACCTTTGGATAACCTTTGGAAAATCTTTGATAATCTAAAAGAGAAATTTATACTTTAAAACAAGATTTGAAAATGAGATTTGAAAACCTTCAGCTGGATAAAGCAGTTTGACAAACAAAATCTATTTTGCTATACAGTTATTAATCACATGTGATTGATCTAATAACTCTATAGTTCAACTTGTATCCCCCCCCCCCATAAAAGCATTTAAAATCATTTAAAAGGTTTATTCAGGGGTATGAACTCACCTGACGTGGGTGATTCGGATGAACGGACGGTATAGGATGCTAAGTGTCAAGTGAGGACTTGACCACACACGCGAATCCTATTTAACATGTAATGATACATTTAAGTATCTAATTAGTCATTTAACAACCAATTATGCAAGTAAGGACATCCTAAGGCATGGAAACACTTTGCTACAAGTGCTAGGAGTACCAAGGGTTGCATATAAAGAGAGTATGGCCTCACATTGGAGGTTACTCCTCAAATGGTGGCCCTTAGGGGTGTTTATGGTTTCTGGACCATAACCCTCATGAGTTTACGGTCATAAACTCATGGTTGTGGTGTCATTGGGTGTTTGAAGGTCTTATATCACTCAAGGATTTATGCTAGACTCGAATCAAGGGCTAAGGAAGTGACTAGGGCTTGAAATGGGCACTTTTTGGAGTTTACGGTCCTTGGACCACTCCCTTGGGAGTTTACGGCCGTAAACACATGATTTTATGGTTGTAAACTCATGTTAGTCCATTTCTTTTGTCCTTTGGTGGTTCTAGGCTATGCATGCAAGGTTCTAGTCACTTATACAACATTGGAGGGTGTTAAGGGCACTTAAACACCCTTAGAAGGTGTTTATGGTTTTGGGCGACCTTCCCAAACCGTAAAATCATGTTTGTCCCTTCATTTCATGTTCTTGGGGTCCCTAGATCATGCAAGTAAGGTTCTACTCCATTACACAACCATTTGAAGGCATTAGGGGCATCTAAACACCTTTTAGAGGTGTTTACGGTTTTGGGATGGTCTCCCCAAACCGTAAACCCATATGAACATGGGGAAATGATGATTTTTGGGTGTAAGCAAGTTCATACTAAGCACACAAAAAGCTAGGGCAAGTGTACTTACGTTCTAGGAGCTTGAATGATCGTTTTTGGCCAAGAACACTAGTGTGTGTTCTTGGTGTTCTTGAAGAACACTTGAAGATCTAGCCAAAAATCGAAAATACATGGATGAAGTGTTGTAAAAACACTAGATTAAGTGTTATATGAACAAATCTATGTAAGAAACGCTTACGTTTTTGGCGGATTTGACGGAAATGGAATATGATACTTGAGAGGATTTCTTGGGTGTTCTCAAACTAGGAAGTGAAAAATGAGCAAAAATGACTAAGTGTCATATTTATACTCTCGGGGGTTTGCGGTCGTAAACTCCGAGTTTACATCCATAAATTCCAAATTTTTGGAGTTTTGCAACTTACGTGATACGCGGCAACTCTAAAATTATGCTTCCTCATTTTTGTTCGCTTGACGAATATTATTTAAAATATTCAAACGGTATTAAATCCGGCCAAAAATGTTTTGGGATAAATTTGGCTAATTTTTGAAGTGTTTAATTGCGGAGTTTATACAAATAAAAATTTCGGGTTGTCACACTTGGGGGGGGGGGGGGGGGGGGACCGTAGAAAATTGTGGAAGCCCATAAGAATGGCGCTTATGTACTAGAAGCCCAGGACAGGCGTGCAATCCCAAGAACTTGGAATGAGCAGAGTTTGCGTCATTTCTATTCTTAAAACGAGTGTCAAAGAAAAATTGAATGTTAGCAAAGGCATTGTATATTAGTTTTGGAATGTAAATTTAACCAGCAAAAATTACTTTACCACTTCCAGTCTTATAACACTCCAACAATAAATTTAGAAAGAAAAAAAAAAGAGCAATTTAGATGATCCTTATTTTCAAGCTTGAAAATTAAAATAAAGAGGTTGTGTACATTTACCATGTGACAACAAGGACTGATCATCCAATGTCACATAAGCGAAATCGATACAAGGAGGTAGCCAGGGGGTTTATAAAAAAAAGGTTCATAACCTTTCCCCCAGAACATGTTCATCACTCGCATTTTAGCAAATGTTCCCAAAAACAAGCGTGCAAAAGAACATGTAATGTAAGTGTAGAAGAGCCATAATCTTCCACTAATGACAAAAGCGCAGCCAGGTGAGCCTCAAGATGATGATCTTGGCTACACCTAGGGTCTTCAAGCAGCAAGTCAGAACAGATTTCTCAAAGACTAGCATGAGTAAAACACAAAGAGTCCACAAGTAAAAGAACTCAGACTAGGGATTTAAGCAAGCCCTACATAAATAATATGTGATGGCCAACATAAACCATTTACGAAGTAATCAAACAAAATGTATATGATAATAGGAAACATTGACATCCATAAATATAAACAAAACATTATCAAATTTCCAGACTCTCGGACTTTAGGACTGCCACTAAGGGTAGCAAAGACAAAAAAAAAATAAAGAGAGGGAAATAAAAAATATTGTTCACGGAAGTTACATCAAAATAAACCAGGCAATTAACATTACTTATGGACAGTGGCAGTACCATCACCGGGTGGAGATCTTAGGCCAGGACCTGACCTATAAATCTGAGCATCTTGACAAAGATCACGGAGCCCAGCCAAATTTTTGTAGCCAAGTCGAAGATAGCTGGTAAAATCTGTCTCTGTGAACGCCTAAATGGCGTCCTCCATCTCCCGAGTCTTGGTGGCAACATCCACCTCTACCTCTGGATCAAACTCCCCGGTAACCAGCAGTTCTCTTGAAGCCCTCTTCCCCTGCTCCATGCCTGCCGCAACACAAGTTTCCTGTACATGAACCAATCCCTTCAGAAATTATCTTCTATCACATCGCCACCTCTTGCTGGGCCTCCCAATTGTGCTTGTCGGTTTCCATTCAATGCTCACCTTGTCTGCCTGAGACTAGATACTCTCTATGTCAGAAATGTGCTCAGCAGCTGAAACCATGTAATATGACACTTGAGCGGTGGCATAGCAAAGACCGTGGGCCATGTGCTCATCCACCAAAACAGATAAAGCTTCAGTTGTATCAGGTGGAAAAGCATGACAACACCACTCAAGAGCAATTTCATGGTCGGACACGAGGTCTCTGGGGGTTAGGCTCCAAGATGGCTTGTAGGCACCTGAATGAGACCCTGCAGAAGGGGGGACAGTTCTTATTTTACTTGAAGAAGTTGACACGAGACCCTAGGAAGGTGAAGACCCAGTCTTTGCCTTAGCTCCTCCCGCATTAGGATCAGGGTCGATCATGTCGGTGTTTCCTTTCTCTGTATGACTGGGCAGTTCAGTCGCCCTATTGTGTGCCCCCTCCAACAGTTTCGGAGGACTTTCATCGGAGGCACTGGTGGAACCCTTTGAACCCCCTAGCAATAAACTCATATTACGTTTCTTGAGCAGAGGGAGCTCGGTGCTAACTGTCTCAGCACTGCTACTGGAATAGGCTTCCAAGAAAGCGAATCGCCTCTTGACACAACGGAAATTTCTTGGGGACCCGAAAGGGGCAGGATCCTTCTGAGAAGCGCCAGTAACAACAACGTACGTCCAGCGGATCTGGATCCTCGCCAGTTCCAACAGCACTTTCCGAACAGACGAAAACCTCAATTCCCCGACCAGAAACAGGGGATGGAAGAGTCTCTACAAGGTCAACGTCACGACACTCAAGATCACCGTCAAATAAACCTTGAAGATCTTTCTCCATGGAAATAACCTCCTCCACACCTAGCAACAAAACAAAGACAGCAGCGGTTAACCAAAATGTCGATTTTATCGCGCTTTGCCGAGTAAAAATGGGGGAGGAGGGCAAGAGAAAACAGAAGAAGAAACATCACACCTTCTTTCTCGACGAAAAACTCGGGCATCTTCCCACGAGCCCTCCAAGCGGTGCTCATCTTGCCAGCAGTCAAGACAGTCCTTGCCATTGATTTTGATCTTCTCTAGGACATCAGCTAGTTATTTGTTAGCACCAAAGAGTGTTGGAGTGCGGTCGACATACGTCTTAGTCCTCGGGTAGCTAAGCACCACAAGATCGTTGATCACCCACAAAAACTTCTCCTGCCAATTCTTCTTGGATTTCTTATCATGAATGAGGGTAAGGACTCCCTGCCTACGAGAAAGGGTTCAAGTCCCAGACTAGGTGGAAGCATTGAAAAAAATGCTTGAACGTCGGGACAGTTGGCAGGCGGCCTAGGGCACGGCAGAGGAGTTTAAAACCCACTATCTTGTTTATGGAGATTGGGGTCAACTCCCTCGTGGAAAACCCATATTCTCGGATGATCAGATTGAAGAAGTTCGTAGTGGGAAAAGGCAGACCCGCCTCGAATAAGTCAATTGAAATGCCGACCTTGCCCTCGAGAGGACTATAGAGTGACGCATCACGAAGAGGAATTTGAACCCCAAATTCAGGGACAAACCCATATCTAAACTGAAAAGACTCTCATTCTTCAGTAGTAAGATCCCTTCCAGAAGTATGATCGGTAGCCATGGAAGAACACAAAGAAAAGGTCGAAAGGGTTCTTTGAAGGAAGAAAGTAGAAAGAGAAAGGAAGAGAGTGAGGAGGAAATGCCTAGAGAAAAAAGGGCTTAAATGCTACTAAAGTCGTAGCGAACCGTCTCATGATGAAACCTCCGAAGAACCGCGACATCGTCCTAACAACCGCACAAACTACCAATAATTGTCTGCCACGTGTATACAAATAGACCAGAACGACTCTGCTACGTCACAAACGCAAAGTCTACTGGTCTAAGGGACTTGTTAATGTTACCGTATGCTGCCATGTTAAACTTAACAGAAAGTACTAACGAAGCGTTAAGTTGCCAGGGCCTTGGCCGGTACCCAGCCTTAGCTCGGGTAGGCCAACGTTGAGCTGCTAGCCTGCTTCTCTTCATAAGGAAAGAATATTCCACGTAATCTTCTCATTCTCTCACAACCAATCAGGTCATGACAAGGAGCCTGGTGACGCCTAGAATTGACGTCACCTGGCAGTTAGTTATCTTGGGGATACACCTCCCAATAAAAGGGTGCCACGTCTCACTCCCACATGGGAGAGTCAATTCGTTCCATTAGAAACTGGTATAAAATGATCTCTTCCGGCTCAAGGGAGGGATCCATCTTCTTCTCCATATAATTTACCCTAAAAACTCTCTCTAATTAAGGACTAACTTGATCGTCAGAGTGACGTCCCGGGAGAACCCTCATCGTCCTTTAACGATTCTTCTGTGTTGTGTTCACAGGAAAAACTTCTGGACAAACCTGTCTACGAACAACCAATCCCCTGATGAGGATGTCACAACAACTACCATCCAAGTTAACTTGATAATCATTGGTGGATATCTTTAGAAAATTTCTTCCTTGATTTCTTGTCATCACTCCATCAACTTCCAAACTCCCAAGATGATCAAAATCTTCAAATGTTGTAACTTTTTCTTCCTATGGTTATTTTAATCTTTCATGTTCATGCAATATGATCATTTTGGTGGGATAAAGTAGTTTTATGTTTATTCAAGATTTTTAAGTTTTCGTTGACATTTTTAATGTTTTTAGAAACCGATTTTTAAATAAAAGTAATTACTTTTACCGTCAGAAACAATGCTCATTTTTACTAAGGGTTAATGTCATAAAAACTATTAAGTTTTCAGGTTTTTGTCGGTTTCACCCAAAATTGAATTTTGTGTCTGTTGTTACCCTCATATTTTTCAACAAAAATGTTCGGTTTTTATCATTTTACTAGTGATAACAGGTTTTCTAGGTTAACATTATATTAATATCACAAAAAGAAAACTCTTAAGTTTATAGTTTTTTTTTTACATTTTTACCCTTAACTTTATAATTTTTTACGCTTTTATCCTAAGTATTTTTTCCATATCATAAGTAATAATGCAAAAAAATCGTATTTATATCCGAAAAAATGTTAAATTAAATATTGTATTTACGTTCTTTTTTTTAATGTAATATATATATATATATATATATATATATATATATATATATATATATATATATATATATATATAGGGTTAGGTTCATGTGAGACGGCTTAATTTTGTGAGACCGTGAGACGCAATCTTATCCACTCAGTTAGAAGATAAAAAAAACATTTTTCAAATGCAAAATAATTGAAAATTTTTGAATTTTTTTTTCAAATATTATTTTTGGAATTTATATTTTCCAAAAAAATAAAAATAAATACCAAAAAAAATAAAAATAAAAATAAAAAATATATATTTTTTTACATATTCTAGTAGAATATTATAATATTTTACATATCTCACAAATCTAGTAGAATATTCTAACATTCTAAAAATCACATTAAAATATTTACAATGTAATATTCTATTAGAATATTTCACGTATTTTTCAAAAAAAAAAACAGTAATTTATTTTATTTTTTTAGGTAATTAAAGTTCCGAAAATAATAATTAAAAAAGAAGACAAAATTTCACAATTAGTCCCTGTGGTTTACATAATATCGCACTTTGAGGACTTCCTAGCTAAAAGTCACGTGAATGGTCCTTAAGGTTTCAGTTCATTGCGAAATTGGTCCTTGACCCTAACCCCGTCACTTTTGAAACATTAGTGCAGGGCTAATTTTGTCTTTTCAGCTCGCAGTCAATGTAATAATCCTTCGCACATAACACACGCATGATCTCTGCAATTAAATACAAAGATCATCTTCCCTAGCTCCTCGTTACCCTTTCGCATTCATCTTCATCTTCTACAACACAACACAAGGCGAGGATCATCTACCAGTTCGATTGAAAACGATAATGGTGTTAATGTTATGGTCAGTTCGTTCCAAATACACGAAAGCATCAAACTATGATTTGGAAAGAATATACCATAAGTGATTTACTAAACTGGTCATAGATTTTGTCGATATGAAATTACGCCTAAATAGTTGAATTTTTTTGTTATTCTTTATTTCAGAGGGAATAAGCAACTACTTCACACTGAAAATCCATCATGGTGGGATATTCACGAAAAGCCCTGGGAGAAGGTACGTAGATGGAACAATAGACTATGTTGACTTCGTAGATATCGACGTTTTCTCTGTGCATGAGTTGGATACAATGGTTCGAGAAGTAGGGTATGTAGAAGGGCAAACCTTGTATTATCATTTTCTTATTCCAAAATTATAGTTGGACTTTGGTCTCTTACCTATAGGAAATGATGGGGATGTGCATGTATTGTCAAATTATGTGGAAAAAATAACCTTTTAAGTATCTACATAGAGCATGGGCAGACAAGGGTTAACAGTTATTTTTTGTCCCCCACAAAGTTTATTATTGAGGAGTTGGTAAATGATGTGTCCCCTGAACTATTGGATTAGTGTCTAAGTTCATAACTATATTCGGTATGTACTTGACCCGATTGGCATGGTCCATTTGGGTTGCATGGCATCATGCATTTGGATAGACTAAAATGAGAGAAATAACACTTAAGGTTTATTAATATATTATATGATCCGTATATGGATAATGAAGGCCCAAAAGGTTATAGGTAGCTTAATGTTGGGCTAGAAAGTTGTTTGGGCTTAATGGCCTATGGGGTATGCATGGTGACATAGTTGATGGATTAGGGTTTTCATAATTAAATTAATAAAAGTTTAATAAATCCAAGACTTCATTTATTGATTGATTCAAAGCTAGGGTGATTATGGAAGCATTTGGAAGGGTATCATTGATGGCTCTCTTTAAACTTTGGGAGTTACACTCTTATCATTGATGGTTCTCTTTAATCCTTGGGAGTTACACTCTACATCTTCTCATAACCGATTACTAGCAATTGAAGACTAATTGAAGACATGGACGTTTTTTGTCATTCTTAAGTGTGGTAGACGTTTTTTTGTGTTATTTCAAGAGTTTCCTTAAATTTCATTTACTAGTTTTAATGAATAATTGGTTGGTTGGCTTGTAACCACCATGTTTGTAATAAAGGCTTCATATAAAGCCAAGTTTATGCATGGGAAAGTGAATAGACGAATTTTAATCAAAGAACCCTTTTGTCACTTTGAATTATTGTCATAGTTCACAAATTATCATCTTTTGGACGTGATCCTTGAGTTGATCGAATTCAAACTAATAGGTCTTAGTTTGTCTTCAGATTTACAAGCTATAGGTCTAGTTTGTTTATCAAATCTATCCTTTTATTGTTTTTGTCTCAAACACTATTCAATCTCAATACAAAACAGCCCATACACGTATCATAAGTGGTATCAGAGACTAGTTCCGATTGGGTGTAACTAAGTTCTTATTCAAAAAAAAAATCTGCTAAGTTTGTTTGAATTCAGTTGTTGTCCAAAAATGTTGCGCAAGCTATATGATGAAGAAGATATAGAGGAAGAGAAAATTGAAAATGATGAGGAAGAAGATTCCGGTCCCATCTACGACACCGATGGAGAAGAGGAATTTTGTGAAAGAATAAATTTCTTGGTTGAAGAGGAATTTATTGAAGAAATTGAAGAAGGAACTAATTTTGTGATCAGAGATGAAATTGTTGAAGCAATTGTGGAAGAAATCAATTTTGTTGATATGCACAAAATTATTGAAGAAATGGTGATTTTTGTTGAACAACTAAAATCATTCCGAGAGCTCACAACCTTGAGAACCAATGACTATAAGTGCCACAAAAATTCAGGTTCTCATATCTTTTATGAACACAATTCCTTTTCTAAAGTGTGGGGTATTTCCATTTTTCATCTTTATTTTCGTTTCAAAGTGTGGGAGATTTTTACACTTTGGATGCCATGGGATGCTGATTTTTTGCATTTTGAAGGCCTTAGTGACAAGAAGAAGTATGGTGAGAGGTTGGATTTTACTAATTATGATCTTAATAATGATGTTTTTGTTTTGTCTTCATTCATTGATCAAAAGGAGAAAAATGACTTGCGTATTACTTTTGATAAAAAGTTTTGTGCAATTAGAGATGAAGACTTTTCATTCGTGGCTCAAAAACAGCAAGACAAATTATTTTTGGATGATGGTAGAATTTTGTACCCTCCAAAAGACGATATGGTGATTTCCAAAACAATATGTGTTCATGGTGGTAGCAATCAGTCACCAAAAGAGGCATTGCGTGGCAATTCTTATGCCAATTTTCTATGTTGTCCACAAACAAAACATATTTTCATTAACTCTTCATTCATTGTTCAAAAACACCAAGACCGATGGCGTGAAGTTTATTGGGAACGAAAAAAGAAGGATGGTATCCATCTTTTTACAAACCATCTTTCTAAGAGAAAATATGAAGATACAAGTCCTAATTATTTACATAGGAGGGAGCTCGTGATGTTTGGACTCATATTCTTTTGGTGTCTCTTTAATTGGGAAGTCGATATTGGGGCATGTTGCTCATCAACTTATAAATACAAACCATGATCCATTCTTTAAAATGACTACAATTAACCATTTAAATTATTTCAAAGTTAATTTGCAGAGCCGGGTTCATGGGAATGTACGGAAGTGGTTTTTCATCCACAAATGAAAGATACGGTTAGGATTGAATTTGGCGAGTTATTTGAGTTATTTGAAGAAGAACATGTGTATGTGGAGAAAAGACCAAGTTGGAGTAAAGAAAAGGTCACATTATGCAATAAAAATTTGTTTTCAAGATTTGCTGTCAAGGAAGGCTCGTATGGGGGAACAACACAATTTGGTTCTTACTGAATTGAGGACAATTCCTTTCGAAGAAGGAGGGAATGATCCGTATATGGATAATGAAGGCCCAAAAGGTTATAGGTAGCTTAATGTTGGGCTAGAAAGTTGTTTGGGCTTAATGGCCTATGGGGTATGCATGGTGACATAGTTGATGGATTAGGGTTTTCATAATTAAATTAATAAAAGTTTAATAAATCCAAGACTTCATTTATTGATTGATTCAAAGCTAGGGTGATTATGGAAGCATTTGGAAGGGTATCATTGATGGCTCTCTTTAAACTTTGGGAGTTACACTCTTATCATTGATGGTTCTCTTTAATCCTTGGGAGTTACACTCTACATCTTCTCATAACCGATTACTAGCAATTGAAGACTAATTGAAGACATGGACGTTTTTTGTCATTCTTAAGTGTGGTAGACGTTTTTTTGTGTTATTTCAAGAGTTTCCTTAAATTTCATTTACTAGTTTTAATGAATAATTGGTTGGTTGGCTTGTAACCACCATGTTTGTAATAAAGGCTTCATATAAAGCCAAGTTTATGCATGGGAAAGTGAATAGACGAATTTTAATCAAAGAACCCTTTTGTCACTTTGAATTATTGTCATAGTTCACAAATTATCATCTTTTGGACGTGATCCTTGAGTTGATCGAATTCAAACTAATAGGTCTTAGTTTGTCTTCAGATTTACAAGCTATAGGTCTAGTTTGTTTATCGAATCTATCCTTTTATTGTTTTTGTCTCAAACACTATTCAATCTCAATACAAAACAGCCCATACACGTATCATAAGAGAAAATATGAAGATACAAGTCCTAATTATTTACATAGGAGGGAGCTCGTGATGTTTGGACTAATATTCTTTTGGTGTCTCTTTAATTGGGAAGTCGTGATATTGGGGCGTGTTGCTCATCAACATACAAATACAAATGATGTTCCATTTGTTAAAATGACTGCAATTAACCATTTAAATTATTGCAAGGTTAATTTGCAGGGTCGAGTTAATGGGAAGATACGAAAATGGTTTTTGATCCACAAATTGAAGATACGGTTAGGATTCAATTCTATGAGTTCTTTGAGTTGTTTGAAGAACATGTGTATTTGGAGAAGAAACCAGCTTGGAGTAAATAAAATGTCACATTCTGCAATAAAAAATTGTTTTCAAGACCTGTTGTCATGGAAGGTTTGCATGGGAGAACAACACAATTTGGTTCTTACTGAATTGAGGACAATTCCTTTCGAAGAAGGAGGGAATGATACATGTGCGGAAGTGACAAATTCTGAAAATGATAATGGTTACAAGGTGGATTTGGGAGGAGACCATGGAATGCATGCTACCTTTAATGTGGGAGACCTTTCACCTTATCTTGATGATGATGGACTGGATGAATTGAGGTCAATTCCTTTCAAAGAGGGAGGGGATGATCCATGCATGGATTATGAAAGCCCAAAAGGTGATGGATTAGTGATTACTAGTGTGCTAGAAGGTGGCTTGGGCTCAATGGTTGGGTTATGCATGGTAACCCACAAATTGAATTAGGGTTGCATGAAGGCTAGGGCAACATTTTTAAGGATTCATAAGTGCTACAAACGTTACTTTTTGCTTCATAAAGCCTCCTAGCCATTTTTATCACTCTTTGGTGCATTAGGGTTACACTTTAATGCTTATGATGGCTCATTAATGCTTCTTATGGCTCCTTAATGAAGCATAGACGTTTTTTCTTCATCCTCAAGTGTCTTGGACGTTTTTTTGTGTTATTTCAAGAGTTTCCTTGAATTTCATTTACTAGTTTTAATGAATAATTGGTTGGTTGGCTTGTAACCACCAAGTTTGTAATAAAGGCTTCATATAAAGCCAAGTTTATGCATGGGAAAGATAATAAACGAATTTTTAAGAAAAAAACCTTTGTTCAATTGGAATTATTGTTATAATTCAAAAATTATCATGTTAGGATGTGTTCTTGACTTGATACGAACTCAATCCAATAGGTCTTGGATTGTTTTCACCGGTATACAGCTTAATAGGTCTTGAGTTGTTACTAATCTATCCATTTCTTTCCATTCATATATCATTTGTGGTTACTATTCTCTCTTAATTTACCTAAACACTACCCGACTCACCAAATCAAGCCCATACACGCATCATTATAAGTACTAATATATTGATAAAATTATTTAATTAGTATTGATCAAGAATTAATTTGGAATTAATTAAGTGATCAAAAGGAGACTAATTAAATATATGGGTTGATTGTGAAAATCATCCATACTTGTATAGTAGGCTAATGTTCCATGGATTATCAAGATGGGCTAAAACCCATAGGATGTTCCATGGATGCTCCATGGTGTTTTTGTACCCATGGATCATGGAAATGAAAGGCCATGACAATTAGGGTTTACATGGTGTAACCCTAATTGTGACATACTATATAAGCATCTTATTCTTCCCAAAAATCGGGCACTATGAAGGAATGGTGGGGGCTAGCCGATTTCATGAAGTGGTTCATTTCTCTCTAAGTTATTCCAAGTGTATTTGATGTTGTGTGAACCATTTGAGGTGTCACACTTGGGGCACTAGGCTCTTGAGCTCCATGGAATCAAGCTACATCAAAAAAAGGTATGTGTTCTATCTAGTTTTGTTATACTAGTACTTATGATTGTATGCTAGTTAGGGTAATACCTTGGAATATTCATATTTGCATGTATAATAGAGAAAACATATATCCAAAGTATTTACGGTTTCATGTACACTTAAGTGTGTTAGAATGCTCAAAACCCAACATGAACTAGATAGGAACCAAAAGAAGGGAAAAGTTGGTGGATCTTCTAGGAAAAAATTAGACTACTCCCAGTCCATTGTGCCATATGGAACATTTGATGGATCTTCCCAAGTGATACAGGGTAATGAGACAGCCATGGATGATGTGCCAGTTATGAATGATGAGCCAGTCATGACTGATGGCCCAGTCATGAATGATGATTCAATCATAGATAATGAACCAGTTTTAGATGATGAATATGATTGTGAGGATAGTGCAGATGAAAGTGAATTTTATAGTCAACATGATGCAAAAAAAACAGTCTTTGATGAGGAACCTTTGATAGATGATGTGGAGGTGAACATGATCAACTTCTGTAGTGTACTTGATGAAGACATTGACTTGGGGCAACCTGATCCGACAAACAATAATACAATGGAACATGAAGACATTGAAGATGAACCTTTAGAAGTCTTAGATAATGGTGTGTTTGAGTCATTTGCTAGTGAACAAGAGCCTAGAAAGAAATTGTTAAAATCCGTTCTAAAATAAGTTGCTTGTTCATCTGGTGAGGTTCACACTAAAGCTTTTAAGATTTGTTAGACATTCAAGGAAAAGGAAAAGATAAGAGAAGTTATTGCCAACTACTTTGTAAAAGAAAAGAGGGATCTACATTATGTAGAAAATGAAAAGACAAGAATTAGGGTAAAGTGTAGGGGTATTGTTCCTGAATTGACTGGTGACAGTAATAAAGGTAGGGGCAATTTAGCACTTTCTAAGAAAACAAGTTGTCCATGGGTAGATTTTATATCTAGGGAAGATGTAAAACAAGTTTGGACTGTCAAAACATACAAAGATTGTCATTCGTGTTTGCAAACAAGGACAGTGAGAGCTTGTTCATCTAAGTTTCTAACTAACAACATATTGCATCAAGTTGAAAGTAATCCCAAGATCCCTACACGTGCTTTACAGGAGGACTTAGTACAGAGGTATTCACTTTCAATATCAAAGATGAAAGTATTTCGGGCCAAAGCTATGGCAAAATAATTTGTTTATGGTGATTATGAAAAGCAGTATGGTATTTCGAGAGAATATGCCATGGAATTGCAGTCAAAGAATCCAGGAACAACTGTGAAGATAGATGTGGAAACTGAACCGAATTTGTGTTCTAAAAAAAGGATCTTCAAACGTATATATATATATATATATATATATATATATATATATATATATATATATATATATATATATATATATGCTTAGGTCCATTGAAGGAGGGATTTAAAAACGGTTTGAGGGATTTTCTTGGATTTGATGGTACGTTTTTGAAAGGTCCGTTTCCTGGACAGATCCTCACTGCAATTGGGCTTGATTCGAACAATGGCATTTACCCAGTTGCATATGCCATTGTAGAAACTGAAAATATTAACTCTTGGACATGGTTTTTGGAACACTCAGGTGATGACTTAGATTTGAATTCTTCATCCAACTTCACTTTCATTTCAGATCGGCAAAAGGTACCTTCTAACTTCAACAAATTTTACTTTTTTTAATTTCATTTACTAACTTATTTTAATTGTACTCACAGGGAATCTTGGCTGCAATAGAGAAGCTATTTCCATCAGCTGAGCAAAGGTTCTGTTTAAGACATGTGTATGACAACATTTAATTGAAACACAGAGGAGATGAATTGAGGGAAGCAGTATGGTGTTGTGGAAAAGTATACAACATACCAAAATTTAATAGGGCTATGGAGAAACTGAAAAAGCTTGTGTGAGGTATTTAACTCCAAGTTAGATGAGGCTAGATGAGGCTAGGGACAAGCCTATAATTACTTGTTTGGAATTTATTAGAGAATACCTCACAAACAGAATAGTAAATGTTCATAAAGTGCTAGACAAATGCAAAGGTTCTCTTAGTACAACTACAACAACAATCTTAGAAAACAATACGACAGAGGCAAATAAGATGAGGGTTCTATTCAGTGGAGCTGATAAATATCAAGTGACTGGTCTATGGATGGAATAGTATGTTGTGAACTTGAAAGAGAGGAGTTGCACTTGTAGGAAATGGTACATTACAGGTATTCCATGCCAGCATGTTATTGCTGCAATGTATGATAAGATGCAGAATGGGTCAGAATGTGGAGATCCTGAGGCTTGGGTGAGCAAATGTTACTGGCTTAGTACATGGAATGTTATGTACCAACATATAATTAACCCAATAAATGGAAGGAGCATGTGGCCTAGATCTGATTGTCCAACAACCCTTCTCCCACCCAAATATCACAAACAGGTTTGTTGTTATACATGGTTTACATAATTTAATTTGAAATTATTTACTAAACTTGTTCATATGTAACCATATAAATTTGTTTATAGGTTGGCAGGCCAAAGAAAAAAAAGAAGAGGGAAGATGATGAGCCAACTCAAAGTACCAATTTAAGTAGGAAATACTTGACAGTCACTTGCAGCAAATGCCACAACAAAGGTCACATTTTCAGGACATGCAAGGGGCAGGGAGGTCCTAGTGAAGCTGGAAAGGGGAGTAGACAGAAGAAGGGGAAAGATGTTGTAGTTTAGTTTGTAGTTTCAAGTATGCTTATGTTTAATTAAAGTTAGAACATGTTTACTAAGTTTGGTTATGGTATGTTTGTAGAAACAATCACTTTTGATAGGTATTTTTGGTAATGTATGTTTGTAACATGATATTGCACTTACATGCATTATGGTTGATGGTATTTTCCTCTGCTATGTTTGAACTAGTACATTTTCAATTTTGGTAATGCCACTTCGGTAATTAGTTTTTTGATTATGTTATTGCACATTAATAATCAACATTACACTTACATGTAATCAAATTGACAATTTGCTTCCTCGCTAATACCAGTTCACATTAAAACTAAACATCAAACTTACATTACATATAATATCCATTACATCTTCTTGTCCCAACATTACATACAATCACAGGGAAAATCCTTCAAAATCTATAACAAAAATGGGACCAAAACATAGATTCCAAGTCACAGATTTCCCCCCAAAAGCTTCTTGATTTTTTACTTGAAAAGGTAACACACCATGAAAAACAACCAACTCAGAAAAAGTAACCATTTCACCATCATCAATCTTGCTTCGAGATTGTTTCTTCCACGCAACAATCCCAGAATCACTGTAACGACCAAAATTTCAAAACAATTAACACTTTTCAAAAACAACCCATTTTAATAACGTTGTTACAAAAAGGTTTTCAATACATTATTTAACAGAGTATTTCCCAGGTTCATTTCATAAAACACCAACGCGAGGAACGGTACGATCACGCCTTTGCCTTGCCACTGACTCCTGAGAACCTGAAAACATAAAACCACAACTGTAAGCCCAAAAGCTTAGTGAGATACCCCCAATATACCAACCACATATACGCCCTTCTAGGCCACGACCTTCCGGTCCAAAACATAACGCCTTCCGGCCCGTAACGTAATGCCTTCCGGCCCATAACATATTGCCTTCCGGCCCGTAACATATTGCCTTCCGGCCCATAACATATTGCCTTCCGGCCCACAACATAAAAAGCATACATATCATAACAGAACATAGAACAACCATGCATACCGGGCTACACTCCAGACCAAGTAACCATGCACATAACATATAATCATATAACAATTCACAGTCAGCAATCGATCAACAGATCACATAACATAGTATTACCCTAACCAAGATACCAGCCTAGCCGGTCACTAGCATAACATCACCCTACGAATCAGTCAACATACTAAATGCACACATACGCCTTTCCAGGCCATGACCTTCCGGTCCACATCGCAATGCCTTCCGGCCCACGACATATAATGCCTTCCGGCCCACAACATATAACGCTTTCCGGCCCATAACATAATGCCTTCCGGCCCATATCCCGCAATATCATAACAACAGACAACTACCCGGATTTCCATCCGATAAAAGGGTTGGCCTTGGTGCCTTAAACCCTATCGATATAGTGAGGATAACTCACCTCGAAACTGCCGACTGAACAGATAACTCAAGCTGCTCCGATCACTGATACGATCTCCACCACTTGACAGCCACCAATGCACTGAACTCAAAACCATAAACAACAATTACCAAAATACCCCTGGAAACCACTAGTTAACCCTTGGTCAAAGACAAGGTCAAAGTCAACCCCTGACTGACCCTACTCGCCGAGTCAACCCGTTGACTCGCCGAGTTCCCATACTCAGAACTTCACTCAATCCGCGACCTAACTCGTCGAGTCACCCCGAGACTCGCCGAGTCCCACAACTTCAGAGTCCTCTCGCACACAACTCACCGAGTCATCCTTTGACTCACCGATTCTCGACTCAACCAGAGAATATCGGAACTCTTCGACAAGACTCGCCGAGTCCAAGAACAGACTCGCCGAGTCTATGGCTATCTTCAACCTACTCACCGAGTTGTTCATACAACTCGCCGAGTTCCAGGCCATCTTCATCCAACTCGCCGAGTTGTTCTTCCAACTCGCCGAGTCCCAGCTTATCTTCAAACAACTCGTCGAGTACACTCATGTGACTCGCCGAGTACCACTGGTCTGAATCCATACAGAAGCACTCCAAGCCATGCAATTGATCCAAAACATAGATCTAGCTTCCTACAACCCCTTTATCACGTAAAGTGGCAAACTTTATGTGAATCCAACGAGATCTAGGCTATTTGCACAATGGTTTAGGGTTTGGGACATGTAAGCTTCACTAAACACTCCAACACAGGAACTTTCATGCTCTCTGATTCTTCTCTATTCCAGATCTGAGGTAGCAACCTCAGATCTAACCTCTAGACTTCCAATTCCACCCATAGACAAGTTCCCACAAACCCCAAAATGAAGAAATAACATAACAATAGCCCAAGAACGAGATATTACCTCCAATGGACGCCCAATCTGCAATGCAATTCGATTCCAAGCAAAGCCCCTTGCTCCAAGCCTTCAATCTCTCAAAATTCCTTCAATAATTACTTCTCCAAGCTCCAATCCACTCAACAATGGTGCTTCTCTGTGATTTAGGGTTTTCTGGGGCTCAAGGGGTGATAAAGAGGCTGGGAGGGAAAACATAATGTTCTTTATATAGGGATCAACCCCGGGAATTAGGGTTTTCTCCACTCAGCGCCTACTCGCCGAGTCCTCCTTACCGACTCGCCGAGTCAGCTACTTAACACGCGACCCATTCGCGACTCTACTCGCCAAGTCACTCTTCCACAACTTACTCTTTTAGCTCTTCAACTCTACTCTTGATATTTCGGGATGTTACAATTCCCCCCCACTTATATTAGGCTTCGCCCTCGAAGCCTACAACAACTCAACTACAAGGATACTCTCATAACGCTCCACCTGGCCTTAACCGGACCAGGTCCCTCCAGGCATACTTATCGAAACTCGAACACACTTTCCCCTCCTTCACGGTGTCCTGACCACCGTCTCGAACCGGGCATCGACTGTACCCCTGATTATCATTCTCAATAACCGATAATTACCCAAGATGCAA
The DNA here is from genome assembly GCF_051521515.1 of Lactuca serriola. NCBI lineage: Eukaryota > Viridiplantae > Streptophyta > Magnoliopsida > Asterales > Asteraceae > Lactuca > Lactuca serriola. The sequence continues at coordinate 134,911,668 of NC_136409.1, forward strand.
CTCTGCTCTAAATCTCAACAATCACTCGACCCATAAGGGTTAGAAAACCAAGGACCATCGGATCCCCGATCCGAATCCCACTCTATCCATTCCGGAACGACTGAGAGACCCATTCTCAATCTCAGAGCAACTCTCACGAGTTTTCCCCTTGCAACCGCATACACATGCTGAACTAGCTCTAACACCCTCAAGTTGGGAAAACCTGATACACTGATAATACCCTCAAACATCCCCCAGGATGAACCACTAATATACAACCCATACCCTAATCAGAATCACACTAAGAGTTCAAGACTTTCTCCCTGCATCCTTTCTGAGCCTCTTGGCTCTATACCTGCGGAATTCCCTCCGCAACCTCAACGGGCATCCCAAACCGGATGAGCTTCTATTCCACTGCCGCATACATGCTGCTCAAACCATACTCAAAGTACTCTATTCATAATTCTGCTTTGCCGCTTTCACTTCCGTGAAGTTGCACTCCCTCTCGGAGTTACACACCTCTTACCTCTCTCTCTTCCTTTACCAAGGAATCCACTCGGCCACAATGTCACTCCGACAATTGCCACAGCGCTCACCCGACGCTACACCACCCTTAGCGTGACCGCTAACCATCCAACACACTTACCCTGACTCTCCTCGCAGGGACTCTCAAGCCCATGCACTACCTCACTTAAACAAGGTCACTACCCGGGGCCAGACCTTCCAATGCAATCACACTGCAACATACACAATACGAAATCTCAAACTGATCCAACAATACCAACAGAGTCTCCAGCATGACTGGACCGAATCACATAACACATATTAGCCACTCGAGGCTATATCTTTGTGGGTCCGTACACCCAAACTCTGTGAACCCTCAGGTTCTAACTCTAGGAACCTTCCAGTTCCAACTCTACAACATGCACAGCATAAATCCCATAGAATCAATGTAGTACAACACATTACGTACATAAAGCATACAGATACTCTGATCACATAACCCCGGTTACCCACTCAAACTTGATCTCGGCCTGCTTCCAGGCCTCCACAATCAAATGCCCTAGGTCTGTATCCCGCCCCGCATGCCCGACACTCGCTCCTATCAGCCTATACTCAGGGCTGACAGAACACTGTTGAATCCCAATAACTAAGCACCCTCAGATACTCATCGATCTCCCGGAGAATTCTCCAATTCTCCCCCACTTAAACCACTGACTAACAACCACCGGTCGCCATTAACGACCTTCCAGAACAACCCCGCACAAGGAGAACACTTACACACTGACTGCTTCCCACAAGCATAAGCAATCCTCAGCAAAACACATCTCCTCACTGATCAATCTGCTCACCGAGAATCCGATCTCCAATTATCCCTTCCATGAATGTAGATGCTACCCGACATTCAACCCAATGTCGCATCTCCACTAATAACCCTCACGAACGATAACCGAAGAAATCCCCAAAACAATAACCCATAACTAAACCACAACCCGCAAAATGACGAATACCGCATCGAAAATCGCACAAAGATACCAGCACAAAACACCAAACTATAACCATACCAAACCTTCAGGGAACAACGGATACCAAAACGAAAACCCGAAACACAAACCCATAATCATGCCAAGCCCTCAAGAAACAACGGATACCAAAAAGAAAACTCTCCAGCGGGACTAACAGATAAATGATACTCCATAATTATCATAATTCCACAAGGCGACAAGAAAGAAACTTACCCGCAGCTGCACCCGGCACTGCTCTGACCTCCTCCGCTGCAAGCTGAAAAGCACGACTCTAAGCCCTTGGGGCTCCGCTCCATCCTGACCTCCACCTGAAATCCTCAAAGTGGCCGGTGCTGGAGCCTGCACCGGTCCTGCAGAAAGTTGTGGACAGTTGACCCTCAAATGTCCAACCTGACGACAATGATAACAAATCCTCAAATCCCGAATCAGCACTGACTACCGACAATCCCGCGCATAGTGCCCCTCCTTTCCGCACTTGCGGCATGCACCACCGGACCAACAAACTCCGGTGTGACCCCTCCCACACTTCCCACAAGTGTGGCCGCTCCGATCCCCCACTCTAACATCAACGGTCCTGGACCGTTTCGGCGCCGGCTGCGACTACATCGGAGCCTGCCTCAGCTCACGCAACTGCAACTCAACCTCTAACTCACGCCGCATGGCGGCCTCCTGCAACTCCAACAAGATCTCGCACCTCTGTGCGGACACGAACTGTCTGATATCCTCCTTGAGCGTGCTCAGATATCGGGACATCTGAGCCTGCTCCGAAACAAACTCAGGGCAAAACATCGCCCTCTCAGTGAACATCTTGGTGATCTCAGTCACCGACTCCGAATCCTGCTTCCGCTCGAGAAACTCCTGAGCCAATCTCTCCCTCTCATCCTGCGGAGCATAGCGAGTGCTGAACATCTCTCTAAATTGATCCCATGAAACCGCAGCCCTCTGCGCATCCGAGTATGACCCCGCGGTCACTCCCCACCAATCCTTCGCCCCGAGCCTCAACAGGTTCAGAGCACACCTCACCCTCAGATCAGCAGGGCATGAACACGTGAAGAAACACCCCTCCACGTCCGATAACCACCTCATAGCAACAATCGGGTCCTGAACTCCATCGAAGGTGGGAGGCTCCGTATTATCGAAGTCCCGGTACTGAAAATCTCTATCAGCTCCTCCCCTTGCCGCTGCTATAGCCACTGTAGCTGCCACGGCAGCCGCATAGCGCTCATCAAAATACTCAACCATGGCGGTCTTGATCGACCCAAACAGTTCCGGCAACTCAGCCCGGAACAATGCAACAACCTCATCATGCAGGATCTCGCGAATCCTCGCATCCAACTCGCACGAGCTCATCTGACCAATAACCTCGGGCGGCACAGACCCACCCTGAACCCCTTCTCCTACTCCCGATCCTGACCCGGATCCACTCCCAGCATGCCTCGGGATCTCCATACTGAAAAACACCACAAAATCTCAGACGCTTCCCACAAGCCTGGGATCCAACTCTCTCAACCCAACCCTAGAGATCATGGTTTCCCTGATACGCGTATGGGTCCTGTGCTTTCAGTAGTACGGGCCCATACTACCTTCCACACCTACCCATATTTGTATGAAGTACTACCACAACACCCTAGAGAAACATGCATAACAACGCTCAACCCTCACCACTAGAGGAACACAGAGAATCTCCCATAAGGGACCCTAGGCTACAGGCATCACAAATCAGGCAACATTATCATGAATTCCTGAAGATCCCTAGCCTATCACTAGCATGTTGCTCTATCAAAGCTCAAAAACAAATAACATGCATGGTATTTGGGGGGGGGGGGGGGGTTACTTACAGGCTCCGGCTGATCGTACCTCCGCGTCCTCCCTTACTCATTTTTGAAAACCATTTTTAATTACTCTTTTGAAAACTCTCCTCGATTTGAGACTGGAGTCACACGAATGTTCCTCCAATTCACTCAAACCAAGGCTCTGATACCAACTTGTAACGACCAAAATTTCAAAACAATTAACACTTTTCAAAAACAACCCATTTTAATAACGTTGTTACAAAAAGGTTTTCAATACATTATTTAACAGAGTATTTCCCAGGTTCATTTCATAAAACACCAACGCGAGGAACGGTACGATCACGCCTTTGCCTTGCTACTGACTCCTGAGAACCTGAAAACATAAAACCACAACTGTAAGCCCAAAAGCTTAGTGAGATACCCCCAATATACCAACCACATATACGCCCTTCTAGGCCACGACCTTCCGGTCCAAAACATAACGCCTTCCGGCCCGTAACGTAATGCCTTCCGGCCCATAACATATTGCCTTCCGGCCCGTAACATATTGCCTTCCGGCCCATAACATATTGCCTTCCGGCCCACAACATAAAAAGCATACATATCATAACAGAACATAGAACAACCATGCATACCGGGCTACACTCCAGACCAAGTAACCATGCACATAACATATAATCATATAACAATTCACAGTCAGCAATCGATCAACAGATCACATAACATAGTATTACCCTAACCAAGATACCAGCCTAGCCGGTCACTAGCATAACATCACCCTACGAATCAGTCAACATACTAAATGCACACATACGCCTTTCCAGGCCATGACCTTCCGGTCCACATCGCAATGCCTTCCGGCCCACGACATATAATGCCTTCCGGCCCACAACATATAACGCTTTCCGGCCCATAACATAATGTCTTCCGGCCCATATCCCGCAATATCATAACAACAGACAACTACCCGGATTTCCATCCGATAAAAGGGTTGGCCTTGGTGCCTTAAACCCTATCGATATAGTGAGGATAACTCACCTCGAAACTGCCGACTGAACAGATAACTCAAGCTGCTCCGATCACTGATACGATCTCCACCACTTGACAGCCACCAATGCACTGAACTCAAAACCATAAACAACAATTACCAAAATACCCCTGGAAACCACTAGTTAACCCTTGGTCAAAGACAAGGTCAAAGTCAACCCCTGACTGACCCTACTCGCCGAGTCAACCCGTTGACTCGCCGAGTTCCCATACTCAGAACTTCACTCAATCCGCGACCTAACTCGTCGAGTCACCCCGAGACTCGCCGAGTCCCACAACTTCAGAGTCCTCTCGCACACAACTCACCGAGTCATCCTTTGACTCACCGATTCTCGACTCAACCAGAGAATATCGGAACTCTTCGACAAGACTCGCCGAGTCCAAGAACAGACTCGCCGAGTCTATGGCTATCTTCAACCTACTCACCGAGTTGTTCATACAACTCGCCGAGTTCCAGGCCATCTTCATCCAACTCGCCGAGTTGTTCTTCCAACTCGCCGAGTCCCAGCTTATCTTCAAACAACTCGTCGAGTACACTCATGTGACTCGCCGAGTACCACTGGTCTGAATCCATACAGAAGCACTCCAAGCCATGCAATTGATCCAAAACATAGATCTAGCTTCCTACAACCCCTTTATCACGTAAAGTGGCAAACATTACGTGAATCCAACGAGATCTAGGCTATTTGCACAATGGTTTAGGGTTTGGGACATGTAAGCTTCACTAAACACTCCAACACAGGAACTTTCATGCTCTCTGATTCTTCTCTATTCCAGATCTGAGGTAGCAACCTCAGATCTAACCTCTAGACTTCCAATTCCACCCATAGACAAGTTCCCACAAACCCCAAAATGAAGAAATAACATAACAATAGCCCAAGAACGAGATATTACCTCCAATGGACGCCCAATCTGCAATGCAATTCGATTCCAAGCAAAGCCCCTTGCTCCAAGCCTTCAATCTCTCAAAATTCCTTCAATAATTACTTCTCCAAGCTCCAATCCACTCAACAATGGTGCTTCTCCGTGATTTAGGGTTTTCTGGGGCTCAAGGGGTGATAAAGAGGCTGGGAGGGAAAACATAATGTTCTTTATATAGGGATCAACCCCGGGAATTAGGGTTTTCTCCACTCAGCGCCTACTCGCCGAGTCCTCCTTACCGACTCGCCGAGTCAGCTACTTAACACGCGACCCAGTCGCGACTCTACTCGCCGAGTCCATCCATGGACTCGCCGAGTCACTCTTCCACAACTTACTCTTTTAGCCCTTCAACTCTACTCTTGATATTTCGGGATGTTACAATCACAACAGTTGACCTAGGGCACATGGGAAGGTCGAACCATCCAAAAAAGCTGCATGTTCCTCCTAACCTTGAGCATGACCAGAATCGACGACTTGGGTTCAAATCAGTCAACGATGTCACCAAAATCGTCGGCCTTCCACAGTGGCATATCACCATCTTCTTCAACTTTGGAATAGTGAGGATGGAAGAACAGATGTATGGAACGAGAAGTAGAAGGCAACAAGGTGGGGCTTACATTATATACTCTGATGCACAATAATATGAAAAGACAAAATTACCCTTGCACTAACGATTCAAAAGTGACGGGGTTAGGGTCAAGGACCAATTTCGCAATGAACTGAAACCTTAAGGACCATTCGCTTGACTTTTAGCTAGGAAGTCCTCAAAGTGTTATATTATGTAAACACGATATATCATCATCGCGAATAGGGTTTTATATGTGCTATTTTATTATCGTGACATATTATATGGAAATTAAGTAATTTAAACGTAATGTAATGCTTATTCAAAGAAAATAACCAAATAATTTTATTTCTGGTAAAATAACCATCAAGTTCGAAATGGAAAATTCCTGATTGACAAGAGATTTTTTTTTTTTTTGATAAAAAAAGTATATTTTGGACTGACATTCCAAATTTCAAAAAAAAAGACCTTGGAAATTTTTAACAAGTTTGAAATCCAGTTACAGCTAGACCTGACAATGGAGCGGGTTTGGAGCGGATCGGCCTTGATCCAAACCCATTAAGAAATTTTCAAATGATGATCTAAACTCGACCCGTAACTCGTAGGGTTTTGAATGCTTAAACTTATACCCTTATCCATCGGATCAAAGAATTTCAACCCTTTTATCCGGCTCATTTACAATATTAAGTTTAGGCTATAGTTATTCAATAAAATACGTATAACATGATAACTAAAATTAAACGACATTCATTAGAAAACAAACTTCAACTATAGTAATGTATTATGATTGTGGAATGTAAATCATTCAATTGCAATCTTTTCTTCTTGTTCTTGAATCTTGAATCTTGATTGAAACTCTTTTCTTCTTGTTCTTAAGTCTTAATTGTGGAATGTCGATTTCAAAAATTATAGAGTCGATTATATTTGGAGTCGACTGCAATCAACCATTTGGATTAGGAACTGAACTGAGAAGTTGAAGTAGAACATCTAAGAGTCTAACTCCTCTACTCATGTATGTGAAGATTGATAAATGTATTATAACTTATAAATAATTAATTTATATTTCAAAATTTTAGAAAGGTCGGGTCATAAATGGATCGGATCGATAGTGATCCACCCGACCCTTTTAATAAAAATGTTAACGGGTACGGGTTGTTAATGAGTAAACGAATCATAAAATTTGATTCAAACCTATTAATGTTGCACTACGTTGGAGCGGATCAGGGTCAAATGATGTTCCATTGTTAGGTCTAGGTACAGTTCCTTAATTTCAATATTTTTTTGTTTTTTATTAAAATAAAAAATAAATAGATAAATAAACCTTAAACAAACATAGGAAATAGGAAATATATTCGATACTATAATTTGAAATCAAAACACTGATTGAAAACGGTAACGATAAATAATTCGAAATAGACTTTCCGATATAAACAAAGAAATTTCTTTGAAAAGTGATAAAAAAAAAAAAAAAAAAAAAAAGGAACGGGATGTAGAGAACGGTACGGAATTGGATATTCGAAAGAAATGGTCATCTTTTAAAAACTAAAAAATAATTATTTTATTTAAAAAAACTCATTTATAATAGTTAATTTATTCAATTTACCTATGATTATAATCTATCACTTTATCAAAAGAAATATTGGTATATACAGAACATGTACACATTAAGGTCATGTGGATTATTTACCAACAAATTGTACTAGTGGGACTTAAATACGTAATTATCCACTCAACTGCTCTTGAAATTCAACAGCATATTTGCTTCAATAAATAGTTATTCAATATGTTGGTACAACATCATAAGCTAATAAATGACTTAGTAGAATACTGAGTTTTCAAGAAAGATTAGAAAAATCACATTTAAAGACGGTACTAACATTGCATATAAATTATAACATTGCATATAAATTATACATGTATAATAACAAGTTTTAACTACTAGTATAATTTATGATAAGGAACCTTTGTACTTCTCATAAGTTTAAATCTTAATTTTTGTTCTTTGTCAATATACAAATCATCTTTACAAGTAGTAATATTAATTTTAGCTAGAAAGCTTGTATTCTATTTATGTAAAAAGAACAATTTAAATATTCTGTAATCAATATTATTTTTATATAATGTTTATCAAGATAACAGTATATGTGATTTCGTTGTAGTTAACTCTCTCCCATCCTGGGAAGTTTTAAGAAGTAACCTATCGTACATTTGTCGAACAATAAAGTGATCTGACGTGTCATTCTCTACATGGACATAACCCGAACATAGTAACACTATAATTAGGCATAGAATAGATAAAATTAAGCCAATTATCTTTTCAACAAAAGGGTCAAATTGAAATTACCTTTGTAACCTCCTAGAATTTAGTACGTACTACGTAGGCCGGATTAAAGACATAAGTAGAAGGGTAAAATGGGTATTGTCATTCAAACTCCATTCATGGGACACGGTTAAATAACATAATTCATGAAAGTAAAAAAAAAATTAAAAAAACAAATAACAAAAAACAAAAAGAAAACCCTAATAATACTAGTGCTAAGTTATAAAAGCTTTTTCACCATGCATCTTCAATCTTCATTCAAGACTTTCTTGTTTTCTTGGTGGAGCTATCATGGACGACATCAAGCAACACGGTGCTCTTGCATTTAGGGCATTTAGGGTAGTCCTCAGCAAGCATAACGTACATGAGGCACCGTGGACATCCAACAAGCATCATCGATGTGGCCTCCGGGCTACTTGAGTACCGGAGCTCCGTCTCATCTTGGATGTTCTCCGATGACACACAGGAAGTTGTCGGTGAAATTGTGGCTGATCTGCTAGGTGATTCTTCCGTACGCCGGTGAGCTATTGGTGGCGACAAATTCAGCTTCAAGTCGAGATTCCTACCACCACCTCTTCCGTTTCTTCCACTCATCTTCTCCGAAGTCAATCTGTTCCAAGATTTTGATGATTTAAGTCAACTGTGGAAACCAAAACACAAAATCTCGATGAACAAAAGTACTATACTTTGACTATAAGATATATATGTATATATACATCGTATTTAAGGACAACACATGATCAAATAGCATAGAAGAATTTACCTTGAGATTGGCAACTCCTGCTGAAGAACAAAAGAGGGAGATTAAGGCGGTGATCAGGAAAAGCACCACCGCTAGTGAGATGGGTTTGTTGGTTTAGAGGCTCCAAGGCCATTTATACATATATTTATATGTAAACAAGAATTGAGAGATAGATGGTTTGCTTTAAAGCTTAATTTAATGGTGTAGAGAGAGAGATTGAGGAGGAAGAGAATTGAAGAAGGTGTGGTAGAAGAGGAGATAGTTGTAAATTGAGGGGCAGGAAATGCATTAATTATTGGAAAAAATCCCGAGATGGATACAGAAAAAGGAAATTTGTAGTAAATATTTCAACTAAATAATATATTGCAGAAGAACCCCTCTTCATTCATTGTTTAGCCATTAGTCATTCATTTAGTTTTAGTGTGAGCAATAATGGCCCTGTGGTTTTCATTATTCACTACTCACAGCTCACTAGTCTTATCGTACCATGTTAAAAACCAAACGCTTTATAGATGTATGTATGTGTACAAGGTCTACATAGTAGGTAATATGAATTCATAACAAATGTACAACCTAAAAATTTTACCAACTGCTTTTAAAGCTTAAACCAAATTTATAACAAATCCAACCACACCACTTGTTAAAGTCTATAATACATATATGCATATATTTATGTATGATAGCCTTAGACTTATTAATATTAATTCACTCTTCCCACTTATCATACTAATGTTTACACATGCAATACCCTATTTATGGAATCATACCTAACAAATAACTCTTTTGCTTCATTTCTTTTCACTTTTATGTTAAAATTTTATAACTTATATTTTTTAAGTAAAGAAGTCTCTTTAATAAATGTTTGTGTCCTACATATGTATGCATGTACGTTGTGATTTATTCGGTTTAGTGACAAATATATATATATATATATATATATATATATATATATATATATATATATATATATATAAACTTAAGTTCAAATGTGGATGAACATATATTGTGTGGTCGTAAGGACTAATAAGATTTTAGAAAAAATTAAATCATTAAACTAATAGATAAAGGTAGTTTGGTCATTTTATTTTTATAAACCAAAAATAAATTCCTATATTTTTGGAAAATCCCATAAATCACGTCTGCAATACTTAAAATATTTCATCTTCGTAACCCTAATTTGTTCTCACGTCTCTGATTCTTCAAAATGTATAAGGCAATCAGCTTCCTCCTGTTACAACAAACATCCAACAAAGGGCACGGTTTACCCTTTTCACTTTCAATAAAGAATTAATCCTAAAATTATTTGTTAATCAACTCCCAATTGGTTACACATGAAATTAGCTAGTTACTTAATGTAAAAAGACTTGAATCTTATCTCATTTGACCTATATGGCCGAATTTTAAGAAAGACATGGTGTAAGATTTCTTTCGACTAGTTTAATAAATTATATTACACCGTACTTGTAAGATATGGTCTTTCTTTTGCTTTATGTTTTATTGTCTTGCCTTTTGCATACATGGGATTATATATAAAAGGAAGACTTAAACATGTAAAAGACTTGATCTGTCAGTCACTATTTTCTCTCCATAGGACTACTAAATGTCACGAGTTTTCTTCCCTCCCAAATTTCTTCTCTTTTGAAATTTGGTACTACAAGTGAAGGCTTAAGGTGTTGTTTCTCTTAAGACATATTTTAGAATATGTCTTATAGCTTAAGAACAACATTTTACAAGTGAATGACTAGCATATAATGGTGGTTTCATCTTGCTTGGTGGATATTTCTAAAGAGCTCTTATTTTAGAGCTTCATGTCATCTTAATCAACTTTTAACCTCTCATAAGGATCGAAGTCTTCGAAGGTTGTTTCAGTTTCTTCTTCTCCTTCTTTGGTTTTGTTTAATCTATCAAAGTACTTGAAAAATAATCATTGGTGGCTATAAACTAGTTTTCTTTTTTTTCAAAATTAAAGTCTTCCATTGCTAATTACGTCTAATTATGTGTTTATAATTCGACTATTTTGAATAAAAATCCAACAATTGGTATCAGATATATTTTTGCAATATTAATTAGAATATTTGTTAAGCTGGTTAACATTTGTTTTTGGAAAACATTGATAGTTTTCTATTTGCAAGAAAAATCGATGCATATTTTATTTAACAACTTTATAATTGTTATTTTTTGGTGATAAAAGTTTATATGCATTTTTTGTCACTAAAATTGTTTTAGAAAAACAAATAGTTGTATTATATAATGTCGTGTGTGTGTGTGTGTGTGTATATATATATATATATATATATATATATATATATATATATATATATTTATATATGATGTGCATAAGCTAGCCATAGACCCTTGTGTTGTGTGTGTTCATTTGTTTAAAATGGTTGTAATTATTTATTTATTTATATGTTATGTAATAATTAAATACTTAGTTTTCTTTGTTATTTTTGTAGGTAATAAATTAGTTTTAGATATAATTTATTTTGTACAAATATACAACAAGAAATGAAGATGGAGTCATTTTAGAAGATCAAAAAGGGCATTTTTGAAACTTTTAGAGTGCAAGTACAAATGCAACCCTTTTTTATAAGTGTTGCTAAAACTGTTGTTGTTGACCTAGTGCTTCATCAGATTCCTTAGATATGACATATGTGATGCTTCTTGTTTTTTATTCTACTATAAAACATGGTTAGTTCAAAACTAAAGTTCACTATCAACAAAGTAGATCCAAGTGGTATTTATTATGAAAGGTTCAAGTTTTACAACACCTATTCATATGCATGTCATATCTTACTTCCCTGATATATTGAAGTTCTCTTATTTTTTTATTCAAATGTGAGGTATTCTTGATGTTTGAATAGAAAATCTAGGGTATTATTGGAACTTTGTTAGTGGAAAATGCTTTGTAGGACTTGTCCCACATTTGCAATAAGAAGAAACATTTTCTCCATTATAGAGCTTTATTTTAGTCTTTTACTAATATGACTAAAAGCTTGGGCTAAAGGGATTTGGTTGGATTTAGTGATTGGGCTTGTCAATTTTGTTTTGAAAGACTTATATTAACACACACATACATATATACACACATAAACACACACACACAAACACACACACACACACACACACATATATATATATATATATATATATATATATATATATAATGGTCAAATAATTAGCTTGGGCCTTGGGGTTCTTGAGGTCTCCTTGACTAATTAAATTATTTTTAAATGTTAATTATGATTTTGGGTTTTATTTAATATTGAAATTTGTTAATTTGATTTAACTATTTTGACAGTTAATTTCGGTTTTAGCAGTTTTTGGAGGGAAAAACAGTTATTAATTACCAATTGGCAACCCATATGTATGGATCACCAAACACAGATTTCAATGTTGGAAAATATCACATTCTTTTTAAATTCGTATTCTTCAATCATGATGGGAACATAGAGAATTCCGTCACAATCAAGATTTGTTCTTGATTAGATTGTTTTATCCTCTAGATAGATGCCTACAAATAAATTTCTATCTTAAGACACTACAAAGGAGGCCTCAATCGGTATATTTTTGTGATTGTATTCTGATTGTAATCTTCATTCAAGTATGTTCCTATAAAGTTGATTCTTGTATATTTACATATAATTCAATTTCGTTTATATTATTTCTATTGTTTTTGTTGATTGTATACTTTTGTTATAACAATATATATATATATATATATATATATATATATATATATATATTATATTCAATTTTTCATGATATATTGTATTGAACATCGATAAAACGAAACAAGTTGTAAATGAAGTTAATATAGTTTTAGTCGTATATAAAGAAGATATAAATAACAGAAAATTAATTGACATTTGGCTAATTAGTTGTTGTTTTTTAATACAATATATAAACAGTTATAAATTTATAATGGTTAATTATTAAATAATACTCTCTCAGTCCCAAAATTATAGTCCATCTTTCGTTTTTGGTTTGTCTCAAAATAATAGTCCACTTCTAAAAATAAATAATATTTTTACCAAAATACCCCCTCATTATTACTTAACCAACTAAGAATTTAATGGAACATTAAATGCAAAGTAAAGATAAAACTGTCATTTTATTATATAAAATTAGTAGTAATTAATGTTTTTCTTAATATATATGTTTTTTGTCTGCGGATAATAATATTGGGACGGAGGGAGTATGTTGTAAAAATATTTTTTAGTAATTATCTATCAATTTAAATATAAAATGTTAACTTATAGATATAAACTATAAAAATATGTATTAATTAAATAATTTATTCCGTTTTCCGTTTTAACCAAATTCATCAAAATTTGATGAAAACCCGTAAACCAAATCAAATTAACGGAATAACCAAATAACATATACCAAATAAATCAAAATTTTATTAGATTCGGTATTCCATTTCGGAGTGACACCCTATTTTTGTAACAATTTTTTTGGTGTTAGGATGAGAAAAGGGCCATGCATTTCAGGGCCTATTCAAAAGACCAGGCTTGCTTCACAAGCCCGTTTTTGTCTTTAGTGAAACATTATTTTGGCCCATTTAACATTTATGTACAAATACAGAGGTGGTTGGATTTAGGTTTAAAAACAAGTCAATACTCGAGATATTTTGTGTTCTTCTCGACTATCATTTATCTTGGTCTTTGCTTTATATTTCATTTTCTTAGATTACGTATTCATATTCTTTTCTTAATTTGTCGAATAACTTTACTATAGTTTATAGCTAATATTAATATTTTATATTTGAGGTTGAACACTCATATTTCATATTCTCGTTTTTTTAATGAAACCTATATTTTGGCACGTTCATATTTCATATTTCAAATTCATATTCTCGTTTTCTTTAAGAGTTCTCAAATTAAGCCTTTAGTGGGATGAGAGGATCATCCTTAAATGTTGTCTAAGTTGTCGATGTATTGACATTCAACTATATAAAATACAACATGTTTAAAATAACGAATGTTGCCAAAAAAAGCATAATGCAAAAAAGAAAAATATGGGCCGATTTTAATGTAGAATCAAATATGACATTGAGACGTCACACCGAGCATCACGCTCTTCGTTAAAAGCTGCAATGGACCCATAGCAAGTTGGTTAGACATGTGATTTTTAAAGTTACAAAGTGGAGGTGTTTTTACCCCTAGGCAAGATGCACTTATAATATAAACAAGTAATGATATTTGATTTAATTCATCTAATAAATTGACAATTACCCCCCAAAGAATTCATAGTAATTCTATCAAACACTTGGAATGAATTATTTGTTGCTTAAATCATGCGAGAAAATCTACATACGTCTAACCATTTTTACCAACGAAAACAAGAACACAAAAGTGTAGGAAGGAACTTTAGAAATTTGTATCAGAAGAAAACTACATATAGTAGAAAATTTAACCTAAAGCAAACCACAAAAATCACATACAAAGCAGAAGATTTCGAGTAAAATTAAAAAATCCAACTACTAAAACAAACCATAAAAATCAAATTAAGAGGTCAGGTGATGGTAGATGGCAGCAGGTTTAGAAATAAATTAGAAATAGATTAAGAAAAATCAAACTCACCCAAATCACTTGAAGAAAAATCAGAAATCAGAATCCCACAAGTCTTTTCTTTCGTAGTAGAGAAATCGAAAATTAGTTGAAGAGAAATTGAACTCAGTCACTCGTAATAAGAGGTGATTGAACTCAAAATCAGAATGAGAGGATGAAAAAATTCCAACTCAAAGATAGCAGCAGATGAAAAAATTCCAACTCAAAGATAGCAGCAAATTAAGAGGATGATTGATTGAATTTAGAGAATAAAAAATTAGGAATAGAAATAAGACTCATATAGTTAAGTCGACCACAGATGAATAGACCTGGTAATGGAGCATGCTTTGACCCTGATCCGCTCCAAACTCATGCAAAGTTAATGGGTTTGGATCATATTTTATTATTTGTTTACCCGATAACGACTCGTACCCGTTAACCCTTTTGTTAAAAGGGTCGGGTATGGATCACTATTAATCTAATCCGTTTATGACACGCCCCTCAAGGAAACAAAAAAAAAAGTAATGATTTAACTCTAGAAATCACTTAAATTTTTACTTGAAATAATTTAATATATACTTATATGTGCTTAACTTTTTCCAGATGTCACACCCACAAAACCGATGAATGGCGGAAACGTTCTGGTGTGGAGGACGTCATGTACAGTATCACAACAATGTAAAGTAGTAAACAAGCAACAACATCATCCATTGCATTAATAAAATAATTTCATACAAGTGTGTTCTGTAAAGTTATGTAGACACCAAAAATACACATCAAAAATAAAGGAGGAGTCTTGAACGAGCTCCAACTTCTCAAAACCTGACACCTGTACCTGTCTACTGGTGACCTGAGAATACAAGTTATTTTGAAAGAGTTTATCAGCTTTAAAGTTGGTGAGATCATAAGTATATTGTTGTCTATGTTTGTATGAAAGCATTAGTAAGATGTTTGTAAGATGTTTTGTAATGTATAAGTTTTGTTAAGTTTTGTATTTGTTTGAACTCTCCTAGAAAACCCTATGTTTCCTACTAAAAGTAGCCTTCTACCAAGGCATCTAGTATATGTGTGTGTTTCTCAAGAGTGTGTATTTTCCAAATTCCGACTATCATTAACCAAAAATATAGTTTTTACATTACCGTGCATCGTGTGCATGTTCACGAAGTGAATGTAATGGGAATAATATTATAGTACTGTAGTGTTGTATTAAGTAACCACTGCTGTACTAACTACCTTAAGTAAATTGTAAAATTTTAAGGTAACATGTGATCGGCCTGTATCTTGCTACCGACTCAATAGTAAAGCGACAATGTAAGATGCCGTAAAAATGACGTTTGGCACCCGTAGACTTGCAAGTCCCACTGTAGCGAGCAGCAAGGTGTAGGATAGTCAATCCAGTATAGATCTATACGCAAACTCATACGCTCCCTAATTAAGGAGATTCTGATACAAAAACAGTCATGACAGGTAGTGCCATGCCCTGATTAATGGCTCACATAGTTGTGTTAATGTATATGTAATGTATATTGTGTGCTAGCTGTATTGTGTGTTCTTTCTCTGTCTAGCCTATATGTTTGTTTCTCGTCATAGTGTCTATTGTTTGCTTCTCATCATAGTGTTTATTGTTTGTTTCTCATCATAGTGTCTATTGTTTGTTTCTCATCATAGTGTTAACATGTTTGTATACCCTTTCTACCTAAGGGCATTATATCTCTTGACTCATGTATGAACTGACTCATTGTATGTTTCATTGTTCTAGTATTAGCATTAGTATCTTCCTAAACTACTCCTATAGTAGTTTACTAGCAATGTATGATCATGATTGAATACCTTTGCTACCCAAAGGTATGGGTCTGAATGAAAAACTTTTATGACTATATATGTACATAGGATATACAATTAATATTTAAACTACCTTCGGAGGGATAACCGATGCCTTAAAGCCACATCCAAACAAGGAAAAGGAATTAAAACGAGCTATCCTTCCTAAGTCCTTTAAACATTTCTTATATAACTATACATATATAGGCAGGCATTTGACAATATATTTGTATAAAAGAGTTTAAGTAAAAGTATTTGACAAGTAAAAGAGTTTGTAAACCAGTTTGAAGTAAAACAATTTGGTAAACAGTTTAACAAGTAATAAAACCACTTGTTTGGTAGTTATTAATCACATGTGATTGATATAATAACTATAATTGTTCAACTTGTATTCCCCCCTCATAAAAGCATTTAAAAACATATAAAAGATTAATTAAGGGGGGGTATGAACTCACCTGTAGTGAGTGGTTTGGATGAACAGATTGTATAGGATGATAGGTGTCAAGTGAAGGCTTGAACACACATGCGGATCCTATTTAACATATAATGATACATATATGAATATAATTAGTGTTTAAAACAACTAACTATTGAATTGGGACCACCTTAGGGACTAGTAAACACTTATATTGAAGTGTTACAACCATATATGATTGTATGAAGGGGTATATGGCTACACAAAGGAGTGTATGGTCAAAACACACATTATATGTGTGTGTGCGGCCATACATGGTGTGTACGGTTGGGTGTGCGTCCATACATGGTGTGTGCGACCGTACACCTAGTGTTCTTGGTGTGAGATGTTACCTTTTATGAAGATCCTCAAGGAGATTTGGATGATACTTGAGAGGATTTCGGGTCCTAGCTTTGAAGAAGTGTAGAAAGTGTTCCAAATGGCTAAGTGTTGAATATATAGGAGGGAGTGTGTGGTTGGGATGGGTGTGTGGCCGCACACTCTTGTGTGCGGCCGCACACACCTTGTGTTCGTGTGATTGGCTCAAATGCAAGGCGATACACCCACAATACTTATCCCACGACTCCTACCCTGCTTATACTAGGCTTTAACCATTCTATTTGACTCCAAACAGTGCTAAAAATAGCAAAAACGAGTTTAACTTTGATAAGAAATGAAGAATGTAAGCTAGAAATTTTCGGGTTGTCACATCATCCCCCCGTTAGAGGGAATTTCGTCCCGAAATTAGAGTTTAAGCAACTAAGTTATTACAAATAACTAAGTAATAAGATGAGGATATTTCAGTTTCATCTGATCCTCTCGCTCCCAAGTGAATTCAGGTCCTCGCTTGGCGTTCTAGCGAACCTTCACTATCAGGATACGGCTCTGTTTCGTTTGCTTGACCTCGCGGTCCATGATTTCTACAGGTTCTTCCACGAATTTGAGGCTCTCATTGATCTCGATCTCGTCGAGTTGGATTACAAAAGTCTCGTCGGACAGACACTTTTTCAAGTTCGAGACGTGGAAAGTAGAATGTACGTTACCGAGTTCACGCAGTAAGTTAAGTTTGTAAGCTACAGGGCCGATTCTGTAAAGAATCTCGAAAGGCCCTATGTACCTTGGATTTAGCTTTCCCCGCTTTCCAAAGCGTATCAAGCCCTTCCAAGGTGCGACCTTCAATAAAACACGGTCGACCACCTGGAATTCCAACGGTTTCCTTCGTTTATCAGCGTAGCTTTTCTGTCGATCTCTGGAGGCTTTCAATCGTTCGCAGATCTGAACGATCTTCTTCGTCGTTTCCCGTATGATCTCCGGACCTGTGAGAGTGCTGTCAGGGACTCACCCTTTAGCTAACTGGGTATCACCCACCTCAGCCCGGCACAGAAGGATCTGCACTTGCGGCCACAGAGGGCCTCGAATGGAGCAGCCTTTATGCTCGTGTGATAACTGTTGTAGGAAAATCCGACAAGGGGTAAATGAGCATCCCATGATTTCCTAAAGTCTATCACGCAGGCTCGCAACATATCCTCTAAGGTTTGGATAGTCCTCTCACTTTGTCCGTCGGTTTGTGGATGGTAGGCTGTACTCATGTCTAGCCTAGTTCCTAAAGAACTTTGTAGCGACTGCCAGAACCTAGAAGTGAACCTACTATCTCTGTCCGAGATAATGGATAAGGGAATACCGTGCAGTCGTACAATCTCCTTAATGTAAGTTCTTGTAAGTTTCTCCATCTTGTCTGTTTCCTTGATTGGCAAGAAGTGTGCAGACTTGATCAATCTGTCGACAATGACCCATATGGTATCAAGTCCACCCGTTGTCTTGGGCAACTTGGTTATGAAATCCATAGTGATCCACTCCCACTTCCATTCCGGTATCTCAGGCTGTTGTAGTAGACCGGAGGGTTTCTGGTATTCGACCTTGACCTTTGCGCAAGTAAGGCATTCACTCATGAAGGTAGCAATCTCTGCTTTCATGTTAGGCCACCAGTATAACTTTTTAAGATCTAGATACATCTTATCTGATCTCGGGTGCACGGAATAACGAGTGTTGTGCACCTCGTTCATGACCAAGTCTCTTAAACCACCAAAATTAGGGGTCCAGATCCGGTCCATGAAATAATAAGCTCCGCCACCCTTAACCTCCAAGTTCTTATCCATCCCTCTGAGGGATTCACCCGCCACATTTTCAGGTTTCAAAGCGTCGAGCTGAGCCGCCTGTATTTGCGTGGACAAGTGTGAATGGATAGTCATAGTCAATGATTTGACTCTACGACCAGAATATTCTTTCGCACTTAGGGCATCAGCTACTACATTGGCTTTACCCGGATGATAACGAATTTCGCATTTGTAATCACTGAGTAGCTCGACCCACCGTCGTTGTCTCATGTTGAGCTCCTTCTGGTCGAATATGTTTTGTAAGCTTTTGTGGTCTATAAAGATAATGCTTTTCGTACTGTACAGGTAATGTCTCAAGATCTTCAGAGCAAACACAATTGCTCCTAATTCAAGAGGGGTCGTGTAATTGACCTCATGTGTCTTCAGCTGTCTCGAGGCATAGGCGATGACCTTACCTCGTTGCATCAGAACACATCCGAGTCCTTGATTTGATGCATCACAATAGACAACGAAGTCTTCTATCCCTTCGGGGAGGGATAGTATTGGTGCGGTGCACAAGGTTTGTTTGAGCGTTTGGAACGCTCTCTCTTACTTCTCTTCCCAGTCAAAGGCCACGCCTTTCTGGGTCAGTGTTGTCAGAGGCTTTGCAATGCGGGAGAAGTTCTGAATGAACCTGCGATAGTAGCCAGCAAGGCCTAGAAATTGACGAATTTCTATAGGCGTCTTCGGCGCTGACCAGCTCTCAATGGCTTTAATTTTGGAAGGGTCCACGTGTATTCCCTCTTCGCTAACCACGTGTCCTAAGAATTTGACTCGTCGGATCCAAAATTCGCATTTCGAGAACTTCGCATAAAGCTTCTCCACGCGTAGGTTTTCTATGACTTGTCGTAGATGCTGACTATGCTCCTCCTTACTACGAGAGTAGATAAGTATGTCATCGATGAAGACGATGATGAACGGATCCAAGTAAGGATGACACACCCTATTCATTAAATCCATGAATACAGCGGGCGCGTTTGTTAATCCGAACGGCATCACTACGAATTCATAGTGCCCATAGCGAGTTCGGAAGGCTGTCTTCGGAACATCCTCCCCTAGCACTCGTAATTGGTGATATCCGGATCTCAAGTCGATTTTTGAAAAGAAGTTCGCCCCTTGAAGTTGGTCAAATAAATCGTCAATCTGAGGCAAAGGATAACGATTCTTGACGGTCAGTTTGTTGAGCTCCCTGTAGTCGATGCACATACGAAACGATCCGTCTTTCTTCTTGACGGACAAGACAGGAGCTCCCCAGGGTGAGAAGCTTGGTCTTATAAAGCCCTTGCTGAGCAGTTCGAGTTGACCGGATAGTTCTTGCATCTCTACAGGTGCTAGACGATAGGGCGATTTGGCTACTGGGGTAGCCCCTGGAACTAAGTCGATTCGGAACTCGACTTGACGTTGTGGAGGTAATCCTGGAAGTTCTTCTGGAAAGATGTCGGGAAAATCGTGTACTACTGGAATGTTCTGAATGTCCTTCGTTTCTTGGCTCACATCGACCACATGAGCAAGGAATGTTCGACATTCTTTTCGCAAGAATTTCTGAGCTTGAATGCTCGAGATGATGCGAAGGTTCGTGTCGGGTTTGTCGCCATAGACTACTAGGGTTTCGACAGACAGCAGATTAAGGCGAACAACCTTTTCGTAACACATGATATCGGCACGATGAAGAGCCAACCAATCCATACCGATGATGACGTCGAAACTTTTAATTGAAACCGTCATGAGATCGATTGAAAATGAATGGCTATCTAAAGTTAAGGTACACCCTATGTATATGCAGCTAGTGCTCTCTGTTTTTCCATTAGCCATTTCTACAGTGAACGGTTCTTTGAGTGCTCGTGATTTTTGTTTAAGTAATTGAGCAAACGTTTGGTTCACGAAGCTCCTCTCCGTTCCACTATCAAATAGTATACAAGCATAAGAGTTTTCGAGGAGAAACGTACCAGTGACCACTGTGGGGTCGGCAACTGCCTCCTCATGGCCTATGGCCAGAACTCTTCCTACTCCACCGACATTTCCCACCTTCGGGCAGTTCCTCTTGAAATGGCCCACCTCGCCGCAGTTGTAGCAAGTTTGGCCCACTCCAGCGCCGGGGACCTGGGTGATTGGCCTCGCCGGAGATTTGCAGAAACGGGCTGTGTGCCCTTTTCTATTGCAGTTTACACACTGCATTTCCCGGCAGGCTCCCACGTGATAGAAGTTGCATTTGTTGCAATTGGACAAACTCCCAGAATACTGCCTGACCGGAGCAGCAGCGGCACGTGCTATCACAGCATGGACTGCCACGATCTGCTGCTTTTTGGCAGCCTTCGTCTTCTTTTTTCATCCCAATACTTCCGCTTGGACTCAGCGGTTCTGACGGGTTCTGAGATGGCCAGGGTGGTTGTTGTTGTTGCGGCCGGGGTACGAGCCCCATGGTCAATTAGCCGCTGTGCCAATCGCTTGGCACTATCAAATGTAGTGGGATGTGAAGCCAATACATTTCCCTGGTATGGTGGCATCAGCCCCCATATATATCTCTCGATCTTCTTCCCCTCAGTATGTACCATGTTGGGATAAAGGGCCACCAGTTCACAGAACCTGGCGGTGTAGGCGACTACATTGGAGCCCTTCATGGTTAGGCTCCACAGTTCTTCCTCTAGTTTCTGGATCTCGCCCCTCGGGCAGTACTCCTCAATCATGAGGTCTTTCAAAGTATCCCAGCCCATTGCATTAGCCACTACAAGAGATAGTGACTTAACATGGCTATTCCACCATGTTAGGGCCTTCGTTTCAAAGGTGCAAACAGCAAACTTGACCTTGCTCTCCTCTGGACAAGAGCAGATTTCGAAAACCGATTCGGTTTTCTCGAACCATTGCGAGAGGGCAATGACTCCGCCCGTCCCTTTGAAGGACAATGGCTTGCAGTTGGTGAAGTCCTTGTAGGAGTACTCTCTCGAGCGCACAGGAGCTTCCACTTGAATGGAATGAACAGGGGTTCCGCCTCCTCCAGTGGAACCTGATGCATGATATTGAGCCATGGTTGTAGCCACAGCGGTGGCTACAGCAGCATTTAGGGCTGCCGTATCAAACTGAGGAGTAGGTGGTATTGGTGGAGAAGGATTGCGCATTGTCGATTTACGTGGAGGCATCTTTGAACTGAAAGTTTACAACGATGAAGATTTTGATAAGAATAAGTTAGGGAGAATTGATGAGAATGACTCATGGACTAACTCTCCATAGCCCAACAGCACAAATGAATAGTATGATTGATTGAAGGATGAAAGCATTTAGATAATCATTTCCATTAGATTATATATCTGTCAAAGGTACTGGGATTACCAATGTAATAAGTTCGGGAAAAATGACCTAGAAGTAGGTCTTACATCAACCAATATGGAAAAAATTTGACAGAACCACTACCTAATCGATACTTAACAGGTTTAAGATTTACAAGGATAAGAAATTAAAACTAGAGTTGTTAGCATAACTAAGTTATATCCAAAAGAGAAGTTGAGAGAATCTATCGGTGACGAGAACTACCAGAGTGAGTTCTTGACTCCGATAGAAGGCGTTCAATGTCCCTCACACGCCTATCAGACCTAACTTGATGAGCTCGAAGTTCCATGACTTCAGCTCGGGTCTTAGTGAGCTCTCTCTGAAGAGCAGCATTTTGGACCAGAGTCCTTTCATGAGCGGACTCCAGTTGGCGAATGCGGACAGTATTAACGCCAGAATTGGCATCAACCTCCATTACTCGGTCGATAGTTGATCGACCTTGCTCGGTGTTCCGAGCAATCCTACGAACCATAATGGGTAGGACTCTGTCAGCTGAACCTCCCTCAGTGAGGTTGTAGAAATTATGTCTTCATTGTAGGGAAAGGGTTGACCTTGTTCCTGACTCCACCTATTCAAGTTTGTGGCCCACAGAGGCGTGGGTCCTTGAAATGCTGGATGGGGGTTTGGGTTTTGAACAGCTGGGGGTTGGTTGTTGACTTCTGGCTCCGAATCAGAACCATCAGAAAAGCCTTCAGCTTCATGATCATCCAAGGGAATTGGGTAATCATCTTCTGGTTCCTCTTCTAGCCATCTTGCATTGCCGTGGTTGGGATAGTACGGGTCTCCTGGAAAATGGAAACCAGCCATTAAATCTTCGCGAGAAAAGGAATAAAGAAATAATTAATAGACTATCTAACTAGAATATTTATAAGATGATCTTTATCAGTTACTCCAACACTTTTTTAGAGCATACCAGTTATATGTATTCCAAAACATGATAGACCTTCGAATAGGTGATCCTAACTCTAAGCCCACAACCAAACAAGGAACAGGAAGTAGAGCAAAGATCACAGATTCTAATTCTATGACATCCTAGTCACATATAACCTTAGCGTATCCACTAAACAACTATTAACATACCAATAAAGACCTTTAGTTCTCATATAAGTAATTATAGTAACACAAAATACTCCTATAGTATTTTAAGTTTAATGTTCTGTTCTATTGTTCTCATTGTAGTAGTGTTGGTAAGTTTTTAGACTTGTTGCAACCTCACAACCATACTTAGGCACATGCTAA
This sequence comes from Lactuca serriola, assembly GCF_051521515.1. NCBI lineage: Eukaryota > Viridiplantae > Streptophyta > Magnoliopsida > Asterales > Asteraceae > Lactuca > Lactuca serriola. The sequence goes on from NC_136409.1 coordinate 134,935,104, forward strand.
TCACTCCTCGGATAATGTAGTTGATCAGGCTACATCTTCCCAGGGTTGACCATATATCTCTAAATCTACTTGTGCTGCCCAACAATCGTAATACTTTTGTTATGTCCTTGTGACACTGATTTTAGTATGAATGCAGGTATGTATACTTGGTTAAATATTTTATAATTTAAAATTATAAACTCTTTATCAGAGTATTTTAATCTCGCTTGCGTTTATAGTTCGTATATCTTTTATGGGTTGATACACTCGATTCACTATAAACAATGCTCTGATACCAATCTGTCACACCCCCAAAACCGATGAGCGGCGGAAATGTTCTGGGGTGGAGGACGTCATGTATAGTATCACAACAATGCAAAGTAGTAAACAATCAACAACATCATCCATTGCATTAATAAAATAATTTCATACAAGTGTGTTCTGTAAAGTTATGTAGACACCAAAAATATACATCAAAAATAAAGGAGGAGTCTTGAACGAGCTCCAACTTCTCAAAACCTGGCACCTGTACCTGTCTACTGGTGACCTGAGAATACAAGTTATTTTGAAAGAGTTTATCAGCTTTAAAGCTGGTGAGATCATAAGTATATTAGTGTCTATGTTTGTATGAAAGCATTAGTAAGATGTTTGTAAGATGTTTTGTGATGTATAAGTATTGTATTTGTTTGAACTCTCCTAGAAAACCCTATGTTTCCTACTAAAAGTAGCCTTCTACCAAGGCATCTAGTATATGTGTGTGTTTCTCAAGTAAGAGTGTGTATTTTCCAAATTCCGACTATCATTAACCAAAAATATAGTTTTTACATTACCGTGCACCATGTGCATGTTCACGAAGTGAATGTAATGGGAATAATATTATAGTACTGTAGTGTTGTATTAAGTAACCACTGCTGTACTAACTACCTTAAGTAAATTGTAAAATTTTAAGGTAACATGTGATCGGCCTGTATCTTGCTACCGACTCAATAGTAAAGCGACAATGTAAGATGCCGTAAAAATGACGTTTGGCACCCGTAGACTTGCAAGTCCCACTGTAGCGAGCAGCAAGGTGTAGGATAGTCAATCCAGTATAGATCTATACGCAAACTCATACGCTCCCCAATTAAGGAGATTCTGATACAAAAACAGTCATGACAGGTAGTGCCATGCCCTGATTAATGGCTCACATAGTTGTGTTAATGTATATGTAATGTATATTGTGTGCTAGCTGTATTGTGTGTTCTTTCTCTGTCTAGCCTATATGTTTGTTTCTCGTCATAGTGTCTATTGTTTGCTTCTCATCATAGTGTCTATTGTTTGTTTCTCATCATAGTGTTAACATGTTTTTATACCCTTGCTACCCAAGGGCATTGTATCTCTTCACTCATGTATGAACTGACTCATTGTATGTTTCATTGTTCTAGTATTAGCATTAGTATCTTCCTAAACTACTACTATACTACTCCTATAGTAGTTTACTAACAATGTATGATCATGATTGAATACCTTTGCTACCCAAAGGTATGGGTCTGAATGAAAGAACTTTTATGACTATATATGTACACAAGATATACAATTAATATTTAAACTACCTTCGGACGGATAACCGATGCCTTAAAGCCACATCCAAACAAGGAAAAGGAATTAAAACGAGTTAGCCTTCCTAAGTCCTTTAAACATTTCTTATATAACTATACATATATAGGCAGGCATTTGACAATATATTTGTATAAAAGAGTTTAAGTAAAAGTATTTGACAAGTAAAAGAGTTTGTAAACCAGTTTGAAGTAAAACAGTTTAACAAGTAATAAAACCACTTGTTTGGTAGTTATTAATCACATGTGATTGATATAATAACTATAATTGTTCAACTTGTATTTCCCCCCCTCCCCCTCTCATAAAAGCATTTAAAAACATATAAAAGATTAATTAAGGGGGGGGGGGGGGTATGAACTCACCTGTAGTGAGTGGTTTGCATGAACAGATTGTATAGGATGATAGGTGTCAAGTGAAGGCTTGAACACACACGTGGATCCTATTTAACATATAATGATACATATATGAATATAATTCGTGTTTAAAACAACTGATTATTGAATTGGGACCACCTTAGGGACTAGTAAACACTTATATTGAAGTGTTACAACCATATAAGATTATATGAAGGAGTATATGGCTATACAAAGGAGTGTATGCGGCCAGGTGTGCAGCCATACATGATGTGTACGGTTGGGTGTGCGGCCATACATGGTGTGTGCGGCCGTACACCTAGTGTTCTTGGTGTAAGATGTTACCTTTTATGAAGATCCTCAAGGAGATTTGGATGATACTTAGAGGATTTCGGGTCCTAGCTTTGAAGAAGTGTAGAAAGTGTTCCAAATGGCTAAGTGTTGAATATATAGGAGGGAGTGTACAGTTGGGATGGGTGTGTGGCCGCACACTCTTGTGTGCGGCCGCATACACCTTGTGTTGGTGTGATTGGCTCAAATGCAAGGCGATACACCCACAATACTTATCGCACGACTCCTACCCTTGTTATACTAGGATTTAACCATTCTATTTGACTCCAAACAGTGCTAAAAATAGCAAAAACGAGTTTAACTTTGATAAGAAATGAAGAATGTAAGCTAGAAATTTTCGGGTTGTCACACCAGATGATCAACGAATGAGTGGATCGGTTGGACTTTGGGTTTTTTGAAGATGCATTTTGATGTCCACATTTTCTCATGTATGTTTGCAGTAGTAGACATTTGTTTTGTTTTGGATTAAAATCAGAGTTTGTTTCGGAAAGAATGTTGTCTGGTTTTAGCGATTCATGTTATATGTATTGTAATAAATAATTATAGCATAATCTTAATATATATATATATATATATATATTTATATATATAGCAAAGTTCTAAAAAGCTCGCAATTGCGCGTCATGGCTTCAAGGCTTGTATTTGCAGCCAAACTTTGACAAATTGCCGCCATAAGTCATATATGTATATAAAAATGAAAAAAGTTAAAAATACATATAAAATTATCAATTATAAACAAAATTGTTTCCTTAAGTCACACCTTACAAACAATGTGGTTCGTCAAGGCTCGTAAAAAACTTGAAGCTTGACATTGCCACCAAGTCAAGCTTTCCGTTATTTAAAACCTTGATTTATAGTATTACTTATTTGACAAAAAATTATGCCTACTATAATTTGATGTTCTGGGCTTAAGCCCAACTCATCTATGTATTGGGTCGGATCTAGCTAAAACCTAATATTGTCTTTGGGTTCCCTGTAGAAGGAACATGTTATTTCATACATAAAAAATGTAATTAGTAATTATAATTCAAAAACTAATAGTTTTTAGTATATTTGCTTCTTATAATACAAGCACGATAAATATATAATACTATTTCTGTCCAATATTTATTGTCTAATTTTGACTTTGAAGTATTTATTATTTAACTTTAACCTAAATATTTTTTGTTTTTAATATATAGGGCGTGTTCGGCATAAAGCGTTTGAGAGCTTCTAGCTTCTAGCTTCTAGCGTTTGACAAAACGTTCTGTTTTCAACAAAAAGTTTCGTTTGGCACTACAAATTTCTAGCGTTTAGTTTAAACAAAACGCTTCAAATCCAAATGCTACTTCATGTAGCGTTTAACAAAACATTACAAGCTACAAGCTACCCGCTACCCGCTACAAGTTACCCGCTACCAGCTAGTTTTGTCGAACACGACCATAATAATACTTGATGCAAAATATATGAATGAATTATATTTTAAATGTTTTTCATTGTTATAAGTTTCATCAAGTAAAATCATAACACAAATAAAAATATTTAAGGTCAAAGTTGAAGAATAAAGACTTCAAAAATAAGTGGACAATAAATATGTGATGGATGAAGTATAATTTAAAGACTTTTTATGTATTTAGATGTATTGCCGCTTTAAATCCGTATAAGAATGTTTTTGGCTTCAAAATTTTAATAAATGGAATTGCCGATGGCAATGGCCTAACTTGAGAAAATCCGTATTTGCTCCAAATAAATAAATTTAAAAATATTTTTAAAGAATTGTTTGATGTTTAGAATGAAAAGTATTGATACACCATAAATATATTCCACCTACTGAAGAAGGGGTAAACAAGAGGGATAAAGTAGTCATCTAAATTGATCTCGTCATTAATCAAGTCGATCTCATCACTAATCGAGTCTAGCTCTTTTAAAGTTATAGAAGTTCGAGCTCAAGCTAATCAAGAGTTTAGAGGCCTGAGTTTAAGCTTGGTTCGTAGAACATATATGAAGTTCGAGATCAGTTCGTTAATGCTCCTTTGTTCGTGAAGATGTTAAAGATCAGGATAGGCTTTTTAACTATATATATATATATATATATATATATATATATATATATATATATATATATATATATATATATATATATATATATATATATATATATATATATATAAAATAAAAATATATTATACAAAAGCTCGTTTAAACTTGTGAACGTAACGAGCTCTCACATGTAGGCTTGAGATTGGGCCCATTTATTAGAGGAGTTTTTGTTTAAGCTTGAGCTCATACTCGTGTTGGCTTCGAGCTTTTAACCCGAACTCGGATAGTCTAGTAATAGTTTGGCTCGTTTACATCCTCAATAATAAATTTTGTTAATAACATGAAAATATGAAAGAATTTCATATATACCCAAAAAAACAACAAAATATAATATTTACCCAAAAACATTGTTTAAACATTTTTAAATATTTTTACAATCAAATTTTATTATTTAAAATGATTTTAATCATAGAAAAAAATTAGATTGATGAGACTAACCTCGAAATAATACTTTTATATTTCATTCTGCCAACACGTACACTACAACTCGTAGAACTCAAACGATGCAAAGTCGAAAAGTCTAAGAAGTCGACTGTCATTGTCCGCATTTGCACGCCACACGCTCAATTATTCTCGATCATCGTCGATTTCATCATCAACATCAGTCATTGGCGTGTTAGCGATATTAGGTTTTTGTTTAGTTCTTTATTTTTGCATTTTTTGAGTTAATGGAGGACTTTAGCGTATCCTTGAGGAACGCAACGAGAAACTTCCTAACCACGAACACTTTGATGATAGCCCACTTCTTTCCCTCATGCAGCCATAAACCTGAACTAAAATCTAACATTCTTAAGCTACAAATTACCCTGACCCATTGCGATGAAACTATCAAATCGGACTAACCGATGATTCTCCAAGCAGTATACCCAGGTCTCCCCTACTTAAGGTTTGAAGCATCATCGACTGACGTCTGCAACGCTAAATCCTCATACCGGCTTAACCATGAACATACTTGAATTGACTCTCAGAATGCATATCCCAACACAAGATGATCTTTTGAACATGAAAACTCTGAATCTCAGATGGAGACTTCAGAGGACAAACCCAACATAAATATAGATCTCAAAACATAGCTCCGACAAACCCAGCATAAATATAGAACTCTCTCATGTCCTAAAAAAAGAACCACTTGATGCCCCCTCGGATACACCTGACCTTCTAGAATCTGTGATACATATTCCACCTGCAACATGGCCTTCACCTTGGCTATCGAACCACAAAAACCATCAAGTCTCAAACATCACTTCACTGGGACACAAAGACAATTTACTGCGAACCAAACTTCACCTTCTTACAACAGAACCGATAAGGAGACCACCATTTCCTATCTTAACCATCGACTGATCCACATCCGTTCGATCCTCCCTCGAGCACAAGAGGCAGGAAAAACACAACCCCGATGCAGAAAGTAACATCCTTTGGCATCAGCTGACCACTCAGCCTCAGGCTACAATCCTCGATTCGATCGTCACAGCGGCTTCCTTCTTAAGTCCCGCAACTCTGATTGGCACTACTTCGAGCAAGGTCCTCGAGGTCTCTGAATAAGCTAACCATGCACCAACTAGACCTAAACTGTCACTGACACTAAAGCCCAAACAATTACCGGTCTCATTCAGAATAAACATAGCTGACAGGCCAACAGCGACAGGGACGACTGTAATTAATGCTAGTGCTATACCACACTATCTACCCTCTACTGGCTTTTAGAAACCATTTCGACCCTTCCTGATCCACATAAGGATCATGTGCTTTCAATAGTACGGGCCCATACTACCTTCCACACCTATCTGTACGTTTACCAAGAATCACCTCAAAGTCCCTAAGTCACTACACGTGACTACTAATAATCTCAAATACTCATGCCACATAGGCACAGATTATCGCTCTTTTTAAACTCTTCTTTTTGGGTTATGTTCACACATGAGCACGCACTAGAATGCTTTTCTAGGAACTCCACTACTAGTGGGTGTATCAGCACACCCATAAGCTTAAAAAATCCACCACCAACTGCCTAAATTCCCACCTTATATTTCCTCATACACAAATGCTCACACTAGCACACTCTAGCACTCTCCTAATGTCACTATAAATACTCACTCCCACCCCCGTATCAATTGCAAAAAGAAACTTCTATCAATGTCAACTAATTATCTTACGAACACAATTACATACAACAAGGATTAAAACGATTGGACTCAAATGAGAACTACGCTATAAGGCTGAATCAAACATTCTAAAACTATTTAGTCTTTGTGGAATTCAACTTAATGTATTCACTTAATAGCTAACTAACATCAATATAAGTTTCACACAGCACAAATCAAGCAGCACTCGAGTAGAGAAACCAATAGGAAAAAAGGCATCATAAAAATTTGGCAATTCTAACATGCAATTCCTGAGGATCCTTATCCTACACACTTTCATGCATCTCTAACAGCTCACATAGCGCACACGTAAAGGCATCTTTTGTAGCCGACACTCTAGCATGCAACCCTAAGTAGATCCTTATCCTAACTTATAGTATGCACATCATACTATAGCACATATAACAACAAATCACATATAACATATAAAACAAGTATGGATATTGTGGGGGATCACGTTCCCGAGCTCCAGCTGACTGTACACATCGCATCTTCTTCTTTTTCTCTTGAAATGTGTTGGGTTTTCTACGCATCAAATACACTCTAAACTAGGCAGCGAAAAAATCGAAACAACGATATACCTAAGTGTACAAGCATCCTATGGATCTATGGCTTCATGCTAATTACATCAACCCTATAAAACTAGAACATAAGTAAGAAAACATACCTCTTATGTAGCCCTTGATCTCCATGCTTGAGATCTTGAACCTCCATGAAGTTGTTTGGATGAAAGTACCCAAACAAGAATCCCTCTAATGGTATCACACCCAATGACACCAAAGAGTAGAATAAAAATAACTAGGAGAAGGGTCAATTTCACAAACCCAAAGGGGTTAGAAATCTTCCATAAGAGGGGGAGGAAGAAGGGTTGGCGAAACTTCAAGCCAAGGTGCAAGGAGGAATAAAATCCCTAAGGCCCTATTTATAGCCTTGGATCCCTCCAAGGGTTTAGTACTCCTTCCCATGTGGGATGGGAGCATAACCACCAAATTTCACTCCTTTCCCATGTGGGATGGATTGGTTTTCATCCAACCCTAATTCCATAAGGGTTCTAGAACATTCCTGATTAACCAACTATCGATTAATGAACATTCAACCCTTTAATTAATTAAACTGTTAATTAATTCCCAAAATATATTTCCAAATAGTTTCTAATTAATTATGAACCATAATAATTAATAAACTAATTTCTCCTTTATTTATTCTACTCAATTTGGGTCTTGAGGGCAACCCAAAAGGACCCTGCTATTATTAGAAATATTACCAATAGTTAATGACCTTGGACACTATTCCAACAAAATGAATCTATAGTGTGATTTGCTATAGTATGCACATCATACTATAGCACATATAACAACAAATCAAATACAACATATAAAACAAGTATGGATATTTTGGTATCTTCTCTTTTCTTCTCTTGAAATGAATCTTTTCCAAAAATCTTATAAAACCTCTCAGATCCATAGTTTGAGTTTGGAATCCCATGAATGTTCATCCAAATCCCTCAAACCATGACTTTGATACCAACTTGTTACATCCCAAAATCCCAGGCAAATTTTCATCTTTAAAATAATAAAAATAAAAACCATCCATTTTAACAAAATTACATTTAGTACAACTCATTTTTTTATAAACCATTATTCAGAAATCAGTGTTAATAAGAAGACAATGCAGATATCAAATTATAAATTTGTTGACATATGTGTACAGTCCCGCCTTCGCAATCCGATAAGTACCTGCAAAATATTTAATCTACAACTACAGGCACAAAGTTTAGTGAGTTCCATAAAATATCACATACATTATGGTAAAATAAACAATTATGGGTTATCAACAACCTTGGGGACTTCCAGTGGTCCCAATGGGATGACTTCACGCCCTGTGGATTAACAACACGCCTCACGGGTTATCAGCAACTCTAGGAACTATCAGTAGTCCAGAAGTTATCAGCAACTCAGTTCATATATATATATATATATATATATATATATATATATATATATATATATATATATCAATAATTGACAAATAAGACCCAACTGGTCAACATGTATATACCACCACACAGGAAAGTATAGTGACAAGACTCACATGACTCACGAAGCTAGCTAAACCACAGCTCACTACCACACAACCAATGCTACAGCACACTTATCAAATCGTACAAGGTCCACCCTTGGCCTATACCATGAATCCAGCAAACTCACCAAAATTCAACCATGCCAAAATTCAACACTTAACATCACCAATGATTAACCCTCACATCGTGACCAGCCCATGGTCAAGTCGTGAGAACGCACTCATCTCGATCCAAACTCAATCACACTCCAACTCAGTCACGGACAACCCAACAGTCGACACCATGACATAAACCTTCCACATTCGCATCGTAAACACGTCTGGATAAACTAATCGATGGATCCTCCATCGTCACGTCGTGACACTCTCCATGTTACGACGTGACCACAATCTAAATTAAAATCCTAATGGTTTGAGCCCTTCATCCATAAAGTCTTCAACTCCAACTTTCCAGAAAGGTTTAAGGGATTCGAAAGGTCCATAAAAATGACAAATTTATAGACATGCATGCTCCATGCATGTTCTCTACCCAACCTATGTCAAAAGTCAAGAAAATGACCCAAACTCATGCAAGATTCACGATACACAACCAATCCTTAGATCCATAAAATATAATGCTCTAGGGACTTTGGAGGACCATAAAGTTGCCAGCTTTATTCCATCCATTCACTCAAATCAAAACCATGAACCAAAACGGAACAAAGCAACTTAGATCTAATAGAATAACCCATAAAGGTAGAAGCTTGAATCTTACAAATGGTCCATAAGATGATATCAAATATGAGAAAGTGTTTCTTGATTGATCCTTGCACCCATTCTTGTTTTACTTCCTTCAAAGAGCACCAAAACTGTAACATCCCAAGTTTGGAAGCAATGAGTTGGAGGGTGCTAAGTGTAAATTAAGGAAGCTACTCGAAGAGTAGGTATGCTACTCGTCGAGTCGGAGCAGGATTGATCGCGAGGTTAAGCGGCCAACTCGCCGAGTCAGCGGTTTGGACTTGACGAGTTGGTTCTGAAGAGAGAAAACCCTAATCCCGAGGGTTATACCCTATTTAAAGGACTTTATGTCCTTCCCCCAGCCTCCTAATCCCCCTGAGAGTTCCAGAAACCCTAGTTTTCGTGTGAGGCTTCATTGTTGAGGAGATTGGAGCTTGGAAGAGGAATTTCGTGGAAAGAGCTTGAGGAAGTAGGGGCTAGCATCAAGGGGCTTGTGTAGATCTGGGATCTACTTCAACTGGAGCTTATATTGGAGGTAATAATATGTTGCTTGGGCTCTTTTGCATCTATATCTATTATAATTTGAGATTTGGGGTACTTTTGGTATGATTGAGAGTTATTTCGAGTTAGAGGCTTAAATCTGAGGTTGCTACTTCATATCTAGGCTTGTGATGGTCCATAATGTCATAAAGTTTCAGCCATTGAGTTGTTGGTGAAGCCCTTTTTTCTAAAACCCAAGCCCTAGTGTGTTTTGAGCCTATATATCCTTGGTTTCACGTAAAGTTTGCAACTTTATGTGAGGGTTAGATTGTAGAAGGGTGGATCTATGGATTGGAGCCCCTGCATGGCTCGAAAAGCCTCTGAATGGATTGAGAACTGGAGAGACTCGGCGAGTCACATGGGTGTACTCGACGAGTTATATGAACATGTGCATGGACTCGGCGAGTTGGAAGAACAACTCGGCGATTCTGTTGAAGATTTCCTTGGACTCGACGAGTCTGTTCTTGGACTCGGCGAGTCGGGTCGCAGAACCCCATCCTCTTTTGGTTAAAGCCTTGGATTAAGTGAGTCGGATAGGATGGGATTCAGAGACCATTGGACTCGGCGAGTCTTGGGGCGACTCGGCGAGTTAAGTTGTGTTATGAGAGTTTTCTGGGAATGGGAACTCGGCGAGTCGTTGGGTTCACTCGGCGAGTAGAATCAACCAGGAAGGTTGACTTTGACTGGGGACTTTGACTTTGACCAAGAGTTGACCAGTTTGACTTCCAAGGATATTTTGGTAATTTTGGGTATTTATGGAATTGGTTCTTTGGTAGTGTTCTGTGGTGAGGATCGTGTCGGTGGTCGGAGCAACTTGGTCTTATCTTTCCTGTCGGCAATTGCAGGTGAGTTATCCTCACTATATCGACAGGGTCTACGGCATCAAGGCCGACCCTTTATCGGATGGAAATTCGGGTATTGTTTGTTATGCTATTGCTTTGCTAGATCTGCATCCTGGTATTTAGGGTAATGCTATGTTAGTGATCTGGTTAAGGTCGGTACCCGGTATATAGGGTAATGTTATGCTAGTGACCGGTTAGGTCGGAATCCTGGTTAGGCTGTTGATATGCTATGTGATCTGTTAGACTGTTTGTCTAGTTAAGGATTTGTTATGTGGTTAATTGTTATATGTACACATGGTTGTTTGACGGGGGTTGGGTTGAGGCGGGTCCTGCTTTGTGCTGTAGGCCAACATACCCAAGGCGGACCAGATATTCCGAAGGCCCAGCAAGCGGTCCGAATAGGCTAAAGGACCCAATAGGGCGGACCAGAAGTGCCGAGGCTCGGAGAGTGGACCAGGCCGACTGAAGGCCCGGTATGGGCGGACCAGTCATACTGTAGACTCAGAGAGTGGACCAGGTGGATTGAAGGCCCGGTGCGGGCGGACCAATCACACAGTAGACTCGATGTGCATGGTTTTTCTATTTGTGATATATTATGAGTATGTTTATGTGTGGTTGGTATTTTGGGGGTAACTCACTAAGCTTTCGGGATTATAGTTCAGTGTATTGTTTCAGGTACTTCAAGAGATCGTGGCAAGGCGAAGGCGTGATCGTACCGCTCCTCATGTTTTATGATTTTTGTGATATGGTTCTGGGGGATACTCTGTTGTTTAAACTATTTTGAAAACATGATGTATGAACTTAATGGTTTTTGAATGAGATAAAATGTTTTAATTTGGCTTGAATTTTATGGGTGTTACAAAAACCATCAAAATGAGCCAAAACCCCTAAGAGTAGGGTTTCTGAGGTTTGAGAGGGATTGAGGCTGAGAAATGAACCCTAAATCTGAGCTTAGGGTGCTTAAATAAAAAGAGAACCCTAAAAAACCATGGGCTTGGGATGCAACTCTTTTTACATCGTGATCATCTATATATCACGTTGTGACTATTCCTCCAGACACGTATTCTTCAACTCAACTTGTCATGTCGTGACCTTCCTATGGTCACATCGTGACTCATGGTTTTTTTTCCCAAAAACCATGCATCTCACTCTTTAATTCCCTACACTTATCCATTCTGGGAAACAGGTGCTACACTATTTAACCCTAGGTTTTTGATCAAAACACTAGTCCTGTAATTTCATAAGTCAGAAAATCATAAGATTCAAGCATATTAAGATTGATAGTTCATCTAATCCTAATAAAACTCAACAATAAACATAAAAGTTGATTATATTAATATAACAGGTTCTTTATCAAACTAGCATAATGAATAAGCAACTAATATAAATCCATAATCTTTTAAATCAACATATAGAAGCAAGGATCCTCTACTTTAAATGAAAGTTTGGGTTTTTAGCTCATAACTACTCAATTAAACTAGTAAAAACAAAATCTACTTTGCAAGACATAATGAAAACAAAGAAAACAAAGTGATTAGAAGTGATTTTGCCTTAAATCTTCTTCAATCAAACCTTCCAATCGAATTATGGTCTTAAAAGATTCATAGGGATGTCTCTAATCTCCAAAAATCGTAGGTTGCTTAATGTATAAGCTAGGTTTAAGAACAGATGCGATATATTTATAGTTTCCAAAAATTGCTTCCACATCATGGAGAATAGATCTCCACGCAATGGCTTCCACTTATAGTACATATTCTCCAAGTCAACTCTTTAGATCTCGAATTAACACCTTGCCGTGGCGTGGTAGGCAAATGTCCCCGCAATGGGAACTTCATATTTCATAGTTTTTGACTTTGGTTAACTCGATCCATCCATCATGCCTCCAGCTCTGCATTTTGCTTCCTTTTAATCTCGAGCATGTCTTCGCTGCTAAAAATAAAATTTAAACATATTATGCACTTTTTGTCATATATTAAGCACAAATGTAGCTAGAAATACTAAGATAATGCACAAATTATATCAATAAATATGGCAATATCAACCTTCAACCCACCGCCTCCACCATCGTCGACCACTGATACCTCAATCTCTTCAATCAACCATGTCACCACATCTCATCCATAAAAATTCATACCGTCGCTTAGCATAGAGTGTTTTCTAGCCTTATATAGTCAAGGAAATCGTTGCACTTGGTATTATTTTGTTTCGTAAATCCCCAATTAATCCAACTTAGTTGTTCACCAAATCATTTGGAGATGATTTATACATCTCTCAATTCCAAGTTCTTCTTCTTCTTTCTTTCACTGTGTTTATATGGAGATGGATTTTTTAAATCTTAGGAAATTAGTACAGGAATTAGGAAGAGTGGAGAGGGCTATTGTGATTGGGATGGTTGCCTTGAACTATATCTAGAAAGAAAAGTCCCATGTGAACAAGAACAAGTCAGATTTACATCTGCTAAGAAACCAGAAAGAATCGAATTCACACTCATCGCGACCAAAAGATATAAGCGCCAGGTGTTGCTTTCACTTTTACAATGAGTTTTTTACCAGAAATCATTAATTTCTTCTCTATACTTTTTATATATGAGTTTTCCAAAAGTCGGTCTTACTTTCAGGAAAAATTGGTATTCCTTTAAGTGAAATTGATAATCTGAAATCGATGAAACCAGAAAAAATGACGATGTTCATGCGAACTTCTGAGATTAGGGATAAACAACAGATCATGGCGCCGATATCTTCACTTTTCAAATATCAACGTTGCCCCCGTCCCCATCGAAATAGCCCTAACCCTAGTGCAGATCTGGAAATCTCCTACAATTTAAAATTCTGGAACAGGCGACGTCCGATGATTTCTAGGTAGAGAATAGAGATGGAGGTGGTTGCAGGTGGTGGTAGCAGAAAGTGGTGGCACTCGGAAAATCCTAGAAAATATGATGTGTGTACGTGTTTTGAAAAAAACTCAGAAAACCTAGTGTGCATATGTGTTCATGAAGATACCTATGTTATTGACTACGTGTTTGTGTTCATATGATGTTCTTGAGTTCCTGAATGACATACCTAGATGGAGAGAGAGAGAGAGAGAGAGAGAGATGGGGTGGGTAGGTGGGTGGCTCGTTTTTAATTAATTAAAAATATAAATATAAATATAAAAAATAAAAACCAAATATAAAGGGTATAGAGTCTTTTTAAGTTGGGACCAAAATCGCTAAAAAGATCTAATTTTGGACCATTGGTGCACCATAAAAACTTTTTGGATCAAAACCATAAAATTTCTTTTTGGATCAGAACCACAAAATTTTACCAACCACAGGAACCATTTTTGCAATTTGTCTAACTAGCAAAATCACATCCAAAATCAGAGAAAAAAAAGCTAGAAATTTTTTTATAGAGACAAGCGAGTGATTATACTATTCGCGTTTCATTTGGTTTCTTTACATCATAGGCTATGTTGTAGAGCTACTTAATAGTGTCGAACGAGTCATTTATCTTATTACTTGACTTATAACTTTGACCAACAATTTTCACATTTGTTAATAACAGTAAAATAACAGCTACATGTTATACAACAATAGCAACGATAAAACAATGGAAAATAAATATCTTAATGTTATGAATTAAGTGTAATTAATGTAACTTTAAACCAAACCAAACTTAACTAGTAAACTTTGATAAGAACTTTAATTGAGAAGAAAGAATATTTAGAGAGAATATGAAAATTGTTTGGTGTGTCTCATTTTTACAATGGATGGGTATTTATACTACAAATTTTACTAACATATAATTGTAACTAGTTAGAAATGTTGACAAATTACCATCCACCAATTATTTACAGCACTCCAATTATTTACAACACTCCCCCTTGGATGACATCATTTTAGCGTTCAACTTTGATGTATTGCCTTATTAAAAACCTTGCTAAAAAAACCCATTGGGAAAAAACTTTAGCGAAGCGAAAAAGAGTGCAATGTATAGTTGACTCCCCCTTATTTAGACATCCGTCACATTATGTTCTATGCACATGTCACATTCCGATGCCAAGGACATGTTTCCTGAAGATTGCAATAGGAAGTGCCTTCGTAAAAAGGTATGCTGCATTGTTACTGGATTGAACATATTTAATTTCAACTTGATGGTTCTTTATAAGCTCTTGAGTGCACTCAAAAAACTTTGGAGGTATATGTTTTGTCCCGTCGCTCTTGATATATCCCTCTTTCATTTGAGTGACAAATGCTGAGTTATCTTCATAAATTAAAGTTGGACCTATATCCTTTTCAAGTCCACATGAAGTTAAAACTAGTTGTGTCATCGATCTTAACCATGTACATTCTCTACTAGCTTCATTTAGTGCAATTACTTCACCATGATTTGAGGATGTGGCAACAAGTATTTGCTTTTGATAACGCCTGGAAATTGCAGTACCTCCATTCATGAATACGTATCCAGTTTGAGATCTAGCTTTATGAGGATCAGAAAAATAACCTGCATCTGCATAATCAATCAAGCCTCGTTTTGAATTGTTAGGGTAAAATAACCCTAAATCACTAGTTCCTCGAAGCTATCGAAAAATATGTTTGATTCCATTCCAATGTCTTTTTGTTGGGGTTGAATTAAATCTTGCTAGCAAGTTTACAGCGAAAGAAATGTCAGGTCTAGTACAATTGGTAAGATACATAAGAGCTCCAATTGCATTTAGATATGGTACTTTTGAACCAAGTACTTCTTCATTTTCTTCGCATGGACGAAATGGATCCTTGTCAATATTTAATGATCTAACAACCATTGGAGTGCTTAAAGGATTTGCATTGTCCATATTGAAATGTTTCAAGACTCTTTCTGTGTAATTTGATTGATGCACAAGTATTCCGTTAGGCATATGCTCAATCTGTAAACCAAGACAATATTTGGTTTTTCCAAGATCTTTCATTTCAAATTCTTTCTTTAGAAGTTCAATCACTTCAAGGATTTCTTTATTCGTTCCAATGATGTTCAGATCATCAACATAGACTGCTATGATCACTTATCAAGATGTTGTTTTCTTAATAAATACACATGGAAAAATAGTGTTATTTTTATAACCTTTACTTCTCAAATAATCGCTTAAACGATTGTACCACATGCGCCCAGATTGCTTTAAACCATACAAAGATCTTTGTAATTTTATAGAATAAATTTCTTTGGGTTTTGCACTTAATGCTTCAGGCATTTTAAATCCTTCAGGGATTTTCATATAGATATCACTATCAAGTGATCCATACAAGTAAGCTGTAACAACATCCATAAGACCCATCTCTAAATTTTTAGATACTGCCAAGCTGATTAAATATCCGAAAGTTTTTGCATCCATTACCAGTGAATAAGTTTCTTCATAATCAATTCCAGGTCTTTGAGAGAAACCTTGAGCAACAAGCCTGGCCTTGTATCTTACAATTTCGTCTTTCTCATTTCTTTTTCGTACGAAGATCCATCTATATCCTAATGGTTTCACAACTTGCATAGCTTCCTTCCATTTAGCCCAATCATTTCTTCTTTGACATTCAATGACAGATTGTGGGTCGGGATCATCATTCATAATATCACATGCAACTGAATAAGAAAATATTGCACCTATATTGTCAGTTTCATTTTGGTCACATATTGTATTTGTCTTACCATAATTTTGTGCATCATCCTCCTTTCCTGGGGGAATTTGAATAATTTGTGTTTCTCCAGGAGCACTTTCCTCATGATCTAGTGCATTTCTGCTCCTCTTCTTTTTCGTGGGTTCTTATCCTTAGAACCAAATGGCCTTCCATGCTTCAGGTGTGTTTTAGACTCTTGAGTGACTTTATCACCAGATTGTCCATGTGGAATGTCAATTCGAGTTGAAACATTGACAACTGGTATATATGATTTAGTCACCCTTTTTGTGTCAGTAAATGCATCAGGTAATTGATTTTCCATTTCTTGGAAATGCATTATCTTTTGAACTTCCATGTCACATTGCTTTGTGCGAGGGTCAAGATATGATAAAGACGGCTCATGCCATGACACATCCTTTTTCCAGAATCTTCTTTTCTCCAACTAATGATGGGAAATTTGCCTCATCAAATTGGCAATCTGCTAAGCGTGCTGTGAAAACATCACCTATTAATGGTTCAAGATATCTTATAATAGATGCTGACTCATAACCAACATATATTCCCAACCTTCTTTGAGGACCCATTTTTGTCCGTTGAGGTGGTGCAATAGGGACATTTACTGCACACCCAAAAATTCTCAAATGGGATATATTTGGCTCTTGACCAAAAGAAAGTTGTAGTGGAGAATATACATCATATAAACTTGGTCTCATGCGTATCAATGATCCAGCATGTAAGATTGCATGGCCCCAAATAGAAACATGAAGTTTGGTCCTCATTATCAATAGTCTAGCTATTAGCTGGAGACGTTTAATCAATGATTCATCTAAACCATTTTGTGTGTGTACATGAGAAATTGGATGCTCAATAACAATTACTACAGACGTACAATATTCATTAAATGCTTGTGAAGTAAATTCACCAGCATTATCAAGTCTCACTCTTTTGATAGTATAATCAAGGAAATGTGCCCTTAATTTAATAATTTAGGAAAGAAACTTTGCAAATGCCATATTACAAGTTGATAATAGGCAAACATGAGACCATTTGCTGGATGCATCTATTAAGACCATAAAGTATCTAAATGGTCCAGATGGTGGGTGAATCGGTCCACATATATCACCTTGAATTCTTTCTAGAAATCTAGGTGACTCCCTTTCAACTTTCATTAGAGAGTGTTTTATAATTAAATTTCCAAGGGAACAAGATTTATGCTATTGGATTGAGGGAACTTTTGGTCCTTCAATGGATGCCCATGCGTATTTTCAATTATCCTTCACATCATTGTTAATCTTGGGTGGCCCAACCTATCATGCCATAAATTGAACGTCCAAGGATCACAATGTTTACCTTCGATTACCATATTTGATTCAATCATATGTATATATGTATAATGCAGACCAGAATCAAGTGTTGGTAGTTTTTCAAGCACATGGTTTTTGTCTATAATATACATATATTTCTTATTTTCAATGGTCACAGTTTTTGTGTCATGTCCTTTGAAATATATGTCATTGAAACTTAGTAAGTTTCTATTAGACTTTGGAGAAAATAAGGCATTTTCTATACAAAAGCTTGTACCATTTGGTAATTTAAAATGGGCTTTCCCGGTTCCCTCTATCAAGTCTGCAGGACCTGATATTGTATGTATGACTGTTTTTGTTGGTACTAATTTTGAAAAAAATTCTTTTGTTTCAAAATAGTATGTGTACTACACTATCTGCTATACAAAGATCTCCAATCTTTTCTTGGTGTTTTGCTCCAGTTGGACTCATATTAAACTTCACATATGAAAGGAATAATAAGTGAATAAACATAATCATAATTATTATTAAAAAGAAAGTTCATTTATTGTAGGAAAGACATTACATGAAAAACAAACGAAGGAAAAACAATTTTACTAGAACAATAATAAATTTTTTTTTAGTTTATGTCTTACATGTCATTGCAGAAATCGGCAACATTTAGCGGAGTGAATTCAACATTATTAATGAGGTTTGCTTCTTTTCCTTTTCCTTTAATGGACTCTTGATAAAGTTGACAAAGATGTGCAGGTAGACGACAGGTCCTTGACCAATGGCATGTGCTACAACATTTATAACATGAACCATCAGATTTTTGTGATGTTCCAGTATCATGCCTTGCCACTTTGGCCTTATCTTGTGTATGGACATTGTTTCTTTGTGAATATTGGTAATTATTCCTTTTTTGGCCACGACCACAATTATTACCTTGTCCACGACCAGAATTATGGTTCTGATTATGGCTTTGCTTTCGATTAAAATAGCCACGGCCTCGTCCTTGACCACGACCACGCCCTCGTCCACGTGTATTGTTTCGATGACCATCAATATTTGTAGCATTTGCTTCAGGAAGTGCTACTGATCCCGTTGGACGAGATTCATGGTTTTTCTGATGGGTTTTTGTCATAAGACATCCTATGTGCTCATACAAACCCTAATGCTTGGATCTAGGTTTCTCTATTGTACATGCAAGTTATCCAAGACTATAAACCCTAATTCTAGCATTCAAGTAATCATATTAACATGAGAATAGGTTTAAGATGTTACCTTGATTGTTATGTAGCAATAACAATCCCAAATCTCCTTGTATTGACTTTAGAAAGCTTAGAGTCACAATTGTCACTCCTCTAATGGTTCACAAACACCATAAGCAAGAGGATGAAGAGGAGAGAGGATGGAGGCTGCCCTAAAACGTGTGAAACCCTAGGAGAAGTCTTAGCCACGTTTTTGGTCATAAGGGATCTCTTTATATAGGAGGCAATTAGGGTTATCTAACAAGGAAACCCTAATTTGGATGCTTAAGCCCGAAGCAACCCATGGAGCCTTTTCCTTAAGGCTTTGGACGATTTCATATGGGCTTCCCCCATAGAATTCGTCCACCTTATAATAAAAGGCAATCCATGGCCTAAATTGCAATTATCTTATAATTACAATTCCAGTCCCTTAAGTTTAATTAATCTCTTTTAGTCACAAAACTAATTACCAATTAATTATTGACTAATATTAATTAAACAATATGATTTCTCCTTTAATATATTATTCCCATAATATATTAATAAATCATATTTAATCCTTTCTCTCCATAATTCATCCTATCAAGTTGCTTTGGTGAAGGCAACCCAAAAGGACCATGCACCATCGGGTCAAGTACATACCAAAATAGTTATGGACTTAGACACTAATCCAACAGTCTCCCACTTGGATAAGTCTAATAACTATTATGCGTATGACTTCAGATCCTGATCTGCAATCGTAGCTTTCCAAAGCCGCTGTCAACTCTGATCCTATCAGATACGCGTGTCCTTAGATAAGGGATCATATATTCCTCCATTCTAGATATCATATGAGATATGATTTCAAATCATTTTCTTTGTACTATATCTCGATTCCCGATTTATGACGACTGACTAATTGAACAAATCAAATTAGCC
Source organism: Lactuca serriola (assembly GCF_051521515.1). Classification (NCBI taxonomy): domain Eukaryota; kingdom Viridiplantae; phylum Streptophyta; class Magnoliopsida; order Asterales; family Asteraceae; genus Lactuca; species Lactuca serriola. Next base: position 134,954,858 of record NC_136409.1, read on the forward strand.
CTAGCCCGGCCGAGCATTTACGTTTGTCATCACTAAATCATTGAGGGGCCCAAAGATATCGCTTTTATCCTACTTTAGATAAAAGGAACAGATAAACTTTGATACAATGCTTGCTTGCACTCACTCACCGAATTACACACAATAATATGTTTTATAACACCAACTTACTAGTGCGTTTACATATTATCAATGTGCAACCAATTTGCAAGATACAACTCACACATCTCGGTTTCAAGAATATAAGATTTTATCGTCTCACCAATCACTCGTGATACAATTCATGGAGTGATCCAAGTGAGCGTGGGTTTATCCAATGCTCAAATCATATTCATAAGCACTTATGAACGTTGCACCAAACATTTTCTTATGTCTAATACTCATTTAGACAATCCACACAGCAATTCATGACAGTCTTCATTCATATCTACTTCCAACATATGAACGACTGTGGCCCGTTCGAATAATTTGACTGTTCTTAACCCATTAAATTAGTCTGGAAGTCAAAACATGCAAAAGTGAAACACAAGAATAATACTAATCCCATATGGCCTCAAACCTTTGAGCATAAATAAAACACCTTTTATTTATCACCATATCGATTACTCATTATTTGTTGTTTCGGGTAATCAACTTCTTACTTGAATTATTACACTTTTCCCATGCTCTTAGCATGCACACAATGTTTACCTATGGTTCTTACTTTTGTGAAATAGATCAAATTGAACACATTTCCAACCATTCTCATTTCACAACTCCAAATCCTTTTTCATAAGTGTAAGAATATCAAATTCTTGTCACTTATAGAATATGTTCGATTCTAACATTTTATGCAATGATCCTTTCGTAATGTCACTGCACCAAAGTCACAAAGACTAGTGCCAATGATAATACAAAGTTCTCTATTGGAGATTGTTACAAGAAAATTCCTTAGATATGATGTCTCTCACTCAAAGTACATTCCTTTGAACATCCTTTGCATAAAAGTTTCTAATCTAGTCATAGATTTTTCAGTATCCAATTCTCAATATGGACACGTTTCCATATTTTCCATATGACAACTCATTCTTAATAGAATCTTATCTATTCGTAATGATGTCGATATGGTCCATCCAATATGGAAACATTTCCATAATTTCCATATGACAACTCATTCTTAACAAAATCTTTTCTATGTCGATATGGTTCATCCAATACCATGCTTCCAACTACACACAAGCAACCAATCCTCGTCAAACTTTGGATTGTCCTTTGATAGTTGTTTAATTATGTTAGTCAAAACCAATTCTAGTCCCTTTTTCCCTCTAAATGCGCTCGACATTTGGAAAATTTTAGAATGGTCAAACATTAAAGCATTTGCAATCGATCCTATACCTGAAGCGTATGGGACACGACGCATAATGTTTTATTTGCTATGTTCTCAAAATTCGAATTGTGAAGAGGAATGCCCTAATCATAATCGAAATTTTAAGAACACACTATGTACCCTTGACTAAATTTATTAACATTTCTCAACCTAATCCTTTAGATTTGAAATGAAGCATAATATTCTCTCCCTTAATTATAGCAAAACAAATTTACAACTCTTACAACTTTGCAAAGTATGACTCTTGTTTTCTATAATTAATATTTCTAACCTTGAAATACTTTCCTTAATAATCATTCAATCATAACATTTATGCTCCCACTATCATGATGATTATTATAAACATAACACTTATGCTCCCACTAGCTTCGACATGTATTCAGAAACAGCTTAACTTTCAGAAAAACAATACTTATTGAATTTCATAAGTTCATGTTTCTAATACTTAGTGCTTTGATAATCTTTTATCAATGCTTCTTGAACTTATACACCTTTGCCTTAGATAGTTCATATGTGTGTCTAAACAATTAAGACTAATTGCTAAACCTCACAATTCAAATTATGGAAACGGATACCGTAACCATAATCGAATTCAAGAATGCAATTTTACAATCACTATCTTCTTAAAATCTTTCTTAGTGAAAGCATTTCCTCACAATCATTTACATGAAGGAGGAAATCTTATGACACTTAGATTTAAACGGTGTATGTGTTCCTATCCATGTGAATTTGTTAAAACCAAAGTTTACGACAAATTCAAACTCATATGGACCGAACTTTCTTAATCTTGATTCCTTGCCTTATGGTAGCACAGCTGCCCACCATGTCTTCCAAGTAGTTAAGCAGCTCACCTTTTTCTTATCAATGTACTTTCCATTGATCAAGGTCCTTGCCTTTTATGCATTCAAATGAGAACTCATAGGACTCACATGCATAATTAACTCGATTGGAACAGCACAGAAACAAAATAACGTCAACACGATAGGTTGTAAACCTCAACTCGTGTGCTGGTGATGACCGATAAGGTTTATTTTGATTTGTTCTCGAAACCTTTCAAGATCATTAAGACTCCCACTAACTCCTTGACATATAAGATTCTCTTGTCAATTAACATTTCTTGACAAACAAATATTCAAGAGTTAGTGTAGTTTTTATCAAAACACTTCATAAATTGGTCCTAGTTGGTCTTTGTCTTATCCAAGACATCACAACTTTTCCATATTTGATGAATGTTACAAACCTTCTTAATACTTTTCACTCAATGTAACAATCTTAACTTTAAGACTTGTTATTGGAACGAAGTATGATTGACTTCTTGATTTAACCATTTCTTCAATCCTTGATTCCTCTTCTTAAACATACAATTGTACTAAGACTCACTTAGAGGATCAATTGAGATATGGTTCTTAATCATTAAGGCCTATCATAAAGCATAAAAGCTACTCTCCCTTCTTCTTAGAATGGAGAAACTTTTATCTTTCTACCTACTTGATTCTTCTTATTCTTTTTGCTATTGATTTAAACCTTTTTAATCAATTCACAATTACACTTAATCTTATAAGTATAATCATATTTACTAAACTTTTAGTAAATCATGACGAATATCTTGTCACTCTTATGGTGGACTTTGACCAACACGCAACTTTGTGTATTCGATCTCCAAGTCCTTCACTTGACACTTTGTCAATGAATTAGTCTAATTTCCAAATATGAAATTTCTCATTCATCGTGCAACCAAGTTGCATGATTCCAAGTTTCTGTCCAATTGAAACTTGGGCGATGAGAAACTCTCACTATTTGGTAAATTCTCGACTTTCCATAAATATCATAATAAGAACCAAATCCATTATTGCTAATAATATAAACATTCAAACATCAATTTTTCATATACTCCATTGCAAGGATAAATAAATAATATAAAATCAAATTTTATTTTATTGCGGAAAAATTTTGTCCTTACAATGCAATTCATTGAAAAACTATGCTAACACATCTTTCTTAGCAATCCTATTCTAACTCCAAGTAGTAGTAGCTCAATAATCTAATCTTCAAGAAATGCGATCGAAATCCATTCCTTCACGGTTAGATTCTGCTCACTTCTTCCCTTAAGCTTCCTTTCTTTTCTTCGATCCTACAAAACATCAATTGTAATCTTATCACATTATGTATTAAGAATCTAGAATAGAAGCTTAAAAGAGTTAGTTAATGGATTTTACCTATATTAGAACCATACGTTTTGACTCTCCCATCTCTTAGATCTCTTAGGTAAATGGGGCAGCTTCGTCTCAAATGCCCTTTCTCTTGGCAATAAAAGCAGATTGACTCTCTTGGAACAGGACATGGAACTACTTCAGACATTGCTTTTCTCTTATGATCAAAATTTTTGATCATAGCAAGTCTTTCGTTGCCATTGTCTATATCCATAGAGGTCTTGAAGGCAAATTCACCAATCAACTTTGCTTTTCTATTGCGCCAAACCATTTCTGATTCAGCAGCAATAAGCATATAGGTGAGATCTATAAGGGTCACGTCGCGGTTCATCATATAGTACTCTCTTACGAACTCACTATATGAGTTAGGAAGAACCCAATCAACATCCATTTCCTCACAGACAACGGATCCCAACATTCTTAACCTATCAATGTGTGACTTCATCCCTAGGATGTGTGCACACACCGGCTTTCCTTCTTTATGTTTACTTGCCAAAAGGGCTTGAGTGATCTTGAACTTTTCAAGCCTTTGAACTCGTGGGTTAGGGAGAATAATTGGAGGAGGTGGAGGAAGTGAAACATGATTTCTTGTTCCTCGATCGAATTGTGGAATATCATCTTCATGTGGAAAGCTTGTTCCACGGGATTTGGGAAGACCATAGTTGTCGAACTTTGACATCTACAAAACGGGAGAAAACAAATTCAAGTTAGTTGATTGATTGAGTCCTTAGTAAATCACCCAAATGAGATACTAAGGCTAGGACCCAACACAATATTCTACAACTCGGGAGAGGGATGCCGTAACCCAAATTGCAAAACATTTGAAGGTAAGTGAATGACAATTCACTAATTTCCACCATGAAAAACGAAAAAGAAATTTAAGTTTTAAATCTATGAAAACTCCTAGATCCTTTGAGATTCATTGAACTTTCAATGGCATGTTTAAATCTCGATATGCCCCTCTTGTTTGTGACTGGGATGGCGAGGATCACAAAGCGGGTGTGAATAACCATGCAAACTTACATGGTTCCCCCACATGTTACAATCACCTATTCGATGTGCCGGTAAACCATACACTCTCCATCGAACTATGACAAACATTGAGTCACCCTTTGCTACCTTTGCTTAGAACCATTTAGTGTGCCGGTAAACCACACACGCTCCACTAACGTCTTTGCAAGGGCACAAAGTGTAATTTCATGGAACTGCATCAATTCACTTTTGCCTAACTAAGATTGGGAATTTTATGAAAACATTTAGTTACTTTAATAATTCATTATACTTATAATGGAAGGTTTCGTCCTATCCTACCCGTTCGGCTAACGACCCTCCACTAGTCAAGAGTGCGGTGGGTAAGAGTGGATACCCATTCAATCGCCATTTTATAGGCAATTTCCTTAAACACCCCTTATAGACCAGCTTCGTGAATGAGGCCTACCCGGTTTTCCCTCACTCTGACCAGCCGACTCGTCGAGTCAGGCATGGACTCGGCGAGTTCAGCCCCCAGAAACACAAAAATCGAATTTTTTCAACATACAAAGCATCAATACAATAGAAACCAATCTAGGCTATGATACCACTGATGGGTTTTGGTCATAAGACATCCTATGTGCTCATACAAACCCTAATGCTTGGATCTAGGTTTCTCTATTGTACATGCAAGTTATCCAAGACTATAAACCCTAATTCTAGCATTCAAGTAATCATATTAACATGAGAATAGGTTTAAGATGTTACCTTGATTGTTATGTAGCAATAACAATCCCAAATCTCCTTGTATTGACTTTAGAAAGCTTAGAGTCACAATTGTCACTCCTCTAATGGTTCACAAACACCATAAGCAAGAGGATGAAGAGGAGAGAGGATGGAGGATGCCCTAAAACGTGTGAAACCCTAGGAGAAGTCTTAGCCACGTTTTTGGTCATAAGGGATCTCTTTATATAGGAGGCAATTAGGGTTATCTAACAAGGAAACCCTAATTTGGATGCTTAAGCCCGAAGCAACCCATGGAGCCTTTTCCTTAAGGCTTTGGACGATTTCATATGGGCTTCCCCCATAGAATTCGTCCACCTTATAATAAAAGGCAATCCATGGCCTAAATTGCAATTATCTTATAATTACAATTCCAGTCCCTTAAGTTTAATTAATCTCTTTTAGTCACAAAACTAATTACCAATTAATTATTGACTAATATTAATTAAACAATATGATTTCTCCTTTAATATATTATTCCCATAATATATTAATAAATCATATTTAATCCTTTCTCTCCATAATTCATCCTATCAAGTTGCTTTGGTGACGGCAACCCAAAAGGACCATGCACCATCGGGTCAAGTACATACCAAAATAGTTATGGACTTAGACACTAATCCAACATTTTCATCAAGAGTTCATTATTTTGCTCTGCAATGAGCAAACATGCATTCAATTCAGAATATCTTGTGAACTTTTGCATCCGATATTGTTGCATCAAGGTAATGTTTGTTGCATGAAATGTGGAGTAAGTTTTCTACAACATATCTTCATCAGTAACTTCTTGTCCACAATACTTAAGTTATAAACATATTCTGAACAAAGCTGAGTTGTATTCATTTACTTCTTGAAGTCTTGAAACCTCAGTGTTCTACATTCATCTCTAGCATTTGGAAGTATAACTTCCTTTTGATGATCAAATCTTTCTTTCAAAAGATTCCATAGAACACTTGGATCAGTAACATCAAGATATTCAAATCTCAACATTTCATCAATATGCTTATGAAGGAAAACTTGTGCTTTTGCTTTGTCTTGTTCCAAACAATTATTAAATTCATATATAGAATTTGAGATTCCCATGGACTCAAGATGCATTTTTACATCTATCATCCATGGCACATAGTTTTGGTATGTCTCATTCTTTACAATGGAGGGGTATTTATACTACAAATTTTACTAACATATAATTGTAACTAGTTAGAAATGTTGACAAATTTACCATCCACCAATTATTTACAACACTCCAATTATTTACAACACTTAATACTTTATCCTCCTATTTAATCCAGTTACCTGTTTAGAGTAAATTACACAAGTAGTCCATGTGCTTTGGGTAATATGTACGTTTGGTCCCTAACTTTATTTTTTAACTTGGAGAATACCTGATATATGTTTCTGTTGCGTGGTTGGTCCCTACATGGCACAAAAAGACAATTTTACCCTTATACAATTTTTTATATATATTTATTTATCAATTAAAATAAAAAAGAATAAAAATTAATAAACCCCCAATATCCTACCGTAAACCATATATACTATCTCACTCTTCTTTAACATATCAAACCCTATATCATTAAAAACATGTTGTCACCCTCCTTTACCGACTCACCGTCTTCCTCTGTCATAACATCATCGATGTCACAGATATCATCGTCACAAAGATTGTAGGAGAAGCGTATGTGAAGCAGCTTGTCGAAGCAGACGAGACAAGAAAAACTTGAGTCATTGGCCTCTTTCTATATCTCAAACCATGGTGTAGATTTTCGAATTGCTCTCCTTTACCCTCGTCGGTGTCGTCATACCTTCCACGACCGACAACTGTCTTCATGTCTACCATCGTTGATGATCCTTTATTACCTACATATTTTAAATGAAGTCTCATCCTCTCCATCTCAATGTCCATAGTCTTCCTCTTGACTCAAATTGATAGATCTGCAACACCAACTCTGAAGCAGGAAATCAAAGAAGTTGGGGATGTATCTCAAGTTTCTTTCCCTGTAGATCGTGTCTAGGACTTAGACGACATCAAGTTTTATCGATTTTGTAATTTTAGATTTGTGTTCTTTTTTGGTTATTATATAAATAGTTTGATTGGAAAATGACACCAGGTTCTGCTCTGATATGCGCCTAAATCAAGTTTTAGAATTGGATTTGATCAAATAGATTTGGGTTTTGGATTGATTTTTGGTTTTACGTTTCAGAAATGGATTTGAGAAAACATGATCAGATTTAGAGTTTACCAAGTTCAATATTTTTGGGAGAAAGAAGGAAATTGTTTTCCAGAAGCGGTCGCCAGAAAGGGTTACCGATGGTGAAGGACTAGGCGTGTCCAGTGGTGATTGTCGAGGTAATTTGCAACTTGTTCTTGTGTCCCGCCCCCACCTTTCATTCTCTCGAATCTCCTTCCTTCCCCTCGTGTCCTTCTCTACTCTCGTTTTGTTAGCGGTGGTTTATAATTCAGATTTGCAGGTGGATGATGGGTGTGTTGAAGATGTTTCTCATATAATTGAGTTTCAGAATTACGATTGTGTGTGTATTTGCTTATACAAGTGTTTGATTTCTTGAATAGATTTGTATAGGTTAGATGGTGTTTTTTTTTTCAGGAAACCTCTTCTGACCTCTTTTCGCTGCGTTGCGCTAAACACACGCAATAGTTGTTCTGTTGCAGCGTTTGTTTTTAAAAGTCTTCTAAATAAAAAAAACATATGTGTGTGTGCTTCTTGGTGCAGTAGTGGACCAACCACTTCAAAACTCTTCTCAACCCTAATAAAAAAACAGAATGGACTCAAAAAAGGAACACAACGCCGCTCTTCTCCTCCTTCTTCCTTCGACCATCATTCCTCCTTCTCCACTACTTCTGATCATCGTCCTTAACCCGTCGCCATCAGCCCTTCGTCAGCACATCTCTCTTCTCGTCGGCGCCCAATCGAACCCTTTAGATCGTCGACAGTCAACAAGTATTCGATTCTTGTTTTCAAATGTTTAAAATCAGTGAAATAAATTTTATGAACATAAATCGTTTTGTTGAACTGAAATCGATTTTCTGATATGCTAAAATCGATTTTCTGGTATGTTGATTTCTAGTTAAATGATTTTCCACTTCTAATCGATTTTGCTAATTTGCTTCACCTTTCATAGATTTCTCTAATTCGGTAAAATGTGTGTTGATGTTGTTGATTTTTGGTATGCTCATGTTTGTGTGTTGAAATTGTATTATTGTTTAACCCTTGTTGAATTGCTTCTTTTTCTGGTATGCTCATATTTGTGTGAAAAAAATGGTATTATTGTTTAATCCTTGTTGAATTGATTTTTTTCTGATTTTTGTGTGTTGAAATGGCTGCTGAAATGCTCATATTTGTGTTCTAAAAGTTCTTGTGTGCTGAAAAATGTCATATTTGTAAGTTGAAATGTTATTATTGTGTTCTAATTTGCTTATATTTGTGTTGATGGTTGGTCGAATCTTATAAGGTTATGTTTTTTTGTTATTAGCAATGGGAGATAAACATACATGGACCAATGAACAAATAAAATGTTTATTGCAAACATGCATTGAAGAAGTAAACAATGTGGGTAGAAGAGGATTAAGTTTGCACAAACACTCATAGAACAAGTTTTGAACAATTATTAAGGAAAAAAATGGCGTGGTTTTGACTCAAAGACCATTGAAAAACAATTATGACAATCTTAAAGCCAAATACACAGGATGACTATACTTGAAAAATAAAAGTGGCAACTTTTACAATCCTCAAACAAACACATTTAACTTAACGAACGAGGAATGGGAGGACTTTAAAAAGGTGTTTGTGTGTGTCTATATATATATATATATATATATATATATATATATATATATATATAGTTGACAAACATTCTTATACTACTTTTGTTACATTGGGTTTAGGAACATTCGTAGGCAACTTCCTTGAAAATTGTTTCATTGTTGTTTCCAGAGCTTTGTGCAGACCTCTTTGATGCAAATAGTGCCACTGGTAACCTCAGTTGAACCACAACCCAAACAACATCGGGATATGGATCATCTTTTGTCATGTCTCGCCACTTCAGCTTATGGACACCCCCTTCTATTAACATAGATGATTATGATTACTTTTCCCATCATACTAGTGAGCCTTTTACTGAGCGACCACATTTTGCTGCTTCACCTTCCAGTAACCCCAACAAAATGGCTAAACCCTCAACTCCCAGAGCTCGAGCTTCTAGTGTCTCACTTAATCCACATTCAAATGTCTAGCCTAAATTATCTATTACTGTTGAATATTTAGTGATAGATTCATTTTATTTACTTCTTTTTATAGTTTTTTTTAGTACATTCCATTCACATTTTAGTTAATTTCCATGCATATTTTCCTCTTTGTTATTTTTATGACCATTTCGGGTACTTTATAGTTTCTTGAGCATTATTGCAGATTTTAAGCAAACTAGAGGAGCGGGAGTGTGCGGGATCTTTTGGAAGGAGATTGGGTTTGAAGAGCAGTGGGGATGTCATGCTTGATAGCTTTGGAGGTGATCCATGGAGTAGGCTTGTCGATTGCTTGAAGGCGCAGAAGTGTTGAACTTTAAATTTGAAAGGGCGCGAGAGAATTCTTGAGTGTGCAAGATCGATGTTTAAGAGTTTGCGGAAGTTTTGAGTGATGTGGAAAGACAAATTGGGCTTTAATTGAAGAAATATTGAAGAAATATTGAAGAAATATTGAAGAAAAATGGGCTAGGAGCTGATTGGATTCGAACTGGGCCAATAGACTAGCTGTGGGGGCCCAAGACTTGAAGAAGCCCAAAAATCCCGTCGAAGCCCACGGCCCGCGTAAGATTACCCACGGCCCGCGTGGGTTCCTGAAAAGGGCATTTTCAGGATTTTACTTAGAGCTCTATATTGGGAAGGTTGGTGTGCCTCTTCAGCCTTATCTTGGAGGTCCGAGTTTTACACTTTCTCTCTGGAGTTTGGAGTACTTTTGAAGGCCAAGAACACTTCAAGAACATCTTGATTTCACCTCTTGATTATTGTAAAATGTTTGGTACAATCTTCTCTAACTTTATTTCTTTGAGTTTAGCCATGCTTGGCTAAACTAATCTTGGTTAACTTTTTGTTGAATCCTTTGAACTTTTGTTGAATGTTGAAGAATCCATGAACTTGTTCTTAAAGCTTTATGGAAATGTTTTGTGTTTTATCATATTATCACTACTAGTATGTTTTTATTCATGAGTTTAAATGTGTTGGTGGTGATTAGTTGGCTAATTTCTTGATTAAGTAAAGGATCCTCAAATTAGCAAGCAACAAATGATTTTTGTGTTGTTTTTGCTTCACACAATCATAAAAACATTTTCACCAACATGGTAGTGAAAGCAATTGACTCCTCTTGGATTTGGTGACTTTTTGGTTCTTGATGCTAGTTGACTTTCACTAATTACATGCTATTTGGAATTAGTGACTTTGACTAAGGAAATTGTTATGAGCTTCTCTAGCCATTTCAACAATTAAGAAAAGTCTAGGTAATCTCAAGCTCCTTGGAGTACTATAGCTAAATTAAGGATTTAAATCAAAGTATTTCACCATTGGATTCTAATGATATGTTCATCAAAAGTCAAAGTGAGGAAACTTTAAGTCAACCATCTCTCCCTTATTGATTTTACATCAAACCCTTATTTTTGTTGAAATTGTCTATTTAAATCATAGTTAATTCTAGTTTGTTTCAAATATTTCAATACACCAAAAACCCCATTTTATTTTTATTGTTATTTTACAAGTATTTTTACAAAGAGATTTTTCATAGAGTTATAAATTGAACCAATCTCCGTGGATTCGACCCCTTTACCACTATACACTATTTTAGTGTGTAATATTTAGGGTTATTATTTTTGTTGGCCTCGACAACCACCATTTAGCACTTGAGATGCAAAAAGCTCTACGACATTTAACTCAAAGGCCTATAATTCCTCAATTTTTAAAGATGTTAGAATATAAGAGAGATGTGGATAAATTTGCCTAATGATCCACATATATTAAGATGGTGGATCGTGATGATCCTACAAGTTTAGGAGTTTTAAAGTATGGAAAGATTGTCTTTTATGTTTACATGCTTATGCTGTTTAGGTTTAATTGCATGTGTTGGAACTACTTGGTTATGTTTTTTGCTACTTTAATTTGGTTAATGTTATATTATTTGGTACTTGAATTTTATTTAAAATTATGTTATTTGGTACTTGAATTTTAGTTAAAGTTATGTTATTTGCTACTTGAATTTTATTTAACGTTATGTTATTTGCTACTTGAATTTTAGTTAAAGTTGTGTTCTAATTTACATGCTTGTATTGATTAATAAGTTCATAATGGATCTCCCCCTTCGTTTGTTGTGGGTCGCGCCTCACAGTACTGCTGCAGTTAGAAGAAGAGCGCGGCCGCATGAAAGATTGACTATGATGCTACGTACATACGATAAAAAGATATTTCTCGTGATTCTAATGTACCTATATGCCTGCTATTTTTGGAAGAGGGGTGTGAAACAAGTGTGAGACAATGATTCAAAAATGACGGGACATGAATACACGTTAGAGTTATTGGAACGTAATCATCTACAATGTATTGAAGAACTACGCATGTCCCGTGAATTTTTGTCTGACTATGTTCTCATTTTAGAGTAAATTACTCGTTAAAGGATAGCAAACATGTATCGGTCGAGGAAAAATGGCTATGTTTTTTATGATGATCGGTCATAACCAACATTATGTGATTATAAAGTGAAAATTTCAACAGTCAAAGCAAACAATTAATAATTTTTTTCATAAGTGTTGGACAAAATGATGTTTTTCGCAAAAGACGTTATAGTATTGACTACTTTTAATCCGAATCCAAACATTTCGGGACATAGTAAGATGCTACGGCGGATTTTCAAATGAGCAGTTGGTGCATTTAATGACATTTTGATACATGATGTTGTCCCTGCTAAAAAACAAGATTTATATAGATGTAGGGGAAAAGTTAATTGTTACAAAAATGTATTTGCAATTTGTGACTTCATCATGATGTTTACGTTTCTTGTGGTCAGTTGGAAAGAGATAACCATGATTTTAAAATATTATTAGACGTATTAGCAAATCCACATGCAACATTCCCGTTTTCATCATCAAGTAAGTTTATGGTTATTTAAATAGTTTATCTAATTTTGAAAATTGATTGATTTTTTTACATTTTTACTTATAAATGTTATCTTTGTGATGATTTATAGCCTCATATCATAAGGCTTGGAGATTTCTATCAAAGACATTTATCAACCAATAAAGAAAAAAATTAACCATGTACATGCAAAACCTTGGAACGTCATTAAGCGTGTTTTTGATGTTTTGAAAGCACGATTCCTTATATTGAAGATGATGTCACCATTATTGTTGATTACACAAAGAAATATTATCATTGCATGTTTCACGCTTTATAATTTTAAAAGAAAATAACGGAATGATGAGTATTTTACATGATACGATAAACTAAATGTCTCGTTTCGAAATAATAATATGCATGTTGATGATGATGAGTTTTCAACACATGGTACTACGGGAGACTATGAATATATAACTCAGTTATGGGATAAAATTATTGCGCAATTCATGCATTACATGGAATAAAAATTGTTAGAACTTAGTATTATTATAAAACTAATTTGATTGGATGAATTTTATAATATTTTAAGACTATAATTATTATAATTTCTATGTTAAAAAACTATCTTCAATTTATAAAATTAATTTATTTAAATTTCAATTCATGATAGTCAATTTATAAAATTAATTTATTTAAATTTCAATTCATGATAGTCTTTAGATGTTAAAAACTAAACTTCTTATTACAGGTTGCAGCCGTTTGATTCACCTCTTCCGATGCAAACTTCATGAATAAAACAAATACCTTAGGGAGTGGTGGTGGTCAAAGGTGTGGTGTGTGTTGATGGTTTCCGATCATTGAACATATGGAGGTGAAGAAGGGAAGGGTTGTTTTGGTTTTTCAATTAAAAAGGTCCATTTATTTAATTAATGCTCTTTCAACATATTTGATTAATATTTATTTAATTAATTAATAATATAAAAAAAAGTAAAAGAAACAGATAGAGACAAATCAGTCATTTTACATGGATTAAGGACTAAATTCATAACAAAACTAAACTATATGGACCTTTGTAGTGAAAAAATAAACTCAAAACCAAACATACAAACAACCCTAAACCATAAGGACCATTTGTGTAATTTGTCCGCATCACTTGTTAAGATACAAGGATAAGTATAAATATTTAACAGAAGAATACGAATTTAGCAAGTAAAATATATTCACTATCTTCAACGTTTATGGTAATTAAAATCCTTAAATAAGCAAACAGAACATGATAATTAAAATTTTAATATTAAAATCTCTTTTTGATGAAAAAAATTCAAACAAATATCAAGTCCAAAATCCAAATCATGGATCTTCAATTATACCCATTCCCATACAAATATAAAACACCATTTGATCTAGAAAGACAAAAACTCACAATTCAAAACTTTTCAGACACATTTAAAAAAGTATTAATCAATCATGCTAATCTTCTTTAGTTAAGATGGCATAAAAAGTAAAAATTACAACTTTATAAGGGTGATCAAACATTGGGTAACTTTAAATAGGTAAATTATCATCATCAAACAGAAAAATGATCAAACATGGTTATTTTCTTTGATGATATAAAATCATCAGATATGCTATCAGTATTTAGAATATTAATCAATAAGTTCTTCATTCTAGATTATAATTCGTATGCTTACTGAAACTATCGAATGAATCTAATCCTAAAAGTTGGATTCTGGCAACATAAACAGATGAAATCAGATCTTAACAAGAAGATTAAGACCCAAAATTATCAATTTCTATAAAACAGAGCAGATATACGATTCAGAAACATGATAAAGACGCATGATATTAGAACAAAATAGAAATCTGATTGTTGAAATTCAATCCAAATTAAAAGTGAAAACAGCTCATGTCCTCAAACATTCAAATCATTATAGCGTTTACCAAAACCCTAAAAGAGAAATCATAGATAATGTAAAACTGTAAACAACAAATTACCCATCAAAAACCGGAAAACAGCACCATCGATCAGTACCTCCTTCCAGCTCCGCCACCATATCCACCACGACCACCGCCATATCCTCCGGGTATCGTTGTGGAAACCAAAGGAGTATCCTCCTTGAGAACAATCCCAGGAAGCTCACTCATACCCAAAGAAGCAAGCAATTCAATTGTCTCCTTATCGACCTCAACACGGTCAGTCTTAATGGCGGATTCGTCGGGGACGAAGTCCATACGGCGCTCTCTCTCTTCCTCCTGTAGCTTGAGTGAGATGCCTCTCACTGGACCCTTCTGGATACGCTTCATTAGATGAGTTGAGAATCCGGCGATCTTGTTGCGGAGGCGCTTTGACGGAATGATGGCAACTTCTTCCAAGATCTTCTTGTTGGTGTGGAAATCCAAGGTCATTTTGGAGTAGTAACGCTCGATTACAAGGCGAGAGGATTTCTTGACGGTTTTGGTACGGACGCGACCCATGGTTCTCGGCGGAGAGGAGGCGGCGTCTGCTGGTTTTTGCTCGGAGGGATAACGAGAAGGAGAGGTTAGGGTTTGTAAATGGGAATTAGGGTTTATATGCGTTTACTGTGAATGTGGATCAAATGGGCCAAATTTAAACCCCAACCATTGTGATTTGTGGCCTTAAGTTATAGAATATACTGACAATTGTGGCCTCGTGGGCTCAAACACAATGATCCAATGTACATGATGGAATATTGGGTTCGTTAGTTTGTGTATACTTGCACTTTCTACATTTAGAAATATGGGTTTTTAGGAAACATCTTATTTGTATAAATTGTATTACATTGCTAAAGTTACTGAATTAATTGCACGATTGGTTGATTTGTTTTCTTCACGAAATAAAAATGTATGTATGGATGTGTAGAGAGTTGAAATTTAGGTTCTAAAACGTATGTCAAGGCTTCAAAGTTTGTATTACATTGATTAATATAAAAAAAAAAAAAAGTTAAATATGAAAGTCTAAATATTTAAGAATTTTGAATTTATAAGAAAAATAATGAATTATTAAAATTGAAATGTGTTTTTTTATCTTTTAAATTTAAACAAATTATTTAAATAAATAAACAAAAGAAACTAATTAACTTTAATTTGAGAATTTGGAAATTAGAATATAAGTCCATTAATGAAATTGGTATTAATTTATTACCACATTTATTATAATTATTACATTAAAATATTATTTGAAATTTAATAAAATAGGAAAAACCATAAAATGACATGTGGAAAAATAATAATTCAAAACAACTACAAAATGAAATTTGACATAGTGAATAAGAATGTGACATGTTTTAAAAAAAATCATTTATTAAAGTGTATATTGATGGGTTTTGAGCACAACAATATTCATATGTGTCCATGCAGCCCTAATGCTTTGGTTCTAAGTTTTTTTTTCTAGTTATACATGCAAATAGAAGTTTCAAGCAATAACCCTGATACTGGCATACAAAAATCGAGATATATATGAAAATAGGGTTAGAATGCTACCTTGCTTGTTATCTCGTAATAACAAGTAATCAACAAATGATCTTGACTCTCCTTGTGAAGCAATAGCCAATTTCAAGAGGTCTAGGGGGCCTTTATATACTTGTGGCTGCTAGGGTTTATAGGTGGAAACCCTAATCCTTGCTTAGGCTCCAAGCAGTCCACACACACACCTTCTAGAAGGCCTTGGACAATTTCTATAGGGCTTCCTATAGATTTCGTCCAACCTATTCGAAGCTAGTCCAGCAGCCCAGTTTGCAACTATCAATGATTTGCATAACCAGTCCCTCGTACTTTTATGCAATTCCTTTAATCCCAAAATTAATACCAAATTAATTTCTTATTAAATACTAATTAAATAATATGATTTCCAATGAATATATTATTCTTATAATATAACAATAAATCATTAAATAACCTCTCTCTCCAAAGTCGTCATGTTAAGTTGATTTAGTGAAGGCAGCCCAAAAGGACCATGCTACTATCAGATCAAGTACATACCATTTATAGTTATGGGCTTAGACACCTAATCCAACTGTCTCCCACTTGGATAAGTCTAATAACTAAAATTGCAAGTATGACTTTAGAATCTGATCAGCAATCGTAGCTTTCAAAAGCCGCTTTCAAACTCTGACCTAGTTAATGACGCATCCTTTAGATAAGAGATCATATAATCCTCCGTTCTGCAAGATATCATGTGGACAAAGACATGGAACAAAATCATTCTCAATGTCCAACAGTTTGTTTCCCGATTTCTGATTTGTTTGACAAGGAACTTAATTGAACACATCAATGCACAAACAACTCATAAACAACAACTTATATATCTCGGTTTAAAGTCTATACAATATTATCGTGTCACAATCACTTGTGATAAATCCCATGAAGTGATTCAAATGAGCGTGGGTTTAATCCAATACTCAAATCCTATTTCAAGAGTACTCATAAACGTTGCAACAAGCTTTTGCTATATCTAAGCACTTAGACAATCTACAAACCAATTCATGACAATATTGCCTCATTACTTAAGGCAACCACTCCTTCATTATCACAGAAAATCTTCATGGGCTCCTTTATGGCTGGCACAACTTGAAGGTCTCCAATGAAGTTCTTCAACCATAAAGCCTCCTTCGACGCTTCGCTTGCAGCTATGTACTCTGATTCGTACGTTGAACCAGCCACCGTCTCCTGCTTGGAACTCTTCCAAGACACTGCTCCTCCATTTAGGGTAAACACCCAGCCCGACTGAGAGTAAAAGTTATCTCTGTCGGTCTGAAAGCTGGTGTTGCTATACCTTGTCACTCTCAAGTCATCACTGCCACCAAGTATAAGGACCTAGTCCTTATTCCTTCATAGATACTTAAGAATGTTCTTAATTGCTATCCAGTGAGCTCTACCCGGGTTCCCTTGATATTGGCATACCATGCTCAACGCAAAAAGCCACATCAGGGAGAGTAAATGATTAATCCAGTTTGTAAAGAATAATAGAAGTGGAGGTGTTAAAATTCACGGCCTCAAACTTAGTGGAAAAAAATATAAGGCTAAGGGGTATAATCACTACATCCCCATTAAAAACGTGTTGTCATGTTTGCACCACTTCATTTTCAATATATGTTGACTACTACATTATTACCTTTGGAAACGGTCTAACACTTCACATTATTTATCTGTTTATTTATTATTTTTTGTTGACATTAGATTAAATAAATAAATAAATTTAATATTAAACATAAAAAATATTTTACTAATAAAAAGTTAAAACAATATATAGATTTATGACAACTTTTATTTTACTACTTTCCCAACTTTTATTAGCCCATCAAATTTTTTCTTAGCCCAACTTTTAAACCCATCTTAAAAATTAGATTTTTATTTGTGTTTGTCTTATATTTCATTTGCAGCCAAAGAACTCAACCAAACCTCCTTCTTTGTTCGAGATTTTCCCAACTACCTCCTTTCTTCTTCTTCTTTGTTCGACATTCTCCTATTTTGTCACATAGGCGATCAAAAGCAAAGGTTCTTGACCATGTGGGAAAGAGAAAGAAAGCTATTAGTTGTCATAACTCGTGACCAACTCCAGTCCATATCAACCCTACGCACCTTGGGGGCGGTGTTGATGCATGGACATCGCCTCCATGTCAGCCTCCTACACGTAGAAACACTCTCACATCGGAAAGCATGAGAGTAAAATTCGAAGTATTTAAAACTTTAAAGGTAAAATCATACAAAAACAAGGCTACAAATAAGGCTACAAATAATTGATAAAGAAAATAGTATAGTTAAATTAGAAATATCTAAAGCATGACGAGTAAAAAAGAATACTTACTATATATATATATATATATATATATATATATATATATATATATATATATATATATATATATATATATATATATATATATATATATATATATATATATATATACTTACTAGCCGTTTACCTACGCTAAGCGACGGGTGTGAATAGTTTATTTCAATAATTATTTTTATCCGGAAACACATTATATTTCAAGGAACACAAGTTACTTTTCAAAGAACAATGTATTCTTTAATCTATTTGTTGCTTTTATGTATGTTGGATGTGTGCTTTTGTATGTTGGATCCACTCTATGAAAAATAGATCATTTCTATTTTATGATAATATATTTGATGACATTTTGGAAAATAATTTCATGTATAGTTTAGAAAGTATTTTATTTTTTATGGGAGTTAGATAGTTTTCATTCTAGTAATTTTTTTCAATTATGTTTCATAAACATATTAATTACAAAACGTGTAGTATATTAGCGAATAGTTTATTTTAAAATACAGATTTTGTGTTTCATATTTGTGGTTAGGTTTTTGACTTAGAGTATAGAGTTTAGCGTTTGATAAAAATTAGTTATCGAATTCAATATAAGTTTGCTTTGTAAAAAAACGAACATAAAATAATAACAAAAATTAGTCAGTTTTAATATTTTAATGGCGAGTTGTTATAAGTTGGTTATAATTTCGAATATTAATATAACACCGTAAATTGTCAAACAAAAATTTTCATTTAAAATTCATTTTAATCTCATTAACACAATCACAAAACCCCCAAAAATATCAAGTTATCAAAAACACATGTTCATAAATTGTTTAAAACACGATCCAGGATCCTCCAAAACATATCTCCAACTCGTGTGTGTACAATCAAATCGGTGTCTTCCCGTGATCCTGAGAAGTACCTGAAGCACATAACGCATAACACGGTAAGAACGAAGCTTAGTGAGTTCCCCAAAATACCACACATATCTTATTAGCCTCTCATGGATATGCTCAAATAAGACCCTTCGGTCAATGTGTCTCAGTGGGACCCTCTGGTCCCACAACTCATGTGGACCCTCTGGTCCTAACTCAGTAAGCTCAGAATAATACATAGCATAAATCACAAAGACATAATGCAGGATATCACAATACTCAATATAAGCACATACGACCCTCCGTTCATACAAATATTACCACTTTAGGTAAGTATAGTGAGTAGACTCGCCTCGTAAACAAGTAAGCAATAACCTCGTACACGAATCTCGAACTAGCCTCCGCCTAACAGATAGGATAATTATCTCTAATCAATACTTAAATCTTGACTCTAAATAAACTAAGTCATTTTCTCTCTCAAACTCTTGGAATGGTTAAAAGACCATTTTACCCCTCCATGGTCCCCATAATCTCTGTCTTGAGCAAACCCTAAAGTCAACAGAAGTCAACACTGGAGTCAACAGTCCATGTTGACCTGACTCGCCGAGTGCATCTATGTGACTCGTTGACTTCCCTCGTTTTCTATGAAATGTTGTGAAAATTTAACTTAACTCGTCGAGTTGTCTCATCAACTCACCGAGTTACTCATGTCCAGACTTATCGGGGAAATCCCTATCCGACTCGTCGAGTCAGCTCATTGACTCGGCGAGTCCATTCAGTCTATTTCCTCATTGTAAGGCCCTTGTAATAAGGATCTTAACCAGTGATCAAGCTATCTAACAATCAAACAAGATAAGAATGAAGTAGAAGAAGATTAAACCAAGACTTGCACACATTTATATCAAAGAAATGTCAGGTATAACTTGGACTGGCCGTAAACTCTATGAACTGACAACAACAACTGAAAGACTCTGACACGCCCTATATATAAGGGAAGGCAGGTCATACACAGGTTTACGGTCATAAACCTGTTTACGGTCGTAAACAGACCTCTGTCCGTAAATTCATCCAAACAATACAATCACATAACAAAAGACTTAATAAGACCTATACATTAGATAGCCTAGCCCAAACCATAAACTGGAACCTTCAATCTCCCCCTTGGTTTGGGGCTAGCTTTGACTTAGTCCTTCTCAACAATAAGCACATCGGACCCCCCCCCCATCGCTCCACGCCACATCTCTTGTGCAATGATTTCAGCAACCATTGTCGTGTATTCTTTAGCAGCATGCTAGAAGATCTCTACAACTACTTTGATCTGATGAAGTACCAAATGATGAATATCCTACTTTCCAAATTGAAGTAGGTCTCTTTTGTCGAACAGGCGAAAGCAACCATCTTGAAACTTAATAATAGCATTCACAGTGGTTTCATCAAACACCTTGTAGAGCATATTCGCAAGAGATCCATCACGGAAGTTCTGTAACACAGGAATTTGCCTAACTTGGTTGGTTGGTGGCCACATTACAGTCTGGAAAGGATTATTTGTCTTGGGATACAGTACTTTAGGGAATCTTTTAATGAAAGACTCAGCAGTCTTCATGCTAGGAAATCCCTTATTTACTTGGTCCTCCAAGAAAATCTTGAAATGAGTTGCCCGTGGATCACCCGATGGATTCGCAAATGGAGCACTGGATAGTTTTGAAAGATCAACCCTTGTCCATGAACTGAAATCATGGAAGTCTTTGTAATACTCCACGTTTTTTCTTCTACGTCTCACTATCCACATGTTTAGTCTGTCATGAAAACCCCATGAGACAATTCCTGTTCTATCACCGTACCTGTGTCCAAATTTTTTCTTTTCAAGATCAGTGACGGTGACTTTGGGTTGATCTCCATGAGCGTTTTGATCTGAGCTCTTCTTGAACAATAGTTGCTTTTTCTTTTCGGATGCTGCTAATTTGGTGCATTTTAGTGCGGCAACATTGGGTGTTTGAACTAGTTCCTTTTCAAAGCGATTAACGACCCGAGTTCTTTCAACAGGCGGGTTAACAGGGGGATCTTGAGACGGTTGGCCAGCATTGAATTCTTGAACAGATGATTTGAACTTGTCGCCAAGTTCTTCTGCCAGTTTCTTTTTCAGGTCAAAGTAGCATGCAGTTATGTTTCCCATGTGTGTTTGCAGATCAGAGATTTGCTTTGATTTCAGAGTCTTGTCTGCTTCAAGATCTGCAACACGAATGATAAGCTAAGCCTTTTCAGCTTCAAGATCAGTAACATATTCATCAAGCTCAATGTTCCTCTGGTTTAACACACCGATTTCCTTTTTAAGTTCTTACACGGTGGAATCATCCTCTCCTGAGTGGCTTTCCTCTATAGATATTCCTTTAGCACGAGAGGAAGGCACTGAGCTTTGTTGTTGGGCCAGATGCATAGCAAGCCTCACAGAGGCAGCATCATGAGAAGGCCTAGGAGGAGATGTTCCCTAGGGAGCTGATGAACCACCAACATCAAAAGTGGTGCTAGGTCCTTCATGGGATGGTACAGATGAGTCAGTAGAAAAAATAGTTGTTGGATGAGTCAGATGGCCTTGAGATAGTTCTGGAATGAATACTCCCTACCTCAGATCATGTATTCTCCTTTTCAACGGGGGCTGGGAGGTCTGAGTCGTCAACAGTTCACTCACAAGTGGCTCAATAGTAGGAATAACATCCTCAAGGGGAGGAATCCCTGAAGTTGTCTCCATATGAATTGAAGTGTTAGCCGTTTGGTTGGAAGTAGGAGGCATTGTTTCTAGAACATCTTATGTCTCCCTTATCTCCATTGCTGGATGAGCAACATCACGGATATTGTCAAAGAATGAGTCAAGGTCTTCATTGGACAAGGAGTTATCATTGCCTCCAAAAGTCAAGGGAATGTCATCCTTGTCATAACCTAAAAGATCAATATCATGAAACAAAACATCCTCATCTCCTTCATTTTCAGTTGCATCCTCCATCGTTCCCTCATTGAAATCATTCTCAACATGCACAAAATGCAGGTCATGCTCTTCAGCCACTATAGCAACAGGTGCAACTGCATCATCTTCGTGATCTGATACAGGAATAACATCTTCTTCGGAAATGACATCGTCTTTAGAAGATACGTGGAATGAGGACTCATGAGACTTGGATACTTCACTTGAATCGGCAAACATGCCAAACTTCACTAATGGATACTTTCCTTGAAAAGTAATTTTCCCTTTCGGTTTTGCTTCATTAGCCCGATAGTGTTTGGCCCAAGAGACTTCATGTCTAGAGTTTCTCCTTCTTTAGCCATCGCAGGAAATTGCTCGTTGATGAACACTTGAATGAACCTAGGGTACAACTAGAACTTGTCCCTTATTTTTCCTTTAATGTTTGCAATCAGCTCATCAAGGATGAACTTGGAGAAGTTGAAATCTAGTCCCGCAACAAGTGAAATAATGGCACCTGTGTTCCTCAGAGAGATTTCATCCGCGCCAGATTTTCATCCTGATATGCAGTTCACAAAGACATGCACTAGGAACCTCCAGTACGGTGGTAGCAACTTCTTCATTGTTGGAGGAAATTCGACTTCATAGCCCATTTTGATAAGAAACTCCTGAGCTTGATCGATTTCAATTTCAGTATGGAAGGTAGATTGATCGTCAATTTTCAGAACGTCCCTGATCAATTGTTCTGTTATGATGATTTTGCAAACCTTAACAGTAACTTCAACAGACACAGATCCATCTCCTCCTTTCTTCACATCAGCTGACCTCTAGAATTCTTTAACCAAGCCTTGATAGATTGTTGGATTCATAGTCAGAGCAGTGGTCAGGAAACATTCTCTTAGTCCATGCATCATTGATGAGCAGACAAATATTAGGAGAGAAGATAGATTTAGAATGCATATGTTGTACACTCAGGCCGGATCTCTTCCAATCACGCAAAGAGTGAAACATATGACTAACTAGAGTTTAGAGGGATTGAGAAGTAGAAGGTTGCATAGGCTGTGTATCAGGTCGGATTGTTAATCACGCAAAGGAGACAACATATGGCTAAGAGGTAGGAAGAATATCATAGAAGAAGATGCAGATAGACAGAGTTGCATATGTTGCATTCCAGGTCGGATCTCTTCCAATCAGCAGAGGAAGCAACATATGACTAACTGATAGAAAGAAAGCAAATAATTTTGTACAGGCCTAATTTATTGGAACTCCCCAGTTGCCCCGTCAATACCGGAATTAAGGACGAAGTCCGCACATCGAGGAAAAGTTAATCCACAGTTCTCGATACATATCATTTGATGTATCCGCAGATTCCCATGTATATCTCTCTGCTCAACCTACCCAAGCATCGTATTGTCAGGCTAAACTGAACTATCTAGGTCAAGATTTGTCAGGTCTCTAGATTCTTTAAGTTCATCTGATCCTAGTCAAGTCCCTTTTTTAAAAACTTTTGTGCCTACCGGCGCATCGAACACAAAGCTTAGACCATTCAACTTTGGTACCTTACACAGATTCAGATTGTCTGTTATCACATGATTATATCACTTCCCAACAGAAACTACCAACAACATATTTTTTAATTTTCTGATTTTCTAATGTTTTTGGATTTTTTTTTTAATTTTTTAATTTTTGTTTGGTTTTTGTTTATTGATCCCCCTAAATTTGTGCATGGGTGAGAATGAAATTAAAATACACAAATCTAAACTAACCTAAACCGAAAATTAGTCCTCAAAACGAATCATTTTCAAAAAGCTCAAAAGCACATCAAATCGAGATTTGTTAAACGGCTTTGTGAACAGATCCGTCACATTATTAGCAGTAGGAACCTGTTCCAGCCGAATGAGCGAACGCTCATAACAATCTCTAATGAAATGAATTTTTATGTTAATGTGCTTGGCCTTTGAATGTTGGACTGGATTTTTAGCAATTTGAGTTGCAGCCTCATTATCACAAAATATAGGGGTTTCTAGATAGTTCAAACTGTAATCCAACAGCTGATGTTGGATCCACATAATTTGAGAACAACAAGCAGAGGCAACAATATCTTTCGCTTCTGTTGTTGAGGTTGAGACGGTGTACTATTTCTTGCAATGCCAAGACACCAGCCGGTCAGCAAGGAATTGACACCCTCCTGATCTAGATTTCCTGTCAAGCTCACAACCTCCATAATTCCTGTCTGCAAAAGCATATAAATCAAATTCAGAATTTTTCGGATACCAAAGACCCAATTTTGGGTTGCCTTTGAGATACCGAAAGATTCTTTGACAACAATAAGATGTGAAAGTTTAGGATTAGCCTAATAGTGTGCGCATTGACAAACTGCAAACATGATGTCTGGTCGGCTTGCAGTTAGATACATCAACGAACCGATCATCGATCTGAAGTGAGTTTGATCTACGGATTCTCCATCAGTATCTGGAGTTAGCAGGGGTCTCTCGGCCATTGGCGTCAAAGCAGGTTTTGCGTCTTGAAACCCGAACTTCTCAAGTATATCCTCCACATACTTTGCTTGATGGAGCAAGATTCCGGTTGATCTTTGTTGGACTTGAAGCCCCAAAAACATGGTCATCTCACCCAACGAAGTCATCTCAAACCTCTTTTTCATAACGCCTTCAAACTCCTTGTATAGCTGAGGACTTGTAGACCCGAAGATAATGTCGTCAACATAGATCTGAACTAGAATCTGATCATTATCCACATGCTTGATGAACAAGGTTTGATCGATAGTGCCACGAGAATATCCATGCT
This sequence comes from Lactuca serriola, assembly GCF_051521515.1. Classification (NCBI taxonomy): domain Eukaryota; kingdom Viridiplantae; phylum Streptophyta; class Magnoliopsida; order Asterales; family Asteraceae; genus Lactuca; species Lactuca serriola. The sequence continues at coordinate 134,979,715 of NC_136409.1, forward strand.
CGAGCAAGTGTTTTATGAGAGTTGCATACCATGCTCGAGGAGCTTGATGTAACCTATACAACGCCTTGTCCAACTTGTAGACATGATTAGGAAATTTCGAGTTAATGAACCCATGGGTTGATCAATGTAGATTTCTTTCTTCACCTTGCCATACAAGAAGTCTGTCTTGACATCCGTCTGGTAAACCGTGAAGTTCATGTAGGAAGCATATGCAAGGAAGATATGGATAGCCTCCAAGCGAGCCACCGGAGCATAAACCTCAATGTAGTCAAGACCCACGATTTGTCTAAACCCACGAACCACCAATCTCGCCTTATTGCGCACTATGACTCCAAAATCATCCTGCTTATTGTGGTATACCCAACATGTGTCAAGAGACTTTTTGCCCTTAGGTAGTTCAACCAGCGTCCAAACCCCGAGTTTTTTCAAATTGATTTAACTCTTCATGCATAACATCTATCCAGATGGGCTCATTCAAATCCATTTCAACGTTCTTTGGCTATATTTGAGAGATAAAGCAAGAATAGAGACATGTATTAACATCTCCACTCTGACTTCTTGTTCTAACACCATCACCCAGCTGGCCAATGACATTTTTGGTCGGATGATCGCGTTGAATACTGGAAGGTATCTCCTTGCTGATATCATTGAGTGAAACGGGAAGATTATGAATGTTGATAACTCCATCATTTTCCGAATGATTCACTTCAGACGAACCTGTCTCATTAGAAGGATCTGCCACAAACTCATTAGCAATTTGCTCAGGAAAGAGAAGTCCCATAAAAGTTTGAGTAACAGCAGAAGCATCTCTGGACATGAACTCACTTTCATCATGAGTTAGAGGTGTAGCATTAGCATCTGGAGCGTTTTGTTGACTTGTAGATTCTGGACAAGTAATTGGAACAATTGACTCCACCGCAGGAATTGCAAAAGACACTATCGGCGGTCTGTAAACAACTTCTTCGTCTTCATCTTCTGGTACGGTCTTCAAACCAGAAGTAGAACCAGATAAACTATCTGAACACACATTAAATGATTTGAACAAAGACGTGTAATCAAACAGCCAATCAGGACCCACTCTAGCATCCGTTTCATTCTCCTCTAACCAGCGCACATCGAAGGATTCTACGATTCGCTTTGTTCTTTTGTTGTAGACCCTGTACACAGTGCGAGCAACATACCCCACAAAATAGCAATCATCAGCTTTGTCATTGAACTTCGGGTTGGACTCCAGCTGAAAAAGGGTACAAGGACAACCAAATATGCAAAAATGACTGACAGATGGCTTGTGACCATATAGGAATTTCATAAAGAGTCTTCATCTGGGCTTTGTTTATCAAAACAAAATTATGAACATAACATGTTGTGTTGATCACGCCAGCCCAGAAGAAAACTGGCAGCTTTGAGTCACACAACATCGTCCTTGCAGCGTCTTGCAATGTTCGTTTCCTCCATTCAGCAACACCATTTTTTTGAGGCGTGCGAACGGAACTATATTGACGCACAATTCCCTTTTCTGTGCAAAAGTGATCAAGAAATGCATTCTTGAATTCTATTTCATTATCAGTTCGAAGCGCCTTCACCCGGTTATTTGTTTGGTTCTCAATCATCAGAATGAACTTCTTAATCAGATCAGATACCCAAACTTTGTTGGATAAGAAGAAGACCCACGTGAAACACGAGAAGTCATCAATCACAACCAGACAGTATGAATTTCTGTTGATGCTTAGGACATTGACCGGACCAAATAAGTCCATGTGCAACAATTAGAGCACCTGGTTGATTGAATTGACATGTTTTGGCAGGTGTGGTTTTCTATGATGCTTTCCTTGGGCACATGACACACACTTTTCAAATGTTATGAAGTCTCTGGCAGGTAGTCCATGCACCATCTCATTTTTAGCAAGACGATTCAGATTCTTAGCATTCGCATGACCGAGTCGTCGGTGCCATAGCATAGCATTTTGTTCTGAGACTTTTGAAAAGAGGCAGGTGACTTGTTCAGGAATGTTTCTATTCATGTCGACGATATATGAATTTCCATCCCGCTTTGATTTAACAAGAATCCACTCATCCGGGATGACAATGCTTGGCTTCAGGATCAGACACTCTTTATCAGTAAAATGCATTGAATAACCCTTGTCACAAATCTGAGAAACGCTCAACAAGTTGTGCTTTAACTTGGGAGCATAGTTGACGTTCTCGAAACTCAGCACTCTGTTTGTCACAGTTCCTTTCTGAGTGATTTTTCCACCTTCTCCGCCCGTAAAGGAAATGAACCCCCCCCCCCCATTAAAATTTTGAATGTCGTTCAACTGGGAGATGTCTCCTGTCATATGCCAGGAGCAGCCGCTGTCGACATACCAAGGTCTGACGACATTCCTCCGTAACTGTCCCTGCAAAATGAGCGGGATCATTTAGATTTGGGGACCCAGGTCATTACTTTCCTGGGTTGGCCCTTTACGATCACATATTTATCTTTTGAACTTTTTAATTTTTAATCATCATTTAAAACACTTTCAGAGGATGATGATGACTGGTTGGAGGCAGATTTGGGCACCCACTGATATTTAGGTTTCTTAAAAACCACGGGGGATTTTGAAACATTTTTCTTTCCTGTTTGCTTTGGGCATTTGGATTTTCTACCAGAAGTGGTTGAAGATCCAGATCCGCTCTTTGATGAAACCTACCTTGGCTTAGCCTTGTTCGATTTTGGCAAATATTTGTGACTTTATTATTGAAAACTTGTTTGTTCTTTTGAAAAACTGTCCTTTTCTTGTTTTGATTAGTCTTCAAATCATCATCTCAAGGGCGAGATCTCGAGGACTTTCTAGTTAAAGACCTTCCTCGGGACTCATTCTCTCCTCTTTTAGACGAAAAATGCACAAATGTCTTATTAGGACAATTCCTAGCGATGTGACCGACAGTACAACAGTTGAAACAAATATGTTTATTGTTATTGGAACTGGTACTTCCTTTCTCTGGTTTATTTTCCTTAATGACACCCTTACATTTCCCACAAGAACATGTGCAAGAATCAGATTTTGTGATAGGTGAGGGTGAATCAGGGTGTGTGATTGGTGAAGTGGATATGCTCGAAACAAAAACATCAAAATTTTCAAACAAATCATCAAATATATCAAAAAAGTTTGAGTAATCACTTAGTGATGCAGAATCATCACAAGATACATCATTTGTTTTAACATCAGAAACAAAAGTGTTATCATCTGAAATAGAAACAGCTGATTCTGAAACAAGTTTATTTTCAGACACACATCCTTCAACTTCATGCTTGGATTGACTTAAAGATTGATCTGCATGGGAAGTAGAAACATTAGTATTTTCAACATAAATACTACCTCCTGACACAAATCCAGCTGGTTTGCCATATTTGAGAAATGACTCTCTGTCCATCTTTTCTTCAGACAATGGCTTAAACTGATAATTATGATTAAAAGGAGGAGGCACTTTATCATATCCTAAACCCTTTAACTGATTATTTTTAAATCTCAAGTTGTTTTCCATCATTGATGTACCTACTTCACTTGACACATCAAATTTTCTGAAATTAAAATCCACATTTTCAAATTTGTTTTTCAATGTGTCAAGCTCAGCAGTTAACTCAACAAGTTGTTCAGTTACAAATCTATAATTGGCACACTTATTTCTATACTCTTCCCGAATTTTTCTAAACTCATTTGTTTTTGCTTATAGTTGTGATTTTAAAGGTTTCTGTCATTTTCTAAGTTGATACCCTTCGTATTTTAGGTCCTCGTTCTCTCTACGCAGCAAATCTATATGCTAAAGTAAAATTTTGACATTATCAATGCATGATTGAGAACATGAACACCGACTTACCTCTTTCTTATCAGGTTCTGGAGTAGAAGATACCATAAAAGCAAACTGCAACTCCATCATCTCTTCTTCAGGATCAACTTCAACTTTCTGTTCTTGAGCATCATTGATTTGAGCAAAGTGAGCACTCTTAGGTCCTAAAATATTCAGTTCCTGAATCTGATCCTCCCAGTCAAAGGACTGAGCAACCACTACCAGATTAGCAGTCTCACTGTTGATAACAACACTTCCACGACTATTTCCCACTGGAACCATTGTTCTATCATTGCTTACTCTTCTTCTGGCTTTGGATACTCACGAGCAAAATGACCTGGCTCGTGACAATTGTAACACCGAAGCTTTCCCTTGTTAAATCCAACCTTTTTGTCAGTATTCATCCCCCAGTTGTTCTTTCCCATCTTCTTTGCAAATTGCTTTGCCTTAATGGCTACCATTGCTATTTTCCAAGTGATATCCATTTCTTCCATATCTTCTGGATGAATTTGATCAAGATCAGCAAATGAGAGTTGAGGTGGAAGCTCTCCAGCTACAAGAGCATTGTAGCAATTGACAAGTCCAGTGGCAAGAACTAAATTTTCATCGCTTTCTTTGGGATTTGGAGCGGAACCATAACTGGTGCTTTGGAGGAGAAAGCAGCTTGTGGAACACCAAAAGATTGACTTTGTGGATGAGACATAGATGATGAAGTAACAAATGGTGCAACAGCTGGAGCAACAAATGGTGCAGCTGATGGAACAACAAAGGTTTGATTATGAGGTTGTTGAACGGAAAAAGCTTGACTTGGAGAGGAGGTGAAGGATGAAAAAACATTATTTGAAGAAATCCCAAGATTTGCAGTCGAGTAGGAATTCACATGATTAATCTCTCTTTGCTTATCATCAAGATCACAAGCTTTGATGATTGTCATAGTTTCAGCAAGACTGAGACGATTTAGATCTTTCGTCTTCTTGATGAAAGCCACGTTCATATCCCATGCTTTTGGAAGTGAAGTCAGCAGCTTTTTGTTTATCTCAGACTTAGTCACAAAAATCCCAGCTGAACTCATTTCAGTGGTGAGTGTGGTAAAACGCTACAGTTGGGCTTCTAGAGTCTCTCCAAGAACATAATTAAACATATTGAATTTTTGTCTCAACATGTATTGGCGACTCTGTTTCATATCTTCATTACCCTCATAGACCTCAATTAACGCTTCCCACAATGCCTTGGCTGAATTATACTCTTTGAATCCTTGAGCAATATCGGAAGACAAAGCTATAGTTAAAGTAGCTAACGCCCTTTCTTGTCAATTATTTGTCCATTTGCAAGAGTAGTAGTGATTATGATTGGTCCTATGAGAATACTTCGCCAAATTTTAAAGTCTTTCATCTTGATGTATTTCTCGATCCAATATTTCCATTCCGGGAACCCTTCCGCAGATAATAAGCATGGAATGCGAGTGGTTGTTCCCATGATTAAATCCAATTCATGATGAATTGATTGGCTTTGAGAATCCATTTATTTGTTTTTTATTTTTATTGTTTTTGTTTTTTTATATATTTTTAAGTTGAAAATGACTTAAAAAAATAGACTAAAGCACCAAGAATGTAGTTTACGGTCACAAGATTACGACCGTCAACACAGTTTACGGTTCAGGAGTTTTCGGTCAATGAAAGACTCAATAAGACCTATAAATTAGATAGCCTAGCCCAAACCATAAACTGGACCCTTCACTCATTCAGACGTTTTAAGTCAGATCTACAACCCTAAACTCTAGATCTAGCCTCCCAAGTCTCAAATGTCACGTAAAGCTGCAAGCTTTACGTTCATGAATAGCATATTAGACTCATAATGCCAATACAAACTCCAACAAGGGTTAGATTCACAAAAGCTAGACTCTAGCTCAATAAAGCTCGGATCTTTGGGCTCTCAAGTCCTCCTACGGTCCAGATCTGAGGTTTCAACCTCATGATATGCTTAAATAACTCATTGTAAAAGGATGGATGGGAGAAAACCCTAAAACCTCCCTAAACTAAGATCTCACAAAGGCAAGGTCAATATAGGAGCTTTTTACCTTTGCACTCAAGCTAATCACTGAAGAACTCTGGATCCACAACCCCTCCTTGATCAAACACGCCAAGCTCTCCAAATCTCCTTCCAAGGATGCACAAAACCACTCAAATTAGTCTCTCTCTCTCTCTCTCTCTCTCTCTCTCTTTTTCTCTCCTAAATCAATCTGATCGACTAGGGTTTCACACAGGGGAGTTGGGTGGCTGGTGAGGCGGAAATGAGGGCTTAAGGCCCTTTAAATAGGACACAAACCCGAAAGATTAGGGTTTCCACTCGGAATACATCAGTAGCGAAAACCACATGCTCGTCGGCTATAGAAACCTCAGAGGTCGACTCAACGCCTCACGTCGGATACTGATGTTACGACTAAAAGCTAAAGACACGAAGGATCGACTCGCAAATGAGTCAAATAACACCAAAGCAGGTACATAACTCACAAGAAAAGTACCTATATACAGCACAAAATAAGCACACCAAATCTCAAAATAAAATAAATAAGGAAATACGTACCAGCCACGACATTAGGTGTTGCGCAAACCTCCTCCGCTCTCAGCTGAAAAGCTCTCCCACGAGCCCTCAGAGCCTCGGCCTTCATCGACCGACTATCGGTAGCACGCAAAGCAGCATGAGTAGAACCCTGGGTTGATCTCTGGATGAGCTGAGGGCACTCGGCCTTCTGATGGCCAGTATGGTTGCAGTGAAAAGCAAACTGCAAACCCCTTGGGGTATCTCTTCACCATGTGCCCCTCTTTATCATATTTGTAGCAAATCCCTACATGACAAGATCCCTCGTGACTCTTTCCGCATTTTACACAAGTGCGGCCCTTCTGGCCCCCAGCTCTCACATCAGCGGGCTTTGACCGCTTCGTCGCCGGCTGCGACTGTATCGGTCTTCGGTCCCTCCCCTGAGACTCCCCATCCTCCCTGGCCTAGAACTCTAGCTCAATCTCCCTTCGTCGGGCATTGGTCTACAACTCGACCAATGTTTGGTAAGACAAGTTCGCCATGAACTCCCGTATATCCCTCATCAGTATACTCACATAACGACTAACACGTGCCTGCTCAGTAGACAAGCGCTCAGGGAAAAACAACACCCTCTCATGGAACATCCTTGAAATCTCAGTCACAGTTTATTTCTTCTGCTTGAGAGACAGAAACTCTTGGGCCAACCGTTCCCTCTCCACCTAGGGATATACTCGTCTTGGAAAAACTGAGTGAACCTTTCCCACGTCACTGCAACATGGTCTGCAGGAGTAAAACTGGCTGTCACAAATTTCCACCAGTCCTTCGCTCCCAAGCGAAGCTGGTTGAGCGCAAACGGAACTCTCAAGTGCTCTGGGCATGAACACGTATAAAAGCATCCCTCAATATCAGAAATCCATCTCATTGCAGAAATCGGATCATGTGTCCCATTAAACTCTGGTGGATTTATGTTTCTGAACTCTCGGAACAACAACGAGTCACCTCCCTGTGGCCTAGCAGCAGCTACGGCTGCGGTGGCAGCAGCAACAACAACCTCAATAACAGTAGCATAGCACTCATCAAATGTCTAAATCTGTGTGGTCTTAATATACCCATACATCTCCGGTATCGCCTCTCGAATAGTTGCGGCCACCTCCTCATGAATGATTTGGCGGATCTCCTCGTCTTTGGCACTACCGCCCTCGGGGTTGTGGCGCGTACCCACCATGATGTCTTTGAAACACAACAAAAAAATCATCAGAGACTCGTTCCAGCATACTCATACTTGATTTTCCTGCCCCTACATGCTTCTTAGGACCCTAAGGATTATTACTTGGGTTGCATACAGATTCGGTGTTTTTAGTAGTACGGGCCCAATACTACCTTCCACAGCAACCTGTAGTCACCCGAAGTCCTCCTCCTAGGATTCCAATTCGCAAGTACTCTATCTCTCATGGATATCAGACTACTCTCTCAGTAGACTCCTCATATACTCATCTAGTTATCTCTCCTAGATTAACCCTCGACTCAGAACTCTTTCTAAGTGATTCCTGCTAGATACTCCTACTCAGCACATACTCAAGGCAACAACAGATAGCGGCAACTCCTAGGCTAAGGCATCACAAATCAGGAAACTCTAGCCCTAAATATGAAATACCTAGTCTATCATCTAGCATGCATCACTGACATCCCATAAATACCTGATAACACAAATAAGTAAGGGTATTTTGGGAAATCGCCGTTCGGGCTCTGGCTGATTGTACATACTGCTCCAAGTCATTTTTTTCTTAAACTCTTTATCATTTTGGAAAAACCATTTCTTTTGAAAAATTCTCTCAAATCCTCATTTTGAATCCAGTCACACCCGAAGGTATATCAAAATCCCTCAAACCAAGGCTCTGATACCAACTTGTAACACCGTAAATTGTCAAACAAAAATTTTCAGTTAAAATTCACTTTAATCTCATTAACACAATCACAAAACCCCCCAAAAATATTGAGTTATCAAAGACATATGTTCATAAATTGTTTAAAACACAATCCAGGATCCTCCAAAACATATCTCCAACTCGTGTGTGTACAATCAAGCCGGTGCCTTACCATGATCCTGAGAAGTACCTAAAGCACATAACGCATAACACAGTAAACATGAAGCTTAGTGAGTTCCCCAAAATACCACTCATATCTTATTAGCCTCTCATGGATATGCTCAAATAAGAGCCTCCGGTCGATGTGTCTCAGTGGGACCCTCTGGTCCCATAACTCGTGTGGACCCTCTGGTCCTAACTTAGTAAGCTCAGAATAAGATACATCATAAATCACAAAGACATAATGCAAGATATCACAATACTCAATATAAGCACATAAGACCCTTCATTCATACAAAGATTACCACTCTAGGTAAGTATAGTGAGAAGGCTCACCTCGTAAGCAAGTAAGCAATAACCTCGTACACGAATCTCGAACTAGCCTCCTCCTAACACATAGGATAATTATCTCTAATCAATACTTAAATCACCACTCTAAATAAACTGAGTCATTTTTGTAGGGTTTCAAAGCACTCCATGGATGATGGCAATGGGCCCCTTTGATGAATTCTAGGTTAAAAGCCCAAGACTTGTCTTTTCCCTATAAATAGTCATGTATTATTCACAATTAGGGTTAAGAGAGTGAGGCAAAATGTAGCCGCCACGTGAGGTTTCTCATGTAGTGTTAGATTCTCTAGTCTATGCTGAAAGTGTAATTTATTCCTCCTGTTTTCAATAAATCGAGTGATCATTCGACATAATCTTCATATTTGTGTTTGTTCTTATTTTCCGCATCTTGTTCATCAAATCTCAGTTAGGGTTTTAATCCCAACAATTTTCTCTCTCAAACTATTGGAATGGGTAAAAGGCCATTTTACCCCTCCATGGTCCCCATAATCTTTGTCTTCACCAAACCCTAAATTCAATAGAAGTCAACACTCGAGTCAACAGTCCATGTTGATCCGACTCGCCGAGTGCATCTATGTGACTCGTCGAGTTCCCTCGGTTTCTATGAAATGTCGCGAAAATCCAACTTAACTCGTCGATTTGTCTCATCAACTCACCGAGTTACTCATGTCCAGACTCATCGGGGAAAACCCTAGCCGACTCGGCGAGTCCATTCAGTCTATTTCCTCATTCAGACGTTTTAAGTCAGATATACAACCCTAAACTCTAGATCTAGCCTCCCAAGGCTCGAATGTCACGTAAAGCTACAAGCTTTACATTCATGCATGGCATATTAGACTCATAATGCTAATACAAACTCCAATAAGGGTTAGATGCACAAAAGCTAGACTCTAGCTCAATAAAGCTCGGATCTTTGGGCTATCAAGTCCTCCTACAGTCCATATCTGAGGTTTCAACCTCATGATATGCTCAAATAACTCATTTTCAGAGGATGGATGAGAGAAAACCCTAAAAACCTCCCTAAACTAAGATCTCACAAAGAAAAGGTCAAGATAGGAGCTTTTTACCTTTGTACTGAAGCTAATCACTGAAGAACTCTGGATCCACAGCCCCTTTTTGATCAAATACACCAAGATCTCCAAATCTCCTTCCAAGGATGCACAAAACCACTCAAATTAGTCTCTCTCTCTCTCTCCCAAATCAATCTGATCGATTAGGGTTTCACACAGGGGAGTTGGGTGGCTGGTGAGGTGGAAATGAGGGCTTAAGGCCCTTTAAATAGGACCCAAACCCGAAAGATTAGGGTTTCCACTCGCGGCGCCAACTCGTAGAGTTGGTCTCTCTGACTCGCCGAGTTGGTTTAAAAGCTCACGTGGTCAATTCGTCTCTACTTGACGATTTGGGGCACCCACTCGTCGAGTTGCTCACTTAACTCATAATTAGATATTATAAATATTATACATGGGAGTCGGGATGTTACAATTAAGTCAATTTAATATATATATATATATATATATATATATATATATATATATATGAATATGTTTAAATGAAATATATATCATTATTATTTACTTTTTTTATAATTGGATAAACTTTTTTTAAATATTTAAAGATATATCATGTTAAATAATTAATTTATAAAATTTCAAATTAAAATGTTTTTGATATAATCAAATTTTATTTTAAAGTGGTTGTTTTGATTCCAAATTATATTGGTTTTGATATAATCAGAATTTCTTTAAAGACGCCGGAAACCGGGTAAACCAACGATAGCAAGTCATAGAGATGTTTTTTGAACATTCAAACAAGTTTAATGGGGAAATGTGGATAAAAAAATGTTACTTAGTAATTAGATGTATACAAATCGAAAAATATATTATGTTTTTAAATCATTATCCCAAGAAAATTCTTTTCTCCTCCTTTGTTTCTCCATCCTAATCATCCAAAAAATAGGAGAAAACATTTCATGAAAAACAAGCATTATCTTCTACTCTAACTCTATTATTATTTTTTTTCATTCTCCTCTTAAATAAAACCAGAGAACATGCTTCTTTCCTTTTTCTTTCTATTCTCTTAAAAAAATCGAGAGCACATATGTCCTCGTTCCTTCCATTTTATTTCTTAAAAAAACTCAAAAACGTAGCATAAAAGTATTTCCAATTTCTTTTATAATGTATAATACAAATATAACTTAGAAATGAAAATATAAAATGAACGAAAGTAATTAAACTTGTTTATTTTAATATAATTTTTTTTTCAATTTTAGTGAGAATATGTGTTTCTACTACTAACTTGTGAGGTTATGTTCGACCAATCCGGGCATATTTGGTGAAACAAGAATCAATTGAAGCAAAAGGTAACAATTAATAACTCTTTGTTTTTGTACTATATAGATACTAAATGTAAGGTTCAATGTATCCATCACATTTATTTATTTATCTCATTTACTCGTTGTAACATGTAACTTTACGTGTGAAAGAGAAACATATCTTTCAGGGCCGGTCTTGAAGAAGTAAATATCATCAAAAGTCCAGGACGAGGCAGAAAAAAAGGGTCCTTATCATTATTATAAGTTTTTATTTTTAAATAAAAATATATAATAAAAAATTGGGTCTTGTACGGTAGAAACCGATAAGAACCGTCTAAGGCCTTAATGATAATAAAGGATGAACTAGATCTTACTTGGTATGGTTTACTTTCTGATCGGTAGAAATATCCTCCTTTAATCTTTTTGGGATGATACTTCAATTACTATTAATTGTATCTTGAATACAAATACCAACTAATAAGTAGATTAAACACTTTATAAGATTTAGTATGGAAGGGCTCCATCCTCATCTTACTTAATATTTTGTAGATTTGAAGCCGATGTTGGACTAAAGCTTCTAAACCCAAAATCTATTAAATACATATTTGTATAATACTCTAAATGTGGCTTAGATTATCATATGCAAACCCACCAAGAATAAGTTCTCTTATTCTTATGAAAGCTAAGTTAGTAGAAAGCAAGCTTCTAATGACAAAGCAAGTGGGAGGTACATGGAACTTGAAGCAGCTCAAGAACCATAACCTTATGTATTAACTAGTTGACACTAGTTTTAACAAGGATTGTTAAAATTGAATAATAGCTATTCATAAACACAAATTGTTCGCATTAATGGTAGAAATCATTTATGACTTGATAAATGTGGAATCTCTCATTGATGAGATTTTATTGATGGTTTCTAGAAAATCCATCAAATACCAGGATGCTATCTCGGATCTCGAATCTGATAAATGACTTAGAGTCATAAACATGAGATGTAATCCATGTATGAGAATCAAGTATGGGATTGATTAAAATTTATCTCTATAGCAAGGCTAGAAGGACTGATTCCTCTAGAAAGAGTAAATTACATGGATAACCATACACATTTAAAGCAAGACTTATAGTAAAAGATTCTCTCATACTCATGTCACTGACTATGGTCCTCATCATACTCATGAAATTGACTGTGATCAAACCTTTTTCACAAGTAACTATGATTAGATCAACAAGGATATTATTTACTATAAATTCATATTCTTAATACGAGATATATCAAATAGATTTCAAGAAAGACCGCTTTTCTTAATAGACATCTACTAGAAGATATCTATATATCTTAGCATGGAGGTTTTCTTAATCCATGTTATCCTAAACAAAATGTGTAGAGCTTAAGATCCACTTGTGGATATAAAGCAAACATCTCAATGTTGCAATCACCACTTTAATGTAAAACCACAAAGTATTTTTTACATCAAAATGATTGAACATGTGTGTTTACTAAGAACCAGTGGGAGCATAGTGAATATCATAATCTTGTATGAATGAGACATACTTAATCATTTGAAATCACATTCTGACTAAGTAAGTTCGTTTTCACCTTAACTCAGAAAGTGTTTCTAAAATGAAAGACTTAGGAAGGGGAAGATACATTCTTGGAATTTAAAATCTATAAGGGATAGATAAAATGAATGTTAAAAGTTTCATTTCCTTATACATATATTGCCAATATCTTAGAAGGGATCAAGACACAAGATTATTTTGGAGAATTCTTGACATTGTCATATGGCTCCATTTTAAGCTAGCCTCAAAAGTACATAGCTCATAGGCTTGAACTAGATGAAATGACTAAGGATACTAATAGAATAAATTCATCATTTACGCCATATTATGCATAGGACATGCTATTTGATCATATTATAAGCATGTCAAAGGATACTAATAGAATACATGGTTATACGTCAATGAATGACTAAGAGAGCATTCTAAGAGTACTTTAGAAGAACTAAGAGAATGTTTGTGAGACAATTAGTTTAGAAAGGATCTTTATGGAAAGAGCTACACAAGATGTTAATTCCTAAACAGATATAAATAATTGTGAATTATAATTGGATTTTGACTTCATTATGGATGAAGGGTAAGTCTTGTTGGAATGAGGTCCAAGCAAAACATAATGACACAATCTACTACAAAATAAGAATACACTACTTTAGAAGTTGAATTCAAATATGATTGGATGAGTGGGTCATTGAAAAACTATGTTGATTTCTGCCATTCAAGGATCACATAGAAATCTTTGTGACTTCGAGAGTATACTTAATCAATCTAAGATACTCTATGTCATGAAAGAACACCAATCATATTCTCCAAGATATTTAACTACACCTAGAGTAAAGTTAAGTGTGGAGATGATAGTATTCATAGAATTCACACATATTAAATTTTGTTAGATCCATTGATAAGGTCATTATTTTGAGCTAAGTATGAATGGTCACACTTCAGCTATAAGACTTTATTATTCAAGAAATGGGTTTTTGATTTGGATTTAGTATTTGGATATTGGAACATTATAACAACTATTAGATAATTTTATGATATGTTGGGATATAGTCATCACATTAATACTTGTTGTGCTCTATATTAACATGTTTAATCCATGAATATTGTTATTATTCTAAAAAGTTCATAGTCGGTTATAATTGTGGGAGAAATTATGAAGTAAGACTAATATGAATTGGATTGATTGACTCTCACTAGATGAAAGTAGGCAAGTGGTTGTAACCAAGTTTCATAGGTACTTGTCAAAACTGGTATTGAATTGACTCGCATGAAGATCATCTCATGGATCGCTATCATGAATCATAGTTGATTAAAAAGTACTATCTTTGTATCCTTAACACCTGAGATACATAGTGGGACTTAAGTGTAGGGAGTACTATGCTTTTGATATGGTCAAATGTTGTTCCTTAACCGGGCGGTTATAAAAGCCATTTTCAGGTATAGTGTGAACTATGCAAGGGGCTTATGTAGTCAAGATGGGAATTGTTCCTCTTATGTGTTGAGAGTTAGACATCTAAGGAACCTTACCAAAATTTGAACAACTAATGAGATTGATCGTGATCTGTATATCATGTTCAACATGATGTATGTTGCAAAGGGATAACTGATAAACTTACCTTATACAACAATTGTAGCTTTGAGCTTTTTGGGAATTGGGCGTTGATAGAATGGCACAAAGTCGTATGTTGATAGGGGCAGTGAAATGTTGCTAGACGTTCTCCATTATCTATATCAGTCTAATATGAGTCTTGCGCAAGTGGAAGACTGAAAGGTCTAATATGCTCAAGACTCATATTAAAGTGATATTGCTAATTAACAAATGATATTAATGGGTCACATTAACAACAACTTGATATAATTGATTATTTATTAGAAATTGATTTTAAGAAATATTCAATAAAACTCTTATAATTAAATTGGAAATTATTTATTTCATGGAATATAATAATTTTAATTAGCAAGTAACATATTTTATTTCATAATGTATGAATTAATAAGTCATGCACAATCTTTTGGACTAGTTGAGTCTTTTTGTTTTTTTTTTTACCTAAAGACACAGTTTATATTTTATAAACTTGGTTTTATAAAATTTAAACTTATTACTTCCTCTTCTAATCAATTTTCGGAAATTGATGGAAAAGAAGAAATGTATGGCCTTTCACTTTGTTTATTAAAAAGAAATGAAACATGGTGCATGCATGGGGACAAGCTTGTCTAAAGTGCTTATTGGATAATGATCTTTAGATTAAGTTTATGCTTTAAATAGCTTGTGTCTTGCACACTTGGGGTTGGTTCTAATTAGCAATTGTCAAATCCATCTTCTCCCTCTCATTCTCTCTTAATTAGTTAAGAACACTTGAAGTTACTTGCATATTCATCCCCTCTCTAAGTTCGTATTGGTTATGAACTTAAATCTTAAGGGTTTAAGATTTTATGGGCTAGCATCGACATAAATTTGAGTCATTATTGGTGTCTCAAAGGTTCCACATTCTTCATCAACTTCCAAGCCTTCCAAGAGGATCCAAAGAACAACAAAGGTTGTTATTTCTGCATCCTTTCTGTGGTTAGTATTTTATCTTTCTATAACTTGCAAGGAGATACTTGGTGGGTATAAAATGTTATGTTATGTTCAAATTTTTAAGTCTTCTGTTGCTAAATTTTTAAGGTTTATGAAACTATTTTGAACTAAAACCCAACAAAAAGGTCCAGACGTGACTGCAGGCAAATGGTTGACCAAATTGATGTTGTTCTCTTTTAACATTCCCTCTCAACATCAAATTCTAAAATACCCATATTGTCACCAAATTCAACCAATTTTGCACTTGATAAACTCTTTGTGAGGAGGTCTGGTATCTGATCAACAATGTTTACATATTTAAGGTCAATCTCCTTATTTAAGACATTTTCTATGATAAAATGATAATGAATTTCAATGTTCTTGGTACGTGCATGAAAAGTAGGATTCTAAGCATGCTTGATTGATATACAGAGTAGCGAAATACTATAGTTAACTTCTTGGTTCAACTTCTTTAAATATTGCACAAGCCACACACATTCTTGAGATGCTACTACAATAGCTTTATATTTGGCTTTAGTTGTGGAAAAAGAGATTGTAGGTTGACGCTTGCTACACCAAGACACTATACTGGACCCAAGCATGAAGCTATAACATGTAGTTGACCTTCGAATGTTGAAATCACTAGCATAATCAACATCACAAAATCCCATCAACTTACATTCAGATTCCCTCTTAAACCAGAGTCCATAACTGAGAGTAGTCTTAATATATCTTAATACCCTTCATGTAGCTCGAAGGTGGGGGTTTCTTGGACTTTGCATATAACGACTTAACAAACCAACTACAAATGTAATGTCTGGTCTTGTAAGAGTGAGATATATAAGACTACCTACCAAATTTTTATACATTGTTGCATTATCTAACTCTTTACCTATGTTAGCACACAACTTATCATTGTTATCCATGGGTGTTACAACTCCATTGCAATCAACCATTTTAAACTTCTTTAATAAATCAGTGCAATACTTACATTGATACGGAACTAAAAAAACATCATAGTGGATTTCTAACCCCATAAAGTATTTCATTTTCCCTAGGTCCTTCATGAAGAACCGAGTGCATAAGTTTTGTTTAAGTTGGGCTATCATGTCCTCCAACCCACCTATAATTATTAAGCCATCAACATATACAAGCACCATCACTACCTTGCTCCCAACTTTCTTCACAATAGGCCAGTATCTGCAGATGTACTTGTGTATCCATTGTGTTCAAGGAATTGACCATTTTTCCCGAACCACGCCCTAAGAGACTGTTTAACCCCATACAATGCCTTCTTGAGTTTACATACATAATCAGGATACTGTTTTCTTTTGAATACAAGAGGTTATTCCATGTGAATGACAAGATCCAAGTTTCCATATAGGAATGCATTATTTACATCCATTTTCTAAAGTATCCATCCCTTGCTAGCCGCCAAAGCCAACAGAACCCTAATTGTAGTTAACTTGGCCACTGTGCTAAAGGTGTCCTCGTAGTCCAACCCAGATTGTTGTGAGAAGCCACGAGCTACCAAACAAGCCTTAAATCTTTCTATTAAACCATATGCATTATGTTTCACCTTATACACCCATTTACACGATATGAGTTTCAGTTAAGTATCTTTTGGAACTAGTTCCCACGTCTGGTTCCTCATTCAAGTTACTACTTCTTCTTCCATTACTAAAACCCGTTCTCATTTAGTGGCCGCTTGATTATGTTGGTTTTTTATTAATTTTTTTTTTCAAAAACATAAACAATGCAACAAAAGACTTTAGATTTGAACAATAATAAAAGTCATTTATTCCCACCAAAAGATCGTTTTGCAAGACTTAGAAAGATTAAACCAACCACAAAAAGAAAGTGTTACAACCTTTGAAGACTTTGATCCCCATGGGAGGTCGAAAGTTGACAAAGTGAGAGTAGAACCATCAAAATATGCTAGTATTTCACTTGTGAATAAATTAATTTTAAGCTATTAAAACATATCCAAATAAGTCTTAAAAGAAATCAACTTATTTGTTTTAATATCTAAAATCATTTGGTTGAAAGGAAGACGGGAATGAGAGCTCCAACTTCTAAATTTTGGCAGCCCCTTAAGAGCTCTCTAGCTCTCAGTTATTGCCTCAAAATAAGAAGAATAATGATGCTCAAATCTAGCTCCAAAATGCTTGTAAGTCTTCCGTAGGTGCCAAGACATGTAACCAAAAGCAAATACCAAAAAGCAAAAGTGGTAAAGGCTTTCTTACATAAATGGATAACTTAATAAACAAATTGAAAAAAACCTTTTTCCCATGTTTGTTAAATTCGGCCATTAGGGTACAAAAGTAAAAGTATGGAGTGTTTTATACATAAATTCATGACTAGATGTTATATATAAATATATACCAGCTTTATATAAAAGCATATCATTTATATAAAGTGATTCTAATATATATATATATATATATATATATATATAACATATAACTAGTCATATATGTATGAATATCTTCGTTATATAAAACTACTTTTAAATAAATAAACTCTAACTAGTTTAATAAGATATAAATATAACTTATAAATAATCATACTTAATGATATATTTCATAAGTTGTTGTTTCTCTAATAAATATTATTTCCATAAATAATAAATTCCCAATTAGTTAAAAATTATTTCCATAAATTAAAATTTTCCAATTAAATACAAGTGTTGTCATATATATTAATAATCAAATTATACTAACAAATAATCATTTGATGATAACTTGCTATAAGGTGTGACCCTATATGATCATATATTATTAGCAATATCATTCTATAATGACTCTTGGGCACATAAGATCTTTTAATCTCTCACTTGCACAAGACTCGTCATAGATTGATATAAACAATGGTGAACGTCTAACAACATTTTATTATTCCTAATAACACATGACAAGGAATGTCATTCATCAACATCCAATTCCCAAAAGATCCAAGTTTCAATTGATGTATTAAGGTAAGTTTATTAATTATCCCTTTGTTATAGAGATCATGTTGAAGATGAGCCTTGGATCGAAATCAATCTCATTTGTAATTCAACTTTGGGTAACACACGTTAAATGTTTAACTATCAACACATAATAGGAACAAATCCCATCTTGACTACATAATTCTCTTCCGTAGTTCACACTATACCTGAAAATGGCTTTTATAACTGTCCGGTTAAGGATCATCATTTGACCATATCAAAGCACAACACTTCATACACTTAAGTCCCACTATGTATCTCAGGTGTTAAGGATACAAAGGTAGTACGCTTTAAGCAAGCATCACTCATAATAGTGATCTATGAATTGATCTTGATGTGGGTCCGTTTAATACTGGTTCTCAGACAAGTACATACGAAGCTTGGTTACAACGACTTGCCTACTTTCATCCGGTGAGAGTCAACCAATCCAATTCATAATTATTCCAACATTTATATCTAACTTTGAACTTTTATAATAATAAGATTATTCATGGATTAAACATGTTAATACATAACACAACAAGTATTGATGTGAAGATCATATCCCAATATATCAAAACATTATGTAATAAATATTGTTACATTGTTCCAATATCCAAATACTAGATCCAATTTAAATCACATTTCTAGAACAATGAAGTCTCATAGTTGAAATGTGACCAATCATACTTAGCTCCAAATAAGCACTTCCTTAATGGGTTCGACAAAACATAATTTTTGTTAATTCTGCGAAAACTATCGTCTCCATATTTGACTTTACACTAAGTATAGTTAATAACTTGGAGAATATGATCAATGTTATTTTGTGACACAGAGTCTATTAGCTTGATTAAGTATACTCTGGAAGTCACAATGATTTCTATGTGATCCTTGAATGGAAGAAATCAACACAGATTTTTAATGAACTCATTCATCCAATCATATTTGACTTCAACTTCAATAGTAGTGTATTCTTATTTTGTAGTAAATTGTGTCATTATGTTTTGCTTGGACCTCATTCTAACTAAACTTACTCTTCATTCCACAATGAAGTTATAATATGTGAGAACAATAAATAAGATCGAAAGATTCTATAATAATGATGTGAATTAAAGACAAGAACAATGAAGATCAAAAGCGTGCTGAATGCTTTGATTAATCGACTCTCGAAGAGTTCTTTGAGAACTTCTCTGTAAGAGCGTAAATACGACAATTATGGTTTCAAGCGTTAACCCTAATATTACATGCATGCACTATATATAGTCTAAACTAGTAAAGAAGATCCGAGAATGGACATGCCCAAACCGGTATAATACAAACATTACCATGCATACAATTGACGCAACACAATTAAGCCCAACAATCTCCCCCTTTGTGTCAAATTCCGAAGGAGAGTCTTCACCATTGTCTTCTTTACGCATTGACAAGTTTGGGCATTAAATTCAGAAGCACGTTTCAGACACTGAGATACAACTTGATCATATAGGAGAAGCATTTCAGATCCGCAACTGATTTCGCTTTACATGTTTCAACCATTGAGAGAATAGTCTTCAGAGCGGTGGTTGAATAGAGATGTTTGTCTCTAAGAAAGAACATGCTCTTCTGAACAGAATTACCAACCTTTAGTTATACGTAACACTCCAATGCTTTTTTTAAATAACTCCTAGTTTCAGTTTCTTAACGTTCGTAGGCTCCTCTTTAGCTATCAGAGTAGACCTTTTTGCAAAACCAATGCTTTCTCTATATCCATCTTTGTAATTTCAAGGATATAGCAGATAAGCATCATTTTTAGATGGGCGAGGATGGGCTCATACTTCTATTCATCTTTCAGAAAAATGTAGAGCAGGGAGATCTAGTCATATGGATTCATAAATGGCAAGTTTGCCAAAGTGAATTCATCCAAAACTTTATCAGCTCCCTGAAAACCCTTGAACTTTATGTTCACAAAATCTTAAGTAGGCACAGCCGAGCAAACCTTCAAACCCATAATACTTTTCAAGCTCCAAGTATGATACCGAGGCTTAGCATACTTCAAGTAGAAATTGAAGAGTTTCAGATTCACCTCTTTTTTTAGAAATCAGAGCCTTTTCTATCTTCTCAAAACATTGAAACAGAAAACCCTAGTAGTAATGGGAAAATCAAGTTGAGAATCTTCTTCATTATTAATATCAAAAGATACCGAAGGCTCAAACCAATAGATGCTTGGATCATCTATGGCTTCTTTCTGAATTATATTAATTAACCATGGAGGAAAGAGTGACTTCTAATTTTCAAGTGTAACTTTTTCAATGTTAGCCTCAACTTCTTGTGCTTCTAACTCCTTCCGAATTTCAGAAGATCATCAAGTTCTTTGTCTCTCTCTTCTTTCGCACGAGCTTCTCAGATTCAAAAGGCTCTTCTTCTTCTTCATCATCAACAAGTTTCTCTTTTCCTTTGTTTGATGCAGAAGCTTCATTACCATTCTGATCAACAATCTTCGGTGTTGATTCATGATCTCCAATCGTTTTCTTTGCTTGGGGTTCTTCTTTATTTTCACCTCCTTGTTTCCGAAGAGCACCACTTCTAGAAACACCTTCTATCTAATTCAGCATAGCAACGACTAGTTGCAGTTTGTCCAAAAGTTGTTGTCGAACTGAGACTATGAATAAGGAGTCACGAGTCTCCACAAGGCGCTGCAGATACTGATTGATTTCAGAAACACAGCTTTTAACAATTGTTTTCTCAGATTCCAAATCATCAACACACTTGTTTGTATATTGCAGCTTTACCGAAAGGACCTTGGCCTTCTGAGTGTTTTCTGCCAACTAATCCATAATCTTGTTTTCTGTGGCCAATTCCTCATTTAATTTTTCTATCTTGGTAAGAACGGAGGCGTTGAGTTCAACATTGTCAACCTTTATTGCTGAATGAACAACAAAAAGTGCCTCCTTCTCGGCTTGCAAGGAATTACAAAACCATGCAATGACTTTATTCATAACTTTAGTGTTGGAGTTAGAAGAAGTTATGAACTCAACCATAAAGTCTTTCACTTCTTGAGATAGTTTTTCGACTTTTGCGGTTGTCTCTGAAAAAGTCTGTTTAGAAGCTTCAATTGCCTTGGTAGATTTCTCAAGGACTTTTGCATTTTCTTTTTTCAACATCTCCACTATGGCCCTTTTGGGTTGTCAATAGATACTCCTATTTGGGTGAAGGAGAAGATTTGGAAGACTTAAAAAGGGAATCCAATTTCTCATTAAGTTTCTTGAACGACCCTTTCATCATTGGGGCATTATCACCATCACTATTAAGATTGATAGTGAAGGGACTGAAAACAAAATCCGTGAAAGATCCTATATCATCTCCATACTTAATATCATCTGAATCGTTTTTAGGAGGAAAATTGGATGTATCCAGCTCCGAAGTCACACTAGAATGGATATTTGCCCCCGTATCAGATATGTTGACATTAAAGTCCGAACCCCTAGTCGCCTCCGAAACGAACTTGACAATCGACATTTCTGGTGGATTAGTAGTAGAGGAAGTGGTTGGAGGGGTGGAATCGGTGAAAATGGTTGAGGTTAAAGGGATGGAAATCTAACGAAGTGAAAGTCCAACAAAAATTTTTGGTCGTAGTAGTGGGATAGATGATATACGAATAGAGGTTATGATTGGTGAAGATGGTGGAGAAAACGAATGAAAGACATCCGAAATAGGAATAAATGTAGGTAGTGAAGATGATACCTTCAGAAGTGGTTCAGTGGGAGTGCGTTCTGAAGTTGCTGCAGTATCCTCTTCCTCATGGTGAATAGTATCTTCGTTTCGGACTTTAGTGACAGTTCTTGAATCCGAATCTTCCTGAGCAACCAGAGATGGAGATCTCGATTTCTTAACAAGCTTTCTGGTCATTTTGGGAGCTTTGAAGACTTCATAAGGACCAACTTTCGATTTTCTCTCCCCCCCCTCTTTGGTTCGGTACCCTTCTCGATCAACTTTCATAATTCATCAGTAATAGGGAGAACACCAGACAATGGTAGCTTCCGATATTCATTCACGATAACATTGTCAGAAGGAACATTCACCAACATCTCTTCCAGAATAGTCCTAACAAAAGCGAAGTTTTAGGGATCTGACATCATGAACGTAGAGGTCTGAAGAGTCGGAATAACAACCATCAGTGAATCAATCATCAGTGGAACGTTAAAATGACCAAGTGCATGGTTGACCACAATTGACCAAAACCTAGCACAAGATATCCCCGAGTGGCAAGTTGTAGAGATTGTGCTTTGGATGAACTGAGACTACAAAATAGAACCATAATCCAAATTGATTCCACAATAAAAGCCATAAATCAGAGTATAGAACATCTTACTTGCGTTGTTTGATCCTGCAACTCTTTCAGAGAAGCTCTTGAAAAGGAGAGTGAAAACCCCATTCCATATAGGAGGAAGAAAGGGCTTCCTGAACTTTAACAATAAAGCGATGTCGCCAATATATCCCATTCGATAGAACATCTTGATGAGGGCAATGTTGGAAATTGATTCTAGATCCACAAGAGTTTCAGATGAAGGAAACCCTAAAAGTCTGTTGAAGCGAGCCTTAGTGATGGAGGTTTTGTAAGATGCAACCTCGAAGTGGATTATTTCATCTACCTTGGAGTAGATGGCTGAGGAGTAAGCCTTTGAAAGATGAACTAGAGGAACAAATTCTTCCATTGTTAATGCTTGATCCAGTGGTAAGAACTTGAGGCATTCGATAATAGGCCTGAGAACTTTGTCGTAGCGTGATGATTCACGATCAATGATCACATTTTGCCCATTCTTCACGTTGAGCATGATTACAGAGGCTGATTGGTCAAAAAATGCGATATGCTCAGATGAACCTGCCATTTATACGATGAAAAAGATGATGAACAGTAGAGAGAATTCAAGGGTTTGTGATGTAAAGGAGTCGAGAATAGTATTTGTGGTGAGAGAAAACTATTTGAATACCCCCTTTTATACGGTAAGTGATAAGTGGTGAGAGAAAAGCGCCTTTTGACGTTCCCGTACCCTATAAAAGTAGCCTTGAAAATTATGACAGCTCATCAATGTGTCAGATGCCATTGTAACTGACACGCATGATGTCAGGGATTTTGAAAAAAACGTGCCTGATTTAAAATCTTATCTCTAATAAACCGTCGTTTCAGATTTGACGATTCCATAATCAGCAACCAATTCACCAACTGTTAGATCCTAACCTGTTCTCAAAATGAAAGTAACCATTTGGAATTTAGAACCAAACTCAGAAAAATCTCAAGGATTTTTGTGCAAAAGTTTGCCAAAGATAAAGAAATAAAGCAAATTAACTTTAGGAATTCTGTGATGTCAAATAAAATTGACATGAAAATCAGATGGAT
The DNA here is from genome assembly GCF_051521515.1 of Lactuca serriola. Lineage (NCBI taxonomy): Eukaryota > Viridiplantae > Streptophyta > Magnoliopsida > Asterales > Asteraceae > Lactuca > Lactuca serriola. The sequence continues at coordinate 135,003,280 of NC_136409.1, forward strand.
CCCAGGCAACGATCTCTTCTGTATGAGTCAAGAGAGACTCTGAAGTACTTGTGTGGTATCCCGTTGAATTACGATCACCAGTCTTATAAGAAACAGTGAAAGGCTTCTTTTAATAGGCTTCATGGGTGGCTAAGCTTCAACTAGATTCCGTAACTTGACATAAGTCCAAAAATCTAAAAGAAGTATTTGTTTGACCAGTGTAGCCATAAGAACAAGTAAGCTTTGGATATTCTTTAAGTGACTGATATTATGGAAATCTAATATATATATATATATATATATATATATATATATATGAATCTAGTTGGACAGAAATGTCTTGGGTTAAGAATATTTCATTAAGATCACTCAAAAGAAAATTGAGATTTCAAATTATGATGGTGCCAACCAAAAAGCTTTTATTCGACAATTCCTTGGAGAAAAAAATCTAGAACATTTAGTTGTTCACTGTCAATTCAGAAATGGGATTCAAAATTTTGGGTCTCACTCAAAATCATGGTGATAACGATTTCAAGATCATAAACATAGATGTTGTGTAACCATAAACCTTAGTGGTAATTTCTGAGAGTCTCAAGGGTTACGTTTATGAACACAAAATTGATGGATAAATTATAGATTGGTTTCGAAGAAGAAAGTGTACCTGTGCTATAAATAAATGACAAAGCAGTCAACTTTTAACTCGTTATGAGAAGAGTAAGGTAGCTCAATGACTTATGGGAATGAATAGCCTGATTGGGAAGAAACAATCGTAATGAAAGTTTAATAAGGCTTCAAACATAAAGTCTGAGAGGCTTGGGACAACATGCTTCTAGGGACACGTATCTAGGATAAGGATTCAAAATTATACCCTCCCCATTGTTCTGAATTAAGATTAGAAAGAATATTAACCTAAAAAAACATTAGCTTTACACAAGCAATAAAAATATTTTGGTATTTTTGATTTTTGAAAATAATAAAATAGAAATAAAGAAAAATGTTTTTTTAACTTTTGATTTTCTGAAAATGATAAAACATAAATAAAGAAGAATGTTTTTGTAATTTTTGATTTATGAAAAAGATAAAAACAGAAATAAAGAATTGTTTTTTTTTGTAATTTTTAATAAAAATAATTCTGAAATAGAAATGAACAGTAACTTTTGAATCATTCTGAAGCTTGGAACCAATCGGAAGAGACATAGTGTACAAAGGATACAAAACATTTCGAAGCTTGGAACCAATCAAAATTTGAAAAATGAATTCTGAGACGTTCCGAATCTCGGAACAATTCAAAACATGAACAGTTAATTCCGATTACGAAGTAGAATTCAGATCTGAGTCAACTTCCATCATTCCTAGCCCTTGCAAAATTTGATTGAACGTAGGTTCAGGTAAGGCTTTTGTGAAGATGTCGGCCAACTGATCTGAGGATCTAACGAAATGAACTTCAACATTACTATCCTCAACATGATCCTTTATAAAATGATATCTCAGTGCAATGTGTTTTGTCTTTGAGTGTTGCATTGGATTTAGGCAGATTCTAATATCACTTTCGAAATCACAATATAGAGGGATTCTCTTCATATTAATACCATAATCCTTAAGATGGTTCTGAATCCACACTACTTGTGATGTAAAAAGATGCAACAACAATATACTTAGCTTCAGCGGTGGACAAGGAGACACAAGTTTGCTTCTTATATTGCCAACTTAAAATTTTTCCATCCAGAAACTGACATCCCCTTGATGTACTTTTCCGATCAAGTCCACATCCACCCAAGTCAACATCAGAGTATGCTTGTACAAAGAATCCTGAATTCGATGGATTCCAAAGTCCAAGAGAAGTAGTTTGCTTCAGATACTAAAAGATGTTCTTGACTGCCAACATGTGAGGTTCTCTAGGGTTGGCTTGAAATCTGGCACAATAGCACACAAAAAAACATGATATCAGGACGAATGGAAGTTAATTATAACAAAGATCCAATCATTTGATGATACAAAGTCATATCAGCTGCTGGTTTATCAAGTGAAGGTGTGAGTTTCGTTCCGAAAGCCATTAGAACTTTGACTTTAGAATCACCCACCATTTCGAATTTCGCCAATAAGGTTTTTGTGAAGGCTTATTGATTGATGAAAATACCTTCTGAATCTAAACTCTGTCTTATATTCACTCAAAGGAAAAAAGTTAATCTTACCCATCAAACTCATTTCAAATTTAGTTTCCATTAACTTTCAGAATTCAAGTGTGAGGCTGGGATTAGTAGATCCAAAAATAATGTCATCAACGTAAATTTGAACAATTATTAGATGGTTACCCTCCTACTTACGAAAGAAGGTTGGATCAACAATACCCTATTTAAATTTAGTTTGCTTAAGAAATCGAGTCAGAGTTTCATACCACGCCCTTGGTGCTTGCTTAAGACCATATACCGCTTTATCCAGAACATAGCAGTGATTTTGGATATTTTTCATTCATAATGCTAGGTGGTTGTTAAACATAGATGGTTTCTTCCAGTTCACAATTCAGAAATACACACTTCACATCCATTTGATATACATCAATTTTTTTGTGAGCCGCATAGGCGAGAAAAATCTGAACAGATTCCAGTCTAGCCACCGGTTTGAATGTCTCTTTGTAGTCAATTCCTTCTTCTTGACAGTAGCCTTTAATGACCAAGCATGCCATGTTTCAGATTACATTTCCTTCTTTGTCCATCTTATTCCAAAATACTCATTTCATTCTGACAACTGAAGCATCCTTCGGAGTAGGAACCAATCTCCACACTTTATATCTCTCAAATTCATTTAGTTCCTCCTGCATATCTTGCACCCAATCTGCATGATCAAGAGCAATTTTAACAGATTTAGGCTCAATATAAGAAATGAAAGAGTTAAACATGCAAAATTCCAATTTGAAAATAATGAAGTTTGTTTTGCTTTTTGTTGAGCCCGTGTAAGAAATCCTGAAGATGAATATCCTATCACTTGAGATTGTGGGAGATCTTTGGTCCAATTAACCATCAGAGGATAGTTTGGATCAAGAGCTAGATTGATTTCAACATAAACTTCTTTGAATTCCGATTGTACATCTGAGTCATTATTTTCATTCTCCCATTGGAAGTTTGCATGTGACTCTATGTTCGAAATTGGATCCTCCCCCTGGAATGTATCATCCATTTTGGAGTTCGAAGTGGAACCCTCCCCCTGGAATGGAGCATCAATAGGTTGTGCACGATTTGGGAATTCAGAAGCATTCAGAATTGGTTGTTCCTGAGAAGTCTCGATGTTTTTAGCAGCTTCATTAACTATCTTCTTTAGTTCATCATCTTTGTTATCCTTAGCCTTCGATTCCGAGGAAATGGATTTTTCAGGCTCATCAAAAAAATTTAGAAATTCTTCATGCAAATTCATGAGAGGAATAGTTGTAGAATTTGTTGACAGACAAATTTCCCGAGACGGATAATCTTCTTTCTGATATCTCTTCATGTAGTTATCATCGAAGGTGACATAATAGGTTTCTTCAATTTTTTTTGAGTTCTTTTTCAGAACCATATATGCCTTTGAAGTGAGAAAATAATCCAGAAAAATTCCTTCGTCTGCCTTCACATTGAACTGTTCCGACTTTTTTTAGAGTTAAGAAGAAAGCACCTGGATCCAAAAACATGAAATAATTATACGTTAGGTTTCTTATTGTTCAGAATTTCATAAGGAGTTATTAGAAATATTTTATTGATGTAAGATCGGTTCGGTGTGAAGCAAGAAGTTGCAATAGTGTCAGCCCAGAAATAGAGAGGAAGATTCGCAAATGATAACATCGTCCTTGCAGATTCGCAAAGAGAATGGTTTCGTCTTTCAACAACATCGTTCTGTTGTGGAGTGTAAGGCAAAGAAAAGTTGTGAGAGATTCCTTTTCTAGTTGAGAATTCTTCAAATGCTTGATTTTTGAATTCTAAACCGTTGTCACTGCGAATTTTCTGAACAGGCTTTCATAATTGAAGCTTAACTTGCTTGATAAAATCTATCATCTTCGAAGTTGCATCTGATTTCTGTCTAAGAAAAAACGCCCACGTAAATCTGGAAAAATCATCAACAATAACCTTAATATATTTGTTACCACCAATACATTTAATGGCTGATGGACCACAAAGACCAGTATACAATTCCAATGGTTCAATGATTTTGGTATTGATCATGGTTGAGTGACTCTTCCTGCTTTGTTTTTCAAGCTCACAAGCAGCACATAAATGTTCCTTCTCGAATTTCAGAAGAGGCGGACCATTAACAAGATCCCCAATGACGAGCTTGTTTATATCCTTGAAGTTCAGATGGGAGAGCCTTGTATGCCATAGACAACTATCATCCGAAGATTCTTTCGTAAGCAAGCAAATAAATGGCTTCCCTTTGATTGGATTCAGATTCAGTGGATACATCTCACCATTCCATTTGGATTTCAGAAGCAGTACCTTAGATTTATTTTCAATAATATCTGAACCTTCTTCATCAAAAGAAACCTTCAGTCTTGTACCTACAACTAATTGCAAAACACTTATTACATTTTGTCGCAGGCCTTCATCTCTCCCACCATCCTTTAAAGATCTAAACTATCGTAATTCTTCTTTTCTCCCTGTCATGTGACGAGAACAACCGCTATCGATATACCATTATGAATCGTATTGTTCGTCACGCATCACCTACAAAAATTAGAGAGATTTAGGAACCCAGACCATCCTGGGTTGTTGTGAGGATTTCTTTTGAACAGGAAGTATCTTAGTTTTATCAACCCAAAATGATTTTCTTTTCAAAACATGATTCTTCCCTTTTTCAATTTTGTAAACTTCCATTTTGTTGTCATAAAGATTAATTTCAGCAAAATTAGATTTTCATTGAATATATTCTTTGATTTTTGGTGACATTCTTTTTGAAAATGCCTTTTCCTCCCATTTCACATTTGCTTCATATACTTTGAGAGTAACCTCTGGTTCCAAAAGAACTTTGGTTTTTCCCTTAAAATCCTTTGATTTGCTGAGAGGTTTTGAAAAATGAGTTTGAGGAGAAAACTTTGGTTTTGGCTTTTCAATTGGTTTCGAAACTTGTGATTTTGTAGAAAAAATTGACTTTGGTTTCGGAAGATGGGATGAATCAGCTTTTTGACTAGAAGATCGTTCTAAACTGACAGAAATTTGATTTGAATTCTTATTTTTCCAAAAACGGTTTCTTTCTTTCAAAACTTTCCTATATCTAGAATTCAACTGTCTTTTCTTTGCAATAAGTTCTTCAACAGACTTATGAATGTTAGGTTTCGGTTTTTCTTTCTAACTGACATTTTATTCTCTTCGGAAAAGGTTTCACTGGAAACGTCTTTTGTGCCACTTGGTCCAGCCTGATCATAACAGGGGTTCACATGATTCAATGGTTCTGAAATGTATTTCCCTTTTGTTTTCCATGAGGTCATTTCTGAAAGACCTTTTGTTTCATCGCCATTATCAATCGGCTTTGACAAGAAGAATTCATCACATCCATTCGCACTATCATTGTTAACTAGGGACATTAGTTCAGGTGTATCATTTTTGTTCAGTCCGGTTATAACAAATACTTGATTCAGCACGGTTTGGACTTTCGGAAAAACAATTGCTTTTTCTTTCAAAACATTTGAACCTTTGTTTTCAACAATACGAACGAATTTGATTGAGTTTTCTGAAATCAAATTTTTCTTAGGTTCGTTAACATTTTGCACAAAAATAGACACAATCAATTTCATCCTTTACAGAAATCTCACTCATTTTGCTTTGATCAAATTCAGAAACAGTTTCGGAAAAAGTATTTTCTGAATTTAATTTCTTGCATAATGAGTCATATTTTTGCATAGTACTTAATTTGATTTGTTCTTTATCTTTTTCGTTCAATAATTCTTTCAACATGTTTTTATAGTCTTTGGACTATATATATATATTCCTTGATTTTCTCAAATCCAAACCTGTATGAATTAGAAACGTCATCTGATGAAACAATAGATTCGTATTTATAACAATCAGCATCGATTTCATCTTTCAATTGAAGAAAGGGTAAAATAATTTTATGCGGACCTTTCCCTATTTCAGAATCCAAATGCAATTGATTAATATTGAAATATAAATGCATAACAATTAAACAGAAAATATTCATTTGTTTCAAAAGTGCACGACTATCTCGTTTAAGATAAATGACATCATCACGTGACCTAGTAAGCTCTAATTCCAAGGCCTATATTCTTAATCTTCACTCTTCACTTTTAAATGTTACCCTGTTGAGTTGATCAGTTAGATTAGAATTACTGATACGAGTTCGTTTTAAACTAACACTAAAATAGTAAAATTAGAAATAGTATATTTTAAATAGTCTAGTTCAGAATCATAACGAGACACAGGAATTTTAAGAGATTTGAGTATAGAATGTACCTTGTCGACCGCCTTCTCGCATTCTTTAACTTTCTCTGAAATAGCTTTCACAGCAAAACAACTTTTGGATACTCGACCACCATCACTAGAATACCCTCTTTGTTTCAAAACTCCGTTCTAAACCATTAATCACTTGCCTTCGTATCCCTGCACTTCTCACTAGGGATGTTATTCGGGTCAGAATCGAACCGAGCCGACTTGAACCCGAATAACTCGAAAATCGAATAAGGGTAATCGAATGAACCGAAAACCAAACTGATTAACCAATATCGGTTCAGTTCAGGTATTAATCGACTCGGTCCGGTTATTGCCCGAATAACATGTACAAGTTGATTAAGTACCTAATATAATCGAGAAAAAACGAATAACCCGTATTAGGATTCTATAACCTGAATAACACGAATAATAGAATAAAAATGTACTTTTATACATTAATAGAAAACATTCAAAGACTAACATAACATAATAACACATTGAAAGAATAACATTTACTTAGTAGATTAACATAATGGGAATTAATTTCTTACTTGCGTTTCTTGAGTTGGAGTCCAATTTTCCATGACTAGACAAAGTAGGAATTTGTGAATCCTTAGAAACAATAGGAAAGGTTGGTTTTTTAAAGTTTGAAACAAGAGAAAGGATCAACAAAAGTGATTTCGATTTTGGAAGTAGATGAGAATGTTGGTCGATTTTGAAACGACGAGAACGAGTGTAGGTTTTTTTTGGTTATAAACGAAGAGGACAAAAATATGAATCATAATTTTGTATTTTTTCGATGAGAGAAAGGGGAGGATGAATGATTATCCGGGTCTGTATTTAGAACCGAATAAGCTCTTATTTGGGTAACCCGAACCAAATAAGCATAATATACATACTCGAAACCCGAATCAAATTGCTTATTCGGGCCTAATTCGGTTCGGTGCGGTTTGGGTTTTCGGGCCAAATTCTCAACCCTAATTTTAACTTTGCCACAAAGCATCCGCCATGTATGGGTTTCCCGAGTCTATAGACCAAACCTCAACTCGTCAGTCATCATCACTGCCTTCCTGAACGATCAACGTCGGCTTCGCATTTGACACATTCTTTTTCCGAAGCTCCTCTATCTTCTATAAATAATAGGCTTTGTCCTTTTCATTTTCACTCTTCTCATTTTGCTTCCTCAACATACACTCCTTCATAAAGTGATTCTTGTCATGAAAGTAATTACAATCATAACCAGAATCACCCAACAACTTCTTTTCTTTCTTCTCCTTGTCGTTCACTGAGTTCTTGAAAAACTCATCCCTAGGCTTCTATGAAATTGAATTATCTTGCCTGAAATTGTTTCTGTAATGAGAAAAGTTCTTCTTATAGAACTTCTTGGGATTAGACACCAAAAAGCCTTGTCTTCTTTTGAGATTTCACTTTCTGAAAGGTCTGATTCAGAATATTCTTCAGCAGTCTTCTTTCCATTCGCTACCAACTCCAAGGATCCCATGCTTGAAACAATCTTTGCCTCTTTTGTTACTTCCTCTTCGTGAGATTTCAGTATGAAACATCCCAAAAATACGGTCCAAAAATTTCATTTTAAAATCATTATTTAAACCATAAATCATCCATCATCATAATAAAACAAGAACCATGTATCTCAAAAACATCATGTCAAATACTGTATCATTCATATAAGTAATCATCAGAGTCTAAAACAATCCCATGCTGAAACTATGGTATGTGCCATGCGATCATCACGAGCCCTTCCCTTTGCTAGTGGAAGTACCTGAAACTAAAACTGAAAATTGTAAGCACAAAACTTAGTGAGTCTACCCAAGTTACCACATACTATACACATAATCACATACTAGGCCTAGTCCACTGCATCGGGCCCCGCCCGACATCAGATCGAAATCCGGTATACATATCATGAGCATAACATAATCATATACATGACATAAGAATAAAAATAAAGCTAACATTCCTCGGGCTTGCCTCGGCATCGGACCAAAGTCTGGAACACATAATGATACACACGCAAGAATCACGAAGACATCAAGCATACTAACTGCATCGGGCTAACCTCGACACATACAATCACAAATAAACAGGTCGACCTTGGTGCCTTAGACTCGTTCCTATAGGAGAAGACTCGCCTCTCAAAATGAATGTTGAACTCAAGTGAGGAATCCCTGTCTGCTACTCCGGCGACTCTCCGGCTATAAATTCCAAAATAACACTTAATCAAAAACTGATGACTCTTCCTAGGGTAAAATGACCATTTTACCCCTGGTCAAAGTCAACGCTCTGGTCAAAGTCAACATTCTGGCTTGACCAACTCACCGAGTCAACCTTTCTACTCGCCGAGTTCTATAACTCAGATATCTTGAAAACACGAATCAACTCGCCGAGTCGTTCCACCGACTCGTTGAGTTCTATCGGGCTGATTAGTCGCGACTTGGCTCATCCACACGTTAAGTCCCTCTACAGACTCGTCGAGTTCTAATAACTAAAATCAAACAACACGATACGACTCGTCGAGTTCCCTTATGGACTCGATGGGTCCTTTTGTCTATTTGGCCATCTTAACAGATTAAGCCCCTATCTTATAGATCCAAGGTTCTTAGTTCGTTTTCCCACTGGATAGGCCTTTCTAAGGGTAAAGTTTCCAACTTTACCCGTTCATAACTCTCCTAAGAGGGTTTAGACAAAACCCTAGTTCCTATAAGGCATGGATCTTGTCCAAAATGCCATAGAATCTCAAATCCACACATACAAACCTAGATCTAGGGTTTTAACACCTGTTGGACACATAAAGTTCCGAGCTTTCCTTCCATGCATGGTCATTTAGGTCTAAAAAGACGATAAAATTGCTTATAAGCTAGCATGGGGCTTCCATGGTCATTACGTTCCAACCCCAAGGACCAAGGTTCTTGAACCAAAACTTTCATAAAATGGACACAAGTAGATCTAAGAGAAGAATGATCAAGTTGGTAACTTGATTACCATAAATTGTAGCCAATGGAGTGTAGTTCCTGGATCTACTCCTTCCTTCTTGAGTCTTCTATCTTCTACTTCTTCCACAAGCTTCAAAAGGCACAAATAACACTCAAAATGGCAAGAAATAGCTCAATATGGCGTATTAGGGTTTCAATATCGGGGTTTGGGGTGATGGAGGTTGGAATGGAGGCCAAATATGATGCTTAAATAGGGTGCAAACCCTAGAGATTAGGGTTTCATCCAGCCTGTCCTACTCGTTGAGTCCAAGCTATGACTCATCGAGTAGCTCATTAAAACCCTGCGCACAAACTACCCTCTACTCGACGATTCAGGGCTACCAACTCGTCGAGTCCTTCTTTCAAAATAAATAAATACTTAATTAAATGCGTACTAGGGAACCGGACGTTACAATTCTCCCCCACTTGTCTTAGACTTCGTCCTCGAAGTCTGCTACATCTGAAAACAACTTCGGGTAGTTCTCCCCCACCTCTTCCTCAGGCTCCCATGTCCACTTTGAACCGTTGCAGTGCTGCCACTACACCTTAACTAACTCAACCCTCTTGTTCCTTAACTCCTTCGTCTTGCGATCTAGAATCACCACTGGTCTCTCAATGTAGATCAGGTTGTCATTAACCCGAATATCCTCAAGGAGTACCACTGCTGACTTATCCACTAAGCAGTTCCGCAACTGAGACACATGGAAAGTGCTATGAATCTGGTTGAGCTCTGCTGGAAGATCTAACCGGTAAGCAACCCGGCCCACCGGGCCAACACCCTAAACAAACCTATGAACCTGGGGCCCAGCTTGCCCCGCTTCCGGAACCTAATAACCCTCTTCCACGGTAACACCTTCAGAAGGACCATGTCGGCCACCTGGAACTTTAATTTTGAACGCCTCTTGTCAGCATAGCTCTTCTGCCGACTCTGAGCAGTCTGGAATCTACTCCAGACCTGTTGAATCCGCTCTGTGGTCTTGAGTACCACCTCCGTACTCCCCATGACCCTCTGACCGACCTCACCCCAACAGATTGGGGTCCTATACTTCCTCCCATAGAGCCTCTCAAAGGGAGGTCGATCTATACTGGCATGGTAAATGTTGTTATACGAAAATTCCGCTAACGGAAGATACGTATCCTAACTGCCACCGAAATCTAACACGCATGTGTGTAACATGTCCTCGAGAGTTTGGATCGTCCTCTCGCTCTTCCCGTCCATCTAAGGGTGGAAAGCGGTGCTAAAGTAGAGACGAGTACCCATCTCCTCGTGAAACCGCTTCCAAAATCTGGTAGTGAAACGGACATCTCGGTCTGACACTACCGAGACAGGCACTCCATGACGTGCCATTATATCTCGCACATAAATCACGTCCAACTTCTCGGCCGAGATGCTCTCTTGGATTGGTATAAAGTGGGCGCTCTTGGTCAACCGATCCATGATGACCCATATCGAATCGACCCCACGTGCGGTCCTGGGAGGATTAGTAATGAAATTCATGGTGATATCCTCCCATTTCCACACGGGAATGTCTAACGGTTGCATCTTGTCGTGCAGTCTCTGGTGCTCTTCCTTGACCTTCCTGCAGGTTAGGCATCTCTCCACATACCAAGCTATGTCCCGCTTCATGAAGGGCCACCATTAATCGGGTCGAAGATCTTTGTACATCTTCGTCGCTCCCGGATGGATGGAGAACCTAGACTTGTGGGCCTCATCCATCAATGCCTACCATACTCTGCCCCAGTACGGTACCCAGACCCTCCCATGTAGGGTCAACAACCCTCGGCTGCCGTAATCAAATGAGGCCACTCGACCCACAATCCTCTCGCACTTCTGGAGATCCTCCTGCAGGCCCTCAACTTACGCCTCCCGGATCTACTCCAGTAATGGAGTAATCACTGTCATACTCAGACAGATGTCTCGGATCGGGGTCGCTACCGCCTTGTGGCTCAGGGCATCGACCACTACGTCGGCCTTGCCCGGGTGGTAAAGGATCTCATAATCATAGTCCTTCACCACATAAAACCACCGATGCTGCCTCATGTTCAGAAGTGGCTGATCCATGAGGTACCTCAAACTCTTGTGATCCGTGTAAATGGTACACTGGACCCCGTAGAGGTAATGCCGCCAAATCTTGAGGGCGAATACCATTGCCCCCAGCTCTAAATCGTGCGTCGGATAGTTAGCCTCATGAGGCTTCAGCTGCCTCGACGCGTAGGCTATTACATGACCCCTATGCATTATAACTGCACCCATGCCCGTAATTGACGCGTCACAGTACACCACAAAGTCATCTACTCCCTCGGGCAAAGTCAAAATCAGTGCCTCACAGAACCGCTGTCTTAGAGTCTCGAAGGTTTCCTGCTGCTCAGGCCCCCATAAGAAAACCACCGACTTCTTGGTCAGTCGGGTCAAAGGAACTGCGATCTTGGAGAAGTCCTGAATAAATCTCCGGTAATAACCCGCTAGATCCAGGAAACTCCGAATCTCAGTTGGAGACCTCAGAATCTCCCACTGCATCACAACCTTTATCTTGGCCGAATCGACTAGAATACCCTTCTGGTTGACGAGATGCCCTAGGAACTACACCTCGCGCGACCAGAACTCACACTTTGAGAACCTTGCGAAAAGTCTCTCCCTCCTCAGTGTCTCCAACACCTCTCTCAGGTGCTCCTCATGCTGCTCCTAAGTCTTGGAGTAAACCAAGATGTCATCAATGAAAACTATTACAGACCGATCCAACATCGGTCTGCACACTCGGTTCATAAGGTCCATAAACGCGGATGGATCATTGGTGAGCCTAAACGACATCACCACAAACTCATAATGACCATAACGAGTCCTAAAAGGTGTCTTCTGTACATCATCATCTCTGACTCGCATCTAGTGATACACTGACCGTAGATCAATCTTGGAGAACCAAGATGCTCCCTGAAGCTGATCAAACAAATCGTCTATCCTCAGAAGTGGGTAACGGTTCTTCACCGTTACCTTGTTCAGCTCCCGATAATCTATGCACATGCGATGTGGTGGTTGTCGAGGCCAACAAAATTAATACCCTAAATATTACACACTAAAATAATGTATAGTGGTAAAGGGATCGTATCCACGAAGATTGGTTCAATTTATAACTTTATGAAACATCTCTTTGTAAAAATACTTGTAAAATAACAATAAAAAAAATAAAATGGGGGGGGGGGGTTAGTTCTTTCGATTGTTTGACAAAAATTAAAACTAGCTAGAATGAAAATATGACAAGTAAACAAGTAGAAGATTGAATTAAATGCAAAGAAGTGGAATTGGTTGATTTTGGGGAACACCTCATGGATGATATGATTGACTTATCATTAGACTTAATGGAATAACACTTGTGAATTGGTTTAACTTGGCTATAGCAATTCATAAGCACAAATTGCCTCAACTCTTCTTAGATATTAAAATGGTTAGAAGAGCTCTTAACACATTTCCTTAATTGAAGTCACAAAATCAATGAAGCATAAAATCTTGTGAAAATCAATTAGCTTTAAGTTGTAAAAGTTACCAAGTCCAAAAGATAATCAAATGCTTACATTATCATTATGGAAGAAACATTTCCATGGTCTAAATGAAATGAAAACAAACATATAAACCATTTGTTTCTTACTAATTTGAAGGTCTATTACTTAACCAAGAAATTAATCAACAATAACAAGCATTCATTCATCCAAGCTCATGATCAAAGATAAATAAACACAACAAGATGTTTAACTAGAAAACATTCCCATAAGCATCAAACACAAATGTAATGATAAATCTTCAAAGCAAATAATCATCCATGGGTTAAACCCTAATCAACCAAATGAAAATTTAGCCAAGCATGGCCAAAGTAAAAGAAAAACAATGTAGTTTAGTGGTATCAAACATTGTCTTAGATGCAAGATGAAAGGAAATTACACTAATCTTCCAAAAATTCTTCAAATCTTCCAAAGCTCTTGGAGAGAATATGGTGTGTGTTCTTCAAGTCCTCCCCTAAAAAATGGCTCCAATCTCCAGCAAAAGGGGGTTGATTTCCGGATTCAAAAAGGTGCCAAAAGTCACCCACCAAACTTTCACAAATAGAGTCAACAAGTCAAACCTGGAATCAGCTCAGGGCAATTCACGCGGACCGCGTATGATTTCACGCGGACCGCGTGGGTCACGCTGAATGTGAGACTTCGGCCATTAATCATGCATTTTAGCCCAATCTTCACTTCTTCAACTTCAGCCCACAATCATAACTCTTTAGGACCCATTTGCCATTCCCAAGCCTTCTAATGATTGACCCAATACTCCTTAAATTTTCTTGTAGCTCGATTCCGCGTCGCCTCATCATCATCCTTGCCCGTAAATTAAATCCAAATTGATTTCTTCTTTTAGGCAAGCACCAAGCCCAATCACACCACTTCAAGTCCACAAACAAATCACATGCCTTCATAAGTCCCGCATCCTTCTAAGCCTTCAATAACAAATTGTCTTCGGTAAATCCTGCAATTAAGCTCAAAAGACTAGAAAGCACCCGGTAAAGGAGAAAAATGACAAAAAGAGAAAATATGCATGAATATTGACTAAAATGAGATGGTTTTAACTAAAAATAAACTATGAAAAGAAGCAACAAAAATGAAACTATCACGATGTGACCCGTCCTTCATCTTCACAAACAGGATTGGGGCTCCCCATGGTGAACTGCTCGGCCTGATAAAACCTTTGTCTAGCAGCTCTTGTATCTACGTATACAACTCCTGCATCTCGGGAGGAGCCATCCAATATGGTCCCTTGGCTATCGGAGCCAAACCAGGGACTAGGTCAATCCTAAACTCAACCTGTCTCTCTGGAGGTATCCCAAGTAAATCTTTCGGGAATACGTTCGGGTACTCTCGCACTACCGATACATCATCAACTATCGCCTTACCCTTATCCCGGGTATCCATGACATAGGCAACGTATCCGGTGCAACCCTGCTGAAGGTGGCACCTCGCCCTCATTGCTGAACAGAGAATCGGTCCGCGCTGTGGCCTCTCACCCTGAATCACTAGCTCTCCCCCATTAGGAGTACTAACCCTCACTAGTTGCTGCTCGTAGTCTATCACTACCCCATTTGGGCTCAACCAGTCCATACCAACTATAACCTTATTCCCTCGCAGGGGAATAGAAACCAGATCCACAGAAAACTACTGATCGAACAACCGTAGCATACATCCTCTATGAACCCTCACGACCCTGACAGTCCTATCATCCACTATCTCTACATCTAGTGGGCAACCCAGCTCCCCCGAAGCTCTACTAAATCGCTTGCTAAGTGTGAGCGACACAAAGAATCGGGTAGCCCCCGAATCAAACAGTACCAAAGCTGATATGTCATTCACTAAGAATAATCCTATAACAAAACACATAAACATGAGTAATAATTAGAAATAATAAAAAGATAATGGAGAAGATACATACCCGTAACCACATTAGGATTTGCTCGTGCCTCCTCTGTTGTCAATTGGAAGGCTCTGTTCTTCACCACCGACGCCTCAGCCCGACCCTGACGACTGTTTGTAATCCTCAAAGTGGTAGGAGCAGGTTCCACCACCTGTCCTGCTGTTGCTAAACTCGGGCACTGGGACCACCTATGTCCCCTCTGATTGCACTGAAAGCAAATCAAATCTGATGATGTGGTGGTGGTGGTAGTAGTTGTACAATCCCAACTCATATGCCCAGTTCGGCCGCACTTGAAGTAGCCAAAACTCCCTGCCTTGCACACCCCATTGTGAAACTTGCCACATTTTCCACAACAGTTGTGTCACTGCTGGCTCCTAGACCTGTTGTCAGACATTTTGGGCTTTTTCCCAAACTCGCCATGCCAGATGCCACCTATGGCTTCCTCTTCCTCTCCATCTCTAAATCGATCTCTCTCTCACGAGCCCTCGCAATCATGTCCTCCAGCGTCTTGTAGTTGGAGCGACTCACAAACTGGCGGATATCACTCCGCAACATCTCATGATACCGGGCCTTCTTCATCTCCTCGTCCGCCACGTATTGCGGAACAAGAAAGGCCTTTTTCAACTCCTCGTCCACCATTGAATTTGCCCCGCATCACCATTTCAAAGGGAAAAATCCTCCCGTGACCTACAAAAGAAAGAAGTAAAACGATATGAGTAAATTGATTCCCCTAAAAATATATCTTTGGAGGGGGGGGAGAGCACTTACCGTCTTTCTCCAAAAAGTATTGAGGAATCATCCCTCGAGCCCTCCATGTGGCACTCATCCCGACCGCGGTTAGGATGTGATCCTCCTAGTATTCCCCAGTGAAGTAGAAACCCCCAACGCTTGCACCACAGTTAGGCTAGCACCCCACGGTTTGGGCGACCGATCATAGTAAACGGTCACCCAGGGATAGCCGTAACCAACCAAGTTGCACTTCACCAAAAATTACTTATATTTCCGATTATTCTTGGACGCTCTCTGGTTAACGATGAACATATGAATGCCCCACCTTTGGGATAAGGTATGAATGCCAGACTGAGAAGAAGAGTTGAAAAATACCTTGAAGGCTCAGAACTGAGGTGACACCCAAAGGGCTCGACAAGCTAGTTCAAAGCCCATGATTTTATTGACGGCGTTGGGAGCCAGATCATCCAAGGAGAAGCCATATCGACGCATGATCTCATCAAAAAAATCAGTTGTTGGCAACCTCGGACCTACCTCAAAGGTCGGAATGGGGACTATGACCTTTCCTTTCGGAGGACAAGAGATGACCACCTTTTCCTAGGATACTGCACCCCGTGTTCAGGTATAAAGTCGAACCTGGTTTGAAGAGCTTCAAACTCTCTTAGGGTTGGCTCGATTCCATTTTGTGGTGTTGCCATTTTCTCTTGAAGTACAAGAACAAGGTGGACGAGAAGGTAAACAAAAGAAGAGATAGAAGTAATTGAAGAAGTGGGAAGTACAAAGAAGAAAACCATCCTTGATAAGGGAGGTTTTAAATGCAAACTAGGAATGCCGAACAGTTACCATGATGAAACCGTCTGCGCAGACGGCTTCGACACATCAGCGAACGTCGGGGCCATCTACACCGAACACATGTCTTGATCTAAGCTAGAACAACTCAGCTACGCTAGGCTAACGCCGGCGTTTACTAGCCTAGGGTACTTGTTAACGTATCCCACAAGGAATACGTTAAAGATAACATAATTGTTATCTTTAGGCGACCTAGCTAATGATCGCAAATCTATCCTAATGCCAGACCCGGGCCCTCACCCTCGTGCTAAGATCCTTACGCTTGGCGACCTTGCGCCCAGGTCCAATTCTTGATGACAATGTTCGGTCTATAATAGGACAAAACACATCTAGTCGTCTCCCAGAGCGACACGTATGTCGCCCATAGCGATGTCCTCTGTTTACTCTGCACCAATAACATATGATGACTAGTGGTGCACGATCCACCAATGAGACTCCTCCACGTCCTGTCGTCCCAGACGGGACAAAGGATACTATTGGGATTGTGCACTAGGAACAACAAGTATAAAATGACCCTTATTCTCCAAGAAGAAGGTATCGCCTTCTCTCCATCAAAAGACCCTAATTAATTTATCCTCAAACATACACTAACTAGATCGGTGGAGCTTCGTCCCGGGACCACCTCCCGGACGTCGACTGTCATTATCTCTCCATTGATGTGATTATAGGGCTCAACCCAATCAGAATCAACAAGTGATGTTGTTAAGTCCAAGGCCCATATCACAAAAGATCCCTATACTCGTCTTTATAAACATTATTGCATTGTCGTTTACGATTACTATGAAAGGCATCATTTTTTGTTTTTGCCATGGGCCTCAAATTAACTTGCGGCGCCCCTAGGTAAGCCGATGACAGTGGTCCGCGATGGATAGAGAAATGTAAACGAATTGAAGGGTGAGAGGGTGGAAAACCAATTAAATGGCAATCATGTGACATAGTAACCTGTTATATGATGGAAAACCAGCTAAATGGTATTTATGGCAAAATCTTACAAAGTTCGGTCTCTACAACTTCTAACTCAAACAACGGACGTTACATAAAGCAAGTCAGTAAAATGTGTATTGTGAAACAAACTTCAGCAGTTACAAAAATCTCACAAAGTTTCAGGTAATTTGAAAGACCTTATGAACTCACTATTTTTAACTATATATTTATAGTGTCTATAAAAAATTTATAACCGTTTTCTGACAAACTATCATAAAAATAAATATTACTAAGACCAACTCTAACCAACGGTTAAAATACTATTATAAAAACCAATAAAAAAAATATTTTCATTCCAATCGACCTTTAAAAAACATTATTTTAGAGTTTAGGAAAACTTTACATACCAAATATGAAGGCCAATTCACATGACCTCTAAAAAAAACATAATTTTAATGTTTGGTTGAAATACAAACTCCATTTTAAAGTTAAACAATCACTAATTTAGTGACCAATTTAATGTTTTATGGTTCGAATACAAACTCCATTTTAGTGTTGAGCAATGGAAATACATTTATGACGAAATATGCAAAACATTGGATTATGACATTGTATCAAACTATCAAGTAAGATTACATACTTAGTATGGAAGATTGGTATGGAAGATTGGATCATAGTTATTTCGGGTACTAAATGTAACATTTAAGGGTGTCAAAGTGAAATTCTTTTTATCTTGATTTAAACTCCTTTGTTTTTGTCTCTATGACGCCGGCCATTTGAATATAAAAACTCCGTGGCTCAGTGCTGCAATCGACGCCATTTGGTCAACGATGAGATTATCTCGTCGGCGATTCCTCTTTCTGGTCTTCGCCGTTGTTCTCTTACACTCATCACTCCGGACTTCTGCGACCCATTTGAAACCGGAGGTAATTGGTCCCCTTGGTCAGCGGCTTTTGGAGGATGCGAAGTCGCCGGAGCTTTTTAACTGGGTTAGAAGCATTCGCCGGAAAATCCATGAGTATCCGGAGCTAGGGTTTCAAGAATACAAGACGAGTGAAGTGATAAGAGCAGAGCTCGACAAGCTTGGCGTCGAGTACACATGGCCGGTGGCGGAGACCGGTGTTGTCGCCACCATTGGTTCCGGCGAACAACCATTCTTTGCTCTCCGAGCGGACATGGATGCTCTACCAATCCAGGTTCTTTTTTCTCTGAATATTTTGAGGTTTCATGTTTAATTTCTCTCGTTTTAAACAATAAACATCCCAAAGTTTCATCTCCTCCATCGGAAAATATCAGGAACTAGTCGATTGGGATCACCGGAGCAAGATCGCCGGCAAAATGCACGCCTGTGGTCACGATTCTCATGTAGCAATGCTACTTGGAGCTGCTAAATTGCTCCAAGCGAGGAGACACGAACTCAAGGTAAAAGAAGTACTATATCTAATGCACGATGTACAACCTGTAAAGCATGAAGCTTATGCTTCTGTTGTTTACTCTTAAAAGGGCACCGTGAAACTGGTTTTCCAGCCCGGCGAAGAGGGTTTCGCCGGAGCTTATCATATGCTAAAACACAGCGCACTGGACAACATCAAAGCCGCCTTTGCCCTCCACGTTTATCCGTCGTATCCGGTGGGTGTCGTAGCTTCACGGCCAGGTCCGGTGTTAGCCGGCGCCGGAAGGTTTACAGCCACCATTAAGGGTACCGGTGGACATGCTGCAACCCCACAGTTATCGAAAGATCCGATTCTTGCAGCATCAATGGCGGTTGTTGCTCTACAACAGATTGTATCTCGCGAAACCGATCCACTCGAGTCCAGAGTAATCTTAATCTGCGACTTATTTAAAGTAATCTATTTATGTGATTTTAGGGTTCCGATTATTTTCCGGTGATTGATTTCAGGTTGTGACGATCGGATACATTATCGGAGGGAAAGCAGACAATGTGATTCCAGAGAGTGTAAAAATTGGGGGAACATATCGAAGCTTGTCTTCTCAAGGTCTTATAGACACCAAAGAAAGGATTAAACAGGTAAACACTTAAAATCATCTAGTAATCGAGATCAATAACCTTGAAGGAAGCCCAATTGATAATTGCATTGTGTCTGTGTGTATTCAATTTTTGATTTCAGGTGATAGAGACGCAGGCCGGCGTTCACCGGTGCGAAGCAGAACTGGATTTCATGGATGAAACGCCGCTGCCATACCCGGTGACGGAAAACGACGAAGGATTATACGAACACGCAAAGACGGTGGCGGAAATCATACTCGGAAAACCCAATATGCAGGTGCTTCCGGTGACGATGGGAGGTGAAGATTTCAGTTTTTTTACACAGAAAATGCCGGCGGTTATGTTCGTGATAGGAAGCAATAACAAGACGAAAACACCGCCGGAGCATTTACATTCACCGTATTTTGTTATTGATGAAGAGGCGCTTCCGATTGGAGCAGCATTTCATGCTGCGGTGGCGATTTCTTATTTGGATAGACATGGTGGTGGTGGTGTCATTGAGCGTGATGAGTTGTAAGCTTTTAGCCTAAGTTTTCATGTGCGAAAGAACAAGATGAATAATGTGATGGCTAAACAGTACAGAGATTTGTAAAAAAAATGTCATTTTGGTTATTTGGTGGCAATGTTATGGACATTCACTAAGTTTTCTTTTTGAAATGCTTTTGATTAGGTTTTACATCCATGGGAAACAACGGACTTGAAGTTTTTAAATTAGCATGTCACATACCTACTAAAAAAGTGAAATTAGTAACATAATCTTCACCATATTATTAGGTTTGGGGTGACATGGGCATGGTAAAAAAGGAGATGACATCTATATGGCTATGTGGCACCGAGGGGACATGACATACATCAACCCCTAAC
Organism: Lactuca serriola; assembly: GCF_051521515.1. NCBI lineage: Eukaryota > Viridiplantae > Streptophyta > Magnoliopsida > Asterales > Asteraceae > Lactuca > Lactuca serriola. Next base: position 135,023,470 of record NC_136409.1, read on the forward strand.
ATAACAGGACAAGATGACATGTTCAAATGTCATTCAAATATCGAGTCATGTCCTGAGCCTGCAACAAGGGGTTGGACTGCTCCCTTTGGGCCTATAGTATTAGCCGGACCACCCGAGTGTCTTTGCTTACAACACAAAGCAAAACCGTCTCAAACCAACCACAATATGTCGACATATACAAACAACCAAAACAATAACCAGCAAACACAAGTAATCATAACAATTCTACCAAACTAATAGATCACTACAACATAACAACATCCTACGCACAATGATACATGTTGCAGTATAAAGTATAGAGAGAAAACTCGCTTCGCTAATCAGAGTAACTACTCCACAACTCACAAGGTCGAGAAGTTGGTGAAAAACGTCTCCTTACTCTAAACATACACATAATGAAACCCTAATTAACAATTAAGGTAATAACTATCTGTAACATTGTAACACCTCATTTCTGGTATGTAATTTAAATAAAGTATTTTCCCTTCTTAAGAGGTACTCGACGAGTCAGTAGCCAAACTCGTCGAGTAGGGGCGAGATTTGCACTCGTTTTAGTGGGCGACTCGACAAGTTCATATTCCGGACTCGGCGAGTCCGCCTGTCTGGAAGAAACCCTAAATCCCAGGGTTTGTACCCTATTTAAACATCATTATAGCCTCCCATCCCAGCCTCCAGCACCTCTAGAGTATTTCTCTGTAAACCTAGTCTCCATTGTTGAGCTTAAGTGTTTTGTGCTAGTTTGGAAGTTGTAGAAGAAAAGGAAGGAAAGAAGACCAATAAAAGAGAGAAGAGATCCAGAATCTAGCTCCCATTTGCTACATATTTTGGTAATAAAGTTATTACCTTGCTTATTCTTCCATTAAACCCTCTTTTATGCTTGTTTATGTTTCTCTTGGAACTTTATATGATTCAAACTCGAGAATTGAACTCTCCTTAGGACGGAGACCATAGATTTGGATGTTATTGAGCTCTAGGAGCTCAATGTAGCTACCTTTATGCAAATATAGCCTTGTTCCAAACCCTAAGTGCTTATTGCTGGATGATTTTAGTGTTTAAGACCCATTCTCTTGTGCATGCATGTAAAGTTGGAAAGTTTACGTGTAAAACCAGCCCTAGATGTCATACCCCCGAACCGTCAAAAAAACAACGACAGAAACGTCCGGGGGCCGCGACGTCATACGTAGTATCACAACAATCGTATCATAGCAATTAAAGTAAACACAACCATTACATTACAATATGAATATTTACAACTGTTTGAAAACATAGTTTGTACATAACATTATATAACAGAAGATAAAGACGAGACTCCAAAAATGCTCCGTCTTCTCCAAAAGTTAGCTATGTACCTGTCTATTGTTGTCCTGAGAATACAAGCGGTTTTGAAAACATATCAGCATAAAGCTGGTGAGTTCATAAGCATGTTTTTGTATTGAAAACTAGTCACTGAATTTGTATAAATGTTTTCTTTCCATTATAAGTAAATATCGTTCGTATCAAAATCTGTTGTTAACAAGTTCTGAAATATGTATGCATGCTTACCAAGAAAATCCAATATTTTCTGACATGTTTTTTGGTTTTTGTATGAAAAGTACGTTCTGTTTGAAAACCCTAGCTACCACCAGTATGTAATGTATGATTGTTCGTAAACCCTGGAATACCATCCAGAATGTATAGTAGTTTTATTTCTTAAAATAAAACTATAGATTGTGTCCCTGGAATACCCTCCAGTAAGTAGATAAGTAGTTTTATTACTTAAAAATAAAACTATAGAAGAGAGAAATCCCATAAACAATGATTAGTTTATACTTATTGTGAGTCGTATAACCATACTAATTTGACCTGTGACCTCCTTGACGTTCTTCAGGCGTCGTACGATTACAAAATTTGTCACCCCAGGCGTGTCCGCCTAACTGTAGCTAACAGTTCAGGTGTGGGATTATCAGTCCCGAATAGATCTATCCACAAATTTCACGCTCTCCCTCCAGAAGACTTTGGTTATACTACCGGTGAGGATTTATTGGTATCCCGAGGGGAAAAACGAAGATAGTCTCACAATCCTATATTAACTAGTTTACTTGTTTGTTCGGTTGTTCTCGAGTTCGAAATCGTTTGTAATGGTGTAGAGTATAAATAATTATACATAAAATAATTATTTAGCATGATACTCTAGTTTTGTATTCGTAGTAATGGATAAACTAAATCTGACATAGTTTATATGTTTGACTTGTACGAAGTTTGAATCTGTAAGACTGGTAATGAAATCCCAAACTATACCTATTATAGTTTGAATGGTTATTATGTTCGTGTAAGGTTTTGAAACCATGTAATTATAAATTGAAAGCATCCCTTATGCTCCGCATAATACAAAAGGGATAATTGTATCTAAACTTTTGATAGAAAATCGTTGTAATTGTATCACTTTGTAAGTTATGAAAACCTTTTATGTTTAGCTTGTATTCCCCCCCCCCCCCTTGAAAACATGAAAAACTCAGAAAAGTGTAGGGGTATGAACTCACAGTTTAACGTGGGATTCGCGTGTACAATCGATATGAGTGCTGAGTGTCAGTGGATGTTCTGAACGCAAGTGGACCCTATTAATCATATGGTAACACATATACGTATTAGATTAGGGTATTTCATGACTAATCATGACGGGAAACCACCCTAAGGTCTTGGAAATGCTTGTACTAAGTGTTCTAGGTTCCACACGTAGTGATCCTTGCAAGTTTAAGGCCAAATATGAGCATTAGAATGGGTGTATGGCCATAAAGGTGAGTGTGCGGTCAGAGTTGTGTGTGCGGCTGCACACAGGAGTGTGCAGCCGTACAGAGGGTGTGTGCGGCCGTACACAGGAGTGTGCGACTGTACACTCCTTGTTTGAGCCCGAAATGTCAATTTTTGAAGTGTTTCAAGTTCCAAACTAAGTCTTAGATCGATTATAGAGGCCATACTCTCACTTTGGAGGGTATTTGAGTGTGTGTGCGGCCACCTTATGAAGGTGTGTGGCCGCACTCCTTCAAAGGATGAAGAACACGAAGAACACTATGAGTTTTAGGCTTAGATTTAGGTCTCTTACCACTATAACAAGCTGAATGGTGAAGTAGTTCACGTTTTTGAGGCCTTAAGAGTGTTCTTGGATGAAGTTTTAGAGAGAGAAAGTAGAGAGAGAGTAGATTGCAACCAAAAGAAGAGAAAAGTGACTGAAAGGGGGTTCTCTACTATATATAGGGTCGGATGTGTGGCTGGGAGAGTGTGTGCAGCTGGGTGTGCGGCTGGCTGGCCGCACACACCTACTTTGGTGTGATTGGCTTGATTTTGAGATGCTACGCACTTTCTAACCCTTCTTAAGACTCATATCTAGGTTATAATAAGTCTAAAGCACTCATATGGACCCACAATTTCGCTAAAAATATGATAAATTTGAGATTAATATTGATATACGGATCAATTGCACAGGATAAAGGTTTCGGGTTGTCACACTAGAAGCCCAGATCTATGAATTGGATGCATTGAAATCGACTGTATAGTAATGGCACGCATGAGACTCGATGAGTCGTCCTTTGGACTCAGCGAGTCCAAGGTAATCTTCTTGCCTCAAGAACAGACTCGACGAGTTGTTCATACAACTCGGTGAGTCACAGACTAGACGAGTTCATATGATGAAGGAGAACTCAACGAGTTGTTCATACAACTCGGCGAGTCGGATGAAGTTAGACTCGATGTTAGTATCGAAGAAGAACTCGTCGAGTCTTTGCCAAACTCGACGAGTAGAAGCGGGTAGAGGATCAGAAAGAATGCTAGGGACTCGGCGAGTTGGCGGCCCAACTCGGCGAGTCCGGTCAACTGAAAGATGACTTTAACCAGGATGTTGACTTTGACCAGGAGTAAAATAGTCTTTTTACCCTGAGATTAGTTATCAGTATTTGATATAGTGTTAATGGGATTTGTAGCAGCAGTCAGACAGTTTCAGACTTAGCATCTCAACAGCCAGCGTTACGAGGTGAGTTTCCTTACAGTAGGAACGGGTCTACGGCCACAATGCCGGCCCGTTTAGTTAGCAGTAGTTCCGGACTTCGGTCCGATGCAGTACGCCTTATATGTGTTTATGCTAATAGTTATGTTATGCCATGCTATGTTCAGTTAGTTTCCGGACTTCGGTCAAATGCAAAGGGCAAGGCCCTGGTTACTTACGGACTTCGGTCCGATGCAGTTTCCGGACTTCGATCCGATGCAGAGGGCAAGGCCCTGGTTAGTTCCGAACTTCGGTCCGATGCAGTTTCCGGACTTTGGTTCGATGCAGTGGGCAAGGCCCAGTAGTTGGTTTATGTGTTATTGTATGGTATGTGGTAGTTTGGGGGAGCTCACTAAGCTTCGTGCTTATAGTTCCAGTTTTTGATTTCAGGTACTTCAGCTAGCAAAGGGAAGGGCTCGGGATGATGGCATGGCACACACCATAGTTTAGCCTGAGAGATAGACTCTGACATTCTGATATGATTTTGACACTAGTTTCGATTTTGATAAATTTATTATGACATTTTGAGATTTATGATTCATGGTTTTTATCTTTTGGTAATTGATATTATGGTTTAGTAAGGTTTTCAAACAAAAATTTTTGGGTGGTATTTTTGGGACGTTTCAAGTTGGTATGAGAACCTTGGTTTGAGGGATTCGGGCACACTCTTGGGTGTGTCTGAACTTAAACTAAGGAATTACTATAAGGTTTTCAAAAGAAAAACATTTTCGAAAGAAACTTTTGAAAAAGAAACTTAAAAAGAAAAGATTTTTTGAAAAAGCAAAGAAAAATGTGTGGTGCATGCGATTAGCCGAGCTCAAGTAAGTACTTCCAAATTACCCATACAAGTTTATGTTATGATTATCAGTTATAGTTTTAGTAGAACATCATGCTAGAATAGGACTAAGGATCTAGGAGGATGCCTTATGTGCCTGCTATATGTGTTTCAACTTTATGAGAATTGCATGCTAGTATTGAGTAAACATTAGTAGGATAGTCTGTTTAGGTTATACCTGATAGTATGAGCTTAGCATTGTATGCTAGTACAGTCTCTTGTTATGAGGATAGATTTGCTTGAGTAGTTTCCTTTGTATGAATGTTGCTTGCTTTGTGCCTTGTGGGACTTGGAGTGATGGGAGTTAGCTATTAGGTGGATACGTTAAGTTATATGCAATCAAGGTTGAATAATCTCAGAGTGTTGGATTTGACCTTGTTGCGCAACTCTTGTTTGAGTCCTAACTGTTGTAGGGATGAGCCCCTTACTCAAAGGATTATCTGAGCCTCATTGCATGTGATGGTATCCATGTGGTGGCTAATTAGCATTACAATGAGGCCTTCAGTAGCTGAGGACTGGTTTTGGGAGAGTCAGAGATTTCCCTAGGGAAAGCCTAGGATGAGAGTAGCAGAGATCAGTGGCAGTAGAAGTGACTTGGTGGAGTCAAGGCAGTTCTTGAGGAAAGTACGGATAGATGTGGAAGGTAGTATGGGCCCGTACTACTGAAAGCAGAGGATCCATACTTGAATCGAGGAAGGCCGAGATGAGACCAAGAAACTGTAGTAGTAGCAATCCCTCGAGATATATTTGTATTCCTGATGTTTGTCATTGTGTGTTTTTAGAATGGTGGTTTTACGCCCTAAACCAGCAGTCGACAGTTCAGGTGTCGGTGAGGGGTCGGGATCAGGCTCGGGGGCCGAGCATTTGGATAAGAAGACTAGGGAGTTTCTTTCCTCAGAGGTTACTCACATCATACTCGAGCAGACTCTTGTGATCTTCGGTTCGATCAAGGAGGGTATTTTGGAGCTGATGGACGAGAGGTTGAGCACATTCCATGCTGAGATGACGACCATGATGGGGTCACGTACCCTCACTTTTAGGGAGCTCAAAGCTTGTGGAGCTCCAGACTACCATGGGGCGTGGGACCCCATAGCAAGTACTAGGTGGTTGGCAGATGTCGCCAACGCATTCCGCACCAGCAGATGTCCCGAGGGGGACAAGGTCAGACTAGCATCCTGTCTTCTGAAGGACAGGGCACGAGGTTGGTAGAAGGAGATCGGGCATACCATTGGGGATGACACAGCTCTTGATGCGATGACCTGGGCTGACTTTACTATCAGGTTCAGAGCCGAGTTTACATCGGTTATTGAGGTGCAACAGTTAGCTAGGGAGTTTCAGGATCTCACTCAGACTACAGAGACAGTGGCAGAGATTACCGCCAAGTTCAGGGAGAGGGCTCTTCTCATTCCTCAGTATGCAGTTGATGACGAAATGAAGAAGGCCTGTTATCATGAGATGTTGCGGAGTGATATCTGTCAGTTTGTGAGCCGGTTCAGCTGTAAAATGCTAGACGATAAGATTGCGAGGGCTTGTGAAAGAAAGAGAGAGAGATCTGGAGATGGAGAGGAAGAGGAAGTCAGAGGTGGCTTTTGGTACATGGAGTTTGGGCAAAATTCCCAAGGTATCGGATCATAGGTCCAGGGGACAGCAGAGCCACAGTCGGTGTGGCAAGTGTGGGAGATTGCACGATGGGGCGTGAAAGGCAGGGAGTCCTGGTTGCTACAAGTGCGGCCGGACCGGACATATGAGCAGAGACTGTACATCTACTACCACCACCACCACATCATCTGATTTGATTTGTTTCCATTGCAATCAGAGGGGACATGAAAAGTCCCAGTGTCCGAGTTTGGCAGTAGCAGGGAAGGTGGCGGCACCTGCCCCTGCTACTTTGAGGATTACAGGCGGTCGTCAGGGCCGGGGTGAGGCGCCAATGGCGAAGAGTAGAGATTTCCAGATGACAGCAGAGGAGGCGCGAGCGACTCCTGATGTGGTGGCGGCTATGTATTTTCCTCTTATCTTTTTATTGATATTGATTGTTTCTCATGGTTATATGTTTTTGTATAGGGTCGTTCTTAGTGAACGACATTTCATCTATAGTATTGTTTGACTCGGGGGCTACCCGATCATTTTTTTCACTTGCATTTAGCAAGAGGTTTAGCAGAGCTCTGGGGGAGCTGGATTTTCCACTTGAGGTTGAGATAGTGGATGACATGACCGTCAGGGTCGTGAGAGTACATAGGGGGTGTTCGCTGCAGTTATTTGATGAGCAGTTTTCAGTGGACTTGGTTCCTATTCCCCTGAGAGGGAATAAGGTTATAGTGGGTATGGATTGGCTGAGCCCCAATGGGGCAGTGATTGATTGTGAGTTGCAATTAGTGAGGGTTCGCACTCCCAGTGGGGGAGAGTTAGTGATTCATGGCGAGAGGCCACAGCGCGGACCAGTCCTTTGTTCAGCAGCGAGAGCGAGATGCTACATTTAGCAGGGTTGCACAGGGTACGTCGCCTATATTATAGATTCCCGAGAGAAGGGTAAGGCGACAATTGATGATGTACCAGTAGTGCGAGAGTATCCGGACGTATTCCCGGAGGACTTACCTGGGGTACCTCCGGAAAGACAGGTCGAGTTTCGGATGGACCTGGTTCCGGGTGCGGATCCGATAGCCAAGGCACCATATCGGTTGGCTCCTCCAGATATGCATGAGTTGTCTACGCAGCTACAGGAGCTGCTAGACAAGGGTTTTATCAGGCCGAGTAGTTCACCATGGGGAGCCCCAATCCTGTTCGTGAGGAAGAAGGATGGGTCGCACAGTATGTGCATAGATTACAGGGAGCTGAACAAGGTAACAGTGAAGAACCGTTACCCACTCCCGAGGATAGACGACTTGTTTGACCAGCTTCAGGGAGTATCTTGGTTCTCTAAGATTGATCTACGGTCAGGATATCACCAGATGCGGTTTAGGGATAAGGATGTGCAGAAGACCGCTTTTAGGACCCGCTATGGTCATGGTGATGTCATTCGGGCTCACCAATGCTCCAACCGCGTTCATGGATCTCATGAACCACGTATGCAGATCGATGCTGGATCGGTCTGTGATAGTGTTCATTGATGATATCTTGGTTTATTCCAAGACTCAGGAGCAGCACGAGGAGCACCTGGAGAGATGCTAGAGACGCTGAGGAGGGAGAGACTTTTCGTGAAGTTCTCCAAGTGTGAGTTCTGGTTGCGCGAGGTGTAGTTCCTTGGACACCTCGTCAACAAGAAGGGTATACTAGTAGATCCGGCCAAGATAGAGGTCGTGATGCAGTGGGAGGTCCCGAGGTCTCCATCTGAGATTCGGAGCTTCCTAGGGTTGGCATGGTACTAAAGGAGATTCATCCAGGATTTCTCCAAGATAGCAGTTCCCTTCACTCGACTGACCAGGAAGTCGGTGGAATTTCGCTGGGGCCTGAGTAGCAGGAAGCATTTGAGACCCTCAGACATAGATTGTGTGAGGCACCGATTCTTACCCTGCCAGAGGGAGTGGATAACTTCGTAATCTATTGTGATGCTTCACTCACAGGTATGGGAGCAATGTTGATGCAACGAGGGCATGTGATAGCTTATGCCTCTAGACAGTTGAAGCCTCACGAGGCTAAATATCCGACACATGACTTAGAGCTGGGGGCAGTAGTGTTTGCCCTCAAGATTTGGCGGCATTACCTCTATGGAGTCCGTTGTACCATTTACACTGATCACAAGAGTTTGAGGTACCTCATGGATCAGCCAAATCTGAGCATGAGGCAGCGCCGATGGTTAGACGTAGTAAAGGATTATGACAGTGAGATCCTTTATCATCCGGGCAAGGCCAACATAGTGGCCAACACCCTGAGCCGCAAGGCGTTAGCAGCCCCGATCAGGGATATATGTATGAGGATGACAGTGAATATTCCATTGTTAGAGTAGATTAGAGAGGCACAGGTTGAGGGCCTGAAGGAGGAGAGGTAGAAGTGTGAGAGGATTGTGGGGCGAGTAGCTTCCTTTGACTATGACAGTCAAGGATTGTTGACCCTTAATGGGAGAGTTTGGGTACCGTAATGGGGCAGATTATGACAATTGTTGATGGAAGAGGCTCACAAGTCTCGGTTCTCCATCCACCTAGGGGCGACGAAGATGTATAGAGATCTTCGACCCGATTATTGGTGGCCCTGCATGAAGCGGGACGTAGCTTGGTACGTAGAGAGATGCCTGACCTACAGGAAGGTCAAGGCGTAACATCAGAGACCCCACAGAAAGATGCAGCTGTTGGACATTCCCGTGTGGAAATGGGAGGATATCACTATGGATTTCATCACTAATCTTCCCAGGACCGCACGTGGAGTTGATTCGATTTGGGTCATAGTGGATCGGCTGACCAAGAGCATGCATTTAATACTAATTCAGGTAAGCATATCGGCCGAGAAGCTAGCCGATATTTATGTGCGCGAGGTAGTGGCACGGCATGGAGTGTCTGTATCAGTAGTATCAGATCGATACGTCCGATTCACTTCCAGGTTTTGGAAAGCGGTCTCATGACGAGATGGGGACTCTTCTTCACTTCATCATTTCTTTCCACCCTCAGATGGACAGGATAGAGCGAGAGGACGATCCAGACTCTCGAGGACATGATTCGAGCATGCGTCCTAGACTTCGGTGGCAGTTAGGATACGTATCTTCCGTTAGCAAAATTTTCGTATAACAACAGTTACCACGCCAGCATTGACCTCCCTCCCTTCGATATGCTCTATGGGAGGAAGTGTAGGACCCTGATTTGTTGGGTCGAGGCCGGTCAGAGAGTCATCGAGAGTACTAAGGTGGTGCTCAAGACTATAGACTTGATCCAACAGGTCCGTAGCAGACTGCAGACTGTGCAGAGTCGGTAGAAGAGTTACGTCGACAGGAGACATTCATACTTGGAGTTTCAGATGGGCGATATGATCCTCCTGAAAGTGTCACCATGGAAGGGTGTCATCAGGTTCTGGAAGAGGGGCAACCTGGGCCCCAGTTTCATTGGTCACTTTAGGGTTTTGGCCCGAGTGGGTCGGGTTGCTTACCATTTGGATCTTCCAGCAGAGCTTAGCCAGATCCACAAAACTTTCCACGTTTCTCAGTTACGGAAGTGTTTGGTGTATGAGTCAGTAGTGTTACCATTAGAGGATATTCAGGTTGATAGCAACCTGAATTATATCAAGAGACCAATTGCGATCTTAGATCGGAAGACGAAGACCTTGAGGAACAAGGTGGTTCAGTTAGTGAAGGTGCAGTGGCAGCACCGGAAGGGTTCAGAGTGGACGTGGGAGACTGAGGAGGAGACGAGGGAGAACTATCCGAAGTTATTTTCAGGATCAGTAACAGCAGACTTCGAGAACGAATTCTAAGATAAGTGGGGGAGAACTGTAACGCCCGATTTCTGGTATGTAATTTAAATAAAGTATTTTGCCTTCTTAATGTTGGATTAGTGTCTAAGTCCATAACTATTTTGGTATGTACTTGACCCGATTACGAGCATGGTCCTTTTGGGTTGCCTTCACCATAGCAATTTGTAGGATGAATTACGGAGAGAAAGGTTTCATTATGATTTATTAATATATTATAAGAATAATATATTAAAGGAGAAATCATAGTGTTTAATTAATATTAGTCAAGAATTAATTAAGAATTAATTTGTGACTAAAAGAGATTAATTAAACTTAGGGGACTGGAATTGTAATTATAAGATAATTACAATTGGGCTATGGATCACCTAATAATATAGGTTGGACGAATTCTATGGGAAGCACATAAGGAATTCGTCCAAGGGATATCGTTAAAGGAGTCCATGGGATGCTTAGGGCCTAAGCAGTCAGATTAGGGTTTCCTAAGTGCAAAACCCTAATAGCCCTAGTATATAAGGAACCCTTAGGTACCAAAAATGTGGCTAACACTTGGATTAAGGTTTCCATTCGTTTTTGGTGCCTCCTCTCTCCTCCCTCTTCATTCTTGTTGCTTAGTGGTGTTTGTGACTCCATTAGAGGTGCAACACTTGAGGCACTAAGCTTTTTGAAGCTAAGGATTGATTGTTATTACTATATAACAATAAAAGGTCAGATCTAAACCCTATTTTATATTAATATGATTAACTATATGCTAGATCTAGGGTTTATAGCTTTGAATATTCAATTGCATGTTCATTAGACAAACTAGATCCAAAAGCTATTAGGGTTTGCATGTACACCATAAGAATGATGTATTGCTTGAAACCCATCAGTGGTATCAGAGCCTAGGGTGTTTTTCCATTGTATTTGATGCAAAATTATGTTTTCAAAGCTAAAAAAATTGCAAATTTCGAATCTGACCTGATTCACCTCATGAACACAGTGTGTTCACCTCGTGAATTCAGTCTGACAGCACAATTTCTAAAATTTTGCCTTAATTTGCTTGGATAATTACCATAAATTTTTTTATTCAAATAAAAATCAGTTTTTTTTTGTTATGGTAATTGATATCCTAATCAAATTAATGGATAATTGTAAAAATTAAGATAATCTTTTGTTTTATTAGATAAATATTGATTATTTGTAATTTAGATTTGAATTATCTTATGAAAAAAATTTCAATTTCCCCCTTTAGGTTTTATAGTTTAAATTTGAACTTAAAAGTTTTGGTTTTTGAAATTTAAATAGTTAAACCCTAATGTTTTGAAAAGTTTCAAAACTTGTCCTCAAGTTTTGGAATTTAAATTTTGATTAAAAGGTTAATTTTGAAATATTTAAATTCTAAACCCTAAGTTTGAAAAAGTTTAAAAACTTGCTCTCAAGTTTTGAATTTTAAAATTTAATTAAAAGTCTTAATTTGAAATTTTAAATTCTAAAACCCTAGTGTTTTGAAAAGTTCAAATTACACCCTTATGGTTTATTAATTAATTAAGGTGTATAATTAAAAGAGATTTAATAAACCCATAAAGTTTTGGTTTACATTTAATTAAAATTAAAAGTATAATTTATTAAATTGGATCACCTAGTATTTTAAAAGTGTAAAATACATCATATATTATATATAACATTAAAAGTCTAATATTATATATATATATATATATATATATATATATATATATATATATATATGAGTAAACAGTCAGTCTTACCGTTAGTAGGCCTCATTCACGAAGCTGGTCTATAAGGGGTGTTTAAGGAAATTGCCTATAAAATGGCGATTGAATGGGTATCCACTCTTAACCACCGCACTCTTGACTAGTGGAGGTTCGTTAGCCGAACGGGTATGATAGGACGAAACCTTCCATTATAAGTATAATGAAGTACAAAGTAACTACATGCTTTTACAAATTCCCAAATTCTAGTTACTTTAGGCAAAATGTGAAATTGTATGCTAATCCATGGAATTACACTTCGTAGCCTTGTCAAATGTTAGTGGAGCGTGTGTGGTTAACCGACACACTAATTTGGGATTGACATCGGTGGCGAAGGGTGGCTCAATGTTTATCATAGATCAATGGAGCGTGTGTGGCTAACCGGCACATTGATTAGGTGATAGTAGCATTGAGGGCACCACGTAAATTCGCATGGTTATTCACACCTTGTTTGTGATCCTCGGCATCCCAGTCGCAAACTTGAAGGGCATAATCGACATTAAACATGCCATTGAAAAGTTCAATGAATCTCAAAAGATCTAGGAGTTTCAATTCATTTAAAACTTAAACTTCATTTTCGTTTTTCAAGGTGGAAATTGGTAAATCGTCATTTACCTACCTTCAAATATTCTGCAACTAGATTACGACATCCCTTTTCTAGGTTGTAGAGTATTATTTTGGATCCTAGCCTTGATGTTTCATTTGGGTGTTACATCAAGAATTCTTATCAACTGACTTGAATTTTCTCCCGGTTTTGTAGATGCCTAGTTTTGACAATCATGGTCTTCCTGAATTCTTTGAAGACGATATTCCATGATATGATCGAGGAACAAGAGATCATGCTTCACTTCCTCCACCTCCTCCAGTTATTCTCCCTAACCCACAAGTTTGAAGGCTTGAAAAGTTCAAGCTCACTCAAGCCCTTTTAGTAAGTAAACACAAAGATGGGAAACCTGTGTGTGCACACGTCTTAGAGTTGAAGTCACACATTGGATGATTTTAGTGTTTAAGCCCCATTATCTTGTGCATACACGTAAAGTTGGAAACTTTACGTGTAAAACCAGCCCTAGAAGCCCAGATCTATGAATTGGATGCACTGAAATCGACTAGAATCGACTGTATAGTAATGGAACGCATGAGACTCGACGAGTCGTCCTTTGGACTCAGCGAGTCCAAGGTAATCTTCTTGCCTCAAGAACAGACTCGATGAGTTGTTCATACAACTCGGTGAGTCACAGACTGGACGAGTTCATATGATGAAGGAGAACTCAACGAGTTGTTCATACAACTCGGCGAGTCGGATGAAGTTAGACTCGATGTTAGTATCGAAGAAGAACTTGTCGAGTCTTTGCCAAACTCGACGAGTAGAAGCGGGTAGAGGATCAGAAAGAATGCTAGGGACTCGGCGAGTTGGCGGCCCAACTCGGCGAGTCCGGTCAACTAAAAGATGACTTTAACCAGGATGTTGACTTTGACCAAGAGTAAAATAGTCTTTTTACCCTGAGATTAGTTATCAGTATTTGATATAGTGTTAATGGGATTTGTAGCAGCAGTCAGACAGTTTCAGACTTAGCATATCAGCAGCCAACGTTACGAGGTGAGTTTCCTTCCAGTAGGAACGGGTCTACGACCGCAATGCCGGCCCGTTTAGTTAGCAGTAGTTCCGGACTTTGGTCTGATGCAGTAGCTTAGTGTGCTTGATGTCTTTGTGATTTAAGAATGTCTTTGTGTTATGTGTTCCGGACTTTGGTCCGATGTAGTATGCCTTATATGTGTTTATGCTAGTAGTTATGTTATGCAATGCTATGTTCAGTTAGTTTCCGGACATCGGTCAGATGCAGAGGGCAAGGCCCTGGTTACTTCCGGACTTCGGTCCGATGCAGTTTCCGGACTTCGGTCCGATGCAGAGGGAAAGACACTGGTTAGTTCTGGACTTTGGTCCGATGCAGTTTTCGGACTTTGGTCTGATGCAGTGGGCAAGGCCCAATAGTTGATTTATGTGTTATTGTATGGTATGTGGTAGTTTGGGGGAGCTCACTAAGCTTCGTGCTTACAGTTTCAGTTTTTGATTTCAGGTACTTCAGCTAGCAAAGGGAAGGGCTCGGGATGATGGCATGACACACACCACAGTTTAGCCTGGGAGATAGACTCTGATATTCTAATATGATTTTGACACTAGTTTCGATTTCATAAATTTATTATGACATTTTGAGATTTATGATTCATGGGTTTTATCTTTTGGTAATTGATATTATGGTTTAGTAAGGTTTTCAAACAAAAATTTTTGGGTGGTATTTTTGGGACGTTTCAAACATGCCCCTCCGGTACTACTCCCGCCCGAGCACGTTTAACTGCAGAGTTCTTATTGGATCTGCTGCCCTCACGACTTTAAAACATGTCGTGACAAGGAAGGTATCCACACCCTTTTATAAGAAAGTGTTTCGTTTTCCTTCCAAGTCGATGTGGGATCAGGTGCAACCTACCTTTACCTCCATTATAGGGTTTGACGTCCTCGTTGAACACAACCCGTGCCTCAGCTCTGATACCGTTTGTAACATCCCCCTCTGGCACATATCATAATATTGTCCAATTGATGATCTTAATGTTTTTTAATAGATTCCATAACTTGTCTTCAAGTTATGGAATACCAAAACTTTTTTGTGTTAAATCTTCATTAAAGCTATAGGTTACATAATTTAAGAGTCATTTCTCATAAATAGTTTTATGGACTCCATAACTTGTCCTCAAGTTATGGATGTTCAAGAGTCTCTTCATTAAAGTATTTAAAACATTAATTAAACTCATAAGTTATGAAAATCCAAAAGTTTTTTGAATTGTTCAAAATTTTCCCTCAAGTTTTGGAATTTGTAAAGTCTCATACACACTTTAATTCCAAACCCTAAAGTTTTAAAAGTTAGAATTCGACCCATATACTTTATAGTATTATAAGTTAATATATATATATAAGAGCAAGTCAGTCTTACCGTTAGTAGGCCTCATTCACGAAGCTGGTCTATAAGGGGGTATAAGGTTGTTGCCTATAAAATGGCAGCTTGATGGGTGCCCACTCTCACCCACCGCTTCCTTGACTAGTGGAGGGTCGTTAGCCGAACGGGTAGGACAAAGACTATAATTCTCGTTATAAGTATAATGATAAATATAAAGTAACTAAACCTTTTATAAATTCTCAATCTTAGTTACTTTAGGAAAATGTGAATTTTGTGCTAACCCATGAAATTACACTTTGTACCTTACCAAGTTGTTGGTGGAGCGTGTGTGAGTAACCGGCACACTAACCTGGACTAGTAAGAGTGGCAAAAGGTGACTTAATATTTATCATAGATCGGTGGAGCGCATGTGGGTAACCGACACATCGATTAGGTGATAAAGATTAAAGGCACCAAGTTAATTTGCATGGTTATTCACGCCTTGCTTGTGATCCTCGGCATCCCAGTCACAAACTTGAGAGGGCACAATCGAGATTTAAATATGCCATTGAAAAGTTCAATGAATCTCAAAAGATCTAGGAGTTTCAAATCCAATTAAAACCTAATACCTATTTCGTTTTCATGGTAATTGTCATTCACATACCTTCAAATATTTTATAGCTTAGATTACGGCATCCCTCTTCCAAGTTATAAAATATTGTGTTGGGTCCTAGCCTTAATATTTCATATTGGGTGTTTATATTAAGGATTTAAATCAACTAACTTGGATTTATCCCATTGTAGATGTCTAGTTCAGATAATTATGATCTTCCCAAATCTCTTGGAACAAGCTTCCCTAATGAAGATGATGTCCCGTGATTGGAACATGGAAATCATACTTCTCTTCCTCCACCTCCTCCAATTATTCTCCCTGACCCACAAGCTCGAATACTTGAAAAGTTCAAGATCACTCAATCCCTACTTGCAATGAAACATAAAGATGGAGGACCTGTGTGTACTCATGTCTTAGAGATGAAGTCACACTTTGACATGTGGAGAATGTTAGGTGTCATTGTCCCAAGGAAGTTGGCTATTGACTGGGTGCTTCAGTCACTTCCTAAGTCATATAGTGAGTTCATTAAAGACTACTATCTGACAGATCACGACATGACCCTAATAGATCTTTCTTATTTGCTTGTTGCTGCTGAATCAACAATGATTTGGTGTAATGGTCAAGCAAATTTGGGTGGAAGTTCTATTTCTCAAACTTCCATAGGAATTGAAAATGGAAACATTAGAAGTCTAGAAAAGATTTGTCTTCCCAATGGAAAGGGATCGGCCTTGGTCAAACCGGTTGACCAAAAGGTAAAGGGAAAGGCTAAGTTTGTGATAGTCCCGTGTACCATTCCCAAAGAGTTTCTATTTCCGAGAGAAGGGGAATTGGTTGCGAAGCTGCCCTAACTACCTGAAAGATATAAGAGAAAGAAGAGTAAAAAAGTTTGACTCTACTTCAGGTAAGTCCACAATCTAACTTTGTTAAATTCCTAATTGTTGATTCTTAATACACGATGTGACTAGGTTGCATTTTGATGTTTGGCAGGATCAAGCAAAGGGAAGGAAGCTTAAAAGAAGAGTATGTTGAATCTGACCGCGAAGATGGATTTCAATCGCATGGTTCGAAGATCGGATTTTTGAGCTGCTGCTTATGAGTTATGATAGGTTGCTAGGAAATATGTAATAGCATAGTTTTCATTTAAAGTTGCATTGTAAGGAAAAAGTTTTTTCCGCATTTCATAAATAAATAAAATTTTGTTTTGTTTTATTTTATATCTCCTTGCAATGGCATTTATGGAAAATTGATGTTTGTATGTTTCTAGCAATAATGGAAATATGAATTTGATTATTTCATTTGTGGTAGTGTCTAAATTTACCAAATAAGGAAAGATTCTCATCACCCAAGTTTCAATTGGACAGAAACTTGGAATCATGCAAGTTGTATTGTATGATGAAAGAGAATTTTCATCTTTGGAAAATTAAGACAAATTCCTTGTTCACATATATATGTGAGTCAAGTGAAGGACTAAGGGATCAAGTACATATTCTTGTGCACTGGTCAAGTCCTCCACAAAGATCGATAAGACTATTCGTCATGATTTACTAAAGTTTAGTAAATATGGTTATACTTACAAGTTTAAGTATAATTCTGAAACATTGGAAAAGTTTCGATGTATGACATAACGAATGAGAAGAATCAAATGAGGCAGAAAGATAAAAATTTTCTCAAATCTGAATAGATGGGAGAGTACTTTAGTATCATGTTTTGTGATTGTCTTAATGATTAACAAACCATATCACAATTGGTCCTCTAAGGACATCTTAGTGTGTTCCTATGGCTAAGAAGAGGAATCATGAATTGTTGAAATGGTTAAATCAAGAAGATGAGTCATACTTCGTTCCAAAACAATTCTAAGAGTCATACTCCAAGATTGTAACTTGAGTGACACATCTTAAAGAAGGTTTATAACACTTTTGAAATGTAAGAGTAAAAAGTTTTCTACTCTCGTACATTTGAAATTGGTAATTTGTGATCTTTTAGATAAAACAAAGACCAACTGAGGCCAATTGTGTGAAGTGTTTGTCTTGATAAGAATCCACACTATCTCTTGAATATTTGTTTGTCAAGGAATGGTTCTTGGAAGGAGAGTCTTATATGTCAAGAGGACAGTGGGAGTCTAAAAGATCCTGAAAGAGTTTCAAGAACAAAACATGTAGTTTATCACTACTGCATGACTTGAGGATTGTAACCTATCATGTTGATATATTCTTATTTTTGTGCCTACTCCAGATAAATTTTACTATGCATCTGAGTTCTACAAGTTCTCAATTGTTTGCATAACAACTTGGAAGCAATGGTAGGCCCTTGTGTTGCCAGGTTGCAAGAATTTAAGATTGCACAAGTTCAGTCCATATGAGTTTGGATTTGTCACTAACCTTGTCTTGTGATTATGGTTATGACAAATTCACATGGATAGGAACACATACACCATAAAATCTAAGTGTCATAAGGTTTCTCTCTGATACATGAAAATTGATGGTGAGGAAACGCTTTCACTAAGTAGGTTTTAAGTAGATAGCAATTGTGATATTTGCATTCTCAAAGTCGTTAGTGGAGCGTGTGTGGGTAACCGACACACTAACATGGACTTGTAAGAAATGGAAAAGGTCTAAACAAGTGAGACTATGATTACGACATCCCTTTTAATAGTTCTAAAAATTGTTTAGACACACATATGAGCTATCTACAGAAAAGGTGTACGATTTTGATAAAGTTTTATCAAAGCATCTCGTATCAGAAATCTGAACTTTGGTAAGAAAGTCAATAAAGTATTGATTTCTAGAAGTCCAACTGATTTCTGAGTACATGTCAAAGCTAGTGGGATCATAAGTGTTATGCTAATAATTATCATGTTAATGGGAGCATGATAATTATGATAAGTATTGCAAGTTAGCAATGTTAATTATAGAAAACAAAAGTTTCAATTGGGAAAAGTTGTTTTGCTATAATTAAGGGAGAGGAAATTATACTTCATTTCAATTCTAAAAGCTTAGATTGAGATTTAATCATCTTTAGTCAATGATATATATATATATATATATATATATATATATATATATATATATATATATCAATTTTATGTTGTAATGGTTCAACTTAAGGAAATTCTATATATATATATATATATATATATATTGCGTTCTCAAAATTCAATTATGATTGCGGCATCCCTCTTCATATTCGAATTATGAAAACATAGCAAATTAAAAATATTGTAGCAAAAGACTGGTCTAGGATCATGTCTTTATGTGAGACATCATGAATCGTGTCCCATATGCTTTAGATATAGGATTGATTACATGTGCTATAATATTTATCCTTTCTAAATTTTCCAAATGCCTAGGTCATTAAGAGGGGAAAGGTCTGGAATTGGATATGACTAAAATTGATTAAGCAATTATCGAGGACAATCTAAGGTTTACCAAAGATTGGTTGCTCAGGGACAGTTGGAAGTATGGTGTAAATTTTTGGAAAGGACCATATTGACATATTCTGAAAAGAGGTAGCTCTTGTTTAGAAGTGATAGTCAAAATAGGAATATGGAAATGTTTCCATAGGTGGAAGTTATTCTTTAAATCTGTGTAAGATTAGGAAAAAAACTTAATGCAAGAAGGATGTTCAAAGGAATGTAATTTGAATATGAGACTTCATTTCCATGGAATTGATCTTCGTTAGAATACTCTGTAATGTCTGTTGACAAGTCTTGGTAACTTTGTGCATAGTCAGTACAAGAGGATCAGTGCATGTAAGTTTAGAATCTAAAAGATTTCGGTAAATGGCATGGATTTGGAATTCTTACATTTACGATAAGGATTTGGGATTGTGAAATGAGAATCATTGGAATTATGTTCAATTGATCTATTCCACAAAGTTAGGATCATAGACAAACATAGTGTGCATACTTGGTGTATGGCATAACTATTGTTTGAATAAACATAGTGTGCATGCTTGGAGCATGGCATGACTATTGTTTCAGATTCAAGTATAAAGTTGATTATTTGAAACATTATGTAATGAATAATGTGTAATCAATATGTTGATAAATAAAAGGTGTTTTATTTATATTCATAAGTTCCGAGACCATATTGGATTCGATTATTCTTGTGTTTCACTTTGCATGTTTTGACTTCCCAAATAACTAGGTTATTCAAACTATCCACAGTCGATCATACTTTGGAAGTAGGTATTGAGGCAAGACTGTCATGAAGGGTCTATAGTTTGTTTGGGACAAAGTGGCTGCGGTGTTCATGAGTGCTCCTAGAATGATATTCGAGTATTGGATTTAACCCATGCTCATTTAAATCACTTCATGGATTTTATCACGAGTGAATCATGAGACGATAATATCTTATATTCTTCAAACGGAGATGTGTGAGTTGTAGTTGCGCGTCAGTTACACATTGACATATGAAAACGCAACCAGTAACTTGGTTGTTATAAAACATATCGTTGTGTATAATTTGATGAGTAAGTACAAGCGAACACTTGGGTCAAAGTCTATCCATTCCTTTTACCCTTGGAGAGATAAAAGCGATATATGTGGGCCCCTTGATGATTTAGTGATGACACCCCAAAGTGCTTGGCCAAGCCTGGACTGATTTGATTTGTTCAATTAGTCAGTCGTCATAAATCGGAAATCGGGAAACAACAAATGGACAGAGAGAATGATTAGAATCCATGTCTCAGTCCGTATGATATCTAGAATGGAGGAATATATATGATCCCTTATCTAATAGACACGTCATTGACTGGGTCAGAGTTCGACAGTCGATTTAAGAGCTATGATTGCTAGTCGGGATCTTGGAGTCATACGCAATAATAGTTTTAGACTTATCCAAGTGGGAGATTGTTGGATTAGGTGTCTAAGCTCATAACTATTATCAGTGTGTATTCAACCCGAGAGTAGCATGGTTCATTTGGGTTGCATGACATCAGAATGATTGGATAGACAAAATGAGAAAAAAGATACTTATGATTTATATTAATATATTATAAGTTCTAATATATTAATATGAATATTATTTAATTAGTATTGTTCAACAATTAATTTAGATGACACCCCAAAGTGCTTGGCCAAGCCTGGACTGATTTGATTTGTTCAATTAGTCGGTCGTCATAAATCGGAAATCGGGAAACAACAAATGGATAGAGAGAATGATAATAATCCATGTCTTAGTCCGTATGATATCTAGAATGGAGGAATATATGATCCCTTATCTAATAGACACGTCATTGACTGGGCTAGAGTTCGACAGCGGCTTTAAGAGCTATGATTGCTAGTCGGGATCTTAGAGTCACACGCAACAATAGTTTTAGACTTATCCAAGTGGGAGACTATTGGATTAGATGTCTAAGCTCATAACTATTATTAGTGTGTATTCAACCCGAGAGTAGCATGGTTCATTTGGGTTGCATGGCATCAGAATGATCGGATAGAAAAAAATGAGAAAAAGGATACTTATGATTTATATTAATATATTATAAGTTCTAATATATTAATATGAAATCATATTATTTAATTAGTATTGATCAACAATTAATTTAGAATTAATTTAGTGATCAAAAAGAACTAATTAAATATGGACTTATATATATATATATATATATATATATATATATATATATATATATATATATATATATATATAAGATGGGCCAAGTTCATTTAGGTTGGGCTAAGTTTTCATAGATAGTCCATGAAGTTTTTAACCCATGGATCCTATGGAAATGAAAGGTCATGGGTATTAGGGTTTACATGAATGGAACCCTAATCCTCCAAGCGATATAAAGAAGTCTATGGTTCATGAAATGGTACTAGTATATATACACAAAATAGGGTAAGACCGATTTTCATAAGGTGAACCTAAGTAACCTTCTTCTCAAGTTATTCCAATTGTTTTGGTGTTGTGTGAACCATTTGAGGTGCAACACTTGGGGCACTAAGCTCTTAAAGGCTCAAGACTTCAAGCTCCATCAAAAGGTATGTTATCTAACTAAACTTTTGTAGTATAGTTGCTTCATTGTATGCTAGTTAGGATGATGCTTTGGAATTTAGTATATTTGCATGTATAATAGTGAAAACATATATCCAAAGCACATAGGGTTGTATGCACACCATAGGAGTGTTAGAATTCTCAAAACCCATCATCAGGTGCATAAGAAGTCCATGTCATCTCTCCCTAACTAGCTCGCGAATACTATTACATATTGCTAAGACCTGATAATTCTTCGAATGAGAGTTCCTACCCTACAACGGTTGGACTCAAACAAGAGGTACGAAATAGGGCTAGACCTAACCTTCTGAAATTATTTCATCCTCATAATATGTAACTTAACGTATTCGTCTGCTAGTTAATTAAAGATAACTAGGACTCCTAAAAAGCATGAAGAGAGCAGCATTCGGGCATTGAGTATCCCAAACCAGCATATCCTATCCAGGCTATCATATAATCGACTACTCAGCACTATCATGCAGCTTAATATGCACATACAACAGGCATATCAGACATCCTCCTAGATCCTTAGCCCTATTCTAGCATGCGGTTCACATACACATACAACAAGAAAAAAAAGCATCCTTCCTAAATCCTTAGCCCCAATCTAGCATGCAGTTTTCATAATCATATCATAACATAACATAAATGTATGGCTATCTTTGGGAAAACTTACTTGAGTTCGGCTGGTCACACACATCACACAGCTTGTTCTTTTTAAGTTCTTTTCTCTTTTCAATTTCTTTTTAAACTCCTTTTACAAAAATGATTTTACTTTTGAAAATTTTCATACCAAGTCCTTAGTTTGAGTTCAGACACACCCGAGAGTGTGCCTAAATCCCTCAAACCAAGATCCTGATACCAACTTGTAACACCCCAAAAATCACAACAAAAAGTTTCATTTTTAATTAAGTAACTTATAAAAAATAGTTTACTAAAAAACGTCATCAATATAATATCAAACCATAATCTCATAAGTCAAATATCATAAACATGTCATGGAATAATAATAGTGTCAGAGTACAACCCCATAGATCTCAAAATGCGGAATCATATGTGTGTGTGATGTGCTACTACCGTGCCAACTCCTTCCCCTTCGATGAAGAGGTCCCTGAAAACAAAACTGAAAACCATAAGCAAAAAGCTTAGTGATTTCCCCCATCATACCACATACCATACAATAACATATCAAGCCAGACATATCTGGGTGCCGGCCTCCCCTTCGGTCTATCTCAACCGGATAACTGCCTAGCATATCTAGGTGCTGGCCTCCCCTTCGGTCTATTTCAACCGGATAACTGCCTAGCATATATAGGTGATGGCCTCCCCTTCGGTCCATTTCAACTGGATATCGGGGACTATTTCACCCCTACCACTACCACATAGAATCATAACATACTGGCACATAGAACATAACAGATAATGGCATACCAGACAATTATCACACAGCCAATCATATAACTACAAGCTTCTACTAGTGGGCCGACATTATGGCCTTAGACCCACTTCTACTGGAAGGTAACTCACCTCAATGTCGTGTAGTAATTGAACTGTCCTCGATGTCAGTATCAACTCCTCTCACTCCTACACATGACAACCTTCCTTAATTTACCATTACATACTCTTAACCCTTACAATGGTTACTCAGGTCAAAGCCAAAGTCAAGGTCAACACCTTGGTCAAGGTCAACTCTTGGTCAAAGTCAACGTCTGGTTGACTCGACTCGCCGAGTCCTCAAATCCTAAAAACACTAAGACCTCGATCCTACTCGTCAAGTTCTACTTCTTACAAAGTCGGGACCTTCTTCAACTGACTCGTCGAGTTCATCCTTGAACTTGTCGAGTCCTTCATTCAAGAAGGCACATTCAGCCCTAGACTCTCCGAGTTCCTCCTGAACTCGTCGGGTTCGTCTTCATGCAGTTGGGACTTGCCTTGAATTTGTCGAGTTCCATGATTTCCAGGTCCAGATTCACATCTATCTTGTTGAGTCCTCTTCTAGACTCAACCAGTTTGATCAAAACAGAAAAGGGTTGGGGAACCATAGATTTCAATCGGGTTTAACACATCCAAAACATAGATCTAGCCTCCTAGGGTCCATAATACACGTAAAGTGACAAACTTGACGTTCATGCATGGGGTATTTGGCTCAAATGGCCCTAAAATGGAGTCTAAAAGATGCATGGGGATCTTATGGCAATAAATTTGGCACCTTTATGCCATAGGAACCCTCAATGGTTCCATATCTGAATTCATACCCCATGATAACCTCAAAATCCCAAATATTGCACTTCTAACGCTGAGAAAAGGTAGAAATGAACCCTAACTAGAGATCTAAAAGATAGATGGTCAAGGTTTAAGCTTTATACCTCAAATGAGTTGGAAATATTCCAAAACCTCTCGATCTTATTGCTTCCTCTTGATCTCTCAAGCTTCCTTCTTCTTCTTCTCTAAGTTTAAGCACACACAAAAGGCACCAAAAAGCTCAATAACACTCAATAATTGATTAGGGTTTCGAGTTAGGGCTTCTCTGGACTGGGAGGGACGATGGAGGTTGGGTTGGGACAAGATAAAGTGTTTAAATAGGGTGAAAACCCAAAATATTAGGGTTTCATCCAGACAGTCCTACTCGCCGACTCGGGCTCTCTGACTCGTCGAGTAGGTTACTTAAAACCCGCGTCCAAGAGTCTAGTCTACTCGACAAGTTGGGCCTCCAACTCGCCGAGTCCCAGTGTAAAACATACAATTGATTAAATTTAAATACGTACCGGGAACCGGGTGTTACATTCAAGGTGCAACTGATTTCTGTTTTGTGGTTACTTGGTTGATTAATAATAAGAATTAAATACAACGAGAATGATACTATAAAGACCCTTGTTTAATTTATTATTTTACTTTTATTTATTTTATTAAATTTTTTGTCCCTTTGTAAAAGTGATGTTATATCACCCCCTCGATAGGAGTCTAGTGGTTGATGAGTGAAATTCCACACCGAAGGTCTATGGTTGAAACATTAGTATTGTTTTGCGATCGACCTCCCATGCAGGCCTTGGAGCAGGTTAACATGGGCCACTAAAATTTTGGTTTACCATTTTTTAAAGAAGATTTTTAAATGTTTGCATGTTTTCTATTTGTTTATGCCTCAATGCAAGGAGTAACAATGTATTTATGATTGTCTGTTTATAACAGCCTCTTACTTGCAATTTATGAATACTACACCATTGCATTTTTTTATCAAGTCATTGTCTTTATTGGCACATAATATTCTTTAAAAATATACCTACTTATTTTATATGTGGATAACATTACCTACAATTTTGTAGATTTACGACCGATAATGCATTCACAAGAAGAAATGAATGTATGATGGTATAATAATTCTTTCTTGTTTTTTGTATGTTGTGCTAAAT
The DNA here is from genome assembly GCF_051521515.1 of Lactuca serriola. Lineage (NCBI taxonomy): Eukaryota > Viridiplantae > Streptophyta > Magnoliopsida > Asterales > Asteraceae > Lactuca > Lactuca serriola. Next base: position 135,048,405 of record NC_136409.1, read on the forward strand.
GTAAAAGATAGCAATGTACTATGTTTATAACATCATGCTTTATTCTATGGTAGTGTTTCACTTAATTTTCACTTTTATTTTTTTTTATTATTAATTCCTTATAATTTAAAGTATCTACTCGATTAATATATTACAAAATTATTTTTTATTAGGACAATATACTTTGAAATATATGTTATAAGTATAGCTGACATTGTTAGGATCAGATAGATTTTTTAAATAAAGTATTACATCAAGAAAAAATGATATTAACACTATAATAAGCAAATAAATAAAAGTATGTCTGATTTTTTTGGTGTTAAACATTTAACTCTTTTATTATAATTTAATGATTATAGCATGTAACTAAATTATTATTTTATTTTAAATAATATTGAACGTTATCATAACGTTTTAAATTAAAAGTGAAATGATATATACTTGATATTGGTTTCTCTTTAAGGCGTATTTGGCAAAATTAGTTGAAATCTGGTAGCAGGTAACGTATAGTTGATAATGGGTAACATATAGTTAATAGCCGGAAGCTGTAACTTTTTTCTTATATTGATGTTTGAGAAAAAAGTTAGTTGGAAGCTAAATTACATAAAATAACAATTGTTTAAAAAAAGATAAATATATAAATATATTTTTAGGGTAATTCTGAAAGATTATTAAAAAAGCTTATTATCTTGTTCTTAAACGCTACATGAAGTAGCTTTTAGATTTTGAATTTTTTGTTTAAACTAAAGTTAAACACTCGTATTTCTAAATGAAAAATCTAATTTCAATCAAAATTTTTGTTAAAAAACTAAAAGTTAGAAGCTCCAAACGTTTGCTTCCAGACATGTCCTTAGGTGTATTTGGAAAAGCTGAATGGTGGCTGGAAGCTAGAAGCTGCTAGCTGGTATATGATAGTTATAACTTTTATTTGTTATATGAGTGTTTGGAAAAAATAGCTGAAAGCTTTTGAATTATGTAAAATTACATAAAAATATAATTATTTAAAAAGATAAATATATAATTATGAAAACTGATTAAAAAACTCAATAGATTTTTCTTAAACGCTACGTGAAGTAGTTTATAAATTTGAATTGTTTTTTTTTAAATTAAAAGTTAAATGTTCGTACTTTCAAATGAAATTTTTTATTTATATTATTTATTTTAATATACATCTTTAATCATGTATAAATTATGAAATTATATTTTACTAGATTAGTAACTTTCATCAAATATGATACATTTATGTACTTTTTAAAAGTTTTTTTAATCTATGAAACATTAAACTATAATATATTTATCTTAGTAGTTATTTATAAAATTTAGTTCACAACCAAAAAAAATTGATTTTATAGATTGGACTCATACTCAGTTATCTGTATGTTTTTTTTAAATATATTGCCTCTTGAAAATCGAATTGTAAAAAATGATCCATCTGAATTATATTTTGGCTAGATCAGATTAGATCTAAATTTAGTTTGAATTATTTAGATCCATATTTCAAAAACCAAAATCAATTTGGATCCACTTGATCGGATCCGATCAAACTGTAACGCCTGTAGATCAGGGCTAGTCAATTTAGAGACGATAAGCGTCAAAAATGACTTTTAATAGAAGATTATTTAGGATGAATAATCTTAACTAAGTTGTAGTATATGTTACAAGGATTCCGTACATATAAAGAACGCCCAAATCTGACTTCGTATGAGGAAGTTATGATTTTTCGAAGTTTCGACTTAGCGATATGCAGCCTGAAATACTCGATTTGAGATCGAGCGGTTTTTAGCCGAAGCAATCTAAACGAGGATCGAAGGTCTCGTTGTTGGTATCGAAGCGATGAAAAGTTAAGCGAGAACGGACGTCAAACGAAGAAGTTATGAATTAATAACGAAGTTTTTCTGTCCCGGCCTATTAAAAATAAATAATAAAAATAAAGTTAAAATTAGCCGACGGAGTCTAAACGACAGTTGTAGAGCATAGTCTCACATTCGCGTGGATATAAAGAACGTTGAAAACGGAGTTCGTATGAAGAAGATATGAATTTCCGAAGTTTATTAAATAATTTGTATTTAAATTTAATTAGAAAATCCGGCATTATCCGAAGAGGAGTCATCGGACTCATCCGAAGTACGCCCAGCGTACTAGCGTACACCCCGCGTACATCGGAGCATGACACGCCTCGCACTCGAGTTCTTCGGATACGTAAGCAATGACGATTTCGGACCAGTACGCCCCGCGTACTCCGAGGCTCCAGCCTCCTATAAATAGGATGCGAGGGCAGCCGACTCATTTGTCATTTTTCTCTCTTCTCTCTCCCGTTTTGCATCGATTTGCGTGCTAGAAGTACCCCGAAGCCCCGATAATATTCTCGAGCCCCGAAGCAAGTCCCGAGATCCCGAAGATCCCGAGAAGTGCGATTCCCGAGCCGAAGCTCTGCCCGAGAGAAGTTCGATTTTTGTGAAGATCTTCCAAATCTGCTGAGGATTTCTACTTCTACAAGTCGTAGTGCTGTCCGATCATCTTCTGATCAAGTGAGTGTATACTACCTTTCATAAACACGATAATAATACAAGTATGGTTTGAGTGTATTAAGTATATTGTTGTTTATATGTGTGAGTGTGTAGTTACTTTCTTCTAACACGTAAATATGAAGTATTTGCTATGAAATACGTGCTATGTGTTTATATATTATTTGTCTATTTGAGATGGGCTTGGAATTGATGTTTTTATACGGGTGTTAAATGATTTAAATTGTGCTTGTATTTATATCTATAAAAATATTGGGTAGAACATAGGTAGATGGAATAGTTGGTGACGATGTGACTTCGTGCCTATTAAGTAAAGCTTTGGTGGCGATGCGACTTCGTGCCTATTGAGTAAGCTTTGGTGACGATGCGACTTCGTGCCTGTTTGATAAACCTTGGTGACGATGTGACTTCGTGCATGTTGTGTAAACCTTGGTGACTATGAGACGTAGTGCCAATTATGTAAACCCTGGTGACTATGTGACGTAGTGCCTATTGTATAAATCGTGATAGCAAATAGACCTTGTGCCGATTCCTTAGGTAAATCCTTAGGAATGAATGAGTGAAGGATAGTGGATCCTTAGGGTAAACCCTTGAGAAAAGAAAGGAGATATGGGGATGGGTATTTGGGTTGATTGTTGATAATTGAATATAATAAATGTATTATTGTGGGTTGAAAACCCTATATGCTCACCAGGCTCCCAAGCCTGACCCACTCAGTTTTCTTTTCATTACAGGTAATGGTACAAGGGTATAAGTTGGTGGACTTGACGAGAGATTTTGGATTATAGATCAGTAGTTAAATAACTATTGTAAGGTCTACTTTATATTGTTTATGCTTTTGGTCTGTATTGAACATGACATCCCAAGGTTTTATTATTTAATGAAAATACATTCTCTTTGAGAAACGCTTTGATAAATTTTATCATATTTTGTTTTGGGACAATTTCCGCAACTCTTTTAATCAAGGGATTACTCTGATCTTATAAAACAAAGCATAAACAAATCGGTCTTTTCTGGCCGTGAAATTGGGGATGTCACAGTTGGTATCAAAACATTAGTTTAAGCGAACTAGGAATTTGTAGGAAATTTCTAGACTTAAACTTAGAATGCTAAGTAATGATTGGGAGGAGTGTGTCTAAAATATGTTAGGTAGTACACCTAAATTGACACAAGCACTAGTTTATTTTAGGAGTGATGCCTAAAATGCTTTTATGTGCTAAATGTTATATATTGCCATATATGATATTATTTGTTCGGATCTATGGTCTGTTGCCGTCCGGATCTGGAAACCTTATGTGTTTAGGATTCTAAGCGTGCGTGTACGATATTAGAACTAGCATGTAAACGTTTTCGGAGTGATAAGGATGATTTGAATATCTATCGTGAATAAGGATCTAATTTCACCTTATTCGGTGTATAGATCAAAAATGGTGAGAACGAGGAGTGGAGTTGGAAATGCTGATGAAAACAGGAATCAAATACCAGTGATTGAACAAATACCTGTTGTAGCAGCAGCGCCTGAACCAATGACAATGACTGGAGTTTAAGTGATGATCCAAGCAATGTTGGATCATTAGATGGAAGAAACCAGACGTCTGATTAGGCAGAATCGTGAAGAATTGTCAATTCAAGTTGAAGAGCCCGAAGTAAATGGAGGGCAGTCTGAAGGAGGAAACTACAGTGAATAGTTCGCCAAAACAACCAGGATGGAGGAAATGACGGACGTGGATGCAAGTACAAGGATTTCATGGCATCCAAACCACCGTGTCTTTCTGGGAGCCCGACACCGGTGCAAGTCATGGACTGGATCTCTGAGATGGAGACAATGTTCGAAAGTTGCGAGTGTAGCAATAGGCAGAAGACCGCTCTTGCAATTCCTCTGTTAAAATCTGGAGTACTGAGCCGGTGGAAGTTACTGGCAGGTTCGATGCCCAAGGGGGAAGCTAGCAAGATGTCTTGGGAAGAGTTCGTGGTGCAACTAGAAATGCAATACTGCTCTGAGCAGGATCTTCTGGAAATCAACAATGAGTTCCAGAATCTGAAGAAGGGAAAATTGAGCGTCACTGAGTACGCTACAAGCTTTACGGAGAAGATGAAGCTTATTCCATACCTAATTCCAACTGAACTTTCCAAGTTCAACAAGTTTGCCAATGGATTACCTGCGGACTTTGGTCCGATAGTCAAGCAAGCAACCACTCTGAAAGCCGCTATCTGGGCAGCCAAAAATGTTGAGACCCAAATAAAAGAAAAGGGTCTGGAAAGAGCTAAAGTTGGAGAGAAAAGGAAGCATGAAGGATCTTCAATGATCAACAAAGAAACAAAATTCTCGAAATCTGGAGGAAAAGATGAAGCTAAGTGGTGTGAGAAGTGTAAAAAGAAACACTTCGGGAAGTGTAACAAGGAGACGACCTGCTACAAATGTGGGAAGGCAGGGCATTTCGCCAACAAATGCGCAGCTAACAAAAAGGTGTGCTACGGATGTAACGAAGAAGGGCATGTTTCTAGAGACTGCCCAAAGAAAAACACACCTCCACAGCCAAGGGCATCCCACATGTTCCTCAACGAAGCAGAAAAGGATGGGAGGATTAAAAGATGAAGACTTCATATTAACATATAAAGTCTGTATCAGGAAGCATAGCCTGTTAGAGGCATATTATAGGGTGAACTTGAACTTTTGTGTAATAATTTCAAGAATTAATATAAACCCTGGTTTTGTTATCTGATGTGTTGAATGATTATATGATTTATGTATGGTGACTTGGTTAACTGCGAGACAATGCTTGGGACGAGTATGAGTAGGTGTGAATGGTAGTAGAGACCTATACTACCGGAAGCACAGGACTTGCACTTGGATCAGGGAAAGTCACAAGGTTACCAAGAAGCTAGAAATTGTTTCCGTTTTATTCAAGCATATCATTACCATTGTTTCGGTAATGACTAGTAGGATGATGGTTATTCCGACCCTAGTGGTCATATTAAATTGAGTCCGACTACGATGAGAGGTCATCGGGACACGACCCATCGGTTAGTTACAATAGATAAATGAATGTATTTATCCTAAGAAGAAGAAGGAGTCCACAATAAGGATTTATATTGTAACTTGAAAGTTACAATTTAAAGTCCAACATAATAAGACGAGCAGATTCAGGATTGAGCATCAACGTTATTACTTAGGATGGAGAGATAACTTATGGAGTCAGTATACGAATCCTATTTCCTTGATGATTCCGGGACGTAATCATCCTAAGGGGGAGATAATTGTAACGCCCGTAGATCAGGGCTAGTCAATTTAGAGACGATAAGCGTCAAAAATGAATTTTAATAGAAGATTATTTAGGATGAATAATCTTAACTAAGTTGTAGTATATGTTACAAGAATTCCGTACATATAAAGAACGCCCAAATCTGACTTCGTATGAGGAAGTTATGATTTTTCGAAGTTTCGACTTAGCAGTATGCAGCCTGAAATACTCGATTTGAGATCGAGCGGTTTTTAGCCGAAGCAATCTAAACGAGGATCGAAGGTCTCGTTGTTGGTATCGAAGCGATGAAAAGTTAGGCGAGAACGGACGTCAAACGAAGAAGTTATGAATTAATAACGAAATTTTTCTGTCCCGGCCTTTTAAAAATAAATAATAAAAATAAAGTTAAAATTAGCCGATGGAGTCTAAACAACAGTTGTAGACCGTAGTCTCACCTTCGCGTGGATATAAAGAACGTCGAAAACGGAGTTCGTATGAAGAAGATATGAATTTCCGAAGTTTATTAAATAATTTGTATTTAAATTTAATTAGAAAATCCGGCATTATCCGAAGAGGAGTCATTAGACTCATCCGAAGTACGCCCAGCGTACTAGCGTACGCCCCGCGTACATCGAAGCATGACACGCCTCGCACTCGAGTTCTTCGGATACGTAAGCAATGACGATTTCGGACCAGTACGCCCCGCGTACTCCGAGGCTCCAACCTCCTATAAATAGGATGCGAGGGCAGCCGACTCATTTGCTATTTTTCTCTCTTCTCTCTCCCGTTTTGCATCGATTTGCGTGCCAGAAGTACCCCGAGGCCCCGGTAATATTCTCGAGCCCTGAAGCAAGTCCCGAGATCCCGAAGATCCCGAGAAGTGCGATTCCCGAGCCGAAGCTCTGCCTGAGAGAAGTTCGATTTTTGTGAAGATCTTCCAAATCTGCTGAGGATTTCTACTTCTACAAGTCGTAGTGCTGTCCGATCATCTTCTGATCAAGTGAGTGTATACTACCTTTCATAAACACGATAATAATACAAGTATGGTTTGAGTGTATTAAGTATATTGTTGTTTATATGTGTGAGTGTGTAATTACTTTCTTCTAACACGTAAATATGAAGTATTTGCTATGAAATACGTGCTATGTGTTTATATATTATTTGTCTATTTGAGATGGGCTTGGAATTGATGTTTTTATACGGGTGTTAAATGATTTAAATTGTGCTTGTATTTATATCTACAAAAATATTGGGTAGAACATAGGTAGATGGAATAGTTGGTGACGATGTGACTTCGTGCCTATTAAGTAAAGCTTTGGTGGCGATGCGACTTCGTGCCTATTGAGTAAGCTTTGGTGACGATGCGACTTCGTGCCTGTTTGATAAACCTTGGTGACGATGTGACTTCGTGCCTGTTGTGTAAACCTTGGTGACTATGAGACGTAGTGCCAATTGTGTGAACCCTGGTGACTATGTGACGTAGTGCCTATTGTATAAATCGTGATAGCAAATAGACCTTGTGCCGATTCCTTAGGTTAATCCTTAGGAATGAATGAGTGAAGGATAGTGGATCCTTAGGGTAAACCCTTGAGAAAAGAAAGGAGATATGGGGATGGGTATTTGGGTTGATTGTTGATAATTGAATATAATAAATGTATTATTGTGGGTTGAAAACCCTATATGCTCACCAGGCTCCCAAGCCTGACCCACTCAGTTTTCTTTTCATTACAGGTAATGGTACAAGGGTATAAGTTGGTGGACTTGACGAGAGATTTTGGATTATAGATCAGTAGTTAAATAACTATTGTAAGGTCTACTTTATATTGTTTATGCTTTTGGTCTGTATCGAACATGACATCCCAAGGTTTTATTATTTAATGAAAATACATTCTCTTTGAGAAACGCTTTGATAAATTTTATCATATTTTGTTTAGGGACAATTTCCGCAACTCTTTTAATCAAGGGATTACTCTGATCTTATAAAACAAAGCATAAACAAATCGGTCTTTTCTGGCCGTGAAATTGGGGATGTCACACAAACCAATCAATTCGAATGAACACCCCTAATTAGGTTCACATGTGATTTTATGAAATACTTGACCCATTATATATCGAAGCCTCGCTGCTGGGGGAGAGCTGGTCTTTGACTCCACTCTATATCAAGGCCTCGATGGAACTCTGCAATACCTGAATTTTACTTATCCTAACATTGTGTATGCCATGCAACAAGTATGCTTTTTTATACATGAACTGCATGCTTCGTATTTTCATGCTGTAAAACGCATCTTATGCTATCTTTAAGGTACTCTGATACATGGTGCCATGGTCTTCGTATTCACCTGTCAGCCGTTGATCGCTTGGTTTCCTACTTTGGTGCTGAGTGGGCCAGGTGTCCTACTACTCTCCGACCCACTTTTGGGGTTTGTATTTATCTCGGAGATAACCTCATCTCATTGTCATCCAAACGACAACATGTAGTCTCTCGCTCTAATGTCGAAGCCAAGTACCGGGGGGTAGCCAATGTTTTTGTTAAAACTGCTTGGCTTCAAAATCTTCTTCTCAAGTTATCCTATCCACTGTCTTGTGTTACTCTTGTCTTTTGTGATAATGTCAATACCATGTATTTAACGTCTAATCCAGTTCAACACCAAAGAACCAAACATGTGGCAATTGATTTACATTTTGTTAGGGAGCGTGTTTTCCATGTTCCATCGGCGTGTCAGTACGCATATATTTTTACAAAGAGTTTACCTATTCCGTTGTTTCTTTGACTTTAGAAATAGTTAGAACATTTGGGATCTCCCAGTTCAAACTACGGGAGATGTGTAAAATAGTTTATATTTTTGGCTCATTACATGGTATTGTACAGTATAGGGACCATTTATAATATATATATATATATATATATATATATATATATATATATATATATAGGATAATGACTTAAAAGGGTAATATATTCTTCGATTTGTACACATTTGGTCACTGAGTTTATTTTTTGTTCACATTTACCCCTTCAACTTGTTAAAATGTACACATTCAGTCCTTATGACCGGTTATTTCAGGTTAACCGGTAAAAATGTCTTAACAGGGTAATATATTTCTCATTTTGTACACATTTAGTCCTTAATATTTTTGTACACATTTAGTCCTTAATTTTTTTTGTTGCAAAATAATTTATTTTGTTTTTGTACTCATTCAATACTTATGAATGTTTTCTTTAAGTTTTTCGCACAACATCTTACATGGAACAATCATTAACGAGGTGTTTTAGGCTTTTGATGCTTATGTCCATCGCGATCCCGACTTGATTGATTAGGTCATGTGTTTTGAACGTCATAACTTTTTCATACTATCACGGATTTTAACGATCTTTATATTTATGCGTTTGTATTTTAGTCTACTACAACTTTCGTTTAACTTACTCCCATTAAAAAGTAATATATATTTTTAATTACGATCTTTATATCCATACGTTTTTTATGAATGCATGTATGGATGTTTTTTTATAAAATCGTAAGTAAAAACATATTATATTTTAACGGAAGTAATCTTAACAAAAATTATAGCAGACTTAAAAAACGAACACGTAGATATAAAAATCGTTAAAATCAGATATCGTATGAAGAAATCACGACGTTCGAAATACAAAACCTAAGCCAAACCACAAGAAGTATGCAACCAAGCAGTCGAGGCCGCGATTGACATAAGCATCAACAACCCCAAACATCTCATCAATCAAGGACAGACGCAAAATTTGGTAGTAGGTGTTGTCGGTAAGTAGAATAAAGGAAAAAAATCGAAAAAATATCAAAAAATTTACACTGCGTACAGAAAAAGCAGGGATTGTTGGTGCCGCTGCGGGCACCCAAAGAGAACTGTCTCTATCATCAATGATAGTCCCACGTTAGATGTCGTGAGAAAAACCCTAAATAAATCATTCATAAGTACTGAATTGGTACAAAAGCAAAAAATGACTTATTTTGAAACAAAAAAAAATATTAAGGACCAAATGTGTACAAAAATATTACGGACTAAATGTGTACAAAATGAGAAATATATTACCGTAATAAGTCATTTTTTTCGGCTAACCTGGAGTAACAGGTCATAAGGACTAGATGTATACAGTTTAACAAATTGAAGGGGTAAATGTGGATGGAAAAAAAACTCAGTGACCAAAATGTATACAAATCGAAAAATATATTACCCTTTTAAGTCATTATCCCTATATATATATATATATATATATATATATATATATATATATATATATATATATATATATATATATATATTCAATTAGCTGTGAAACCAATGTATTACATTGGTTAATTTAAAAAACAAGTTAAATATAAAAGAGAACTTTGAATTTATAAGAAAATAAAAAAATAATGAATTATTTTTATCTTTTAAATTTAAACAAATAATTTAAATAAAGAAAAGAAATTAATTATCTTTAATTTTGGAAATTTTGAAATTAAAAGGTAAATTTATTAATGAAATTAATATCCATTTATTACTACATTTATTGCAATTATTATATTAAAATATTATGTGGAATTTAATAAAATAGAAAAACTCATAAAATAACATGTGAGAAAAAAATTAATTTAAAATAACCATAAAATAAGATTTAACAAATTGAATGAATGTGTAACAGGTGGAAAATATATTAGAAAGGATATATCGTAACTCTCATTAACAAGTTTCCACATTATTCATGCATGAACCAAATGTGCTTGATTTTGAAACTTAAGGATATCAATCCTTGATATCAATTTCCTAAAACGTAAACTATACATGCAGATTGAGATATACCATATGGACCTTTTAATTTAATCCTAATCTAATTATTTCACAATAAATAACTAATGTTTAGTTCTTCTACATTTTGGCTTCAAATAAATTGATTATTAAAACATTTTAGAAAACAAAAATGGACAAATACACATATCGAGTCAATTTTCGAACAAACTTTTTAATTTTATATTTAGATTCTAAATGCTATTTCTTCACCTTCAAAAATCAAACCTTACTTCAAAATTCCTGTCCCAAATAAGTAAAACAAATCCCCCAAAATATATTTTGATTTGATATAATCGATGACATACAACTCTTGAAAAAATCAATGTTCGATATACACAATAATTTGACTCAAATCCATAAACAAAAGAATAATTCTGATATTTTGTCGATTTGTCTTTGAAAAAATTAATTCAAAATCACTAAGCTTAAAAATTAAAATATCACAAGTAACATGTCTTAAACATCTTTTAATCCTCACATCACATGCACTCCCCCTTTCCCCTCTATCCTTTCCACCTCATCCATATGGCTGATTCGTTCCAGACTGCTCATAACTCATTACAGACATTTGTACTCTTTACTTAATCAAGAAACCCTCTCACACCTCTGTAAAATCCCATCAAAATCCCTTCGCTTTTACGCCTGAAATTTCCCCCATTCTACCCTTTTCCCAATTTCAAGACAAATTCCGATCGGAATTCCTTATGATTTCAAATTCAAGTCACCACCCTTGACCTTGAGTCGATCTTAAGAGTGAACACCCAATTTAAAGGTTCATATTTCATAGCGATTTGTGAGAAGTTTGTTTGTGTAATGTCTACCCAGAGTAATCGAGTTGTTGATGGATTGATCCCGGGTTACGGCAAGATCCGGAAACGAGGGTGTTCTTCATCGCCATCTTCGTCTTCTAAAGTGCATAATTACCGATTTAAGCGAGCAATTATGGTGGGGAAGAGCCGAGTGGGAGGTGGGTCCAGATCCAGTACGCCGGCGCCGTCGTGGAGGATGACGCCATCGTCAAAGTCCAAGCTTGGTGGTGGTGGGGGCGTGGAGTCGCCTAATTACGATGGCGGCGGAGGGAGGTCGAAGCCGGTTTCAGCCAGGAAACTGGCGGCGACGCTGTGGGAGATGAATGAGATGCCGTCGCCGCAGAATTTGGAGACGACGAGGCGGAGGAGGGAGAAGGAGACGACGAGGGTTAGAGAGAAAACGAACCGGCCGGTTCATACACCCGGTTCGCTTCCTCCTCATTTGTCCGATCCATCTCATAGTCCTGTTTCTGAGGTCAGTTTCATCTCTAATTTCATAATCTGGGTCGATTTTGATCTTAATTTCTTGTTTCTTATCACCCAAATTCGAAGATTCTATGAACTATCATTTTCAGAACAACGTAATCGCGATTGAAGATGCTTCCAAGATTCTATTTTATTATTATTTATCGTCTGACCATTTTCAGTTCAATACGAAATCTAACAATATTATAAGACTACGCGATTGAAATTTGCTATTCATCCCATGGGTCGTTTTCATTGAAAAATCTCTCATTTTTATCGATCTTTCGATGCGTCATAATCTGAATTTGAAGCACTTATGCATTTGAAACCGATTGAATTTCTGTTTTCGTGTAGAGGATTGATCGATCTGGAACAGGTTCCCACCATAGGACTTCAATTTCTCATAAACTTAAGCTCGAGGACAACAATGGCGGAAATTTCGATTCATTTAGCAACGCCAGTTTAATGGAGACCGAAACCAGATCTCGAGCTCAAACTCCTAGCGCTTCTGCCATTACTGTGAACCCACGATTAAAAGATGTTAGCAACGCTTTAACGACATCAAAAGAGCTTCTAAAAATCATTCACAGGATGTGGGCTCATGATAATCTTCCATCATCAAGCATGTCGCTCATATCAGCTCTACACACAGAGCTAGAACGAGCCCGCCTTCAAGTCAACCACATCATCAAAGAAGAACGAACAGGTGAAACTGAAGTCAACTACCTTCTAAAATGTTTTGCAGAAGAGAAACAATCATGGAAAACGAAGGAAAGACGATCAATCGAGGCGGCAGTCGAGGCTGTTTCCGGCGAACTCGAGGTGGAGAAAAAGATGAGACGGCGATCGGAAAGCTTGAACAAGAAACTCGGGCAAGAATTAGCAGAAACAAAGGCGAATTTTTCCAAAGTTTTGAAAGAACTTGAAAGTGAAAGAAGAACACGTGAAATTATGGAACAAGTTTGTGATGAATTAGCTGTTGATATTGGTGAAGATAGGCTTGAAGCTGAAGAGATTAAAAGGGAATCTGTTAAAGCTCATGAAGAAGTTGAAAGAGAAAGAGAAATGCTTCAACTTGCTGATAAATTACGTGAAGAAAGAGTTCAGATGAAATTAGCAGAAGCTAAACATGAATTTGAGGAAAAAAACGCACTTGTTGATAAATTGAGAAATCAACTCGAAGTGTTTTTGGGGAAAAAGAAAGGAAGAAAAGATGAAGATCTTATGATGTATTTGAATCAAAGCAATATTGTTGATAATGGAGAAGTTGAAAACGAGGAAGATGATGATCTTCATTCGATCGAGTTAAACATGGATAATAACAACAAGAGTTTTAAGTGGACCCATGGTCAAAATTCCCACAACAATTTGGTCAACGGGAAAGGAACAAGAAGAAGTACTTCTTCGATTCAAAGAAGTATTTCGGATGTCATTGAATTCGAGAAATTAACTCCAAGAAGAAGCCATGGTGATGAATTGCAAAGATATAAATCGGTCAAAGGTCTTAGGGACAGGATTTTGACCAATTTGAAGCCACAAATGTCGAGAGATTTTGACAATGGTGTTGTTCATGGGAGTGGGTCAAAGTCTAGAGGTGAAACGGTTAATGGTAGAAGGTTAAAAAAGTGAATTTGAGTTTGACCCACTTTTGTTGGTCAACGGTCAATGCTTTTGACCTCCATGGATGATTGTTGTTGATGAAAACTTGGAGCTTTGGAAGATGTTAAGAAGTTAAATTGCATGAATTTGTAGTATAAAAGTGTCAATTTTGTAGGATGGTTACAATCCAAGTGATTTTCCTTTGTACAAATACTTATGGTTATTTATATAATTATATAATGTACTTAAATATTTTAAAGATAATTGTTTTGGTTAATATTACATGAATCTTTATCAACTTACTAATGGGATGAAGTGGTTATGTTGGAGTGTAGTATTAAAAAGTATAAAGAATGTTGGCTTTGTAAAAAAAAATGTGCATATTTCAAGATTTGAACTTTGGATATCTTGACATCTTGTTATTGGAATTATTAATGATGGTGGGCTCAATATTGTAATGTTTATTATTATTACTTTCCCTTTTAACTAGTTCTAATAATATAGGCACATGGTGTCATCTTCTTTGTGACCAAAGAATCTAATTAAAGGATTAGTACAAGTAAAGTATCATGCTTGTGTCTATTATATTGGGGTTTGTGGGTCGTCATTATTTGATTGTCAATTATGAGTTTAGATAATTTAGGGGTTAAAGTATACCTGAAAAAATCTTAAATCGACTCTATCAGATAAGGCTAGATAATTTAGGGGTTAAAGTATACCTGAAAAAATCTTAAATCGACTCTATCAGATAAGACTGTATCTAACTGAGATAAGATTTTTAGATTCTTGACTCTATCATATAAGACTGTGTCTAACTGATATAAGATTTTTAGATTCTTAACAACTGTTATTTAGGGTATTTTGTATGATGTAACATAACAAGCGAGTAATAATGTTACGCTTATACTCTTTGAAGTTTAGTTTAATCTTGTTTAATGTTTCTTGAGATTCAAGTATTGGGAAGGCACATGGGTTGTGTGGTTGTAAATTATATGATACGATTTAGGTGACAGGCTGCTATTTGCTTGGATTGAATTTGGCGATTGTTAATGTCTCTATTATTTGTTAAAGATTTATGTGAAATATAATATTATATCAAGCTTCCACTATGATTAGAATATGGACTGATTTGGTCAATTATACACATCATGCTGGTTTAGTGTATTTGTTCTTATTCATTAACATGCAAGGGTGCTATGTGTGGTCTCTCCAAACTTAAGGGTGTTATATGAAATTTGTGGTAGAAAAGAAAAGAAGAATAGAAAGAGAAACTTTGGTGTTTGGTGCTGTTTGTTTTTTTGAAATGAAAATTAATAAAGTTTATGTATCATCTCTGCAACCTTATGCATCAGTAGATATGGACAAAACGGTTGAATACTGTAATAAAAAGTTTATTTTTTTTTTAATATTTACAGCTTGCTACAATAAACTGAAATTTAAATAAACTGACTTTACAAACTGAAAACAGTTCTCAACATCGAAATTTTAATAATTCTAGTATTAAAATATTGAAAGAATACTAAAGTGAACATGTAAAAAAAATATAAAATTTCTAAAAAAAATATAAAATAAGCTATTAGTTTTTTCTTGAAAAAACTAATTTTAAAGAACATATAAAAAGGAAATTATAAAAAAAAAATTAAAAAATTATTGCAAACAATATCTAGAAAATTCGTAAAAGAATCACACATGTTAAAAAAGATGCAATCGAAACTGAAAATATTATTAAAAAATGGTAAAAATTAAAAAAATCAAAGTTTTTTTAATTTAAAAATCAAGTTATAAAAAAATGGAAACTATAAAAAGAAATTGTATAAAATTCGTAAATCAAAGTTAAAAAAAGAATCAAATTTAAAAAAAAAAAAAGAATCAAAGTTAAAAAAAACCAAGTTATATCGAATTTCTACAAAAATACTTGGAAAAAATGAAAGTTGAAGAAGTTTGAAGAGACAAGTCAAGTGCTGCGTTGCACAAATCATATGAATATGTTTTGTCGTCTGAAGTCATCCAAAAAAAATTGCTGTGAGAGGGTAAACGTTGTGTGTGTGTGTTGCGCCATACATCAAAAAGTGGTCTGAAGAGGGTTTTCTAAAAAAACAACCACCTATTTATGTTTGTATTTTAAGAAGAAAAAACACATGCTAAAACGTAAAAGAGTGTGTGTGTGTGTGTGTGTTACAAACTATTATATAATGTGTGTGTATGTGTGACAAACTAATGTGTATATAGTATATATAGGTTGCAAAATAATTGCCAATCTCCCTCCAAATTAACCGCCAAACCGTTTTGTTGTCCTACTAAACCGAAGAATCATATGATATTCGATCATACTTGAAACGATGTTTGAAGAGGACGACAGTAGGGCAATACAATATCTATCACATACTGCACGAATAAGTTAATGAACACCATTTTTAAACAATCAATCACCCACCTGGATTTATTAACACTAATGAACATAATCATGCTTAACTGAACATAGGTTGCAACATGAAGCTGCATGTTGTGTACATCTATCAAATCTTTATCATATATAACTTAAGATGATTTTTGTTGATTTGTTGCAAGGAACATGTTTCGTGGTCACATGACATGTAAAATTAAGCTTAATTTGGGAATAATGGTTTCTAGGAGGTCTTCGTTTTCTTATGCGGCGTTCAATTGGGAAAGACTCTTTGGTTGCATGCGGTTACAAATTGTATTTGACCATTTAATGAAAACTTTTGATATTCCGTTTTTATTAAGTTCCTATGTAACTAGTGATTGTTGTGTATATAAATGAGACATCAACACCATTTTGTTCATCATTTGAGTCTTGGTTATATTTCTCTTGATTTATGTTCTTGAGTTTTATATGCATTATTTTATCATTAAGAAGAAAAAATTGTTATGATCCACATAATTTTGAGTATATCATTTGTTGTTTGTTGATGTTGAAGGGTAATTAAAAAGATAAAGACTAGAAGTTTGACAAAGAAGCTATGTGAAGATCGTATATCTAGAGATGTTCCTGAAATAGGAGATGTTGATGAAGAAATCATAAAAACTCTATTTGTGGACTGACTTTAACAAAAAGTATGGAATGAAAAAAAAGTCCAAAAATTGTGTATTTTGTATGCTTAGAAAGCTTTGGATGTGTAGTTTCTAATGCAAAAAAGTAACAAGTCATTGGGAATTATGTAGATAAAGTTATGACGTTTTTCCATAAAGTATCCGACATATAGATTACAGTTAAAATTTACCAAGCTATTGGGTTTTCTAAGTCTCTGGAGATCTTCTATGCATGTACTGAATTATTTGATGATAATAAGTTATTTATAAATTCTTTTAATATTTTAGGTCCTATAAATACTTGATATTTTATTTGGAAGCATCAATTTTAATAAACTTTATTTTCTCTTCAAATTCTATATTTGTTTTGTGAAAAACTTCAACAAGACGTCTGTAATAATATACAAGTCACAAAATCATGTATCTTATACGCTTGGAAAAATATGGATGTGTACTTTGTAATGAGAAAAAACAAGACTTTTGGAATTCTGTAAAGGATGTTATGACATTTTTTCCACAAGCTATCCGGTGTCAGAAAACAACTAAATTTGATCAAGCTTTTCGGTTTCCCAAGTCTCTTGAAGTCCCCTATGCATGTACTGAAGTATTTGACATTTCTAAGTTATTAATGAAGTCTTTTAGTGTTTTAATTCCCAAAATAGTTTAGGTTTTGTTTAGATTCATCAATTTTAAGAAAATACATTTTTTTTTTCTCCAAATTTTGTGTGTGATTTTAGACGAACTTCAGTGACAAGTCTAGAACGATTTGAAAGTCCAAACATATTCCATATTATATGTTTGAAAAATATATGGATGCTTAGTTTCTAATGGAAAAAACGAAAGTTTTCTTGGAGTTTTGTAGAGGTATGTGTGATATTTTTTTTTCCACAGGATGTCCAGTGTACAAAAAATGTTCGGTGATCTGAAAAACATATTTTTGGATCCACTTCAACAAGAAGTGTGGAATGATACAAAATTCAAATGATCTTGTATCTTATATGTTTGGAAAGCTCTATATGTTTAGTTTCCAACAAAAAGACAAATCGCTTGGATTTGTAGAAGGAGTAATGACATTATTGTCACACGATGTTCAGTATACAAAAAAAAGTTTGGTGGTATGAAAAAACGTTTTTGGGCCAAATTCGATGAGAAGTATGGAACGATCCATAAGTCAAAAAATCATGTATTTTATATGCTTGGAAAGCTTTGTATGTTCACTTTCCGATTTAAAAACAAGTATTTGGAGTTCTATAGAGGGCGTTATGATGTTTTTTTCCACAAGATGTCCAGTGTATAAAAAATATTCGGTAGTTTTAAAAAAAATGCTTGGAAATCTTTGATGTGTTAATGAGTGTGTGTATAGGTGTACTCGTGCTTGGAGAAATCTACATGAATAGAGTTTTGATTAGTTTGATTAATTCCTTCGAAAATAATTATCCAATTCAAAATTATTTAAATAAGGTTAGGATTTATATTTCACTCTGTGATTTGAAGAGTGTTGTCATAATCACAACAAAAGAGCTATTTAGATAGGCAATACTGTTTGCTAGTTTTGGTCTATATGGTGTTGAAATAGTGTCCAATGTCATTAACTAGTCGATAATATTTCTAAATAATAGTAAGGTTCTTTTAGGTTGGCCTTATGACACAATTAGTGAGAAGGAAATGGAGAAAATTAAGTTGTTAATTTATTATGAATTAATAAATTAATTGGAAATTATAGATTAACTGGAATATTCTAAAAGAGTCTTGGAGAGGAGATATGGAAGATTTTATCCAAAAGGATTAGAATTAGGTTGGGTTTTTTTTATAAGGATAATGATTATCCTTAGGAAGCTGATCAACTTAAGGATTTTGGCTACTGCTTATTATAACATATTTTTTTTCAAGCATTTGCTTTTGACCCTTGTGTAACATCCCAAAAACCCGTACCAAAATTTTTTCTTTAAATCATTACCAAGCCATATTCATAAAACATATCATAAGTCATAACATGAATTCAGAGTATCATTTCCAAAACATATTTTCATTATTAGAGTAAAACATCCCAGGCTGACTAATCAATGGTGTGTGCCATGTGACCACCCCGAGCTCTTCCCTCTGCTACCGGAAGTACCTGAAACCAAAACTGAAAACCGTAAGCACGAAGCTTAGTGAGTTCCCCAACCTACCATATACCCTGCATAAACACATACAACACATACTGGGCCACGTCCGCTATTTCGGGCCTCACCCGCTACAACGGCCCTGCCGCTCCAGGCCCCGCCTGGCTTCGAGCCCCGCTCGGATACAGATCTGTTTCACTTAGGCCTCGCCCACTAACATATAATAGCACATAAACATATCACAACACATAAGCTAAACATATACTAATGGATCCTGTCCTAAGGCCTCGCCTATCTTGGGCCTCGCCCTTTTCCTGTTACTGATGAGTCACGGAACCCTGTCCACGCTCCTACTGATAGTGAGATACAGGCCCAGCCTACACTCACTCTTTCCCTAACTTGGGCCTCGCCCCTGTTCTGCTGCTAATGAGATCTGGAACACCGTCCATACTCTGCTATTGGTGAGATACAGGACCTCGCCCGCACTCACCTCCCTACCAAGCACATACAAGTATCACACAGACAACAAGTATACTCTATCATGCAAACCATTCCTTGGGCACCCGCCCGCTATCAATGGACCTTGGTCCTAAATATCATACTGGCATACAGTGCCTAGGGATAACCCCTGGGTCTTCCTACTCATATCTACATGGGCCGACATTGTGGCCTTAGACCCATTCACACAAAGGGAAACTCACCTGCACTGCTGAACTTGCTAATAACCCTCTGTCTGCTGATCGAAAATTCTCTGAACCGCTGCCCCACTAGCTCCCCGAGCTACCAATATCAATATACATAACACTTAGATCCAAACAGAACACTAGAAGCCGACTAAGTTCACTCTTGCCAAAGTCAAAGTCTTGGTCAAAGTCAACCTTCCTGACTGACTCTACTCGCCGAGTCACCCTAAGACTCGTCGAGTACATGAATTCAGAAACTCCCATAATACGACTCAACTCGCCGAGTCACCCCAAGACTCATCGAGTTCAACGATCTCTGAGTCGCATCCTGTCCAACTCACTGGGTCACCATTCAACTCACTGATCCGAGCTTTAACCAGAAAGGGTTAGTGTTTCGCGACCTGACTCGCTGAGTCCAAGAACGGACTCACCGAGTCCATGACAATCTTCAACAAACTCGCCGAGTTGTTCTTCCAACTCGTCGAGTCCATTCCCCTCTTCATCCAACTCGCCAAGTCCACCCATGTGACTCGCCGAGTCGCTTCAGTTCTTAATTCATACAGTGGCTTTTCGAGTCATGTAGGGGCTCCAACTCATAGATCCACTCTTCCCAAGTCTAGTCCTCACGTCAAGTTTCAAACTTTACGCGAAACCAAAGAGATATGGGCTTAAAACACTCTAGAGCTAGGGTTTGAGACCAAGGGGCTTCACCAACAACTTATTGGCATAAACTTTATGGCTTTCTGGATTCTTAATAGCCTAGATCTGAGGTAACAACCTCAGATCTACTCCAAACTCGAAATAGATCTCCTCCATACTCAAAATGCCCAAATCTCAACCATAAGATAGATCTACATGCAATAGGGTCAGCTTATTACCTCAAAGGATCTGAAAAGTCACACTAACTATGTATCCAAGGCTTCCTCTTGCACCACTATGAACCTCCTTCTCTTCCAAGCTTCAAATCACTTCACTAAGGCTAGATCTTGCTCAAAACGGATATGGTGGCTAGGGTTTGGTATTCTGGGTGAGAGAGACTATAAACGAACCCTAGGAAGAGAATGAGACGTTTAAATAGGGCACCAAGTCCAGAATTTAAGGTTTCCCAATCCAGACCGGACTTGCCGAGTCCACTCTCCGACTCATCGAGTCGATCACTTACTCTCCGACCCGGATCCCGGTTTGACTCGTCAAGTTCACCTATGGACTCGACGAGTTGACCCCTTGACTTAGGGTTTTCCTTTCCTTTCTTAGTCTTTCTGATTCTGGGTGTTACACCTTGGGTTATGGTTTGTTTGCAAGAGTGGTCCCTAATGGCATTCTCATGATTTTGGGTGCAACGTGGGTATGTTGGGCGTACACCTTGGTATGCTGGGCCTACCTAGTCTCGTGCCAGTACGCTGCACATACGCGATTTGGACCAAACCCTAATATTTAGGGCTTGTGCACTATATAAGCACCATTATAGCCCCTAAACCCTCCTGTTATCAGCCTCCGTCCCTAGAACCGACCCACATTGCAAACCCTAAGCTGTTTTTAGCATTTTAAGCTTTTGAGTGAGTTTTAGGCTTTCTTGTCTGTGAAGGAAGATCATCAAGGAGGTGGATTTGCTCTCAAGACTTTGGATCCAACATTTTCTCTTCATTGTGCAGTATTAGGAGGTATAAAGCTCCAACCTTGGCTCATGTTGTTCTAAATCTGGGTTAAGCTTAAATTTTCTTCTCTTTTGTCCCAAAATCTAGGTCTTTGTGAGTATGAGGTACTCCAAAGCCTTTAAGCCGTCCTTTTAGGGCATTTTAAGTCATAAAAATGCAAGCTTGGATCTTGGTTTGTCCTCATGCAAGACTTATGGTGTAGAAAAGGCTTAAGCAAGTTAGGTTCTTAGTGTTGGGCTCCTTGTAGCCATGAAAAGGCATAAAGTTTGCAACTTTATGGCCTTAGGGGTCTTAATAAGCTCATATATGAAGTTTGGACATAAGGTCTTAAGGCATTAAGACCTTAATGAGAGTTTAACTTGGGATATTTTAGTGTGAGGAGCCGTTTTTAGCAGTAACTTGGGTGTATGGCGCAATTATCTTCTTTGGATGGGATTTTTCTCACTAGATTCATAGGTCGAAGTGACCAATGTTGGCCCATTACTTTCTTATGTGGAATGCTAGTTGTCTCTGTGATACTTGCATGAAAGACCAGGATTTGGCCCCTGACAATTGTATGAAAGACCAGAATCTGGCCCATAGCACTTGTGTGTGAGACCGGGATTTGGCCCTCTGCATTGGAAGAAGAGACCATGGTGGTAGCCCATGACACTTGTGTGTAAGACCGGGATTTGGACCCCGACATTACAAGGAAATACGATGGGGGTAGCCCATGGGACTTGTATGTTTTGGTATGTGGTACTTTGGGAAACTCACTAAGCTTTGTGCTTACAATTTATGTTTATAGTTTCAGGTACTTCCGGCTCGAAAGGGAAGAGCCCGACGTGATGGCATAATATCTTCTCCCCTTATGATTTCCACATTTTGAATAATTGTACTATGATGTTTTTAACCTGATGACTCGGTGTTGATTTTGAACAATTAGTGAATGATTTGATAGACTTTAAATTGAAAAATTTAGTATTGTTTTTTGGGATGTTACAAGTTAGTATCAGAGGCTTGGTTTGAGGGATTCAGACACACTTTCAGATGTGTTAAAACTCAAACTGAGGAAATGATAAATTCTTAAGAAAATGAAATTGAACTTCTAAAAAGATTTTTATTAAGAAGTAGGGGTATGATGCGTGTAATCAACCATGCTCAAGTAAGTGGTTCCCAAATTACCCATACTTATGTGTTATGAGTAGTATGCTTGATATGAGAATTGCATGCTAGATTCGGACTAAGGATACCTTCATGAATTATATGATAGAATTGCCTGATTTACATGACGCCTTATAGCCGAGTAGAAATTGATGATATGTATTACTTGGAATTGATATCGACTTAGTTAATTGCTAAGTGTATGCTTTCAAAGTTGTATATGATGAGTTTTCTGCATTACAACATTCCTATGGTGCACATGTAACCTAATTTGCTTTGGATATAGTTTTTTCTTAATTTATACATGCAAATTAATTTTACAAAGCAAGAACCCTAATCTAGCATAAAATTTTTGGATTTAACAATTAAACTAAGGTTAAAAGAATACCTTTCTTGTTGATATCTAGATCTTGACCTTCAAGAGGTTAGTTCCTCAAGTGTTGCACCTCTAATGGAGTCACAAACACCACAAGCAAAGAATGAGGAGAAGGAGAGGCAAAAATTGACTAGGGTTTCTTCTAAAGAAGCACTGGCCGAAACATGGAGGCTGGGGGGTTCCTTTTATAGTTGAGGCTGCTAGGGTTTTCAACTAGAAACCCTAATTCCCTTGCTTAGGCCTTAGCAATCCACATAACCCTACATGAAAGGCCTTGCATGAAATCTTAAAGGACTCACATAGAGTTTTCATCCACCCCTTATCAATAGGGTCCATTAGCCTAAACTACAACTATCACTGATTTACACAATCAGTCCCCATTCTTTTAATTAGTCTCTTTTGATCACTAAATTAATTCCAAATAAATTTCTGATCAATACTAATTAAATATTATGATTTCTCAATTAATATATTATTCTTATATTACATTAATAAATCATTTATCAACCGCTTTCTCATAATTCATCCTATTAAGTTGCTATGGTGAAGGCAACCCAAAAGGACCATTCTACTATCAGATCAAGTACATACCAATTATAGTTATGAGCTTAGACACCTAATCCAATAGTCTCCAACTTAGATATTTCTAATAACTATAAATGTCAATGCAAATTCAAAATCCGATTAGCAATCGTAGCTCTTAAAAGTCGCTGTCAAACTCTGACCTAGTCAATGACTCATCCTTTAGATAAGGGATCATATAATCCTCCGTTGTGGAAGATATCGTGTGGACAAAGACATGGAACAAACTCATTCTCAATGTACAACAATTTGTTTTCTGACTTATGATTTGTTTGACATACAACTTAATTGAACACATCAATTTAGTCCTGACCGGGCCCAACACATAAGTCAACACTAAATCATCAAGGGGCCCAAGATATCGCTTTCACCCTCTTAGGATAAAAGGAACAGATAAAATTTGACTTATATGCTTGTACTATTTACTCATTAAGTTGTATACAACAACACGTTTTATAACATCAAGTTACTGATGCGTTTACGCATTATCAATGCACAACCAATTTGTAAACAACAACTCATATATCTCGGTTTAAAGATTATACAATATTATCATCTCACAATCACTCGTGATAAATTCCATGAAGTGATTCACATGAGCATGGGTTTAATCTAATACTCAAATCTTATTTCAAGAGTACTCATGAACATTGCAGCAAACCTTTGCTATGTCTAAACACTTAGACAATCTACAAACCAATTCATGACGGTCTAACCTCATAACTTACTCCCAAAGTGTGATCGACTGTGGATAATTTGAACAATCTAATTATTTTGGAAGTAAAACATGAAAAAGTGAAACGATAGTAAACAATTGACACAAGACAATAAACTTTACTTATAAATAAATCTCCATTACTTAATCATAGAATGTCAATTACATTTATCTATTACAAGTTTTTAAACATCTATCCAATCACTAAAACTAATATCGTCCCTCAGACTAGTGCTCCTCGCATGCTGAACATGCTTAACCCTACTCAGACCCTTTGTGAGGGGATCTGCAGGATTCTCTTCTGATGATACCCTCATAACCATGAGGACTCCTTCTTCTACCCGATATCTGATGAAGTGGTATTTTGTGTCGATGTTTTCGGATCTACCATGATCCCTTGGTTCCTTGTTTAAGGCAACCGCTCCTTCGTTATCACAGAAAATTTCCATAGACTCTTTTATGGCTGGTACAACTTCAAGGTCTCCAATGAAGTTCTTCAACCATATCGCCTCCTTTGGCGCTTCACTCATTGCTATGTACTTTGATTCACCAGTTGAATCAGCCACAGTCTCCTACTTAGAACTTTTCCATGTAACTACTCCTCCATTTAGGGTAAATACCCAGCTCGACTGAGAGTGGAAGTTATCTCTATCGGTATGAAAGCTGGCGTCACTATACCCTGTCACTCTCAAGTCATCACTCCCACCAAGTATAAGGACCCAATCCTTAGGCCTTCGTAGGTACTTAAGAATGTTCTTCATTTCTGTCCAATGAGCTCTATCTGGGTTGCCTTGATATCGACTAACCATGCTCAATGCAAAATCCACATCAAGGCGATTACACGTCATAGCGTACATGATCGAGCCAACGGTGGAAGCATATGGTACTCGACTCATTTCCGCTGTCTCGACATCGGTACTCAGACTCTTAGTCTTACTCAGCTTGGTATTACTCTGGATCGACAGTTCCCCTTTCTTGGAATTCTCCATGCTAATACGTTTCAGCACCTTGTCCAAGTAAGTACTCTAACTAAGTCCTATTAGTCTTCTACTCCTATTTCTCAAGATCCTTATCCCCAGAATATAAGCAACTTACCCTAGATCTTTCATAGCAAAATACTTCCCAAGCAAGGACTTAACCTCCTGCAAGGTCGAGATGTCGTTTCCTATGAACAGTATGTCATCAACATATAAAACTAGAAAGCTAACTATACTCCCACTAGTCTTGACATACACACAGGACTCATCCTCGCTTCTCGAAAATCCAAACTCTTTGACTTTTTCATTGAAACAAAGATTCCATCTGCGAGATGCTTGATTTAATCCGTAGATGGATTTCTCAAGCTTGCACACTCTATTAGGGTACTTTGCGTCTACAAAACCCTCTAGCTGACACATGTAAACATCTTCAGCCTACTTCCCATTAAGGAAATCAGTTTTGACATCCATTTGCCATATTTCATAATCATGAAACGCAGTTATGGCCAACATAACCCTTATGGATTTGATGTTGGCCACTGATGAGAAGGTCTCATCATAGTCAACCCCTGGGGTTTGAGTAAAGCACTTCGTAACTAGTCGTGCCTTGAATGTATGCACATTCCTATCCATGGCAGTCTTTTTTTTGATGATCCACTTGCACCCGACCATCTTACGACCCGATACATTGTCAATTAAGTACTAGACTTGATTGTCATACATGGAATGAATCTCAATGTCCATTGCCTCTTTCCACCTTGCAGACTCAGGGCCTGCCATGGCTTCCATGTAGTTGTTAGGTTCATCCAAATTTATCAGTGTACTATTGCTAATAAACGTATCACCTTCAGCTATTGTATGGAAACCATACAACACAAGTGGAACACTAATTCTACTAGAACGTCTCAGAGGTAAGGACTCGTCAACTGGCTCAATAGGAATCTCTTCCTCAGGTTGAGCACTAGTGTTAGAGGTTCCTACATCACTTGATTCTTGAAGCTCTTCAAGATCAATTTTCCTCCTACTGTCCTCTTGGCATATGAGTTCTCTCTTGTGGGAAACCCATCTCCTTGCTAGGAAGAACACATTGTCATTAGGTCTGTAGAAAAGATATCCAAAAGATTTATGTGGGTAGCCAATGAAAATACACCGCTCACTATGATGTTCAATCTTGTCGTGAGTCTCTCATATTACGAAGGTATCGCAACCCCAAACCTTGATATGTGCCAACGAGGGAACCTTCCATATCCATATTTCGTGAGGTGTTTTGGCAACCTTCTTAGCTAGGACTAGATTAAGGATATGGGCGGCAGTCTCTAAGGCATACCCCCAAATTGATATAGGTAATGAAGCTCGACTTATCATGGAATGAACCATGTCCAACAAGGTTCGATTGGCCTCTCAGCCACACCATTTAGCTGTGGTGTCCTAGGTGGCGTCAATTGTGAAACAATTCCACATTCCTTAAGATAGTCGTGGAACATGATACTAAGATAATCACCACCCCTATCGGATAAGAGCATCTTTATCTTCCTGCCCAATTTATTCTCCACTTCTTGCTTAAACTCTTTGAACTTTTCAAAGGTTCTCGACTTGTGCTTGATTAAGTAGATATACCCATATCTGCTATAATCGTCGGTGAAAGTAACATAGAAGCGGTTAGCATCCCTTATAGTGGATCTGAAGGGCCATACACATTTGTGTGTATGAGATCCAACAATCCCTCACTTCTTTCATAAGTACCAGTGAAAGGTGATTTAGTCATCTTTCCAAGTAAACAAGATCCGCACGTGTCATCTGACTTTAGGTCAAACGAATCCAAGACTCCATCTTTTTGGAGTTGGGCTATGCGCTTCTTGTTGACATGTTACGACAATGCCACAAACATGCCTTGTCTAAACCATTAGACGAATCGATATGCAACATATTATTTCCTAAGTTATCTACAACCATCACAGTTTCATATACACCATATCAAGGCAATGCTTCAAAATAAAAAGTACAACTATAGAAAGAATTACTAGAAACGATTTAATTATTAAACGCATATCTAAAACCTTGTCTGTACAAACCATGAAAAGAAATAACATTCTTCGTCATTTCTGACGAGTAGCAACAATCATTCAACTCTAATCCTAATCCATTACTAAGCACTAAAGAATAAATCCCGATCTTGGTGACAGGCGACGATTTCCTATTCCCCATTATCAGGTTCATCTTCCATGCTCCACATCCCTACTTCTTCTTAGCCCCTGCAAATCAGAACAAATGTGAAAACCACACCCTGTATCAAGGACCCAAGCACTAGCATGTGATGAATTATTAGATTGAATAGTGTAAATACCTGCGAATGTGGGCTTTATCTTCCCATCCTTGATGTCATTCAAGTATTTAAGACATCTTCGTTTCTAATGCCCCTTGTCGTGACTGTAGAAGCACGTTGCTTCTTTGGGATCAAATGAGGGAGTGGCGGAACTGGATTTACCTTTGGGTCCATTAGAAGTAGATCCATCATGGGACTTTCCCTTATTGTTCTTTGAGGGAGCTTTATTCTTCTTCCCTTTTCCATCTCCTATAGTAAGGACTGGGGCAAGAACATCAGGGGTGGACTTGACATCTTTGCCTTTAAGTCCACTTTCAGTAGTTCTTAACAAGCCTTGAAGTTTGCTCAAAGTGAGTTCCTCCTTGTTCATATGATAAGTCATCTTGAACTGATCATAACAAGGAGGCAAAGAGTGGAGGATTATATCAATTGCCAGCTCTTCGTTAAAGTTGACATTCAACTTTAGCAAACGATCCAAATACCTTTGCATTATTTGCAAGTGGGTCGTGATGGACTCTCCATCTTTCATCTTGGTTGTTATTAATGAGACGAAAATCTCGTACCTTTCTTGACGCGCACTTTGATGGTACTTTTCCATCAAATATTGGCACATCTCGTAAGGCCAGTAGTCCTCGTAGAACCCGCTGCAGCTCAGGAGTCATAGTGGCTACCATTATACACGACACCTTTGTCGCGTCCTTCTCGTGAGCCCTATACTCAGCTATTTGTTCAGGAGTAGATTTAGTTTCATCGATCTCGTTGAGTTTCTTTTCGAGAACGTATTCCTTCTATTCATAACACAAGGCCATTCGAATGTTACGAATCCAATCATTAAAGTTGGATCCATCGATGTGACCCTCGCTTAAATGTTCATGATAGAGAAGGAGCTTGAGGAGTTGGAGTTCGAGCTAGAAGCGTTGTTTGAGCGAGACATCTGAAAAAGAAAAAGAAAAAAGTTTAGATTAGATAAAGAATCCTTAATATAACACACAAATGACATATTAAGGTTAGGACCCAACACAATAATTCACAATTCGGAAGAGGAATGTTGTGGTCCAATTGCAAATTATTTGAAGGTAGGTAAATGACGATTTACCAATTCCACCACGAAAAACGAAATGAAGAATTAGGTTTTAAATGAAATGAAATTCCTAGATTATTTTGAGATTCATTGAACTTTTCAATGGCATGTTTAATCTCGATTATGCCCTTCATGTTTGTGACTGTGATACCGAGGATCACAAACAAGGTGTGAATAACCATGCAAATTAGCTTAACACTCTAGAGTCATTTACCACCTAATCAGTGTGTTAGTTAACCACACACGCTCCATCGATCTATGATAATTCTTGAGCTACCCTTTTCCACCCTTGTTAGTCCAAGTTAGTGTGCCAGTTAACCACACGCACTCCACTAATGACTTGGAAAGGTGCAAAATGCAATTTCATGGAATAACATCATTTTCACATTTTCCTAAAGTAACTAAGATTCAGAATTTATAAAAATGTTTAGTTACTTTATAATATTCATCATACTTATTAATGAAGAATTAATGTCCTATCCTACCCGTTCAGCTAATGACCCTCCACCAATCAAGGAAGCGGTGGGTGAAAGTGGACACCCATTCAACCGCCATTTTATAGGCAGTTTCCTTATACCACCCCTATAGATCGGATTCATGAATGAGGCCTACTAACGGTAAGACTGACCCGTCTTATACATATATATAATTATTAATCTTTTAATAATATAATAGTATAAGGGTTGTATTTGAACTTTTAAAGCACAAGGGTTTTTAGAATTTAATATTTCAAAATTAAAAACCTTTTAATCAAATTTTAAATTCCAAAACTTGAGGGCAAAATTTGAAACTATTCAAAACTTCTAGATCAAATTTTAAATAATTAAACTAATCATAAAATTTTGAACATTATCTTAAAATTTGGCCATTATCTTTTAATTAGATGAGGATATTCATTAGCATATCACAAAGTTCGAACTTAAACAATTAAAACAATTTAAGGTAATGATCCTAATCCAATTTAGGTTGAAATCCGAAAAATCTGCCAACAGACGAACCAAATCAATGAGTCAGAGCTTGGACTCATCGAGTTGGTCCAACTCGTCGAGTCCATCTTGGGATTCATCGAGTTCTGCAGTCAGAGAGCCAAAATTGATTTTCTTCTAGCTTTGGCAAAACACAATAGCATCAAATATAACAGAAAAACAACTAGTCTCTGATACCATCGATAGGTTTTCAGCATTACAACATTCCTATGGTGCACATGCAACCCTATTTATTTGGATCTAGGTTTTTCTCAAGTTATACATGCAAATTAAATTTCCAAAGCAAGAACCCTAATCTAACATACAATTTTTGGATTTAACAATTATACTAAGGTTAGAAAAATACTTTTCTTGTTGATAGATTGATCTTGACCTTCAAGAGCTTAGTGCCTCATGTGCTGCACCTCTAATGGACTCACAAACACCACAAGCAAAGAATAAGGAGAAGGAGAGGCAGAAATCGACTAGGGTTTCTTCTAATGAAGTAGAGGCCGAAAGTTGGAGGCTAAGAGGTTCCTTTTATAGTTGAAGCTGCTAGGGTTTTCAACTAGAAACCTTAATTCCCTTACTTAGGCCCTAAGCAATCCACAGACCCCCACATGAAAGGCCTTGGATGAAATCTTTATGGACTGCTATAGAGTTTTCGTCCACCCCTTACCAATAGGGCCCGTTAGCCCAAACTACAACTATCATTAATTTACACAATAAGTCCCCGTTCATTTAATTAGTCTCTTTTGATCACTAAATTAATTCCAAATTAATTTATGATCAATACTAATTAAATAATATGATTTCTCAATTAATATATTATTCTTATAATACATTAATAAATCATTTATCAACCTCTTTCTCATAATTCATCCAGTAAAGTTGCTATAGTGAAGGCAACCCAAAAGGACCATGCTACTATCGGGTTAAGTACATACCAATTATAGTTATGGGCTTAGACACCTAATCCAACAATATACGATTAGGATAGTATAGCCCTAGAATGATCGATTTGGTCTGATTTCCTGTTCCTTGTTTGGTTGTAGACTTAGGGTAGGATCATCATTTGACTGACTATGTGATATTATTTTTATACAACTTGCATGCATAAGACAACCATGTTGGCATACTCTAAGAAGTGGTAACTCATGTTCAGAAGTGATAGTCAAAATGGGAATATGGAAATGTTTCCATAAGTGGAAGTTATTCTTTAAATCTGTGTAAGATTAGAAAACTTAATTCAAGAAGGATCTTCAAAAGAATGTACTTTGAATGTGAGACTACGTTTCCATGGAATTGCTCTCCATTGGAATACTTTGTAATGTCTGTTGCCAAGTATCTGTGACATTTGTGCATGGTCATTACAAGAGGATCATTGCATATAAGTTTAGAACCTAACAGATTACAGTCAATGGCAAGAATTTGGTATTCTTACATTTACAGTAAGGATTTGGAATTGTGAAATGAGTTTCATCGAAGATGTGTTCAATTGATCTATTTCACAAAGAAAGGACCATAGGTAAACATAGTGTGCATGCTTGGAGCATGGGATGACTATTGTTTTAATTCAAGTATTAAGTTGATTAATCGAAACATTATATAATGAATAATGTGTAATCAATATGGTGATTAAATAAAAGGTGTTTTATTTATATTCATAAGTTCTGAGACCATATTGGATCCTATTATTCTTGTGTTTCACTTTGCATGTTTTGACTTCACGAATAACTAGGTTATTTAAACCATCCACAGTTGATCATACTTTGGAAGTATGTATTAAAGCTAGACTGTCATGAATGGGTCTGTACATTGTCTAAAGGCGTTTAGACATAGCACAAGTTTGCTACAACATTCATGAGTGCTCATAAGGTCTGAGTATTGGGTTAAAACCACGCTCATCTGAATCACTTTATGGATTTTATCACGAGTGATTAGTGAGACGATAATATCCAATATTCTTGAAACCAAGACATGTGAGTTGTAATTTAGAAGTCGGTTGCACATTGACATATGTAAACGCATCGGTAACTTGGTGTTATAAAACATATTGTTGTGTGTGATTTGATGAGTAAGTATAAGCGAGCATTTGAGTCGAAGTTTATCCATTCCTTTTACCCTTAGAGGGATAAAAGCGATATCTGTGATCCCCTTAATGATTTAGTGATGACAACCCTAAGCGCTTGGCCAAGCCTGGACTGAATTGATTTGTTTAATTAGTTGGTCGTCATAAATTATAAATCGGGAAACAACAGATGGACATAGAGAATGATTATAATCCATGTCTCAGTCCATATGATATCTTATAGAATGGAGGAATATATGATCCCTTATCTAATGGATGCGTGATTGACTAGGTCAGAGTTCGACATTGGCTTTTAAGAGCTATGATTGCTAGTCGGGTTGTGGAGTCGTACTTGCAATTATATTTATTAGACTTATCCAAGTGGGAGACTGTTGGTCTAGGTGTATAAGCCCATAACTACAATTGGTATGTACTTGACCCGATAGTAGCATGGTCCCTTTCGGGTTGCATATCACTAGGACAATTTGATAGGATGGATATTTGAGTAAGAGGTTATTCATGATTTATTAATATATTGCAAGTATAATATATTAATATGAAATCATATTATTTAATTAGTATTGATCAAGAATTAATTTAGTGATCAAAAGCGACGAATTAAATTAATGGGGACTAATTATGGTAATTAGTGAAACATATGGATTGGGCTATTGATCCATGTTGCACTAAGTTTATGTAAGGATCCATAAAGAGTTAGCCCACATGAACCATGGATCAGAAACCCATGTGTATGGATTAGGGTTTACCCATGAGCCTTGGAATCCTACAATATATATATATATATATATATATATATATATATATATATATTACTCCATTCCCTAAAATCGGTTACATGTGTTCTTAAAGTTCATAGGAGCCGATTTTGAAGCTAGTAACCTCTCTCTCAAGTTCTCCTTTGCTCAAGGTGTGTAGTGAACCATTTGAGGCATCACACTTGAGGTGCTAAGTTCTTAAAAGGCCAAACACAATAAGCTACAACAATAGGTAATTCTATAAATCGTTTTTATGTTGTTTATGTCAAATATATGCTAGTTGTAGGTGTCATGCTTTGGAAGCAATATTACATGTATAATTAGAGAAAACATAGATCCAAAGCATTTAGGGTTGTATGTGCACCTTAGGATGATGTAGTATACAAAAATCCAACAATGGTATAAGAGCCATGGGTAGTTTTCTATTATATTTCATTCATGACTTATTTTTCAATGCTAAAAAAATCGATTTTCTGGCCTCTGGCTGATGAACTCGCCAAGTCCATGAACTGACTTGATGAGTTCAGTTAGTAAAAGAGCAATTCGACGAGTTCAGTTCATGTACTCGTCGAGTAGGTGCTTCTGGTTGCATAATTTCGAGTTTTTTTTGCCAAGAATTGGACTAGGATCATTACCACAAACTATTTTGTAATCATAAAAAAATTGTATTTTCTGATTTGTTAACGATGATCCTCTTCCAATCAAAAGATAATTCTCAAAGTTTTAAGATTTGTATTAGTTTATATGATAGGTTAATTTCTTGTAAATTGTTGATATGAAATATCTTGATTTATGAGTTTAACAAGATCATAGATAAATTATATGATAAATTTTATTTGTTAAAATATTGATCTAATGCTCTTTAAAGTCTTCTTTAACTTGTCCTCAAGTTATGAAACTTGAAAAGTTTTTCCATAAAAACTACATTAAACTCAAAAGATATGGAAATTAAAGGTTTTTCAAGAGTTACAAAACTTCTCCTCAAGTTTTAGTATTTGAAAAGTCTTAAATTAAAAAACTCTTGTAACTAAAAGGTGTAACTCTTGGGTTCATAAATTAAAAAAAAAAATTAAATAGTTTTTAATTTTGAATTTTATATCTAGAACCTTGAGTTTTTGAATAGTTCAAATTACACCTTATGGACTTTATTAAATTAATTAAAATGTTTGATTAAAAGAGAATTAATAATTCCATAATGACATGATTTAAGTTTAATTAAATTAAGAGTATAGTTTAATTAATAGATTAAACCACTTAGTATTTTAAAAGTTTAAAATACACCCTTATCCTATTATAATATTAAAAGTTGATACTTATATATACGTATAAGACAAGTCAGTCTTACCATTAGTAGGCCTCATTCACGAAGCCGGTCTATAAGGGGGAATAAGGTTACTGCCTATAAAATGGTGGTTTAATGGGTGTCCACTCTCACCCATCGCTTCCTTGACTGGTGGAGGGTCGTTAGCTGAATGGGTAGGATAGGACGCTAAACCATCATTAAAAGTATAATGAATTATAAAGTAACTAAAACCTTATAAATTCCTTATCTTAGTTACTTTAGGAAAAATGTGAATTTGATGCTAATCCATGAAATTGCACTTTGAACCTTGCCAAGTTGTTAGTGGAGCGTGTGTGGTTAACCGGCACACTAACTTGGAGTAACAAGGGTGGCAAAGGGTAGCTCGATGTTTGTCATAGATCAATGGAGCGTGTGTGGTTAACCGACACATTGATTAGGTGATAAATGACATCGAGTGTACCAAGCTCATTTGCATGGTTATTCACACCTTGTTTGTGATCCTCGGTATCCCAGTCACAAACTTGAAGGGCATAATCGAGATTAAACATGCCATTGAAAAGTTTGATGAATCTCAAAAAAATCTAGGAATTGCAATTCATTTAAAACTTAATAATCAGTTTCGTTTTTCATGGTGGAAATTGGTAAATCGTCATTTACCTACCTTCAAATAATTTGCCATTGGATTACAGCATCCCTCTTCCAAATTGTAAATTATTGTGGTGGGTCCTAGCCTTAATATTTCATTTGGGTGTTATATTAAGGACTTAAATCAACTCACTTGAATTTCTACCTCATAGATGTCTAGTTCTGACAACTATGGTCTTCCTTATCCTGTTGGAAAAAGCTTTCCTAATCAAGATTATGTTCCACGATTGGATCGTGGAAATAGAAATCATAATTCACTTCGTCCATCTCCTCCAATTATTCTCCCTGATCCACAAGTTCGAAGACTTGAAAAGTTCAAGGTCGCTCAAGCCCTATTGGCAAGCAAACATGAAGATGGAAAGTCTATATGTGCTCACATCTTGGAGATGAAGTTGCATATTGATAGGCTGGGATTGTTGGGTGTCGAAGTCTCGAGGAAGCTGGCTATTGACTGGGTTCTTCAGTCACTCCCTGAGTCATATGGCAGGTTCATTAAGCACTACTATATGACAGACCACGACAAGACCCTTATTGATCTAACATATTTGCTTATTGCTGCTGAATCAACAATGATTTGGCGCTATTGTAAAGCAAATTTGATTGGAAGATCTACTTCCCAAGTTTCCATGGATAACAGTGACAATCCAAAAATGATTTCCTCTCCTAGGAGAGAGAAATTGGCTAAAGTCAAAAGTTTGAACTTAAGAGAAAGGCCGATTCTGGAATTGTGTCATGTACCATTCCCAAAGAGTCCATATGTTTATGTTTCCAAAAGAAGGGGCATTTGTTGCGAAGCTGCCATATATACCTGAAGGATCCAAGAGATGGTAAAGTCAAAATGTTTGATTCTACTTCAAGTAAGTCTACAATCTAACTCTATTAAGTTTCTATTTGGAGATTCTTAATACATGATGTAATGTAATTACATTTTCATGTTTTGTAGAATCAAAGGAAGCTTAAAGTAAGCGTATGCTGAGTCTGATCGCGAAGAGATGGATTTCGATCGCATAGTTTGATTATCAGTTTTGTGAGCTTCTGCTTAAGAGTTATGATAGATTGCTTAGGAATTGATAACATCATAGTTTTCACTTGTATTTGAATTGTAAGGACAAGTTTTCTGCGCTTTTATAAATAAAGAAAAAATTGATTTTTATCTTATTTTAATTTTCTTTACAATAGCATTTGTGAAAAATTGTTGCTTATATGTTTCCATTGATAGCAATATTGGAAAATGGATTTGGTTCTTTCATTTGTGGTAGTGTCAAAATCTACCAAATAAGGAAAGATTCCCATCACCCAAGTTTCAATTGGATAGAAACTTGGAATCATGAAACTTGTATTGTGTGATGAATGAGAATTTTCATCTTTGGTAAATTAAGACTAATTCCTTGTTTACATGTATATGTGAGTCAAGTGAAGGACTAGGGAATCGGGTACACTTGGTTATACGCTGGTCAGGTCCACCACAAAGAATGATAAAACTATTCGTTATGATTTACTACAAGTTTAGTGAACATGGTTATACTTACAAGATTAAGTGCAATCCTGAATCAATGAAAAAAAATTCAATGTATAGTAGAACGAATAAGAAGAATCAAATTAGGCAGAAAGATAAAAGTTTCTCCAATCTGAAAAGAAGGGAGAGTACTTGAGTATCGTGTTTTATGATTATCTTAGTGATTATGAAACCAGATCACAATTGATTCTCTAAGAACATCTTAGTGGATTTGTATGACTAAGAAGAGGAATCGTGAATTGTTGAAATGGTTAAATCAAGAAGATGAGTCATACTTTGTTCCAAAAATCTTAGATTCATACTCCAAGATTGTGACTTGAGTGACATAATCTTAAGAAGGTTTATAGCACTCATCAAATGTAGAGCAAAATGTTTCTTACACTTGTACATTTGAAATTGGTAAGTTGTGATGTTTTGGATAAGACAAAGACCAACTAAGACCAAGTGGGTGGAGTGTTTGTCTTGATAAGAAACCACACTAAATTTTGAATATTTGTTTGTAAAGTAATGTATCTTGACAAAGAGAAACTTATATGTCAAGAGGTCAGTAGGAGTCTTAAAGATCTTGAAAAGTTTTAAGAACTAATCAAGAGTCAAACCTATTGTTAATCACTAGCTCACGACTTGAGGTTTATAAGCTATCGTTTTGACATATTCTTGTTTCTGTGCCCATTCCAGTTAAAGTTGACTATGCATGTGAATTCTAAGAGTACACAATTGTATGCATAACTACTAGGAAGCAATGGTAGACCCTTGTGCTGCCAGGTGGCAAGAAATTAAGATTAAACATGTTCAATCCATATAAGTTTGGATTTATCACTAATCTTGTCCTATGATTAGGTTATGACAAATTCACATGGATAAGAACATATACACCATAAAATCTAAGTGTCATAAGGTTTCTCTCCAATTCATGAAAATGATTGTGAGGAAATGTTTTCACCAAGTAGATTTTAAGCCGATAGCATTTGTGATATTTGCATTCTCAAATTCAATTATTATTATGGCATCCCTCTTCATAGTTCGAATTGTGAGAAATGACAAAGGTCTAAACATTTGAGACTTATTTTTGTAAGTTATAAAATTGTTTAGACACACATGTGAGCTAGCTAAGGAAAGGTGTATGAGTTTGAGAAGCCTAGATAAAGTCTTATCGAAGCATCTCGTATAAAAAATATGAACTTTGGTAAGGAGGTCAATAAGTATTGATTTCTAGAAGTCTAGTTGATTTCTGGGTACATGTCAAAGCTAGTGGGAGCATAAGTGTTATGCTAGTAAGATAATAATTATTATGCTAGTGGGAGCATAATTATTATGGTAAGTGTTTCAAGTTAGCAATGTTAATTATAGAAAACAAAAGTTTCAAATCACAAAGTTGCAGGGTTTGAAAAGTTGTTTTGCTATAATTAAGGGAGAGGAATTCATACTTCATTTTAATTCTAAAAGCTTAGATTCATATTTTAATCAAGTTTAATAAAAAATATATATGAATGTTATGTTGAAAAGATTCGACATAAGGAAATTCTATATATGGAAATATTATAGCAATATATTGGTAAAGTATCACGTCTTTATGTGAGACATTCTGGATCGTATCCCATATACTTCGGGTATAGGGTTGATTGCATATGTTATAATATTTATGTGTTATGAATTTTCCAAGTGCATAGGGCATTAAGAGGGAAAATGGACCAGAACTGGATGACTAAAATGATTAAGCAATTGTCGAGGACAATCTGAGGTTTACCAAAGATTGGTTGCTTATGGACAATTGGAAGTATAGTGTAAATTTTGGAAGAACCATATTAGCATACTATGAGAAGAGGTAACTCTTGGTCAGAAGTGATAGTCAAAATGGGAATATGGAAATGTTTCCATAAGTGGAAGTTACTCTTTAAATCTACGTAAGATTAGAAAACTTAATGCAAGAAGGATGTTCAAAGGAATGTACTTTGAATGTGAGACTTCGTTTCCATGGAATTGCTCTCCATTGGAATACTTTGTAATGTATGTTGCCAAGTCTCTGTGACTTTTGTGCATGGTCATTACAAGAGGATCATTGCATATAAGTGATGGGTTTTGGTCCTAAGAACATCCTATGTGCTCATACAAACCCTAATGCTTGGATCTAGGTTTCTCTATTGTACATGCAAGTTATCCAAGACTACAAACCCTAATTCTAGTATTCAAGTAATCATATTAACATAAGAATAGGTTTAAGATGTTACCTTGATTGTTATGTAGTAATAACAATCCCAAATCTCCTTGTATTGACTTTAGAAAGCTTAGAGTCACAATTGTCGCTCCTCTAATGGTTCACAAACACCATAAGCAAGAGGATGAAGAGGAGAGAGGATGGAGGCTGCCCAAAAACGTCTACAAACCCTAGAGGAGTCTTGTCCACGTTTTTGGTCCTTAAGGGGTCTATTTATAGTGAGGCAATTAGGGTTATCTAATAAGGAAACCCTAATTTGGATGCTTAAGCCCTAAGCAACCCATGGACTCATTTAATTAAGGCCTTGGACGATTTCCATATGGGTTTCCCCATAGAATTCGTCCACTCCTTAATATAAGGCAATCCATGGCCCAAATTGCAATTATCTTATAATTACAATTCCAGTCCCTTAAGTTTAATTAATCTCTTTTAGTCACAAAACTAATTACCAATTAATTATTGACTAATATTAATTAAACAATATAATTTCTCCTTTAATATATTATTCCCATAATATATTAATAAATCATATTTAATCCTTTCTCTACATAATTCATCCTATCAAGTTGCTTTAGTAAAGGCAACCCAAAAGGACCATGCACCATCGGGTTAAGTACATACCAAAATAGTTATGGACTTAGACACTAATCCAACAGTCTCCCACTTGGATAAGTCTAATAACTATTATGCGTATGACTTCAGATCCTGATCTGCAATCGTAGCTTTCCAAAGTCGCTGTCAACTCTGATCCTATCAGATACGCGTGTCCTTTAGATAAGGGATCATATATTCCTCCATTCTAGATATCGTATGAGACATGATTTCTAATCATTCTCTTTGTACTATATCCCGATTCCTGATTTATGACGACTGACTAATTGAACAAATCAAATTAGCCCTAGCCCGACCGAACATTTACGTTTGTCATCACAAAATCATCGAGGGGCCCAAAGATATCGCTTTTACCCTACTTTTGATAAAAGGAACGGATAAATTTTGATACAATGCTTTCTTGCACTCACTCACCTAATCACACACAACAATATGTTTTATAACACCAAGTTACTAGTGTATTTACATATTATCAATGTGCAACCGATTTGCAAGATACAACTCACACATCTCGGTTTCAAGAATATAAGATGTTATCGTCTCACCAATCACTCGTGATACAATTTCATGGAGTGATCCAAGTGAGCGTGGGTTAAATCGAATGCTCAAATCATATTCATAAGCACTCATGAACGTTGCAGCAAACATTTGCTTATGTCTAATACACTTTAGACAATCCACACACCAATTCACGACAATCTTCTTTCATATCTACTTCCAACATATGAACGACTATGGCCCGTTTGAATAATTTGACTGTTCTTAACCCATTAAATTATTCTGGAAGTCAAAACATGCAAAAGTGAAACACAAGAATAATACTAATCCCATATGGCCTCAACCCTTTGAGCATAAATAAAACACCTTTTATTTATCACCATATCGATTACTCATTATTTTTCGTTTCGGTTAATCAACTTCTTACTTGAATTACAACACTTGTCCCATGCTCCTAGCATGCACACAATGTTTTCCTATGGTTCTTACTTTGTGAAATAGATCAATTGAGTACATTTCCAATCATTCTCATTTCACAACTCCAAATCCTGTTTCATAAGTGTAAGAATATCAAATTCTTGCCACTTATAGAATATGCTTCATTCTAACATTTTATGCAATCATCCTTTCGTAATGTCACTGCACCAAAGTCACAAAGACTATTGCCAATGATATTACAAAGTCCTCTATTGGAGATTGTTACAATACAATTCCTTAGATATGATGTCTCTCACTCAAAGTACATTCCTTTGAACATCCTTTTGCATAAAAGTTTCTGATCTAGACATAGATTTTCAATATTCAATTCCCAATATGGACACGCTTCCATATTTTCCATATGATAACTCATTCTTAATAGAATCTTATCTATTCGTAATGATGTCGATATGGTCCATCCAATATGGAAACATTTCCACATTTTCCATATGACAACTCATTCTTAATAGAATCTTTTCTATTCATAATAATGTCCATATGGTCCATTCAATACCATGCTTCCAACTACTCACAAGCAACCAATCCTCGTCGAACTTTGGATTGTCCTTTGATAGTTGTTTAATTATTTTAGTCAAAACCGATTCTTGTCCATTTTCCCTCTAAATGCGCTAGACATTTGGAAAATTTTAGAATGGTCAAATATTAAAGCATTTGCAATCAATCCTATACCCGAAGCGTATGGGACACGACGCATAATGTTTTATTTGCTATGTTCTCAAAATTCGAATTGTGAAGAGGAATGCCGTAATCATAATCGAAATTTTAAGAAAACACTATGTACCCTTGACGAAATTTATTAACATTTCTCAACCTAATCCTTTAGATTTGAAATGAAGCATAATACTCTCTCCCTTAATTATAGCAAAACAACTTTACAACCCTTACGACTTTGCAAGGTATAACTCTTGTTTTCTATAATTAATATTGCCAACTTGCAATACGTGCCTTAATAATCATACAATCATAACTTTTATGCTCCCACTATCATGATGATTATTATAAACATAACACTTATGCTCCCACTAGCTTCGACCTGTATTCAGAAACAACTAAACTTTTAGAAAAACAATACTTATTGAATTTCTTAAATTCATGTTTCTAATACTTAATGCTTTGTTGATCTTTTATCAAGGCCTCATATACACCTTTGCCTTAGATAGTTCATATGTGTGTCTAAACAATTAAGACTAATTGCCAAACCTCACAATTCAAATCATGGAAAGGGATACCGTAACCATAATCGAATTCGAGAATGCAATTTTACAATCACTATCTTCTTAAAATCTTTCTTAGTGAAAGCATTTCCTCACAATCATTTTCACGAAGGAGGAAATCTTATGACACTTGGATTTAAACAGTGTATGTGTTCCTATCCATGTGAATTTGTTAAAACCAAAGTTTACGACAAATTCAAACTCATATGGATCGAACTTTCCTAATCTCGATTTCTTGCCTTATGGTAGCACAGCTGCCCACCATGTCTTCCAAGTAGTTAAGCAGCTCACCTTTTCTTATCAATGTACTTTCCATTGATCAAGGTCCTTGCCTTTTATGCATTCAAATGAGAACTCATAGGACTCACATGCATAATTAACTTGATTGGAACAGCACAGAAACAGAATAACGTCAACACGATAGGTTGTAAACCTCAACTCGTGTGCTAGTGATGATCGATAAGGTTTATTTGATTTGTTCTTGAAACTTTTCAAGACCATTAAGACTCCCACTGGCTCCTTGACATATAAGATTCTCTTGTCAATAACCATTTCTTGACAAACAGATATTCAAGAGTTAGTGTAGCTTTTATCAAAACCCTTCATGAATTGGTCCTAGTTGGTCTTTGTCTTATCCAAGACATCACAACTTTTCCACATTTGCTGAATGCTATAAACCTTCTTAATACTTATCACTCAATGTCGCAATCTTAACTCTAAGACTTGTTTTGGAACAAAGTATGATTGACTTTTTGATTTAACCATTTCTTCAATTCTTGATTCCTCTTCCTAGACATACAATTGTACTACGACTCACTTAGAGGATCAACTGAGATATGGTTCTTAATCATTAAGACCTATCATAAAGCATAAAAGGTACTCTTCCTTTCTTCTTAGAATGGAGAAACTTTTATCTTTCTGCCTACTTGATTCTTCTTATGCGTTCTGCTATTACACTTAATCTTGTAAGTATAATCATATTTACTAAACCTTTAGTAAATCATGACGAATATCATTGTTACTCTTATGGTGGACTTGATCAACACACGACTTGGTGTACTCGATCTCCTAGTCCTTCACTTGACACTCTG
The DNA here is from genome assembly GCF_051521515.1 of Lactuca serriola. Lineage (NCBI taxonomy): Eukaryota > Viridiplantae > Streptophyta > Magnoliopsida > Asterales > Asteraceae > Lactuca > Lactuca serriola. The sequence continues at coordinate 135,089,925 of NC_136409.1, forward strand.
TCAATGAATTAGTCTAATTTCCAAATATGAAATTTCTCATTCATCGTGCAACCATGTTGCATGATTCCAAGTTTCTGTCCAATTGAAACTTGGGCGATGAGAAACTCTCCCTATTTGGTAAATTCTCGACTTTCCATAAATAACATAATAAGAACCAAATCCATTATTGCTAATAATAGAAACATTCAAACATCAATTTTTTTCATATACGCCATTGCAAGGATAAATAAATAATATAAAATCAAAATTTATTTTATTGCGGAAAATTTTTGTCCTTACAATGCAATTCATTGAAAAACTATGCTAATACATCTTTCTTAGCGATCTAATTCTAACTCTAAGTAGTAGCTCAAGAATCTAATCTTCGAGAAATGTGATCGAAATCCATTTCTTCACGGTTAGATTCTGCTCACTTCTTCCCTTAAGCTTCCTTTCTTTTCTTCGATCCTACAAAACATCAATTGTAATGTTATCACATTATGTATTAAGAATCTAGAATAGAAGCTTAAAAGAGTTAGTTAATGGATTTTACCTATATTAGAGCCATACGTTTCGACTCTCCCATCTCTTAGATCTCTTAGGTAAATTGGGCAGCTTCGTCTCCAATGCCCTTTCTCTTGGCAATAAAAGCAAATTGACTCCTTTGGAACTTGACATGGAACTACTTTAGACATTGCCTTTCTCTTATGATCAAACCTTTCGATCATAGCATGTCTTTTGTTGCCATCGTCTATATCCATAGAGGTCTTGAAGGCAGATTCACCAATCAACTTTGCTTTTCTATTGCGCCAAACCATTGCTGATTCAGCAGCAATAAGCATATATGTGAGATTTATAAGGGTCACGTCGCTGTTCATCATATAATACTCTCTTACGAACTCACTATATGAGTTAGGAAGTAACTGAAGAACCCAATCAACAGCCATTTCCTCACAGACAACGGATCCCAACATTCTTAACCTATCAATGTGTGACTTCATCCCTAGGACGTGTGCACACACCGACTTTCCTTCTTTATGTTTACTTGCCAAAAGGGCTTGAGTGATCTTGAACTTTTCAAGCCTTTGAACTTGTGGGTTAGGGAGAATAATTGGAGGAGGTGGAGGAAATGAAGCATGATTTCTTGTTCCTCGATCGAATCGTGGAATATCATCTTCATGTGGAAAGCTTGTTCCACGGGATTCGGGAAGACCATAGTTGTCGAACTTTGACATCTACAAAACGGGAGAAAATGAATTCAAGTTAGTTGGTTGATTGAGTCCTTAGTAAATCACCCAAATGAGATACTAAGGTTAGGACCCAACACAATATTCTACAACCTAGAAAAGGGATGCCGTAATCTAGTTGCAGAATATTTGAAGGTAAGTGAATGACGATTCACTAATTTCCACCACGAAAAACGAAAAAGAAATTTAAGTTTTAAATTTATGAAAACTCCTAGATCCTATGATATTCATTGAACATTTCAATGGCATGTTTAAATCTCGATATGCCCCTCTTGTTTGTGACTGGGATGCCGAGGATCACAAAGCGGGTGTGAATAACCATGCAAACTACATGGTGCCCCCACATGTTACAGTCACCTATTCGATGTGCCGGTAAACCACACACGCTCCACCGAACTATGAAAAACATTGAGTCACGCTTTGCTACCTTTCCTTAGAACCATTTAGTGTGCCGGTAAACCACACATGCTCCACTAACGTCTTCACAAGGGCACAAAGTGTAATTTCATGGAATTACATCAATTCACTTTAGCCTAAGTAACTAAGATTGGGAATTTGTAAAACATTTAGTTACTTTAGTAATTAATTATACTTATAATGGAAGGTTTCGTCCTATCCTACCCGTTCGGTTAACGACCCTCCACTAGTCAAGAGTGCGGTGGGTAAGAGTGGATACCCATTCAATCGCCATTTTATAAGCAATTTCCTTAAACATCCCTTATAGACCAACTTCGTGAATGAGGCCTACTAACGGTAAGACTGACTTTTACTCATACATATATATAATGTTAGACTTTTAATGTTATATATATAGTATAGGGTGTATTTTACACTTTTAAAATATTAGGTGGTCAAATTTAACAATTATACTTTTAATTCAATTAAATTGTAAACCAAAACTTTTATGGATTTATTAAGCCTCTTTTAATTATACACCTTAATTAATTAATAAAACCATAAGGGTGTGATTTGAACTTTTTCAAAACAATACTAGGGTTTTAGAATTTAACATTCCTAATTAAACTTTTAATCAACTTTTAAATTCCAAAACTTGAGGGCAAGTTTTGAAACATTTCAAAACATTAGGGTTTAGAATTTAAATATACATCAAAAAAATATTAATCAAAATTTAAATTCCAAAACTTGAGTGCAAGTTTTGAAACCTTTTTCAAAACATTAGGGTTTCAACTATTTAAATTTCAAAACAACAAAACTTTTGAGGTCAAATTTAAACTATAAAACCTAAAGGGCAAAATATGAAACATTTCATAACACAAGGATCAAATAACAAATAATCTAAATTAACATTTAATCACATAATTATCCATATTTGATTTATTTAATGTTTTCTTGCAAAACAATTTACCAATTTAATCAAAATAATTAATCAATTATCACATAAGGAAACAAATATTTTATTAATTGATAAATATCTTCAATTAGATCAAGAATATAGTCAAATATATCATAAAATCAGATTTATATTGATCTAATATGATAAGGCAACGATCCTTAAGCAAAAACAGCAAGAAATCCCGGTTTTCCCTCACTCTGACTAGCCGACTCGTCGAGTCAGACATGGACTCGTCGAGTTCATCATGAACTCGGCGAGTTCATCTAAAAAACTCGACGAGTTTTGACCCCAGAAGCACAAAAATCGAATTTTTTCAACATACAAAGCATCAATACAATAGAAACCAATCTAGGCTCTGATACCACTGAAGGGTTTTGGTCCTAAGAACATCCTATGTGCTCATACAAACCCTAATGCTTGGATCTAGGTTTCTCTATTGTACATGCAAGTTATCCAAGATTACAAACCCTAATTCTAGTATTCAAATAATCATATTAACATGAGAATAGGTTTAAGATGTTACCTTGATTGTTATGTAGCAATAACAATCCCAAATCTCCTTGTATTGACTTTAGAAAGCTTAGAGTCACAATTGTCACTCCTCTAATGGTTCACAAACACCATAAGCAAGAGGATGAAGAGGAGAGAGGATGGAGGCTGCCCAAAAACGTCTACAAACCCTAGAGGAGTCTTGTCCACGTTTTTGGTCCTTAAGGGGTCTATTTATAGTGAGGCAATTAGGGTTATCTAACAAGGAAACCCTAATTTGGATGCTTAAGCCCTAAGCAACCCATAGACTCATTTAATTAAGGCCTTGGACGATTTCCATATGGGTTTCCCCATAGAATTCGTCCACTCTTTAATATAAGGCAATCCATGGCCCAAATTGCAATTATCTTATAATTACAATTCCAGTCCCTTAAGTTTAATTAATCTCTTTTAGTCACAAAACTAATTACCAATTAATTATTGACTAATATTAATTAAACAATATGATTTCTCCTTTAGTATATTATTCCCATAATATATTAATAAATCATATTTAATCCTTTCTCTCTATAATTCATCCTATTAAGTTGCTTTAGTGAAGGCAACCCAAAAGAACCATGCACCATCTGGTCAAGTACATACCAAAATAGTTATGGACTTAGACACTAATCCAAAAATAAGTTTAGAACCTAACAGATTACAGTCAATGGCAAGAATTTGGTATTCTTACATTTACAGTAAGGATTTGGAATTGTGAAATGAGTTTCATCGAAGATGTGTTTAATTGATCTATTTCACAAAGAAAGGACCATAGGTAAACATAGTGTGCATGCTTGGAGCATGGGATGACTATTGTTTTAATTCAAGTATTAAGTTGATTAATCGAAACATTATATAATGAATAATGTGTAATCAATATGGTGATTAAATAAAAGGTGTTTCATTTATATTCATAAGTTCTGAGACCATATTGGATCCAATTATTCTTGTGTTTCACTTTGCATGTTTTGACTTCCCGAATAACTAGGTTATTTAAACCATCCACAGTCGATCATACTTTGGAAGTATGTATTGAAGCTAGACTGTCATGAATGGGTCTGTAGATTGTCTAAAGGCGTTTAGACATAGCACAAGTTTGCTACAACATTCATGAGTGCTTATAAGGTTTGAGTATTGGATTAAACCCACGCTCATATGAATCACGTCATGGATTTTATCACGAGTGATTAATGAGACAATAATATCTTATATTCTTGAAACCAAGACATGTGAGTTGTAATTTAGAAGTCGGTTGCACATTGACATACGTAAATGCACCATTAACTTGGTGTTATAAAACATATTGTTGTGTGTGATTTGATGAGTAAGTACAAGCGAGCATTTAAGTCAAAGTTTATCCATTCCTTTTACCTTTAGAGGGATAAAAGCGATATCTGTGGGCCCCTCGATGATTTAGTGATGACAAACGTAAGCGCTTGGCTAAGCCTGGACTGAATTGATTTGATTAATTAGTCAAACGTCATAAATCAGAAATCGGGAAACAACAGATGGATCGTGAGAATGATTATTATCCATATCTCAGTCCATATTATATCTTGTAAAATAGAGGAATATATGATCCCTTATCTAATGGACGCGTCATTGACTAGGTCAGAGTTCGACAATGGATTTTAAGAGTGACGATTGATAATTGGGTTGTGGAGTCGTACTTGAAATAATAGTTATTAGACTTATCGAAGTGGGAGACTGTTGGATTAGGTGTCTAAGCCCATAACTATAATTGGTATGTACTTGACCCAAGAGTAGCATGATCCATTTCGAGTTGCATATCACTTGGACAATTTGATAGGATGGATATTTGAGTAAGAGGGTATTCGTGATTTATTAATATATTACAAGTATAATATATTAATATGAAATCATATTATTTAATTAGTATTGATCAAGAATTAATTTGGAATTAATTTGGTGATTAGAAGAGACTAATTAAATTAATGGTGACTAATTATGGTAATTAGTGAAACATATGGATTGGGCTATTGATCCATGTTGGACTAAGTTTATGTAAGGATCCATAAATAGTTAGCCCACATGAACCAAGGATCATAAACCCATGTGTATGGATTAGAGTTTACCCATGACCCTTGAAATCCTACACTATATATATATATATATATATATATAGACACACACACACACACACACTAGTTGTTTACCCACGCAAAGCAACGGATGTGAATAGTTTTTTTTTTTTTTTTAGAATTTAGTTTCTAGAGAAAATTAGTTTTTTGCGCAAATAATTACTAAATCTAAAATAATTAAGGACATCGTATCATCTCCTTAGTTATTGGTACCATTACCATATAATATATAAAACAAAATAATAATTAAAAAAATAGCATTTCTTTTATAGATAATGTTAAATATATAGCTTATGTCATTAGAAAATTTATGTATTTAAAGAATGTGTTTGGTTTGAAAATCTCTAAGTTTTATTCAATATTATGTAACAGAACAGTAAAAAAGCGTGATATGTAATAAATGGTTTTAATTTTTTTCTTCTTGAATTTTTAGGTGCTTACAGCCGTTAGACATCATCAATAATTTTTTTTTGAATATTTTAGTGATATAAAATAAAATTTAAAATATGTTTATCAGCTTAAATTAACTGTTTTTGATAAATTGATTTTTTAACTTATTTAAAAGTATTTATAATATGTGAAATGGATTTTACCTTTTTACCCCTATATGCAAAAGATGTAGATTAAACCAATTTCATTCTTTAACAATATGAGTTAAACCAATTACCTTCTCATGCTAATTTCAAAATCAAAGATTTCTTTTGGAATCTTCCTAACCACTCTAACAGCAATGTTGAGCTTAAATAAACATATATAAAAAGAAAATCAAGTTTCCTAACATAAAAGCACCAACTTTAATTTTGTGGTAAATAAAAGATATGCTGAAAATCACACAAGGTGAATGATTAATGTACATCATACGATTTGTAAAATATAAGAGATATTATGCTTCATAACTTGGAAACCTCTTGATAGTCTATATACAATCCACATTAATTATTGCGTTGTTGGAGATAAAATCTACAACACTGAAATTAAAAATAAATAGATAGTTAGAATAAAATTAGAGATATTCATGTTTCTAGCTTCCTGTGTCTTGATTGTCTAAAGAACACACTTAGTAAAGTTGAGGTAAAGCTTCGATGAACTTAGATAAGCATAGAATATGAATTATAAAATGAACTTCTTAAACCATTTTTTCATTGTTGTCTTCACGTAACTAAATGCAAATTCTTCGTAAATATAAATGCAAATATATCTAATTAGTTAAACTATATTAGATATATACACATAAAAACTCACACATAGGAGCAACAACACATACAATCTAAAATATATCTAAGTAGTTACTTTATTCTTGTGGATTGCAAGAATAGCAATTTACTTGATTGGATTACGAAAAAAATCTTCAACTATTGGTATAATCTAAGATGTCCCAGTAAAGGGAAGTTGGGTAAGGGCGACACCAAGGAAGATTTAGCATTTGCTTATAACAGGTGAAGTTTGGGACAGGGGTAAAAACGTCCAAAAGAGGGGAAAACCAAAAAACATAGGTGAAGAGTGTTCCAAAACTAACCAGAACATTGAAGATTGTACTTTAACCTTTTTATAACGCTCGGTAGATGCAGTGAGCAGTGAAACATTGTTTCAAATTACCCACATATATAGCAAGGGTAAATTGGTCCATCTTGCCCCTTAACGACTGGACCATGAAGACAGAAAACGGATTGTCAATCCTTGCACCTTTTAAAGGGTTGGAACTATTCCAATGCTCATGGTAGTACCTGAATGGGGAAAAGTAAAAAATTTAAACTTGAGGTCAAGATTTTGTTGCAAAATTTGGTGATTATTCTAATTAGAAATATACTACAAATATTAGAAAATCTTTCACAAAAACTCAGTTACTCGTTATATGATTATATTTATCTAATTGAAAAGTATTACCAAATATACTGAAAAATAAAAACACAAGGGAGATATGATGCCATCACCTTACCGGAACCTTCATAAATCATAAGGACAAATAGGTAAATGGTTTTGAATTCTATTTTGTTCCTTCAATCGGTCTCCTTCACCTGTCATTTCCACAACACAAAGAAAGATTTAAATCAACATAATGATTGTATCATACTTAGGACAAAATATATCTTTAAAGTAATACTTTGATAAAACTATAATATGAAGTAGAACGCTATACAGGACCACACTGAAACTTTAGATAAAATCTTAATATTCAATGATCTCACAACCCTCTGCTTCACTTGAAAAATAGTAATTCTAATAAATAAATTAAATAATAAAAATGATAACATTAGACCGATTAGTGAAAGAAAATTATTTATACCTAATCAAGAATAAGATCCCATTCAATAACCAACCAACTAAACAAGATGAAGAGGCGGAAAAGAAAGAACCTTAAGGATTCAGTCGATTCCTCTTGCTCAAAAAATAAGAAAAAAAACACCCATATATTTGGTTGTAACAACGTACTTTAATAACGCAACTCCAGAAACATACCATCAGCCATCAAGATCATACGCACACAAAAACAAATCCTACACATAAATCAAACATAAAATCGAACATTAGTACTAGGTTTAAAAGAAGACTTTTGTTCCTGAACAAAAAATGCGGGTTAAGAAAAACAGGACCCTGATTTGGATAATATTTCAAGATATTGAAGCTATATTTACCATCAACCATCAAGGATTCATACACACGCACAATTTCAAAAATATTTCAAGATATTTAAGCTCTGTTTTACGGAGGGCTTTGACATATGAAATAAGGATACGACCTAGGGTTTTGGAGAGAGAGAGAGAGAGATTGTGGATTATAAGAAACATGTGTAAATCAAAATCAAAAACCATCAAATTAAAATCGGCACAACATATAGAAGGGTAAGAGAAAATTAAACTTGGAATCAACATCATGATAACCTTGAGGAAGAAAATTAAACACACAAAAATTACATAAATCAAAAATAACGAATGGAAGTTGTGTCCCTCGACAATTGAGAAGACGGATAGTCGCGGAGAATGCAAAACGAGAACTGATAATGAAAGCAAATCCGTTTTTAGGTTGTTGGTTCAATTGTGGGAGGGGTAAATGGTGGCGGTGAGTCATGTTAGGGTTTCTTGACTGAGAAAAGAAGAACATAGAGAAACGGGAAATGATTTCAACAAAGGAAGAGCATATGAAATAAAAGAAGATGGGCCAGAACTTAGAGCATATGATATAGAGTGTTTCCACTTGACCGATTCAATTGGCATAACTTGAGGAATATCAGTTCATCTTTGACCATTGACCGTTTCAATTTCAAGACCGGAGCCGGAGAACTTTTGAAAACGTGCATTCGAAAGGATAATATTTGTCTATTCTATAATGCATAAACCCATTGTAAATAATGCAATAAGCCTTGTACCTCTTAAAATTCAACATTTGAGGCTAAATGCTTATTAAGGTGTGTGTGTATTTATATATATATATATATATATATATATATATATATATATATATATATATAGGGTTAGATTATTTTGTTTTCACTATCTATTGTGTGCATGTATGATTGATTCTGGACCAATCATTTTCGTTATTTTAAGAAAGTAATTAATGCATATTACATGTTGCAGATATAATTCCATTATATCTTCAACATGTAATATGCATTAATTACTTTCTTAAAATAACTAAAATGATTGGTCCAGAATCAATCATACATGCACACAATAGATAGTGAAAACATTTGAACCTAACTCTCTCTCTCTCTCTCTCTCTCTCTATATATATATATATATATATATATATATATATATATATATATATGTTACTCCATACCCTAAAATCGGTCACATGTGTTCTTAGAGTTCATAGGAGTCGATTTTGAAGCTAGTAATTTCTCTCTCAAGTTCTCCTTTGTTCAAGGTGTGTTGTGAACCGTTTGAGGTATCACACTTGAGGTGCTAAGTTCTTAAAAGACCAAACACAATAAGCTACAACAAGAGGTAATTCTATAACTCAGTTTTATGCTGTTTATGTCAATTATATGCTAGTTGTAGGTTTCATGCTTTGGAAACAATATTGCAAATATAATTAGAGAAAACATAGATCCAAAGTGTTTAGGGTTGTATGTGCACCATAAGATGATGTAGTATACAAAAACCCAACACCATCTGTGTTGATTAAGATTCTTGGTATTACGAGTGGTGGGAGTCAAGACTTTCTAGGAGAGTCTAGTGTAACGCTTGTTCCAGGTATCATTTATCTTTTAATTTTTAGGGTTTTGCACTGTGACTTGACAAGTTGGGGAGCCCAACTAGACGAGTAGTGATTGATATTGGATGCAGGACTCAGGACTTACTCAACGAGTTCGAAGGCCCAACTCTAGAGTAGACACTGTAAAGGAAAATCCTAATTTTTTGGGTTTATTACCCTATTTAAAGAACTTACCCATTAGGGTTGGTCTCCTTACTCAGAGAAACCCTAGAACCGCCTCCCCGTCTTGTTCATTGAAGTTTTGAGTGTTGTGGTGTGATTTTTGAAGGAAGTCTTGAAGTGAGAAGTAGAAATCTTGGAGGAGTGATCTTGGATCCAGAAACTCTACATCAAGGGATGCATTTTGAAGGTATAAAGCCATAACCTTGAAATATAGTGTTTTAGATCTCATCTTTTGGTAGTTTAGGGCTTGTTTTGGAACTTGGGTTGGATGTCCCAAAATAAGAGGTTTCTAGAGGTTAGGAGTGTAGATCTGGCCTCTATAAGACCTCTAGAGGATTAAAGTTGCATACTTTAATAACCTCCATGTCCCTTTCATGCATCATGTCCACAATGAAGGCTAAAATGGATCTTAGAGAGTATTTCACGCATGCATGGACGTAAAATTAGAAACTTTACGTGATTTGTCCACCCTTGGACATCAGATCTGTGTTTTGGGTTGATGGGATGAGAGTTTAAAGGCTTAATGAGTCAAGACCTTCCTCAAAGGAGCTAGGGTTTGAGTCTAAGGCATATTAGATGGTCTTCAGGGGTAAACTTGGAAACTTTACCCTTCTAGACATCTCTATGGTTAAGAATTTGTTGTATGGAGTTTTAGATTCAACTAGAAAGGACTAAACACGAAAAGGGATGAAGGAAATCAACGAGCTGGATCGATATACCAGGACTTCTAGATTCTGAATGAACTTGGTGAGTAGGTGAGACGACTCATCGATTTGATTGGAATTTTTGGTTTTCTGGATTCTGAATGAATTTGACAAGTTATTCATGTAACTCGGTGAGTTAACCCGAGTTTTCAGTCTTTTGGACACTGAAGGAACTTGACGAGTTGCTAGATGCACTCTACGAGTTGGGGTCAACATGTATTGTTGACACTGACTTTGACCAAGTTTGAACTCAAGGGTATTTTCGGTATTTTGGGATTTAAAATTTTAATCACATGATGATTGTAGACATTTGAGTTGGAGCTACAAGTTGGGACTTATCTTATCAGCTCAACATTTCTTGAGAGGTGAGTCTCCTCACCATACCAATGGGTCGAAGGCACCAAGGCTGGCCCATTATGTGTTATGTGGAATTCTAGTTGATTTCATGATATGTGATATGATAGTTTTCTTTTTGATACTAGTATGGAAGACCCCGTGGGGTTCCTGTGGCAGTAGACTAAGACCATGCGGGGGGTTCCCATGGCATTCGATGTAAGACCTTGGAGGGTTTCCATGGCATCCTAGTATGTTTGTATGCTATTTTTGTGTTAGGGAATACCATGTGGGGGTTCCCATGGCAGGCAGATAAGACCATGTGGGGGTTCCTATGATAGAAAGTAAGACCATGTAGGGGTTCCCTTGGCAGTGGGTTAAGACCACGTGGGAGTAAGACCTTCGAGGGGTTCCATGGCATCCTTATATGTTTATATTCATGGCTTATGTTGCTTATGTGATTGATATGGATTGTATGGTTATGTGGATTATGTGGGGTATGCTCTGGGGAACTCACTAAGCATTAGCTTACAGTTTGTTGTTGGTTTCAGGTACTTCAGAGCCTAAGGGTAAGGGCAAGGTTTGATGGTGCAGAGCCTTGGTGTTATGAATTTGAAAACAATTGTCATTGATAATTGAAATAAAATGTTAGTGTTATGAATTTGAAAACAGTTGTCATTGATATTTCATATTTTATGGGAATGTTTTATTTAATTAAAAATTAAGAATTTATTTGAAAATTTGGGTCATTACAAGTTGGTATCAGAGACTTGGTTTGAGGCATTCGGGCACAGTCTCGGGTGTGTCAGGACTTATACTAAGGAAATGGTAGAACTGTTTTAAAAAAAATAAAAAGTTAACAACTTCTTAAAATGGAAAAATGGGAGAGTGCAATGCACGTGATTGGCCGAGCCCAAGTAAGTAGTTCCCTAATATGTTAGCCATGTTATACTGATATTTGAGTTATGATGAATCTTGCTATGTGTATGCTTTCAAAATTATATACGGTTAGGGCCTTATAGCCTCAGAATGATTGATTTGGCCTTATTTCCTGTTCCTTGTCTGGTTGTGGTCTTAGGGTAGAGTCTGTTATTCCAAAGTCTATTTGATCATGTTCTATGTACAATTTTCATGCATAAGGCAACCTGTTGTGATTGAGTTCGGGTTTGATATGGACGGGGAAAATCTTAGGATAGCCAAGGATTTGAGCTATGTGTTATCCAGTGAGATATGTTTTGTGCTGGGATGAATTAGAGTTATTAGGTAGAGCATTGGGGAAGGTATAGGTAGGTGTGGAAGGTAGTATTGGGCCTGTACTACTGGAAGCACAGGACCTGTACCCAAACTAATGTTAGATCTGGAAGCTCTAAGGGGAACCGGTATGGAAGGATCCCCTTTTGAATATATTGGTCATTCTATCTTATGGTATTACACATCAGAATGGTGGTGACACGACATGGAGTGGGAGGATTAGGATCGAGATCCGAGTCAGGCTACGATACCGAGCCCATTGATGAGAGGCTGCGCGAGCTTATTGCAGCGGAGGTTAACAGAGGCATCCTTGACGCTACTCAAGTGATTTTTGGGATAGTCAAGGAAAGGTTGATCGAGATCATGGAGGAATGGCTCAGGTCCTTCCGAGCCGAGATTGCGGCGGGCCAGGTTGGGTCCCAAACTCCCTCATTTTGGGAGTTCAAGGCATGTGGGGCGCCTGAGTTCTTTGGGGTCTGGGACCCCATTGGTAGTCGAAGCTGGGTGGCCGACATGGAGAACACACAACACACGAGCTCTTGCCCCAAGGCAGTAAAGGTGGGGTTTGCTTTGTGTTTGCTGAGGGATCGGGCCATGGATTAGTGGGAGGAGGTGACCCACTACGTGGAGCAGCTGGTGTGGCTGAGATAACATGGGTTGAGTTTGTCAGACACTTTGATATGGAGTTTGCACCATCTATTGAGGTGCAACTGTTAGTGAGGGAGTTTCAGGAGCTCCAGTAGACCACCGAGACTATGGCGGAGATCATCGCCAAGTTTTGGGAATGGGCACTATTGATCCCACAGTATGTTGTGGATGAGAATTTAAGGAGGAAGAGGTATCATTCCATGCTGAGGGATGATATCCATGAGGTTTTAAGCTTCTCAGGGTGCCAAACCCTAAATGAGATGGTGGAGAAGGCCCGCGAGCGGGAGATGGAGTTGTAGTTACGCACCAAGCGAAAGCCAAAGCAGGCTCATGCAGCTGTAGGCCAGGCTAAAAAGCCTAAGACTTCTGATTCTTCTGGTAGGGGCCAGCAGGTCCGTGGCCGGGGTGTCAAATATGGGAGATCGCACAATGGGGTTTGCTGGGTAATGGGCCCGGTAAGCTATACCTGTAGCCAACCAGGTCATGCGAGTAGGGATTGCCCCAAGAAGGGCTTGATTTGTTTCCACTACAACCAAACCGACCATAAAAATACCGATTATCCGAGGTTGCAAGGAGGGGGAGGAACAGTGGTAGCGCCTGCGCCCGCCACGATGAGGATTACGGATGGCCGCCCTGCCAAGGCGGATACTCCTACGATGAAGAGCTGCACATTTCGGTTGACCAAAGAGGAGGCTCGAGCAACATCAGACGTCATGGCTAGTACGTAATTTATTTACCCTGCTTGATATTTATTTGTTTACCGTGCTTATATCTATATAGGTGCACTTGTATAGGGACCTTTTTAGTCAATGGTATGTCAGCACATGTTCTTTTTGATTCGGGAGCTACCCGATCATTTGTTTCTCTTATGCTCTGCAAAAAGTTTAGGGATGCTTCGGGAATGTTGGATTCCCCGCTTAAGGTTGAGATTACGGATGATTGCACAGTGAGTGCTGTGAGGGTATATCGGGATTGTGTCCTGAATGTGTTTGAGGAGAGGTTGTGGATTGATTTGGTACCGATACCATTGCAGGGACTGAAGGTGATCATTGGGATGGACTGGTTGGGGGCCAATGGGGCCATGATAGATTGCGAGTGCCGATTGGTGAGAGTTCGAAGCCCAAGTGGGGGAGAACTGACTATTCACAGAGAGAGAGCCTCGCGGGGGCCAACCCTCTGTTCGACTGCGAGAGCTAGGAGACTTCCCCATCAGGGTTGTTCGGGATTTTTGGTGTACATATCAGATATGAGGGTTGAGCCAATGACAGATTTGGGTAGTGTTCGAGTTGTACGGACTTTTCAGGACGTCTTTCCTGAAGAGTTTTCAGGGGTGCCTCCGGATAGGCAAGTAGAGTTTCACATTGATTTGGTATTGGGTGCTGCTCCGATAGCCAAAGCACCGTACCGGCTAGCTCCGCCCGAGATGCAGGAGCTGTCTACGCAACTTCAGGAGCTGCTAGACCGAGTGTTTATCCGTCCGAACAGTTCCTCATGCGGAGAACCGATCCTGTTCGTGAAAAAGAAGGACAGGTCACACAGGGTGTATATTGATTATCGAGAGCTGAACAAGTTAATGGTGAAAAAACATTAACCGCTCTTGAGGATCGATGATTTGTTCGATCAACTATAGGGTGCATCTTGGTTCTCCAAGATTGATTTTCGGTCGGGGTACCGTCAAATGAGGATTCATGATGAGGATATACCAGAAACAGCTTTCAGGACTTGGTACGGGCACTATGAGTTTGTGGTGATGCCATTCGGGCTCACTAATGCCCCAACAGCGTTCATGGATCTCATGAACAGAGTATGTAGGCCGATGATAGACTGGTCAGTGATCGATGATATCTTGGTCTATTCTAAGACCAAGGAGCAACACGAGCAACATATGAGGGAGGTATTGGAGACACTGAGAATGGAAAGGCTATATGCCAAGTTCTCATAGTGTGATTTATGGTTGCGAGAGGTGCAGATTTTGGGGCACATCATCAACCGGGAGGGCATTTCTGGTGATCCAGCCAAGGTTGAGGCAGTGATGTGGTGGGAAGTACCGAAGAATGCATCTATGATCCATAGCTTCTTGGGTCTAGCGGGGTATTATTGAAGATTCATCCATGATTTCTCCAAGATCGCTGTGCCATTAACCCATTTGACCAAGAAGAATGTGGCTTTTTGGTGGGGCCCGGACCAACAGTTGGCTTTCAAGACCTTGAGGCAAAGGTTATGTGAGGCCTCGATTCTAGTACTACCTGAGGGGCTGGATGATTTGGTAGTGTATTGTGATGCATCGATCTCTGGGTTAGGGGCGTGACTGATGCAGAGGGGGCATGTGATCACGTATGCCTCAAGGTAGTTGAAGCCTCATGAGGCGAATTACCCCACTCATGACCTGGAATTTGGGGGCAATGGTGTTTTCCCTCAAAATCTAGAGGCATTACTTGTATGGAGTGCGGTGCACCATTTATACTAATCACAAGAGTTTGAAGTATTTGATGGATCAGCAGAACCTCAACATGCAATAGAGGAGGTGGTTGGATTTACTGAAAGATTATGACTGTGAGATCTTATACCATTTAGGGAAGGCCAATGTGGTAGCCAATGCTTTGAGCCGCAAGGCGGCAAGTTCTCAGATCGGAAACATGTGTTTGAGGATGACGATGATCTCTACATTGTTTGATATGATCAAGGAGGCTCAGGTGGAGGGTCTGGAGAGAAAAAATTGGAAGTTAGAGCGAATTCGGGGTGAGATTTCCTTGTTTGCTTGGGATGGTCGGGGCCTTTTGACACAGTGGCCGAGTGTGGATTCTGACATCTGGAGGAGTGAGACAGAAGATACTGGAAGAGGCCCACAATTCCAAGTTCTTTATACATCCGGGGGATACAAAAATGTATAGAGATCTCAGACTCAGTTACCGGTGGCCTTGCATGAAGCAGGAGATCACCTGGTTCGTGGAGCGGTGCTTGACCTGCAGGAAGTTCAAGGCCGAACATCAGTGGCCTCATGGCAAGGTTCAGCCGCTACCCATTCCAATGTGGAAATGGGAAGAAATCACCATGGACTTCATCATAAAGTTACTGATGACAACGAGAGGTGTGGATGCGATATGGGTTATTATGGATAGATCGAAGAAGAGTGCCCACTTTATTCCGATCTTTGAGAGCATTTCTGCTGAGAAATTAGCGGATATTTACGTCCGAGAGGTGGTGGCTAGGCACTAGGGGTGTAAGTGAGCCGAGCTACTCGGGATCGACTTGTTAAAATCTCGACTCGAGATCGAATTAAACGAGCCCGAGCCGAGCTCGAGCCCAAATATGAGGCTCGTTTATTAAACGAGCTCGAGCCAAGCTTCAGCTAGTGGGCTCGCGAGCCTAAATGAGCCTAAACGAGCCTATATATATATATATATATATATATATATATATATATATATATATATATGTGTGTGTGTGTGTGTGAGAGAGAGAGAGAGAGAGTGTATATATATATATATATATATATATATATATATATATATATATATATATAGGCTCGTTTAAGCTCGTTTAGGCTCGCGAGCTCACTAAATTGTTCACGAGCCGAGCTCAAGCTTCATTTTAAGGCTCGAATCGAGCTCGAGCTTCTTCAAATTAAACGAGCCTAGCTCGAGCTTGGTTAGGCTCGGGCTCGGCTCGGCTCGTTTACACCCCTACTAGGCACTGAGTGCCAGTGTTAGTAGTCTCTGACCGGGATGTTCGATTTACATCTAGAGTTTGGAAGAAGTTCCACGAGGAACTGGGTACTCGGTTATATTTCAGCACATCATACTACCCCCAGACAGATAGCCAGAGCTAGAGAACGATCCAGACACTCGAGGATATGCATCGTGCATGCGTGTTGGATTTTGAAGGAAGTTGAGATACATACCTCCCACTAGTAGATTTTTCATATAACAATCGTTATCATGATAGTATTGCCCGACCTCCGTTTGAGATGTTATATGGTTGGATTTGTAGGACCCCATTTTGCTGGGGTGAGGTTGGACACCCAGTCATGGGGAGCATTGAGGTAGTGCTCAAGATGTAACATCCCAAATTTCGAGTCCAAAAATTTCGTTTTTAAATTAAATAATTTATAGAATCGTTTACTGAAAACATCGTAGATATCATATCATTCCATAAACCATCATAAACATGTCTCATATATCAAATCATCAAACAGTAATAAAATCAGAGTACAATCCCATGAATCACATAGTGCGGAAAACTGATGTGCGTGTGATGTGCAACTACCGCGTCGACTCCTTCCCCTTCACTAAAGAGGTAACTGAAACCAAAACTGAAAACTGTAAGCACGAAGCTTACTGAGTTCCCCCATCACACCACATACCACCTAATCACTTGACATACATACTGTTGGGCAATTCCGGGGTGCCCGACCTACTCGGTCTGGCCATTATGGGGTGCCGATCTACCCGTGTCAATTCGTTCTAAGGTGCTGACCTACCCATGTCAAGCCATTCTGGGGTGCTGAATTACCCATGTCAAAGCATTCTGGGGTGCTGACTTACCCTTCGGTCCTAACAACCGAACTCCGGGGACTATTTCACCCCCTACTACTACCACTATCACATATGACATATCATAAGCATACTGTCAAGCATATCTGGGGTGCCCGACCTACCCTTCGGTCCTAATAACCGAACTTGGGGACTAGTCCCCTCCTACTGCCACAATCACATATAACATATCATGCTAGCACATAACATATCAGGTAGTAGCAAACCAGAAAATTATCACAAAGACAATCATCACACTATAGTCAACTACCAGTGGGCCGGCCTTGGTGCCTTAGACCCACTTCTACGGGAAGGTAACTCACCTCGATGTCGTGTAGTATCCGCACAATCCTCGGCACGGGTATCAACTCGTCACAACTCCTCAATCCCTACACAACAACCCTCCGAGATTACTAATTCATACTCCCAACCCTTCTCTGCAAGGGTCAACTCTAGTCAGGACCAAAGTCAAAGTCAAAGTCAACATCAAGTTGACTCGACTCGCCGATTTGGCCCGCCAACTCACCGAGTCCCTATTCTTTTATCTGCCCCCAACCCCACTCTACTCGTCGAATTTAGCAAGAACTCGACAAGTTCTTCTTTAATAATAACATCAGGACAATCTTCAACTGACTCGCTGAGTTCTTCCTTGAACTCGTCGAGTTCATCTTCCTCGTATGAGCTTGTTTAGTCTATGTCTCGCCGTGTTGTATGAACAACTCATCGAGTTTGTCTTCATGGGTTGGTAGATTGCCTAGGACTCGCCGAGTCCGTTCTTACATTCGTCGAGTCCCAGACGTCCAGGTTAATAATCACGTCCATCTTGTTGAGTCCTCTTCTAGACTCAACCAAATTTCCTCGGAATCAAAAAAGGTTGGGGAAACAATGCCCGACTCGCCGAGTCCAAGAACGACTCACCGAGTCCCCTAAAGTTCATGTCCATAAGCTCATTTTCTGTTGATCTCAACTCATCCATAGGGTAGATCCGACCTCCTAGGGTCGATATAGCACGTAAAGTCACGAAATTTACATCCATGCCTGGATCTTTAAGCTCAAAAGACCCAAAATGAGGTCTACAAGGTGCATGGAGCTCTCATGACAATAAATTTGGCACCTTTATGTCATGAGGTCTCTTTAAGGCTCAAGATCTGAAGCCTTTATCCTTCACTATGCTCTGGAACCTGAAATAGCTTAGAAATGTCCCAAAGATGTCAAGTTCCAAGCCCTAAAGTTGATCTATCAAATGGAAAACCAAGGCAGGAGCTTTTTACCTTAAATGAACTGGAGATGGAGCACAACCTCTGGATCCACTAGCATGCAGTTCTCATAATCATGTCATATCATAACATAACATGTATGGGTATCTTGGGGAATACTTACTTGAGTTCGACCAGTCGCGCACATCATACACCTTGTTCTTTATCAAAACCTTCTTAGTTAAACTTTTAGAAAACATTTTCTTGTGAAAATATTTTAAACCCTCGGTTTGAGTCCAGGCACCCCCAAAGGTGTGTCCGAATCCCTCAAACCAAGGCTTTGATACAAACTTGTAACATCCCAAATTTGGAGTCCAAAAATTTTGTTTTTAAATTAAATAATTTATAGAATCGTTTACTGAAAACATCGTAGATATCATATCATTCCATAAACCATCATAAACATGTCTCAAATATCAAATCATCAAACAGTAATAAAATCAGAGTATAATCCCAAGAACTACATAGTGCGGAAAACTGATGTGCGTGTGATGTGCAGCTACCGCTCCGACTCCTTCCCATTCGCTGAAGAGGTACCTGAAACCAAAACTGAAAACTGTAAACACGAAGCTTAGTGAATTCCCCCATCATACCACATACCACAAAATCACGTAACATACATACTGTCGGGTAATTCTGGGGTCCCCGACCTACCCGATCCGGCCATTCTGGGGTGCCGACCTACCCGTGTCAAGCCATTCTGGGGTGCTGACCTACCCATGTCAAGACATTCTCGGGTGATGACTTACCCATGCCAAGCCATTTTGGTGTGCCAACTTACCTTTTGGCCCTAACAACCAAGCTCTGAGGACTATTTCACTCCCTACTACTGCCACTATCACATATAACATATTAAAGCATACTGTCAGGTGTATCCGGGGTGCCTGACCTACCCTTCGGTCCTAACAACTGAACTTGGTGACTAGTCCCCTCCTACTGCCACTATCATGCTAGCATAACATATCAGGTAGTAGCAAACCAGACAATTATCAAAAAGACAATCATCACACTACAATCAACTACTAGTGGGCCGGCCTTGGTGCCTTAGACACACTTCTACTGGAAGGTAACTTACCTCGATGTCATGTAGTATCCGCACAGTCCTTGGCACGGGTATCAAATCGTCTCAACTCCTTAATCCCTACACAACAACCCTCCGAGATTACTAATTCGTACCCTCAACCCTTCTCTGCATAGGTCAACTCTAGTCCGAGCCAAAGTCATACTCAAGTTGACTCGACTCGCCGAGTTGGCCCGCCAACTTGCCGAGTCTCTATTCCTTTATCTGCCCCAACCCGACTCTACTCGTCGAGTCTAGCAAGAACTCGATGAGTTCTTCTTCAATTATAACATCAGGACAATCTTCAACTGACTCGTCGAGTTCTTCCTTGAACTCGTCGAGTTCATCTTTCTTGTACGAGCTTGTCTAGTCTGTGACTCGCCGAGTTGTATGAACAACTCGTCGAGTTTCTCTTCATGGGTTGGGAGATTGCCTAGGACTCGCCGAGTCCGTTCTTACACTCGTCGAGTCCCAGACGTCCAGTTCAATAGTCACGTCCATCTTGTTGATTCCTCTTCTAGACTCAACCAATTTTCCTTGGAATCAGAAAAGGTTGGGGAAACAATGCCTGACTCGCCAAGTCCAAGAACGACTCACCGAGTCCCCTAAAGTTCATGTCCATAAGCTTGATTTCTATTGATCTCAACTCATTCAAAGGGTAGATCTGACCTCCTAGGGTCGATATAGCATGTAAAGTCGCGAACTTTATGTCCATGCATGGGTGTTTAAGCTCAAAAGACCCAAAAATGAGGTCTACAAGGTGCATGGAGCTCTCATGGCCATAAAGTTGGCACCTTTATGCCATGATGACTCTTCAAGGCTCAAGATCTGAAGCCTTTATCCTTCACTACGCTCTGGAACCCGAAATAGCTTAGAAATGTCCCAAAGATGTCAAGTTCCAAGCCCTAAAGTGGATCTATCAAATGGAAAACCAAGGATGGAGCTTTTTACCTTAAATGAACTGGATATGGAGCACAAACTCTGGATCCACTAGCCTTAACTCGATCTCTCAAGCTCCTTCCTTCTTGTCAAGCTTCACAACCACCAAAATGCACAAAAATGGCTTAATAATACTCGAACACTGCTAGGGTTTCGATTTAGGGCCTTCTAGAAGTAAGAGGGATGATGGAGGCTGGTTAGGGAGAAGGTAAGTTTTTTAAATAGAGTGCAAACCCTAAATATTAAGGTTTTTCCCAAACAGCTCCTACTCGTCGAGTCGGTCTTCCGACTCGTCGAGTAGGACACTAAACCCCTGTATCCAAAGTCAATTCTACTCGACAAGTTGGGCCTCCGACTCTCCGAGTCCCAGGTCAAAATTTGATAATTAATTGAATTAAATTACGTACGAGGAACTGGGTGCTACACAAGACTACCGAGTTGATTCAGTAGGTGCATGACCGGTTACGAGTCGCACAGAGCCATCAGAAAAGCTAGGCTGACCACTGTCGATCGGATCTTGAGTTCCAGGTAGAGGACTTTGTTCTATTTAAAGTGTCTCTATGGAAGGCAGTCATCAGGTTCCGGAAGAGGGGCAAGTTAGGGCCCCGATATATTGTCCTGTTCAGGATTTCGGCCTGGGTGGGCAAGGTGGCTTACTGTTTGGATGTACTGGATGAGCTCATACAACTACACAACACCTTCCATGTGTCTTAGCTTCGGAAGTGTGTCACAGACGAGGCCACAATTATTTCCTTGGATGACATCTTGGTGGATGAGAGCCTGAACTACATTGATAGGACCGTTGTGATTTTGGATAGGAAGACTAAGGTTCTTCGGAACAAGGAAGAGAAGTTAGTGAAGGTGCAATGGCAGGACCGAAGAAGCTCTGAATGGACATGAGAGCTGGAAGAGGAGATGTGAGATCACTACCCGAATTTGTTTGCGTCAATGGACTTCAAGGACGAAGTCTAGTTCAAGTGGGGGAGATTTGTAACACTTGTTCTAGGTATCATTTATCTTTTTTTTTTAAAATTTTTAGGGTTTTGCACTGGGACTTGACGAGTTAGGGCGCCCAACTCGACGAGTAGAGATCGATATTGGACACGGGACGTAGGGTCTACTCGACCAGTTGGAAGGCCCAACTCGACAAGTAGACACTGTAAAGGAAAACCCTAATTTTCTGGGTTTAGTACCCTATTTAAAGAACTTAACCATTAGGGATGGCCTCCTTACCAACCTCCTTACTGAGAAAAACCCTAGAACCGCCTCCCCTTCTTGTTCATTGAAGTTTTGAGTGTTGTGGTGTGATTTTTGAAGGAAGTCTTGAAGAGAGAAGTATCAATCTTGGAAGAGTGATCTTGGATCCAAAAACTCTACATCAAGGGATGCATTTTGAAGGTATAAAGCCATAACCTTGACATGTAGTGTTTTAGATCTCATCTTTTGGTAGTTTAGGGCTTGTTTTGGAACTTTGGGTTGGATGTCTCAAGATAAGAGGTTTCTAGAGGTTAGGAGTGTAGATCTGGCCTCTATAAGATCTCTAGAGGA
Source organism: Lactuca serriola (assembly GCF_051521515.1). Classification (NCBI taxonomy): domain Eukaryota; kingdom Viridiplantae; phylum Streptophyta; class Magnoliopsida; order Asterales; family Asteraceae; genus Lactuca; species Lactuca serriola. The sequence continues at coordinate 135,111,786 of NC_136409.1, forward strand.
TCAAAGTTGCAAAATTTAATAGCCTCCTTGTCCCATTCATGCATTATGTCCACAATGAAGGCTAAAATGGATGTTAGAGAGTATTTCACGCATGCATGAACGTAAAGCTAGAAACTTTACGTGATTTGTCCACCCTTGGACATCAGATCTGTGTTTTCGGTCGATAGGATGAGAGTTTAAAGGCTTAATGAGACAAGACCTTCCTCGAAGGAGCTAGGGTTTGAGTCTAAGGCTTATTAGATGGTCTTTGGGGGTAAAGTTCAAAAATTTACCCTTCTAGACGTCTCTATGGTTTAGAATCTAATGTATGGAGCTTTAGATTCAACTGGAAAGGACTTAACATGAAAAGGGCTGAAAGAACTCGACGCGTTGCTTAGCCAACTCAACGAGTTGGATTGATTTACCATGCATTCTAGATTCTGAATGAACTCGGCGAGTGGGCGAGACAACTCGTCGAGTTGATTGGAGTTTTTGGTTTTTTGGATTTTGAATGAACTCGATGAGTTAAACCAAGTTGTCGGTCTTCTTGATACTTAAGGAAGTCTACGAGTTGCTAGACGCACTCTACGAGTTGGGGTCAACATGGACTGTTGACCTGGATTGTTGACTTTGACCGAGTTTGACCTCGAGGGTATTTTCAGTATTTTGGGATTTTGACAAGTTAATCACATGATGATTGTAGACATTTGAGTTGGAGCTGTAAGTTGGGACTTACCTGATCAGCTCAACATTTCTTCAGAGGTGAGTCTCCTCACCATACAAATAGGTCGAAGGCACCAAGGCCGACCCATTATGTGTTATGTGAAATGCTAGTTGATTTCTTGATATGTGATATGATAGTTATCTTTATGATACTAGTATGGAAGACCCCGTGGGGTTTTCGTGGCAGTAGACTAAGACCATGCGGGGGTTCCCATGGCATTTGGTGTAAGACCTTGGAGGGTTTCCATGGAATCCTAGTATGTTTGTATGTTTAATTTGTATGATATTTCTATGTTAGGGAAGACCATGTGGGGGTTTCCATGGCAGGAAGATAAGACCATGTGGGGATTCCTATGGCAGGCAGTAAGACCATGTGGGGGTTCCCATGACAGTGGGTTAAGACCACGTGGTGGTTCCAGTGGCACCCGGAGTAAGACCTTGGAGGGTTTCCATGGCATCCTTATATGGTTATATGCATGGCTTATATTTCTTATGTGATTGATATGTATTATATGGTTATGTGGATTAATTGGGGTATGCTCTGGGGAACTCACTAAGCATTAGCTTACAGTTTGTTGTTGGTTTTAGGTACTTTAGAGCCTAAGGGAAAGGGCAAGGTTTGATGGCGCGGCGTGCACTCTCTGGTATTTTATATGGGGACACTCTGATAATTGAAATAAAATGTTGATGTTATGAATTTTGAAAACAGTTGTCATTGATATTTCATATTTTATGGGAATGTTTTGTTTAACTAAAAATGAAAATTTTATATGAAAATTTGGGTCGTTACATCTTGGATATGTATGCTATATAGCATAGGATTGGTATATGGTGTTGGTATGGTGACTTAGAGGAATCAGGACTGACTTTGAGGAAGGTACAGGTAGGAGTGAAAGGTAGTATTAGGCTCGTACTACTAGAAGCACATGACCTGTACCTGACACAATGTTAGAGTTGGAAATTATAAGGAGGCCGATGTAGTAGAATTCCCTCGAGTCATATGCTGATTATTAGTATGCTATGTTTTAGTTTGGAGTTTTGAGGGTGGTGATGATTACTCAAGGAGGTTTTGGCTCTGGTTCTGGTTCAGGTTATGGCTTCGGCGCAGAACTGATTGATGAGTGTTTATGTGATTTCATTTCAGTTGGAGTTACTCGCGACATGTAACATCCTGTTTCAGGTTGTTTTCATTTTGGAATGGTGATCAAGGATTGGATATTATCAAGTTTAGAATCCTTTGAGAAGTTAGTTTTGGGCTCATTGGAGGTGAATATTGTATTGGATGATCCGGGTATTCGGTTGTGATTTGGATTTAAAAGGGTATTTTGTCAAATTGTCAGTTGGTCTTTTATGGAAAGGGAATGTTGTTTGGAATATCTTATGGTTGGTATGAGTTGATAATAGTGTAAAGCATCTTGATACCTTTTCATGGATATATGGATGGTCAACATCAGAGTTGTATCAAGAAAGTTATGATGTAGAGCATACCAAGGAGGTACGCAGGGCATACCGAGGCGAGGAAGGTTACCCAAGGCATAACTGGAGGAATGTGCAACATAGAGGTGAAGTTGGGTCGGGGTGCGAGACCTCGTATGCTTTGCGTAGGAGGAGGTACGTTGGGCATACGAGCGGCAAGTTGAAAACCCTAATTTTTAGGGTTGTACCCTATATAAGCATAATGTTAGTCATTTTTTTGCATTTCCAAGACAGCCTCCATAACCTAGAAACCCTAATTCGACTTTGTTTACTCTTGAGGGTGTTCTTGATCTCTTGGATGAGTTTGGTACTCTTTTATGCTTTGTGAAGGAAAGAAGATGAGTTTGAAGTTGCTTGGCTTGGTGGAGTGCCCTTAGATCTAGAGCCATCATCTTGTGGGGAAGCCATTTGAGGTATCAAGTTTCAATCTTGCCTTGTGTATGAATAGATCACCTCATTGCTAGTTTATTATGATTTTAGCCTTCTTTTTGAGTTAATGGATGAGCTAAGTTGTTTGAAGGTTCATCCTTTCAGATTTGAGTTTGTTTTGGCATCTTGGAGCATAAAGATGCAAGCATTATGTTTATTATTGGGTTGTGCATGTATTAAGTCATCCATCAAAATCCCTTTCTAGCTTAAGAGTTTCATTTAGTCACATGTGGATGTAAAGTTGGCAACCTTACGTGGTATTCCAGCTCAAGGAGGTCAGATCTGTGGTTTGGGAAGCTTTGTATTAATGGATTAAGTGGAAATGGAGTTTGGTCTAGATAAGGTAAGTACGCTAGGCGTACAAGCAGGTACATACAACGTACAAGCCTCCAAAAGAGTATGCTATGCGTACATGCTTGTACGCCCTGCATACTCTATCTGAGTGGTTTTGTGCATTTGGGCTTCAGTTTGGGCTACCTTCTTGGACCTGGTTGCTTGATGTCGTGTTGGGCCATCTAAGAAGGTGTGTTTTGGTTTAGGGTTAAGTAGGTGGCTTTAGGGTAAGGCCAAGATAAAGGTTTGGGCCCAACTTGGAAAATTGGGCCATTAGTGGACCTTTATGGATCTTTTGGTCTTGGGACTTGGTGGGCCCAACAGGTTTAGGTTATTAGTAGGCCTAGTTAGTTGGTCCATATTTGGGCCTAGTGCTAGGGTTTAGCCTCACTTAATTATTGATTATGGTGTTGGGTTGTTTGGCTCAGTTCGGGAGCCATATCGCAGCAGCAACGACAGTGTAGGATTACTCGCATAGCGGTTAAGGTGAGTCTTCTCACTATACTTACCTGTGTGGTAATTTATGTGTAACTGGAGCGTCTTATTTGTGTTACTGACCATAGGTCCTTGTTTGTAATATTGACCAGATGGTCTTATTCATATTACTGACCGGAGGGTCTTATTACATTATTGACCGGAGGGTCTTATTTGCTTATACTGTGATATGTGATATTATTCATCCTATCTTTGTGACTTATGATGTTATATTATTCTCTATATATATTGAGTTATGGCCGGAGGGTCCATACCAAGATCTGGGACCGGAGGGTCTTTACTGAGACAGATGACCGGAGGGTCCTTATCGAGATATAGCCATGAGAGGCTAATTATTTGTGTATGTGGTATTTTGGGGAAATCACTAAGCTTCATGCTTCCTGTGTTGATTTAAACGTGTTTCAGGTACTTATGTAGATTCTGGGAAGGCGGAGGCATGATTATACACATTTTTCGGCTTATGAAAAATTGTGGATTTTGGGATACTCTAATATTGTTTTGATAATAACTTATGATTTATGTGATGACTTGAATTTTTGAGTAATGTTTGGTGAATTTAAAACGAAAAAGTTGTCTTGAAAATTGAGGCGTTACAATTTGGTATCAGTGCCTTGGTTTGAGGGATTCACGCACGCCCTCGGGTATGTCTAGACTCAAACTGAGGAATTAATAACTTTTCAAAAGAAATGATTTTTCATCACACGGTTTTCCTAGGAAATTAAAGAGTTTTGAAAGCAGGTCTGAAGCAGTGTGTACAATTAGCGAGAGCCCGAGCAGTGATTTCCCAAAATACCCTTACTCGGTTATGTGTTGTTGTTATGAGTTGATAGAATTGTATGCTAGTTTAGGACTAGGAATCTGCTCAGTATTACATGCTAGTGTGCCTGCTTAGGAGAGATGCCTTTATGCCTATTATGTGAGCTGGTAGTGTTACATGCTTATGATTAGTGATCTCCAGGAGTTGTGAGGTAGGATTGCCTGAGTTCGATGATGCAATTTGTATTGTGGTTAAAGTAGTTAGGGTTGCATGCTAGTGTGGTTTCATGTGTTCTTTTGGATGTCCTGTTTACGTTATATGCTGGTAGAGGTTGCTTGATGCCCGAATGTTGCTTGCTTTGTGCATTTAGAGACTTCCATTGATATCGACTAACTATTAATCAAATACGTTAGGTTGCATGTTACAGGGATTAGATAATTTTAGAAGGTTAGATTTAGCTCTATTGCAAAGCTCTCGTTTAAGTCTAACCGTTGTAGGGTAGGATCTTGCAGTAAAAAATTATCTAGTGCATTTAGCATGTAATTGTATTCGCGAAGTAGTTAGTTAGTATTAAAGGGAGTTCCTTTTGTATCTGATGGCAGAAAGAGGTGTGAAAGGAATCCTAAGAGAGCCTAGGGAGTATTTTCAGTCTGATGAGTGTGCTGTTTACCTGTGAGTATTTGCTGGAGAGTGAGCATGTGGAAGGGGATTGGTCGATAGGGGAAGTTGAGTATTTACCTAGAAAATCTGGAACAATCTTTGAGGAAAGTATGAATAGATGTGAAAGGTAGTATTGGGCCCATACTACTGAAAAAAAGGATTTGTACTCGAACCAAGGAGAATTCCAGAGGTTCTAAGTAGCAGGTTGAGGGTAGATAACATGGTTTGGGAGCCATGATTCATTGCAAAGTGTGTTTCCATCTTTATTGGTTATTCGACTGTGGTTGTTCAGACTAAGAATGGGTTTAGTGATTGTTAGGCTCAAGGGCTATGTCCGATGGGTTTAATGGAGTAGACTTTGCGAGGAAATTGAGTTTAGGTCTCGAAGGATTTGATCCATGAGCTGCCAGTTGGAGTCGTATGACTCAAAAGGGAAGTGGAGGTGATGAGCTGTTTGAGGAATTGCAGCCTGAGTTGAGTGATCGGCCGATTATTTGTGATGTCATTTTCTCTGACAAGGATTTTATTATTCCCGCTTTTTGTAATGGATGGAAGGGAGAGTGAGCTTTCGATTTTAGAGTTTAGAGGTCACCTCGTGGAGTAGTAATCAGTTGCAATATTTACACCAAAGGATTTTGTAGTATGTTTGCCGTGAAGTATTTCTTATGTTGTAAGAGAGTCATCAGTGGGGGCTATGACAAATGAGGTCAGGGATATGACTTAATTGAGTATAGTAAGATGTATTCCAGCAACTGTTTCAGGTAATCAGGAAAAGTATATCAGAGCGGCGACCCTCGTTGTTTATGCTACGAATCGACTGTGATAAGTGAGGTCTCCTGCCTCTCTGTTGATTCCTATGGCGAGGTGTTGCTTGAGCATTCAGAGAATGAAGTATGTGATAATCCATTATTCTAGATAAAGAGTCGATGCTATTTTAGGACTATCGGAATATCTGTTTGTGCGATTGTATGAGATTGCTGGTGATTGGAGGCAGTCACATTAGGAAGTTTCCAAGGTCTCCATCTGATATTTGGAATACTTGGAGTTGATGGGTCTTTACCTGGAAGGTCATCAAGTGTTGCATGGTATGCTCCAAGAGTCAGGTATGCTATATATGGTGAGCCATTTTGATGTGTAGTCTGTTTGGAGTGCCAATTGGCAGTAATTCGAACCCTAAGTGGGGGAGGGTTGAGTATTATGTTGAAAGCATCTTCAGTCTGTTCGAGTTACAGCTTCAAAAAATTGGGTTATAGGGATCTGAGGTCTGGTTTATGAGACTTGGGTCTAGATGTGGACGAGGAAATGTGCAGAGCGAGATGATGCATGTTGTATGTGCACGAGAATGAATGATCGTCTTCGCGACAAGTAGTCATTGGCCAGGGATCTTATGATGGTCAATGTTTCTTTCGGGTTCACCAATGTTCGAATTATGAGGTGGTTGGGTCATTGAGGTCAAGTTTCGATTGTTGAGATATAATCTAGTTGACGTATACATTGCTATCTATACTCGAGGGTTGATTTGTTAATTAACTTTAGATTCAGGATATGTAGTTTCGCGTGGGTTTTGATTAGTAATGTTGGGGTTTTGGGTTGTCTTCAACACATTCCCAATCGTTGATGATTTTTCCGTTCTTCATTAATGAGTTGGGTACCTCAAAGGTTTGGGTTGCGTAAGTTGAAGATCAGTGGTTGTGACAAGCTATCATGAGATTTCGTATTGGTGTATCGTGGTTTCCGAGTATGATGCCCTAAATTGTGGATTTATATTGAGGGAAGGTGCTTGGGAAGCGGCAATTTTTGTTGAGAGTTGTATAATGCTTAATATGGATGGGTGTGTGCACCTATTAATGTTTGGTTATGGAGTATGAGTCCAGTGAACTCAGTATGGTGATGGTTTGATAATGAGATTGTGGGATGGTTCGGTAATCTGACAGTTACGAGGGTGTAAAAGAGTGTATGGATCTAAGTGGGGGTAATCTCTTGGGACTGATGGGAAAGACCGTGGAGTGAGCCCAGGGCGAGTGAGGGAGTGATGTAAGACTGTGGGGGTGTCGTAGCATTCTCCAGTTAGTAAGGGAGTGTTGTAAGACTACGGGGTGCCGTATCATTCACTAGCCAGTAGGGGAGTGTCGTACGACTTTGGGGAGCCGTGACATTCACTAGTCAGTGTGTGACGCTGAGAAGTTGTCACAAATTAGGAGGATTGGGGTGTAATACACGCATAGTTTTGCGAATCTCAGGCTATGAGTTGAGTATCGAGTTAGATATGGGTGGTTTCAATTTTTATTGTCAGATCAGGCTCTTGTGTTTGAGTTTGACTCCATCTATGTAGGGGATAGGCAGGTTGGGATTTCGGATTTTTAAATGGATTTCATTTTGAGTGGTCATGGTTTTCACCCGATGTATTAGACCTGGGTGGGTCGGTTCGTTGGCTGGGGAGGACCACAACATGCATGGAATTAGTAGGTGGTAGGCGATAGAGGTCGGAGGTGATGTGTGACTACAGATCGGTTGTAATATTTGCTTGGAGTAAAGAGAACTTATTGATTGCATTTGCAATGTGATTGGTTGAGATTACTCTGTTGGATTGAACGACTGTTGTAGTCGTTTTGACGAATGGGCTAGGGCAGCCTTTAGCGGTTCAACTTTTGGGTCGGGAGTCGATCATGTATTCGGATTTGTTGTTAAGAATTGGAAGGTAGCTGTGAATTATGTTTGCGGATATCAGTGGATAGTTTTGGTCGGAAATGGTCATTTAGTTCGGGGTCGGAGCTAAATCGTCCTGGGTTAGGTATTGGAATGGTTCTGTCTGACGGGAGGTCATACATAGCGTAGAGTTTCAGCTTCCATGCGGATCGACATGTTATTCTTTTAATGTCTAAGGGCATAGTATTTTGGTTCATTCTTTAGACGGGTTCTGATAGTAGTATCTGTGGTTGGTCTTCGGTGCAAGGTGACCCCTCCGTTTCTTTTGGGTTTCGGTCAAGATCGACTGGTATGTCGAGCATAAGTGTTCTGCAGCTGATTATGGTCAACGACTTGTTTCCATCAGTCGCATCAAAATAATCAGGGTTGGAAGTGTTTTGTTTGGTATGTTATTCATTGAGGGTTTGACATGGAGATGTTTTACATGGGCGGTCTGTCGGGGAGTCACACCAATATAAATTTCATGCAGGTTTGGAGAAGCAGAAGCAGTTATGAAGCGGTGAAAGGTTCGTTCATCTTTGGGTTGGAGGTTTCGGTTGGGTACGGTTGCGTTGGGGAGATTTTTTTATGTTCTAAATTTTTGGTTGCTCTTATCGAGTTGTTTGATATGCCCTGAGGGTTGGTAAGGAGCGATTTTGAGGACAAAATCTAATTTATGTGGGGGAGAATTGTAACATCCTATTTCAGGTCTTTTTCATTTCGGAATGGTGATCAAGGATTGGGTATTAGCAGGGTTAGAATCCCTGAAGAAGTTAGTTTTAGGCTCGTTGGAGGTGGATGATGTATTGGATGATCCGAGTATTCGGTTGTGATTTGGAGCTAAAAAGGAATTTTGGTAAATTTTCAGTTGGGCTTTTATGAAAAGGGGATGTTGTTTAGAACACCTTATGGCTGGTATGAGTTGATAATAGTGTAAAGCACCTCGATACCTTTTCATGGATATAGGGATGGTCAAAATCAAAGTTGTATCAAGAAATTTATGGTCTTCGGATGGTTTAGGATTTGGGGAAAACCCTAGTAAGCGGATCGTACCATGGAGGTACGTACGACATACTGAGGCAAGGAAGGTTATGCAAGGCGTAACTGGAGGAATGCGTAGTGTAGAGGTAAAGTTGGGTTGGGGTGCGAGACCTCGTACATTGGGCATAAGAGGAGGTATGTTGGACGTATAAGGGTCAGGTTGAAAACCCTAATTTTTAGGTTTATACCATATATAAGCATAATGTTAGTCCTTTTTCTACATTTCCAAACTAGCCTCCATACCCTATAAACCCTAGTTCGACTTTGTTGCCTCTTGAGGGTGTTCTTGAGCTCTTGGATGGGTTTGGTACTCTTTTATGCTTTGTGCAGGAAAGAAGATGGGTTTGAAGTTGCTTGGCTTGGTGGAGTGGCCTTAGATCCAAAGCCATCATCTTGTGGGGAAGCCATTTGAGGTATCAAGTTTCAATCTTGCCTTGCGTATGTATAGATCACCTCCTTGCTAGTTTATTGTGATTTTAGCCTTCTTTTTGAGTTAATGAATGAGCTAAGTTGTTTGAAGGTTCATCCTTTCAGATCTGAGTTTGTTTTGGCATCTTTGAGCATAAAGATGCAAGCTTTTTGTTTATTATTGGGTTGTGCATGTATTAAGTCATCCATCAAAATCCCTTTCTAGCTTAAGAGTTTCATTTAGTCACATGTGGATGTAAAGTTGGCAACCTTACGTGGTATTCCAGCTCAAGGAGGTCAGATCTGTGGTTTGGGAAGCTTTGTATTAATGTATTAAGTGGAAATAGAGTTTGGTCTGGATAAGGTGAGTAGTACCCTGGGAGTACAAGCAGGTATGTGCATCGTAAAAGCCTCCAAGCGAGTACGTTGCACGTACATGCTTGTATGCCCCACATACTTTGTCTGGGTGGGTTTGCGCATTTGGACTACCTTCTTGGACCTGGTTGCTTGATGCCTTGTTGGGCCATCTAGGAAGGTGTGTTTTAGTTTAGGGTTCAGTAGTGGGCTTTAGGGTAAAGCCCAAGTAAGGGTTTGGGCCTAATTTGGAAAATTGGGCCATTAGTGGATCTTTGTGGATCGTTTGGTCTTGGGCCTTGGTGGGCCCAATGGGTTTAGGTCGTTAGTGGGCCTGGTTAGTTGGGCCATCTTTGGGCCTATTGCTAGGGCTTAGCCTTGCTTAGTTATTGATTATGGTGTTAGGTTGTTTGGCTCAGTTCAGGAGCCATATCGCAGCAGCAGTGGGAATGTAGGATTACTCGCGTAGCGGTTGAGGTGAGTCTTCTCTCTATACTTACCTGTGTGGTAATTTATGTGTGACCGGAGGGTCTTATTCGTGTTATTGACCAGAGGGTCTTGTTTGTATTATTTACCGGAGGGTCTTATTCGCATTACTGACCGGAGGGTGTTATTACATTATTAACCGGAGGGTCTTATTTGCTTATACTGTGATATGTGTTATTATGCATCCTATCTTCGAGACTTATGCTGTTATATTATTCTGTATATATATTGAGTTATAGCCGGAGGGTCCATACCGAGATGTGGGATCGGAGGGTCTTCACTGAGACACATGACCGGAGGGTCCTTATCGAGATATAGCCATGAAATGCTAATTATTTATGTATGTGGTATTTTGGGGAACTTACTAAGCTTCGTGCTTACTATGTTGATTTAAATGTGTTTCCGGTACTTCTGTAGATTCTGGGGAGACGGAGGCATGATTGCACACATTCGTCGGCTTATGATAAATTGTCGAGTTTGTGATGATCTGATATTATTTTGATAATAACTTATGATTTATGTGATGACTTGAATTTATGAGTAATGTTTGGTGAATTTAAAATGAAAATTTTGTCTTGAAATTTCAAACGTTACACGACATCTTGGATGCTACTCCTGTGTTGTTTGGTACCATCAAGGAGGGGATTATGAAGCTGATGGATGAGAGGCTTAGTAATTTTTGAGCTGAGATTGATGCGGGTCAGATATGAGCTCGAGCTCCCTCATTTTGGGAATTTAAGGCTTGAGGGGCTCCTGAGTTTTGGGGCTAAAGACCCCATCGCTAGTCGAATTTGGATTGCTGACATGGAGAATGATCGGCAGACGAGTTTTTCCCTTGAGGGCGTATAAATAGGATTTGCATCATGCCTAGTTGATGGATTGAGCACGGGACTGGTGGGAGGAGGTTCGTCGAGCAGTAAGGTCAGCGGCAACGACAATCATGACCTGGAAGGATTTTGTTTAGAGGTTCTAGAGGGAGTTTGCAACGGCTATTGAAGTGCAACAACTGGTGACAGAGTTCCAGGACCTACGTCAGACTACTAAGACTGTGGCAGAGATTACTGCCAAATTCAGGGAGAGGGCTTTGTTGGTGTCGCAGTATGCTGTGGATGAGGATATGAGGAAGACGAGATACCATGACATGTTGAGATACGATATTAGGGAGTTCGTGAGATTTTCAGGGTGCAAGACCCTGAACGATATGATCGAGAAGGCCCATGAGCAGGAGATTGTGTTGGATTTTTGGGCGAAGCGGAATCCAGAGCATGTATAGGTAAATGTTGGCCAGGCTAAGAGGCCTAAGACCTCCGATGCTCACACCAGAGGCCAGCAGGGCTGGGGACATTACGGAAAGTGTAGCAAACCACACAGTGGGGGGTGCCAAAGCGGTGGCTTCAGGTTGTTATAGTTGTGGCCAGCTAGGCCACATGAGTAGGGACTGCCCCGAGAGTACTCTACTTTCCTTTCATTGTGATCAGACCGACCATAAAAAGGCCGATTGTCCGAGATTGTTAGGGGGGAGCAGTGGCGGCGCTTGCACCAGCCACCTTGAGGATTACTAATGGATGGAAGGGGAAGGCCGAGGCTCCGAGGGCTTGAGCGAGAGCATTTCAGTTGACAACAGGAGAGGCCAGAGCAGCTCAAGGCATCGTGGCTGGTATTTTTTCTTTATTTATTTCTGCTGATTTATTTATGTTGCTTATGATATTGTTCATGTTAGGTACTTTCCCTGTGAATTCTCTACCTACACTTATGCTGTTTGACTTGTGTGTAAGTCGATCTTTTGTGTCATCATCTTTTTTTCGTGGTTTTAGTATTGCGCGGGAGACCTTGAGCTGGCCATTGCGAGTCTCTATACCAGATGAGCATCTGGTCTCTACTAGTGACATCTACCGGGGTTACGTGGTAGAGATTTTTAGTGTTGGATATCCGATAGATCTTATCCCTATTGCGATGGGGGATGCCTGTGTTATCGTGGGTATGGATTGGTTGTGCCGGTTTGGGGAAATGGTTGATTGTGAGCGGCAGTTGGTGAGAGTTCAAACCCCAAGTGGGGGAGAACTGGTTATTCCCGGCATGAGAGCTTCACATGGACCGACTCTCTGTTCGGATGCGAAAGCCAGAAGATATCTTCAGCAGGGTTGTTCTGGTTTCCTAGCTTATGTTGCAGACACTTGAGTTGAGGGCACGACGGAGTTGACTGGGGTACCCATTGATCGGGATTTCCCCGATTTGTTTCATGAGGATTTACCAGGAGTGCCTCTCGAGAGGCAGGTTGAGTTTCAGATCGATCTGTTTTTTGGTGCGGCTTCGATAGCCAAGGTGTTGTATCACCTGACACCACCTGAGATGCAAGAGTTGTCTACACAGCTTCAGGAGCTTCTAGATAAGGGTTTTATTAGTCTGAGCAGTACTCTGTGGGGAGCACCGATTCTGTTTGTGAAGAAGAAGGACGGTTCACACAAGATGTGCATTGATTATCGGGAGTTGAATAAGCTAACAGTGAAGAACCGTTACCCACTTTCGAGGATTGACGACTTGTTCGATCAGCTTTAGGATGCATCTTGGTTTTCCAAGATTGATTTGTGATTGGGGTACCATCAGATGAGGGTCTGGGATGATGATGTGTAGAAGACAGCCTTTAGGACTCGTTATGGTCATTACGAGTTCGTGGTGATCCCATTCAGACTCACCAATGCACCAACATCGTTCATGGATCTCATGAACCGAGTTTATAGGACGATGCTGGATCAGTTTGTGATTGTATTCATTGATGATATTATGGTCTATTCCAATACCAAAGAGCATCATGAGAAACATTTGCAAGAGGTGTTGGAGACCCTGAGGAGGGAGAGGCTTTATGCCAAATTCTCTAAATGTGATTTTTGGTTGCGTGAGGTGCAGTTTCTGGGGCATATCATCAACCAGAAGGGCATCTTGGTCGACCTGTCGAAGATCGAGGTCATGATGCGATGGGAGGTTTTGAGGACCGCGTCTGAGATTTGGAGTTTCTTAGGTCTCGTAGGGAATTATCAGAGATTTATCCAAGATTTCTCCAAGATTGTAGTGCCTCTGATGCATTTGTCAAAGAAGAATGTGACTCTTTGGTGGGGGATTGATCAAGAGTTGGCTTTTGAGACTCTGAGGCAGAAGTTGTGTGAGGCCCCGATTCTTGTGTTACCTGAGGGTTTGGATGATTTTTTGGTTTATTACGATTTCCCTATTTCGGGTTTGGTATTTGTCCTTATGCAAAGGGGTCACGTGATTGCTTGCTCTTCGAGACAACTGAAGCCTCAGGAGGTGAATTATCCTACACATGATTTGGAGTTAGGGGCAGTGGTTTTTTCCCTCAAGATTTGGAGGTACTACCTGTTTGAGGTGGACGAAATCACTTGGGTAAGCCCAATAAATTTCGTCCAAGCCCTGGCATAAGGAAGGGAATGGGCTGCTTGGTAACCAAGCAAAGGGATTAGGGTTTCCTCCTTAAACCCTTGCTTTGGCACAATGCTATCTTAGCTATATAGAGGCCCTTAGCATTACAATTTTGGCTATGAGATTTTTAGAGGGTTAGGCTGAAATTTCTACTCCTCTCCTCTATTTCTCTTCAAGCTCCTTGGTTGCGAGGGCTTGAGTGTGAACCATCAGAGGCACGACACTTGTGGTGCTTGCTGCCAAAAGTTTTGAAGAAGAAATTCAAGATTGTTTGCTATAACAATCTTCAAGGCAAGTTTGTTGTTCAATTGAATTAGTTTTTATTTTCATAGGAAAGTTTTGTAGGATGACAATTCATAGTATGTTGCCTATATGTGAAATACATATATGCTTATTAGGTTGTATGTACCCTAATCAATTTTTGATTGTTTTTTTTGCTTAGAGCATTATAGTTGTAACCCTAATAACCCATCAATTCCAATCAAAAGTTGGTTCTAGGGAGTCGCTGGAAACCACACAAGGGGTAGCTAACCACCTTGTGACTTGAGACTTATCTAGATATCATACTTTTTTGTTTCCCAAAGTAGATATCCATGAGCGCCACACCAGGTTTTGACCCATCCTATATGAATGCACAAGTAGATGCTAAAAAGTAGTTTCTAGTTAAAATCAAAATCCCCCACTGAAAGTAAAACCTTTTCACAATAAGATTTCATGAAATGAGCGAATTATACATAATATTAACTTAGCACATAAGGGCTTATATCATGTGGGAAGAAATTCAATGACCATCAAAATATAATAATGTCTTTAATAGGCGTTTAGGTTTGAATAAGTTTCTCAGATTTAACCTTTGCTAGCATCTGTTTGGATATCCCTTCAGTGTCTTGTCAAGTGTGTGATGCGGACATAGAGTCGATAAATCATCTCTTTTTTGCATGCTCTTTTTGTTCTTCTGTTTTGGCTCAGGTGCGAAAAATGGTCAAATATTCAAGTGTCGCGTCTTGCTTTGTTTAAGGAGTGGACATCTTGGTTTTCTAGTGTGCGCTATTAGAAGTTGCAGGTAGTAGAAGTTGTAGAAATATTATTTAGATGGTTCCGTTTTTCCTTGTGGTGGCACTAATGGCTCTTTCAAAATTTATCTCTTGTATATAAAATCCTAAAAAGGCTCTTCTTTTTTATAAAATTGTAACCTTTACTGTGTAATAGGAGTTGCAAGGTTAACCTTAATTGTATAGATTGACTTCACCCTAAAACTTGTTATTTTCTCAATGTAATCGGTTTGTGTTACTTGCTAGCTTAATAAAAAAATTGTTTGAGAAAACAACAAAATTTAAAAAGAAAACTTCAAAAAGGTTCAGCTGTGTTCTTTTCTCTTATTGTTATTAGAATATTTGTTGTTTTTAACAAAATACAATAATCCTTGTTAGCCAAGTATTTTGTTTAAGACAAATTGTAAATTCAACTTCTAAGGGAATATTTGTTATTAACATAGACATTTGATTAAAAAATTAAAATAATATTGATGAAAAATAATGGAAGTTATTTTTATTTTCTATATATTATAATTTAATTAGTTTATATATTTAATAGACAAAACTTCAAAAATGGTCCCTGTGGTTTTCGAAAATATCAAGTTTAGTCCCTAAGTTCAAAAAACCTCACGGATCGTCCCTGTGGTTTCAAAACTTTTAACATTTGGTCCTTCCGGCTAACTCCGTTACCATTTAGCTGTTAAGTCAGGGGCATTTTTGTCATTTCACTCCTCAGGGACCATTTATGAGGTTTTGTATTCCTTTTTTTAAAATAAATAATAAATAAATAAAATTTAATATGCAAGGGGTCCCACCCCTCTCTCTCTCTCTCTTTCTTGTTTCACAAACAAACACACAGATCCATTAGGATCATTTAGAGGCTTCAGATGAACTCATTCATCCTCTATCTTTACTCTTTCAAACCTCCAAATCTCCAACTTCATGTCTGATCAGCTCTCCAAAACCAACCTCAATCTCAATCCTTCACTTATGGATCGTCGTCGTCCACCATAGTCTTAAAAGCATAGAATCTCCCATGTTCTTTATCATTTGGTGTTGGATTTGATGGCTTCTAATGAACCCGATCCTTCCCTAGTCATCGATTCATAGAAACCCTCCATTGAGTGATTTCAGAAGGAGGGCGGTGAGAAGGGATGTAAGTCGAAGATAAAGAGTGTGATTACGACATTGGAGAGGGTCGTTGATTTAGACCTGGAAGACGAGAAAGAGATGAGTCCAGTGGCAACCTCTCCGGTGAGATTTTAAAAGGTTTTTTGGTGATCTGCTTCGATTGATTCAGGGGTAAAAGGGTAAATCGAGATGCAACTGTCATGTGTTCAAGAACTGATTATAACCCAAATCAAAAATCGAAGCTGCAGGTGGTCGAGGAAGATGATGTACGAAAAGAACCAATTCCACCAGAGCGTCTCCATCGACTACTTCTTTTCATCTACCTGGTGATAATTTTTTTTGGGTTTTTCATTTGATATTTAAGTTTTTATAGGATTTCAAATTTTCTAAACTTTTGTGGGTCAAGAGAAGGAGATGTTTCAATTGTCTCTATAGCTGAACAAAAAAGATTTTCCCCGTGTTTCAAATCTTCAAGTTGTTCGTTCTTCTATAGCAATTTGGTTGTAAATGTTTCATATGTTCTTAAAGGTCAATAAGGTAGTCACCAATTCCATCCCTGTCTTTGCCTTCAACAAAATCATTCTAGGAATACCAAATTCCTAAATTCCCAAACCCCCAAATCAATTATAAGAAGAGCAAATCCTGGAGACTTGCAACTGTTCTAATTCCGAAAATGGAACCCTGGGGACTTGCATCTTGTAAAATGAAAGGATAACGAAAGCTTATCATCCTACAAACAACTTCTGAACGAAAGTTTCACTTCTAGGAGGCTATCGGAGGGTGTAACAATGATTAATTCCAAAAACACAAGACCATGTTTAATTTGTATGAATGTCAGAAATGGACCTTATTGGCCTTCAAGAACGAATGAAGCAATTATTTTTGTTAAGTTTGTAAACAACTGATTTAATTGAAGAAGTGAAGATCCGATTTCTTAGATTGGGTTTTTCTGGTGTAGGTGCAGACATAACAAGAGAGAGAGAGAGAGAGAGAGAGAGAGAGAGGTGAGACCCCTTGCATATTAAATTTTGTTTATTTATTATTTATTTTAAAAAAAGGAATACAAAACCTCATAAATGGTCCATGAGGAGTGAAATGACAAAAATGTCTCTGACTTAACGGCTAATTGGTAACAGAGTTAGCCGGAAGGACCAAATGTTAAAAGTTTTGAAACCACAGGGACGATCTGTGAGGTTTTTTGAACTTAGGGACTAAACTTGATATTTTCGAAAACCACAGGGACCATTTTTGAAGTTTTTTCTATTTAATATTATAGCTAAAAAATATTTCGTAACAATAAAGACGATGCCTAGAATCCCATGAGTATTGAGTATTTACGTCACATAATATATTCCACAAAATACTTTCAAAAACAAAAAAGCGACACTAATGATTTTTGGTGGAATCTTTTTTAATGATACTTTTATTTGTGCTACTGATTCTTTAAGAAATTTTTAATATAATTTTTTTTTCTGGTTTTTATAATTTTTTTTTTTATGTTATTCAATGTTATGTTTTTTTTACCATGTAATTGTAATATTTCACAATTTGTGTCCGCTTACGGCCCAGCTTCCACCACATACACTATGTTTGGAATCCAACAAAGAATGTCACAACCATTTGTGACTTTCTCCTTTGATAACTACCACATAGGCCCATTAACTCAAACAAAGAGCCCAATTTTATTTGATATTTAGTCTTAGCAGATTAGATCAGAAGACTCCACCACCCATCGCCCGATATTCATTTGTATGTTCTAGTACTAGTATTATATACCCTTTTTCTTTTCTCAGTGTTCACGTAGGGATTCGCCAAACCTTAAACATGTAGTAATCAAAAGTTTTCCTGAGTTATAAAAAATTAAATTGATGCATATAAACTTTTTAATACTTCCGAAATAGTTAGGGGTGTTTGTATTTATTTAAAACTTTTTGGCGACTATTTTATTGATGACAAACTAGTTCTTAAATGGAAAATTAGTTGCGACCAAGTAAATTAGCTAATAAAAAAAATGATGTTTAGTAAAATAGTTGATAAGCAAACTAAAATATATAAAACAGTATAACAAAACATGTAGAAGAATGAGTTTTTTTATAATAATAAATGAGATATTCGAGAGAATTAAAAAAAAACCCGTTAATTTCGAGGGTGAGGCAGGGGTGGGTAGTTTCGTCCCGAATACCTTATGTGGGCCCCATTAATATATATATATATATATATATATATATATATATATATATATATATATATATATATATATATGTGTGTGTGTGTGTGTGTGTGTGTGTGTGTGTGTGTGTGATTTGGGTCCGAAAAAAATTGGACCTTGTGCAACTGCCTACTTTTCCTCCATCAAATCAGCCCTCATTAATTATATAAACACAATATATAATAGCAGGATTTTGAGTTTACACATTCAGTTAAAATCATGTTTTTAAGTTGTTAGTATAACGTTTTTGAAATGTCATAACATTTTTGTTTATAACCTGTAAAATTATACTCTGAATAAATACTATACCCAAAAACTTCTTTTAGCCCTAAAAAAAACACAGTCCAAATTCAATTGGGGGTAGGGGCGACGAGACGAGATAATTTCGGCGGTGATGGTTGAGGATGCAACCCGTTGACATGTCTATAGAAAACAGTGGTTAGGTTTTCGGCAGTTATAATTGTGAGTAATATGCGGTATGTGAATTCCAAGATCACTAATGTTAGAGCATCTCCAACCCATCCTAACATTATTTCCATCCTATTTTTGTCTCAATTTGTCTATAACCCCATCCAATTTTTCGAGAAATTAATAGTATTACTTCAAATATGGAGTATCATTATTTATTTCTAAAAAAATGGAGTTAAAATTTCAGTTGTCGGTTTTAATCCATCTTTCTTAGGTTTATACATTTATATTTTATTTTATCTACTAAATATTATTAAACGTAATATTTAATATTTGCAATGTCATGTTGTATATTAAATTATTTTAATTAATCATAAATGTAAAGTTTAATATTTATGTAATGTATTCATAGAAAAATTTAAATACATATAAAAAATTAAAACACTGTAACATATTTTATAAAAGCTTATAATTGGAATATATCTTACAATTAGGATAACATATTATAATAAAACAGGAACGTGATCTTGTCGTACCAACTAAAGTTGCAAGAGAATTGTCACTGATAGAGGTTGAAATGACCATGGATCAAGACAATTAATTCCAACTAGTAAAGTACCCCCGCTTTGCGGGTGTTGGATTTGTGTTCGACTGTTTGCAAGAGGCGGAGCCATAATAACTCATTTAAGTGAATGTAAGGAAATAAAAGTAGGATGGTATATGTTAATACACAAACAAATGAAAATTCATTCTTATTTTCAGCCAAGTTAACATGACAATGGAATGGGATGGTTCATTCCATTCCACTATTCATTGTAGCTTTTATAGTTAACTGATCAAGTTGTGAAGTTGTAAATGCCTTAAACCATGATCCAAAAACCATAAGCTTTGAAATATGATTGACACTTCAAGCTGCAAACAGAGCTCAATACAAAAAATATCAATCATCAGAGAGCAATGAAGTTTCGTTGTAGGTATGTGTGAATTAGCGGCAAAAAAAAAAAAAAAATTAGACCATCAATAATATGCACCTCCACCGGCTATCTCAATTGTCACCTTCTTCAAGAAACATTTTTTAATGCTATAAAATATTCATTTTAGAATTTAAGATATTAATTTTAAAATGAAGCTTTGTCACATCCTCCCATGATCTTGAGATCATATCCCTTAAACTCATGTTAATCAACAGGGTAGATAAGTTGAATAAATTTTTGTTTTCATTAGCTATACCTTTCCTAGCACCCATAACTTTGAAAGCATTTAAAGAATGAATGAAGGAAAGTATCGGTTTAAAAGCTCCAAGATGGCTGACCTTATGAAAAGAAGATTTTTTTTTTTTTTTTTTTTTTTTTTTTTTTTTTTTTTTTTTTTGGAGTTTTAAATCACATATTATAACTATTAAGAACCAAAATATAAGCAAATAAAAGTTTTGATTACCTGTTTCGTTTCTCAAGCTGTGTTTTCCCTGAAACAATATCCATTGTTATAGTAAAACAAAATATGTGTAATAAGAATATACATATTATGAAAATGGATTAAATGAAGCATATCATTCAAGTAAGCATATGGAGCACTTACTTACAAACTCATTCAACATGATGGTTATAAAACAAATGAAACACAGAGATTCGATTCGGAACTATTATATGTTCAAGGTTCGATATTGAAAATTTTTCAAAGGTTTTCCCTGACTTTGTCTGTGTCAACAAACAATTCGAAATACCTCGACTTTTTAGAACAGGTCCGAGTCAAATAGCAAAGATTTTAAGCAAGTGTGAAGAAAAAAAATCGTTACAAAACACTATGAGATCAAATGTGACTAACTCAAACACTGCAGGCTCATTTGGGTGACACTTTGCGTCCAACGTCGTGTGTTCTTCATCTTATTCTAATATATTCGTGAATACTTACCTTTCAGTTTCATCTCTTGCTCAACACAAATGGCTGCAACATCAGGAAAGAAAAAAATAAATCTCGAAAATAATAAGCTTAACTGGAATTAAACATAGCCAAATTTATAAAAAGCTAATAAAATCTATATAAGTAATTAAAAAAAAGAATGTACCTTTCGGTGTTAGGTGTTAAAAATGGTGTAATGGGTTAAGATGATCATAACACAAAAAAGGAAAATATATAAACCCCAAAATTTCTTAAGATTCATTATTGCATACAAAAGGATTTGTGTAAAATTGATTAAAGCTCAAACTAAGACATGTGATAAAGAATACATAGATTGGAAATGAAGAGGGTATAAATGGAATTTTACCATCAAAATCAAGCATTGGATGATACAAAGTCTTTGGTTCAGTAATTTTCCGCCTTACAGGTTTCTTTGCTTCAATTTCCCTCAGATTTGCCTCATCCCACTTCGCGCCTTTCGTACTGCTTAATACAATCAGAAAACAAATTAATTTTTTTTGACATGGAACATATTTTAACTAAAGAGTAAGAAAATGTATTGACAACTTATACCATAATTCTCAATAAAAAAAAAGTCTTGCACACAGACATCGAATTAAGACATGAAGTCAATTACTAAACATGCGAACAATAAAAAGGAAAGTTTAAAAACTGACCTCGCGTTATTGAATTTCACTATGCATGGAGGACAAAGTATTTGATTTCTCAAGAAGAGTTGTTTCCAGTTGTTTATTTCTTTCATGTTTGGAGTTATTTTCACGGCTCCTCTCATCAATATTGGATTCTGAGAATGAAGCCTTCTGAAAATGAGTATATTTGTGCACAAATTGCCAATAAAATCTCATTTCCATGGTACTTTTATAAAAAGAAGATGCAAAGGAATTGATCGTCATTTGAAAATTTTTCAATAAGATTGTAAATCTTATAGCTAGCATATGGATTATTTTTGAGAAAAAATGGAAAATGTAGAAACAATATCATCCATAATCACCAGATCTTTACCAAAATGTAAGTAAATCAGTTTTCAGAGTTTATTGTATTCGGCATCATCTGACTGGCTTCAACATTTGTTTTCTCCATAGGGACATTCCATCAAACATCTGGGGTTTTCTGTGTATAAAGCAGCCTTCCATTTGTCGCTGCCGTAACCACCGTTGGCGTACACCCCCAACACGTCACCGACGGTAGGACCGATGTGGCAATAAGTTCGATGATATTGAAAAAGCGGAGCAGGAAGATGGTCTCCATCGTTCCTGTAACATCCCACCTCTTCTTACTGTGGATAACTAAATCGATGTGCTTGTCGTCCGATGGAACCTTGGTAGTTTTAGGCTGCTAGGCGATATCTGAATCAACGGTGAAGCACCAGAGATGGAATTGGACCGAAGAAGACGTTAGTGGCATCTATGCATCGACTCCTTCGATAATAAGGATGTAGTGTCACCGGCCTCCGCTATGGCATAATCAAAGAATGGAATAGCAGATACGGAACACATCGTGCAGAAAGAAAAGAAGATGAAAGCAGGCAAGACAAAGCATCGCCTCTTTGAAGAAATATTTGATGGTTAAAAACAAAAGAAGCTGTGGAGGCGGTAGTTATCTGATTTTAGGGAATAGTAGTGGTGTGAAGGAAAGGTGGAAGGAACTGGAAAGTTGTTTCCTAACAATGGAGAAAATAAGAGGCAAAAAGGGAAGAAAATTACACAAATCGAAATCCGATTGGCAGACAAAACAGTGAGGCAAAACCCAAACAAAACGTGTCCATTAAGAATATAGAAAATTACGTAAACGACCCAAATTTGAAAATGAACATTTTTTTAACATACACCCATAAACAGGGCACCATTTTTGCCAAATGCCAAGGAACTTCACTGTTCCTTTTCTTCAGCATTAATAAAAGAGTAACAATAATACAGGGACCATTCTTGCCAAAAATCCTACAGTACTGTTAAAACTTTTCATTATATATATATATATATATATATATATATATATATATATATATATATATATATATATATATATATATTAATTTCTTGCACGATATAAATATAATAAAGATAAAAAATAACATTTCGGTCCACACAATGGATTGGTTGATCACTTATAGGAAATATATTCCAACACATAAAATATGTGTTAGTGTTTTGAACTATATGTTTAATAATTATATAAATACATGCATAATATTTATTTATGAGTGTGTTATAAATACAATCTTATTTAGTTATAATGTTTTTCAATATATTCATAATCAATTTAAAATCATTTGAAACATCCGAAAAATATGGTCCCAAAAATTTCATTTTCTCATGATAGATAAAATAGCATTTTCAAATGTCAAACATTCATTACAACAAAATCAATACATCAAGTGTTATCAAAATCAGAGTGAATGTCAAATGCAAAACTCTAGTGGTATGTGTGATGCAGTCAACTCGGACTCTTCCCCTTGGAATTGGAAGTACCTGAAACAAAACTAAAAATCGTAAGCATAAAGCTTAGTGAGTTTCCCCAAGCTACCACATGCCATACATACAATAAGCATATAATGGGCCCCACCTAGTCATCAGTCCCCGCCCGATAATCGAGTTGAGTTCGAAAGTAAATCGGGCCCTGCCCAGCATGCATATAACATCTATCAAATAAACACTACACATGTAACATAGATACATAGCATACAAATAGTCATCGAGCCTCGCCCGACATCGGACTTTAGCCCGGAAAGCATATAAACACATACACATGCAAGACTCACGAAGACAACTAGCATACTAACATAACATAAACATGGGTCGGCATTGGTGCCTTTAACCCACAATACTCAGTGAGGAAACTCACCTTGAAAAGATGATCGAAACGAATGATCCCTAAATGTTGGTCCTATGGCTCCCCGAGCTATCTATTACCAAATAAAAGTTGATTAACATTTGGGATCTACCTCATAACCAAAATCCCTACTTGGGGTAAAAAAACTATTTTACATCAATCTTAGCTTGTTCCAAGAATGAAATCCTAAATCACATCTAATGGCCTAAAAGTTAAACAATCCAACAAATGGCCTAATTTCCAATTGGGCCTAATCCCTTCTCATGGGCCTTAGCCTAAGGACCAATAATGCTTCTCTAGCCCAAATGGTCCAATTCCAGATGGTCCACCACGAACCACGTCACCAACCCATGAAAGTGACCCAAACAGAGGCCCAACAATACGAAGCCCAATTCAGTGAGTATATGAGGCATACTCAACTATATGCTAAGCGTACAGGTTGCATGGCTTGTACGCTGCACGTAGGAGATTGTACACCTAGTGTACCAACTCACTAAGCCATAATCCCACAAAGTACTTAATTCCTTAAGACCAAGGGTTCCAATTATAGATCTTAATCATATGAAGTGTCTTAGACCGTAAAGTCAAAAACTTGATGGCTTGCATGCCCCCAAATGAACCCAAACTTGAAATAAGACAATCTACTTCCATAAAAATGACCAATACTCATGCATGGATGATCTAAGATCTCAAAGATGGCAACTTTATAATTCTAGGACCCAAACCAGACCAAGAGTAGCAACTTAAGCTCTAAAAACGGCATGGACTCATACGATCTCAATAATGGGACCAAAAAAAGTCCAAAAACTTAACCAAAAGAGATCTAGGCTATGAAGTATCAAGTTCAAGACTTTATACCTTGCAAGAGCTTGAAATGAAGGAAACAACTCAGATATACAAACTTCTCCTTGAACCACCACCTTGCTTCAACCTTCACTTCCTTTGAAAATGGATCAAAACACCAAGAACACACTCAAGGGACCTTCCAAGCACAATAACACACAATACAGGAATTAGGGTTTCGTGGAGGCTGAGTAGTGATAAGAGGGAGGCTAGTCCTTAAGGCATAATGTTCTTTATATAGTGCTAAAACCCTAAAATGTAGGATTTTGGTTCTGGACACATATGCTGCGCGTACTCCTCAGTATGTAGTGCGTATGTGCATGGCATCCACGTCCAACTTCAATCAGTACACCCAACGTATGTAGGGTGGTAGCCCAACGTATGACACCCCCTCAAGGCCCAAAATAATAAAAGTCCAAAGACTCCAAGGCCCAAAATAATAAAAGTCCAAAGACTCCAAGGCCCAACCAAAAATATTTAAGCAATCAACAAATAAAATAAATACATTGGAAATCGAGCGTGACATCATTATATATTTGTTAAAGCCTAACTAGTACAAGGGATGTGCTTGATAATCTATGTATGTTACATGAATAAAATATACTAAGAACGAATATATATATATATATATATATATATATATATATATATATATATATATATATGGGGTAAAAATAAATTAGGGTTAGAGATGATACAATATTTACCCCACTTTTACTTCATTTTGGGATAAAAAATGGAGGTGGGTTGGATAAGGTCTTACACATATTAGTCATGCTTTATACGTTACAAGTTTTCCTACAAACATGAGGAATTGACAATTAGGGGATGTGTTTGATGAATTTGGATAAGTTGTGGTTGTCTTTGTTTGTAGATTACGATCAAATCTTGAACTGTTTTTCGGGTTTGTCGATTTAGTAAGGTGGAGGATGTTAATGAATTGACACTCTTATGTTCGCAAGTTGGATCGAAAATCATAAACTAACCACCACAATAGCAAAATTTGATAGGAATGTTAATGCAAACGCTAAACGTCAAGTAAAGGAATGGTATTCACGAGTTTTTGAAGATTTAATTTCAAGATCACAAGATATTATGTTAAAAGAAAAGGCTAGTTTGGATTAATGTTGGAGGTATACCGATAAAGCCTTAAAGCCATGAATCTTTAAAGAAAGTAGCAAGTAAATGGAGGCAAGGTGGTTCATATGGATGATAATGCAGATGAAAACTTATGTGGTTCACGTCTATACATTAAATCAATAGACGTGGACAACCCTCAAACCATTGTCCTCAAAAAGATAATTTTGATCATAAGTTATCACTATTAATATTAAAGATGAAGTAAAATATGTTTCACAAGGAGTACTAACTACTTAGATGTTAAATATAAAAGCCAATATTATGTATTGTATATTCCATGAGGGTGTTTGTCCTGACTATCGAGACAATATATAATACTGACTATCGAGACAATATATAATACATGTATGCCTAACTTAAATCTTCTAAATAAGGAGGATTATTGACTTTCCTCACAATACATATATGATAATAAATACAATATATATTCCGCTAATATACAATATATATTCCGCTAATATTCCCCCTCAGTTTGTGTGGGATATGGAACAAACACTCAAACTGTCGCAGAAGTCCTAAAACAGATGTCTTGAAAGTCCTTTGGTAAAAATATCAACATACTAATGTGCAAATGGCACATGAAGAACTCGAATGTGACCCAACTGAACCTTCTCATAAACGAAGTGAATATCAATCTCCACATGTTTTGTTCGTTGGTGTTTCACAAGATTATTTGATAAGTATACTGTGGATACAGTAACACAATATACTATCGTGGCTCGCCGTAGAGGAACGTGAAGATCAAGTAAAAGGTTCCAGAGCCAACTTGTTTCAACGACGATGTTTTGTGACAACCCGATATTTCGAGTCAACGTAATGTAAAACCAATCAAATTTAGGTCAAAATGTAACCTTCCTAAAATCTTATTCGGGTAAATAAAGTAGTAGGAATCATATCAAGGTTTGCGTACATAAAAAGAACGTCCAAATCTGACTTCGGATGAGGAAGTTATGAATTTTTGAAGAAATTCCTTAATCACGTCATTTTAATAAATAAATAATAAAAATAATTTCGGAATTTGCCAACGGAATCTAAACGAAAGTTGTAGATTATGGTCTCACCTTCGCGTGGATATAAAGAACGTCAAAAACGGAGTTCGTATGAGG
The DNA here is from genome assembly GCF_051521515.1 of Lactuca serriola. NCBI lineage: Eukaryota > Viridiplantae > Streptophyta > Magnoliopsida > Asterales > Asteraceae > Lactuca > Lactuca serriola. The sequence goes on from NC_136409.1 coordinate 135,137,664, forward strand.
GAGATATGAATTTTTGAAGTTTATTTAAAATAAATATAAATTTAATTATAAACTCCCGGTATTATCCGAAGGGGAGTCATCGGATAGGACCGAAGTACGCCCTACGTACTGAGATCAAGGGCTTCGGATCGTCCACGTCGCCCTATCCGAGGTATCCGACCCGTCCGAAGTGTTCGACCCGTCCGACCCGCCGTCCCATCCGACCCGTCGTCTCGTCCGACCCGCGTACCCAGCAACCCGTCCCATCCGAAGCCGAGGCAGTCGAGGCTTCGGTCATGCATGACGTACGCGTACGCGCTGCGTACGAGCGTACGCCCCGCGTTCGGAGGCGGTTCAGCCTTCCTATAAATAGAATGCGAGGCTTTCCGAAAATGTTGCTCACTTCTCTCTTTTCTCTCTCGATCTTGCCTCGTTTTTCGTGCCCGTTCAAACCCGAAGCTCTGGTCTTTTTGCTCAAGTCCCGAGGGTCGATTTTACTCCCGAGATTCCCGAGAATCTCGAGAAAAATCCGTTTTCCGAAACGAAACTCTGCCCGGTTTTCCATCTCGCTTTCTTCAATCAATCAAGTGAGTTTCATACCCCTTAATCAACCTTTTTAAATATTCTAAATGCTTTTATATGCTTTCAAGGGGGGGGGGGTTACAAGCTAAATACTTATAGTTATTGCTTCAATCACATGTGATTGCATTAATCACGTGTGATTAATAACTAGGGGAAGCCAGTGATTTTATCACTGTTCAAACTGTCTAACAAACCGTTTTACTTCAAAATGTTTTACAAACCCATTTACTTTTCAAGTTATATTACAACTGTGATTTAAACCAATGTTCCTTATACTTAAACTGTTTTAACCAACCCTACGCCTTCAATTTGTTCTATAGATTGACATCAAGTCGATCTTTCTTTAAAAATAATACTTATGTTTCAAATGTCTTATAAAAACTTATTTATGCTTTTATATTATAAATTGCATGCCCATATATGTATAGATGTATAAATAATGTTTAAAGGGCTTAGGAAGGCCATCCACCCTATTTCCTTTTCCTCGATTTGGATGTGGTCTGGTGGGATTTCGGGTGACCATCCGAAGGTCGTTTCCATATTAATTATATATCAAATATACATATATAGACATAAAAGTACTCCATAATCATACGTACTAGACGCACAGTTAGCAAGTTACCATCGGGGTAACACAGAATCATACGATTACAACTGCTAGATCAATGAGTCAGTTCATTCATGAGTCTATACTAGGAAGAGAATATATACAACTATACTATGAGAACATATACAACTATACTAGAACGAGAAACATTTCATCACATATGCAAGAACACGATAACAAATGTGATCCACTGTATCGGAGCATGCCTTAAATGTCATGGCCCGAGTTGTAGCCAGAATTCTCTTGGAGGGAGAGCGTTGAGTTTGCGTATAGATCTATACTGGATTGACTATCCTACACCTTGCTGCTAGCTACAGCCGGACCTGCAGGTCTGCGGGTGCCAAACGTCATTCCGTTATTACGACCGTTCTTTATGTCGTTGTTACCAGTCGATAGCATGGTGCAATTTATCACATTATACCTTAATATAAATCCGGTTTAAGGTAGTAGTATTTAGTACAACAGTAGTCTTATTATACCAAGCTACAGTGCTACAATGATTTACCCCTTTACATATTTTAGTGAAAACCTCACTTAAGCATTAATGTACAAACTATATTTTAACAAATGATAGTTATACTTGGGTAATTACACACTTTTACAACAGACGAGTTTACAAAATAGTTTAGCCTTGGTAGAAGGTTACTTTTATAGAAAATATAGGATTTTATGAGAGATTCAAACTTTTACAAACTTATACATTGAGACAGGTTCAAACGTTTTTGACTACAAACATTGACACTAAAATACTTATGAACTCACCAGCTTAATGCTGATAAACTCTTTCAAAATAACTTGTATCCTCAGGTCATCAGTAGTCAGGTACCGATGCCAGCTTTTGAGATGATGGAGCGCACTCAAGACTCATCAATTTATTATTTTGATTTACGTTATATTTTGGTGTCTAAAACTGTACAGAACACGCATGTATTAAATTTATATATTTAATGCAATGGATGATGTTGTTTGCTTATTTACATTTACTGTGTTGTGATTACCTTACATGACGTCCTCCGCCCCAGAACGTTTCCGCCGTTCTTGGTTTTGGGGTGTGACATGTTTGCAACACCTCGATATTCAGCTTCAACGCTGGATCTAGGAATTATAGGTTGTCGTTTTGACGACCAAGAGACAAGATTATTATCGAGATAAACACAATAACCTAAAGTTGATAGCCTTGAATCGAGATAACCCCCCTAGTCAGCATCAGAGTAGGCTATAAGCAAAGTTTCGGGGGTGCTGTTGTCACACCCCTAAACCGGAACGATGGAAATGTTCGGGGGCGGAGGACGTCATGTACAATATCACAAACATTGCATAATAGTAATCAAAGCAAACACAACCATTACATTATTAAACATTGAATTTACATATTGTTCGATACATAGTTTGTATAACATCAAAATGTATAACAAAAGTATAAAAGACGTAACTCTAAAAGCTCTGTCTTCTCAAAACCTGCGGGTGTACCTGTCTACTGGTTCCCTGAGAATACAAGTGATTTTGAAAGTGTATCAACATTTAAGTTGGTAAGTTCATAAGTATGCTTTTGTAATGGAAACCTATCTTTCATCTTTGTAAACCTTTGTATGTTTCTCAAGAAAATCCACTATTTTATTTAGTAGTGAAAAGTAGGCTTAGACCTTAAGACCAAATTTACGTTTGTTACTGTATTCTGTAATAGTGTATCGTAGTAATGTTTGTTATGAGACCCTTTGTATAAAATTCATTGTATGTATGCCTGGATAACACCAGCTGTAATGTATAATAATGTACTCGTATGAAAACTTGTATATGAATCCCTGGATACCACCAGTAAAAATGTATAATAATGTTTTGTATGAAAACCTTTGTATGAATCCCTGGTTACCACTAGTAGTAATGTATTGTAGTTTTATTAATTAAAATAAAACCGTTTGTTTGTATCCCTGAAATCCTCCAGTTGTAAGCGAAGTGTCGGGGGTGCTGTTGTCACACCCCCAAACCGGAACGGCGGAGACGTTCGGGGGACGAGGACGTCATGTACAACATCACAACCATTTCATAATAGTAATCAAAGAAAACACAACCATTACATTGATAAACGTTGAATTTACATCTTGTTCGATACATAGTTTGTATAACATCAAAATGTATAAAAAAAAGTATAAAAGACGTGACTTTAAAAGCTCCATCTTCTCAAAACCTGTGGGTGTACCTGTCTACTGGTTCCCTGAGATACAAGTGATTTTGAAAGTGTATCAACATTTAAGTTGGTAAGTTCATAAGTAAGATTTTGTAATGGAAACCTATCTTTGATCTTTGTAAACGTTTGTATGTTTCTCAAGAAAATCCAGTATTTTCTTTAGTAGTGAAAAGTAGTCTTAGACCTTAAGACTAAATGTACATTTGTTACTGTATTTTGTAATAGTGTATCGTAGTAATGTTTGTTATGAGACCCTTTGTATAAAAATCTTTGTATGTATGCCTGGATAACACCGACTGTAATCTATAATAATGTACTCGTATGAAAACTTGTATATGAATCCCTGGATACCACCAGTAAAAATGTATAGTATTGTTCTGTATGAAAACCTTTGTATGAATCCCTGGTTACTACCAGTAGTAATGTAATGTAGTTTTATTAATTAAAATAAAACCATTTGTTTGTATCCCTAAAATCCTCTAGTTGTAGTGTATAGTAGTTTTATTAGTTAAAATAAAACTATTTGAAGAGTTGCATCCCATAAACAAATGTTTAGTTTATACTGTTGTGAGTTTCATATAACCATATTTGATGTGACCTAGTGACCTCTACGACGTTCATCAGGCATCAGAATGTTATGACATTTGTCACCCTAGGCATGCCTGCCTAACTGTAGCTAGCAGTTCAGGTGTAGTATTGTCAGTCCCGTATAGATCTATACACAAATCTCATGCTCTCCCTCCAGGAGACTCTGGTTATACTGTATATGATTTAGTTCCGTACCTTGGTGGATACAATTGAAGTAGTGCCTCACAACCATGCATTAACTAGTTTACATGTAGTGTTGTAGTGTTCTCTTCTACTGGAAAATGTATGTATAACCTTGTAGTAATGTGCTTGTAATGTAAAATAATTATACTTAAATAATTATTTAGTAATAGATCCCTTATACCCAGGAAATAGTATAGTGTTCCATAAACTATATCTACCATAGTTTATTTGTTTGTTTTTGAATAATATTCTTGAACTTGTAAAATAATGTAGTGTATCCCAAATTATACCTATTATAGTTTGTATGTATGTTCTTGTTTCTTGTATTGAATCATTAAAAGTAGTGCAGTGTTCCCAAACTATACCAATTATAGTTTAATTGTATGTTCTGTACTGTACTGAAAACTTTTGCAGTTTAGTTGTATGTACGAAAAACACCCTTATGCTCTACATGGTACAAAAGGGTTAAAATATCTAAGTATTTTATGAAAATATTGTAGTGAAATCTATGTTTTTATCAATTGCAAAGGTTTTTTGAAAATGTTGAAATCATTTGTATAAAAACACAAAAGTCCTTGTGTTTTACTTGTATCCCCCCCTAAAAACATTATAAAACAGTGAAAATGTCTGGGTATGAACTCACTTTTGGTATGTGCTCGTGACTTGGTGACGGGAGTGAAGAGATGACCCTCGAGTTGGCGTACGCGAAACTAACGATATCCTAATAATATTTAAACACATAATTGTATTTAAATTGGTGAAACCATTAATTAAAGTGTTAGAAAATCTTGTTTTTGTGTTGAGAATGATTAACGAAAATTGTATAAGTGTTGAAGAGTTTTCGGTTCCAATGGGTTCTCGGCCGAAAATGGTTCTTAGCCGGACGCAGATTCTCGGTCCTGGGCTATTTTCGGTCACTTGAAGATTTGAAGGATGTTCTTGGTGTTCTTGGTGAAAATATGAAGATTTGAAGGTTTTCTCGTGAATGTTTAAATGTTCTTGGATGATCATTGGGAGCAAAATGTGGATATTTTCGAGTGAAAAAGGTGAGAAATGATCAAGTTTTCGAAGGAAAAACTTATATACGGATGGCTTTTCGGCCGGAAAAGGGTTCTCGGCCAAAATATATTTTCGGTCCGAAGGATTTCGGCCGAAAATAGTTTGTTGTCACGAGAGTTTGCGATTTAAGGGAAAAATATTGATTTTTGAGTGTTTTTGATTCCGAAATTATATAAATTTAAATATAAACATTATTTATATAATTTAAATTAGTTACTAACCCTCACGAACGTAAATAAATAAATAAACTCGAAATTTTATTTATCGGTTTTGGCTTTTGCTGACTTGGAAAGTATTGGGTTGTCACAGCTGTGAAGTCGTAAGTCGAAGTCAGTAGTCCCTTGTATATATCGAAGTATCCTCTTCATGAAAGCCAAGTGCGGCTCTCTAGGAGCATGCATAAATAAGCAAACCGGTTGAACGCCATAGGAGATGTCAGGACGTGTGAAAGTTAAGTACTGCAGAGCTCCAACAAAGCTCCTATAAATACTACCGTCTGAAAGGAGTATGCCAGTCAGTTGCACTAAGCTTAGCGGACGTATCAACTGGTGTAGCACACAGTTTACACAAGGTCATGTTAGCTCGATGCAAAATGTCTTTAACATACTGTGACTGAGACAAAAAGATACCGGTTGCGTCTCTAGTAACAGTAATGCCAAGGAAATGGTGGAGGGAGCCCATATCTGTCATGGCAAACTATCGAGATAAGTTTTGTATGATGTTGTGAAGAAACTCTGTAGATGAGGCGGTGAGCACGATATCGTCAACATATAAAAGTAAATAAGCAAGTTTAATGTAATGACGTGAATTTCAAAAACAATTTTTCATTTTTCAAACACAACAAAACTCATATAACATTCTATAAATCTCATTTTATCGAATGTTATCACAATAAAACATATCCCAAAATCTCAAAACATAATCTCCAGCCAGTGTGTACAAATCATGCCGGCGCCTTCCTGCGATCCTAATAAGAACCTGAAACACATAACACATAACACGGTAAGCACGAAGCTTAGTGTGTTCCCCAACATACCATATACAGCACATAAGCCACTTGAGGCTATAACTCGGTATGAACCTCCGATCAATGTGTCTCAGCAGGACCCTCCTGTCCCGTAGCTCGTTGGACCCTTCGGTCCGGTCTGTATCGTTGGACCCTCCGGTCCGGTCTATATCGTTGGACCCTCTGGTTCGGTCTATATCATTGGACCCTCCGGCCCAGTCTGATCGAGGACCCTCTAGCCTCATGAGTCGTTGGACCCTCTGGTCCGGTCTATATAACACATAGCATACATATAACACAATGCACATAAATCTATAACATACACATAAGACCCTTCGGTCTGCACATAGATACCACTCTAGGTAATGTATAGTGAGAAGACTCACCTGACAAGCAGCAAGTAAAGACCTTGCTCCCGAATCTCAAACTAGCCTCCGCCTAATCAGAAGGGATAAATATTTCTAAGTGCTACTCTAGTCACAACTCTAATGCCTGAAGGCTATTCTTCTTCTCTTTAACTGTTTGAAGTGGATAAAAGACCATTTTACCCCTCCACGGTCTCTGCTACTCTTGTTGACCAAAGCCCCAATGTCAACAAAAGTCAAACTCGAGTCCCATCATATCCTCAGAAGTCTCAAAAGTCCAGCTCAACTCGTCGAGTTGACCCCCAACTCGCCGAGTTATCACTCAATCAACCCATCGGGACAAACCCTCACCGACGCGTCGAGTCAAGCCATGAACTTGGTGAGTCATCTCGATTAGATTCCTTATTCAAACGATTTAAGGCAGATCCATCACCCCAAACACTATATCTACCATTCTAAGGGTCGATTGTCACGTAAAGTTGCAAGATTTACATTTAAACATGGCATATAAGGCTCATAATGCCATTATAACTCTACCAAGGATGATTAACCACAATAAATATTGTATGGCTAAATAAAGCTATAATCTTTGGACTCTCTGGACCTCACAAAGTTCTGATCTAAAATCTAGACCTCAAAAGGGACCTTATGCATCAAAGTCCCAGTAATGGTGGAAGAAACCCTAATCTTCCAAAGCAACAAGATCTAAGCAAAATAACAAGAAAAGTGCAAGCTTTTACCTTTTGTTAAAGCCCTTGCACGAAGTTACACCAAATCCACTGGTTCTCTAGATTCCTGGTTGGATTATCTCCTATTCTCCTCAAGAAATGCACTAGACTACTCCATGTTTTAGCCTCCAAAACTCTCATGGCTCTGTAAGCACGTTTAGGGTTTTCTCTCAAGGAAGGTTAGCCGCAAATGAGGTTATAAGTGCCTTTAAAAAGATCCCAAACCCCGAAAATTAGGGTTTCTCTGCCCAACACCTACTTCGCGAGTCCACTCATTAAATCCACGGGAGAAACCAAACTCGACTCGGCGAGTTGGACCCTTAACTCGTCGAGTCTCTCCTTTAATCTCAAGTTTAACATACACAATCATATCTCTAAAAATCCGGATGTTATAATTCTCCCCCACTTAAATTTGATTTCGCCCTCGAAATCGCTCCTCAACATACAATTCTTGCTTCATCGATAGGATCTCATACCACACAACTATCACCCTCTCTGGACACCTGAGTCCAAACATGAACTCCTCCCTGGAAAAGGACAGACCCATTTGCCACTATGCTACCCCTTTTGAATCTTAAGAATCTGGAAACTCTAGTAGCCTGACACACAGCTAGACATCCCTCTCAAGATGTCATCACGTTATTCACTCCTCAAATACAAACCCCGATAACTCACTGTCCCTCGGATTCTATAGTGGGGACCGATAAAACAAGTCCAGATCATATACCAAGGAATGAAAGGGATCACATCACACCAGGGAACCATCCATTGTACCGCAATCATAACCCTTCTGAATAGCGAATCCTCAACATCCTGACCTTGGGCACATAAAATGATCATGCTTGTTCAGAAGCGTCCCCCGAAATCTGACAATATAAACCTCAGCTCCCTTCTCAATATCCCTTTTCAAGACTGAGCACCAGGTCATCTCCCGACCCAACAGTTGAACCTCCAAAGGTTGCCCATTGCATGTACCAAAAAGTCTCACTGACTTCTTTATCAATACAACTATCTCGGTCCAGTGTGACACACAAGTCATGAAGTTCGCTTCACCTCAAGCGAATGCTACACTCCCAACTGAAGATCTACTCAAACCCAACCTCTGTCATCTACTACTCATAGTTCCGTGCGTCTCGCGGTACCTCCCGTACCCAAGTACTGACCTATATAAGTCTAAGACATCAGATGATAAACAATTCCCCTCAGCATGGAATCCACCTCTGAATCCAGAATCTCATCTCGCTTACCTAACGCGCCACCAGAGCCAAACTCGAACTCGAGAGTTTGGTCCGACCCAAAGTTGGAACCACTCGTCCTAATGAAGCACTCAACTCATGACTCCTAACCCGCAACCCGTGCGTATACCTCTTCTCTAATTCCCTTGGGTTGTGACAACCACAACTCAAATCAGAGTATAACAATTCCCGACAACAAAGAGACCCCAGTCTCTCCACTGGTTCGACCACAAGGCTCCTAAAAACTCAAATATTAGGGCTACCCAAACCTAAAACTCATCTGCGTCTTGCTCTGACCAGAGAGTACTCATCACAACACCCTCTCGTTGGCTAGTGTGTACTATAGCTCCCCGTAACATCACAACAATCCCCCGCTGACTAGTGAGTACTACGGCTCCCCGCAACATCACAATCACCTCTCACTGACTGGTGAGTACTACGGCTCCCCGCAGCATCACAATAATCCCCGCTGACTAGTAAGTACTATGGCTCCCCGCAACATCGCAATAACCTCTCACTGACTGGTGAGTACAACGGCTCCCCCTAGCATCACAATAATCCCCCGCTGACTAGTGAATACTACGGCTCCCCGCAGCATCATAATAATCTCTCACTGACTGGTGAGTACTATGGCTCCTCGCAACATCACAATAATCTCTCGTTGACTCATGGATGCTGCAGCTCCCTGCAGCCTTACCGCACTTCCTCTGACTACCGACAGTCTCAACCTCAAGTCGACGCCACACACTGCATCTATTATTCTACACTCCACAACCCAACATAGATAGTTACACACATACCCATCCAAAAGTGAGCGTCACCACTCCTGACGGAAACCGGCATGAGAAACCCCTTTTCTGATTGCAATCCTCTTTCTTAAATCATTTCATTTAATCATCAACTATCTGCAGTGCTCTCACTGGAATCATAGCTACTTGTTACCCACTTGCCAACTCTCAACCCAGAACTCAGGATAATTTGCGAATAAGGACATCATACCCAGATACCTCGGTACACCAACACAGAATCTCAAGATGTTTTACCCAATCCACCAATCTCACGCTCACGACCCCATGCTTGGATACCGCATTGATCTTGCAGAATCCCTCAACCGATCTCCCTCTCACACCACTTGCAACCTCAGAGTATTCCATCTGCCAATTCGAAACACCAAGGCATCATCAATGGCTCAGAATATGATGTCGAAAACCTGAAACTCCCCCTCTACTGATCATTCCTTGCTCGAAACTACTCATACCAACCTTGAAATTGGTTGACGAATCAACGGCTGCCCTTCCGGGGGTATAGATTACAATCTACACCTTCACTTGCAAATCTCCGCTATTGCATCCGCAAAATAGCGACCCGGTCGCACTCGAACTCGACATATGCTAACCCCGAAAAGCACAGGCCACAAAGAATCTTCCAATTCACTCATCTTTTCTCAAACACATACCACCTGCATTATCACGCTTTGCACCTAGCCTCGATCACCAATAGCCCTGGACTCATGAATCCACACCGCAGGTCTCTATATCCAGATCTTTAACCGCTCTCGAACAATCTCTGATCCCCTCAATAAAATACCCGGTTCTCCCCCACTTAGGGTTCGAACCATCACCAATTGGCGCACCGACAATCTATCCCATCGACTGTTTCCACTAGTAACATCGCACCTATCCTTGGAAGGTGTTACGCAAAGCTCGATGATCCCCCCGACAGAGATCAAGTAACTTCTAGTACCTCGAATCTCAGATGAGTCCTCAGAAATTCCTATCATGACTGCCTCTAGTCAGTCAGAATCTCACACATTCCATCACCGGACTTCCCAACTGTCCAGTATCAACCCTGACTCTTAGTCTGGAAATAGTGAACTATCATTCTCCTCATCCTCGACTCCTCAACCCACGCTCCATCACGACACTTATGATAAGAGCAGAACCCACATTATCACTCTTGATACTCATCAAGGATATTAAGAGCCACCGCCCTGATATTCTCCTCTTGATCGACCTACGCTGCAGCTCACACATGCCCTACTATACTCTGGCAGGATGTATCCTAGTCCTTGACCATCTCAGTCCCCATCGATGACCTGTTCAAGCTATATCTTTACCTCGTGGCAGACCCACTGTCATATACTTTGATTGAAGATCACTATCAGTGCAATCTCACAGGGCTCACCTCCAAACTCAGAAACCGAAATCTCAACACCTCTTACGTCTCCCACAGGAAACATAATTTTCACCACTCAGGTTACAGAACGTGACATCTCCACTATCGGCCGGTCGCCCAGCCCAGACCGTATTCTTCCATAACACACCATCCCTACTCATCCCTTAGTCTTGCGACTCCAGCTGGCATCTCACAAACAATACCTCAGAGCTAACTCGATTTCCCTGTCAATGGATACTTCTCTAAAACTCGTTCATCATGGCCTTCTGGCCCCATACTCTTTCACATCGGCTCTCAGTCTAGACAATCACCATGGAATAACCGGTAATACCAGGAGCACTAATCGCCGCATGTCACGGTACTCAAACCCTGTGACCACCTCTCGATCTGTTATGAATCATGGTACCCGAACAATGGTGCCACCTCTCGATCTGCTACTTATCATGGTACTCGAACCATGACACCACCTCTCGATCTGCTACTTATCATGGTACTCGAACCATGACACCACCTCTCGATCTGCTACTTAGATCCTCTAGAATACTCCCTGCATCGGGTATGGGTCCCCTGCTTTCAGTAGTATGGGCCCATAATAGCTGCCACATCTACCCATACTCTCTACACGGACCATCCCAGATTCCCTAAGTAGCTGCTCAACCTTCTCAATCGCCAATCCCAACACTCGTGCTTGCTTCCCAGCAAAATGCTCTACTCTGTCAGCGTACTCATCTGACTAAGGTCACATCCTAGGCTCTTCCTAGGTTCTCACACTCCTCTGCCATCAGCTGCTGAGAAACTCCTTATGATGCCA